>NC_042615.1:804884374-805501874 GCF_901001135.1 Rhinatrema bivittatum | reverse complement strand
CTGTTTTCTACCAATCATTCAATTGTTGTAGTTCCTCTTTAATATCTAAAACATTATCTTACTACCTCCTACCAATAATCTGCAATGCCTAGCAATTTAAAGTTCAGCAGAAAGCAACTTTATCAAGATGTAAACAACTTTATCATAAGACACTCATGAGATTATGTTTCAGAACTCTTACTTCATATTCTTTCATTATCTTTTCACCTTTCCCTAGAACATTGTTGTCTACATTAATTTCATTTCTCCTTCAAGTTATCTGCTTCTGTAAGATGCTGTTTTAAACAATATTTCATACATTGCCCTATGAACTACCACACTGTCTGCAACATTAGCCTGTTATATCATCTGAAATACCTTGGCCTTAAACCTGTTCGGTCCTTCTAATCACCATACAGGAGTAAGCTCCGTGGAATTAGGGTTGTTTCCTATTCAAATGTATCTCGCTTTCTTCACGGAGTAAAGAGGCTGCGACTTCCATTTAGGATAACAGTCCCTCAGTGGGTCCTCATTTTGGTCATGAAAACATTAGTGACCTTTGTTTTTCAGCCTTTGAACGTGCTTCGCTTAAAGATATTTCCTTAAAGGTGTTTTGTCCTGATGGCAATTTGTTTGGCTTGGCATGTTTCCGAGTTTCAGGCCCTTCCTTGTAGGAATTCATGTTTGGTTTTTGCAGCGGATTTGTAACATGCCTTCCTTTCTTCTCTATTTCTTTGCCAGCTTTCTTTAGAAACAAGTATCGGAGCAATAATAAATCTTTAGAATTTTGAATATCTGTTAGGTGCTTATTAGGTATTTGGACAACAGAAAGGCTGTTTGTTTGGTTTGGAAGCCCACGTAAGGGGAGGTGACCTCCAAAGCTGCACTATCAAGCTGGATCATGGAGCCAATACCTTCAGCATATTTGCTCAAAGGCCATCCGAGATTATTCATGCTCATTCTGCTAGAGCTCAGTCTTTTTCCTGGGTGGAAGCAATTGCTATTGCACCAGTGGGTATTGCTAAGGCAGCTACTTGGTAGTCCTTGCATTCTTTTGCTAAGCATTACAGATATTGTTTGCCAAGCAGAATGCAGCTTTTGGGGCTTTGGTATTTCCCACTTGTTTTGGTATTTTCCACTTGTCTCAATTGGTCTGGTGTCGCAGGATGAAGGAGAAACCAAAATGATAAAGGGGATGGAACAGCTCCCCTTTGAGGAAAGGCTGAAGAGGTTAGGGCTGATCAGCTTGGAGAAGAGACGACTGAGGGGGGATATGATAGAGGTCTTTAAGATTATGAGAGGTCTTGAACAAGTAGATGTGACTCGGTTATTTACACTTTCGAATAATAGAAGGACTAGGGGGCATTCCATGAAGTTAGCAAGTAGCACATTTAAGACTAATCGGAGAAAATTATTTTTCACTCAACGCACAATAAAGCTCTGGAATTTGTTGCCAGAGGATGTGGTTAGTGCAGTTAGTGTAGCTGGGTTCAAAAAAGGTTTGGATAAGTTCTTGGAGGAGAAGTCCATTAACGGCTATTAATCAATTTTACTTAGGGAATAGCCACTGCTATTAATTGCATCAGTAGCATGGGATCTTCTTAGTGTTTGGGTAATTGCCAGGTTCTTGTGGCCTGGTTTGGCCTCTGTTGGAAACAGGATTCTGGGCTTGATGGACCCTTGGTCTGACCCAGCATGGCAATTTCTTATGTTCTTAAATGTTTCCCTGTTAATTTTCTTTCCGTGAAATCTGCTACTCCAATCCAGAACCCTACCGGGAAGCTGGACCACATTGAGAAGAACAAAGCCTTTGTCAGGTGCCTGACTTATATAGGCAGCCATTGGTTGCTTTTCACTCACTGTTGTATCATTCCTTTTTCTTACAAGATACGGACAGGTAATGTTCAGTAAGCGGTTCTTCTCTCCAATAAGAAACATTTTTAAGGTTTTTGAAGTTTTGGGTTTTTTTGCTTGGATTTTAAAGCTGATTACATTCAGGTACTTTCAATATTGCTCTGTCCCCAGAGGGCTCACAGTTGCAAGTTTGTACCTGAGACAGTTTTTTCCCGATTTCTTAGAGAAATACTGAGTTATTCCTGTGCTGCACCACCTCTAAGTAGTGGTGATGATGTCACCAAGGAAAACTGTGTTTTCTGCCTCAGCCTGCAGGTAGGGGGATATAACCCATTTGTCTCGACTGGACTGGTGTAGCAGGATTCATGTAAAGAAAATTAACAAGTAGAAATGTCTCCTCTTGCACATTTATCTTTCATTATGGTCCCACCCTTCCCAGAGACTACTGTTGAGTTGCTCTTGCTCTGTATTAGTGTGATTCTTACATGAAATTCTGACAAGATCCAGCACAACTTGGCCCCCAATTCCCCATTCATAATGAAGGCAGCAGCTAGGCAGCAAGAGCCAAATGAAAGAGACTTGATACAAAGCTAAAAGTTAACCTGTGACCAATTATTCTCTGTGCTTTAGATAACCTTAATGCAGATTTTAGTAGATAATTAATATTGCTCATTTTAGTTTTCCTCTTTATTTCTTTTTATAGTTGATCACCATTTTTGTTATAAATAAGGCTAATCAGTGACTTATTTCCACTAGCAGGCCATAGTATGTTTGCCCCAATGAATGCTGCTTCATTTTTAATGAGTATTAGTACCATCATTTCATCCTTAAAGGAGTTAGGAAGAAATGGCCACACACTGGGAAATGTAATATCATTGTTATGGTCCCACATAAGTCAGAATTTCGCCTCATGCCTCACTGCATGTACAATACTATTTGCACAAGTCATGAAACTGGCCAGATGTGTGTGTATATGTTTTTAAGAGAGGGGAAGGTACAATATATATATATATAGAGAGAGAGAGAGAGAAGTATAATGAGAAAAGGTTGCTACTTTGGATGATACTGACCTCACCAGTAAAAAGACCAGCAATGCAATTGCAAACTTTTCTACCCTATTTTTAATTGTGTCTTGGCAAAGATCCCAGCAGTGAGCTGAAGGAAGCTGCCATTTTATTTTCCTCTCTTACTTTTACACTTCTTGAGTTCTTCTCTGATTGACTTGTCATTTCCTTAACACATGAGTGAACCAGTTACAGAGATGTTAATGTGTGTGAGTATAAGAATGGCTTCAGTGGGGGAAATATTCACATCTCCGTGTCCAAGCATGTCTCATTTTTCACACATGTCATCTGGTGCTTGTTTTAATTACCATTTTTAATGATGAATTTTAGACATTCTCCAAACTCAGACTGAATTTCTAGAGGTGCCTTTACTAATACTGTCCATATTTCAGCATTGTCCATCTGTTCATCCTGATCACAATGTAAAATTAAAGTGCCCAGGTTTTAATTGTGTTTTATTTCCTGGAAAAATGGTATAAATGTTGCTTGTGTATGCATGCGGACATGGGCTGTTTTGTGGCCGTTCTCTCAGTGCTCACAGGATGCGTCTCCTGCTGTTCTCATGGCAGTTTGGGATTGTTTTTGCAGTGCTTTTAACATTTTTACTAGGCTCCTGTTGCCATCTTTAATTTGCGGATAGGGCCATCCATGGATCTACTGCAGTCTCAAGTCAGATTTCCTCTAAACCAGTGTTTTTTCACATTCAGGATCTGATCTTATAAAACAAGCTTCCCTGTCCCACAAACCAATAGTTTTATCATCCAGGAAGAAAGACATTTGTTGCGTGCCCTTGAGCTGCTTGGCACATTTTGTGTCTGGCAGTGGCACCGCCACATCCACTCCCTTCAAAATAGAAAGGGTGAAAAGCGGTGTCAGGTGCTACTCCCACTGCTGGGGTCAGCCTCTCGCACGTGCAGTCCTGAAGGTGCATTGTTTTAACTAAAAGGACTCGTCGCTAGGGCTGTCTGAGCATTCTGCTTCCACTGCAGAATCCAGTGCCTTCATGTCAAACTATTCCTACAGCTTTCATGCAAGCACTGCTGCAGAATATCTACTACTACTACTACAAGTTTTCAACTGGAGCAGCCGGAGCTCATGGGGTTCTTCAAAATTTAATAAAAAAAAAAAAATTCCCCAATCTGATGCCCTGCCTAATGGTGCACATCCAATACCGCTGTGTACCAGGCATTATTCTTAATTGCATACATTGTGTTTAATTTTTGCAGGAATTACCGTGCCTATGAGAAACAGCTTGTATCATATTTTAGTGTTTTATTTTTTTAAAATGCTTTATGGAAGTTAGGGAGGGGAGCAGAAAATGTTCAGCCTCATTCACATTTTCCTTTTTTTTTTTTTTTTTAATTAAAAGTTTGAGGATTCGCTGGGGCGGATTTTAAAAGGGTTACACGCGTAACTGCGAAAACCCGCTCCTGTGCTCGCCGAGCCTATTTTGCATAGGCCTGGCGACGCGTGCACTCGGCCGGCGCAACTTATTTAACATAGGTCGGGGGGAGGATTAGGGAGGGGAAGGTGGGGGGGGGTGGAGGGAACGGGGAAAGCCATCGGGGCTCCCCTATGGCTTGGCGCGTGCAAGGTGCACAAGTGTGCACCCCCTTGTGCGCGCTGACCCCGGATTTTATAACATGCACACGGCTGCACGCGCATGTTATAATATCGGGCGTACCTCTTAAAATCCGGCCCATTTTGAATACAATGCCACTAAAATGTTATACAACATCCCCTTGAATCCCTAATAAAACAAAGGATCCTAAACTTCATAAGATGTACTGTCTGGACTATAAAGTGTTAGGGAGTAGATTAGGAGGACTGTATGTATTCTTTGGGATCTTGCCAGTTGGTTGTGACCTGGATAAGCCACTGTTGGTTCATCTTTGATCTGATCCAGTATAGCATTTCCTACGTTCTTATATTAAACAGCACCTCCGCAAAGACCAAGGAAGCAGTAACCATAATATCTGGGCTTGCAACCCCCACCTAAAGTAGATATTTTTGAAGTTTTACTATCTTATGTACCTATAGAGTGGATAAGCATAACAAAAGTACTAAGGGATTGCTTATTTGGATTCTGTACAGTAGCAAAAAGGGGCCCTCTTTAGAATGAAATGATTTCCATATTTTGGGAACATAATGATGAAGGTCCCTAATTTGAAAGGTGATAGTTTCCATTGTATACATTCACCACAGCAATTGCAATAAAGTTAAAATTGAGGAAGCAAATGCAGGCCGCCAGTAACAAGCTACATTTTGTCTAGCAGCCACAAGCATTCATATTATCAGACTTACTCATTTTCTTGTAGCAGGGAGTTAGGCCCTGGATGGTAGGCCCAAAAGGACAATAGAATGGTTTGAGGGCAGTCAGATGCCCATCACATAATAGATGGCCTAATAAGGAATCCCTAAGGACACTCGATCTATTCTTTTTTTGTTTGCTTACTGGCATCACATAATAGAGCCATGAAAAGATTTCTGCTCAATATGTTTGTATCTTAGGGCATGTCTACCAGATGTGAAATAAAGTTCCCCTTTCCCCACAGTCTTGCCACCATCTGCCAAGGCCTATAAAGCCCATATTCCTTACTTTGTTCAATGTTAAATACCAGTGATATAACAACTTATATCCATTTTCCTAAGTTATCACTCATATGGAATTCCCTTTGCTAATTCTACAAATAATTTGTAGCCAGCCGTCTGCTGAGATCCTTCATCCAACATCATTTTCCTTGCAAACGTTCACTCATTTCAGAGGATATTTCCAGCATGTATTAGATTTTAGAAATGAGGCCCTTACCCTGGTAGGAATCTGAAGCTATCTGCTCAAACTCCATATACTCCCTCCTACCCGCCTTTTTAATTGATGGTTTAGTAAGTAACCCTTTTAATTTTAAGTAATGAAACACTGGGATCAGGCCCAGATTTAGGCAAAGGCAATTGCCTAAGGCGCCAAATATCCAGGTCAAAGAGGATCCTGCCTCTACTTGCTTGTCCAGGCACAGCATCAAAGTGGTGCTGCCATGACACTCTGCCTGTGGGTGGCAAAACCTTAAATCTGGCCCTAACTGGGATTCTTATTACTTGTGCTCCTCTTTTAATTTGGTGAATAGATAAAACCTCTCCTTCCTCAAACATTAGCCCAGCAATATGAAAATCAAGGTCGTGCCAAAGCAAAAATTCCTTCTAGTTAAGTGGTCTGGAGAATCAGGATTGTTCTATAAGGGTGGTAGTGGGACAGGGATGGAAGATACCCCTTTTCCCCATGACAAGCAGCAATAAAACACGTGAGTGGTGTCACCAACAACGCAGTGTGATATTCCCACACTGTCGCCACTGCGTGAATCTCCTCAGTTTTTTGGGGGGGTTTTATCCACACCAGTTGGTTCTTCCTGTTGTCACTATGAATTTGGGGGGCTTTTTTAAGTTCTTCATCATTTTTGTTTATTTTTCCCTCTGTTTCAAGTGTCCAAAAAGAAAAAGGAGAACTTTATTTTCTTAATTTCATTTCCATGACTGACAGGTTGTAAACCCTTTAAGCAAGGTACCAAATGCCACCATAAAATGGCAAATCAAGACCTCCACAACCAGTGTTTGAGGTGAGTGCTGACCATGCATTAAAATGTCCCCACGGGCTGTGCATGAAATAGAAGTATGAGCTATCTTTACCCTCAGAAAGGAAAGCTCAGGTTCAAAAAGGCAGGAATTGACGTTCAGAACCTTCTAGAAAAAAAATGATTTATTTAAAAATTTATAGCCTCCACATTTTATTTATAGTTCACAGCGGCTCACAAATTGTTACGTACACTCCTAGGTAAAAATAAAGGTGTTCCTCCTCTGATCGCACTGACCGTAGGAAGGATAGAAATCATTCCCCATCGGTGAAGAAACACCGTGCCAATACAATATCTGTACAGAAGGCCTTGAAGGAGAAATACTAGAGTACTATCAAGCCTCAGCACAGAAGTCAATGATGCACCAAAAGAATCCAAGGCATTGAAATTTATCTGCACCAATGTCAGCTGCAAGTATGTTTCTAAATTGTCTGAGAGAAAGTCCCCCTGTCCTAGTTCTGAATTTGCATTTTTCTTCATTTAAACAGTAAATAATTCCTCTGCCTTCTCTTCCAGAGTATAATGTTCTAGTCAGATTAAAACTCATATATGTCAAAAATACCATCTCTTCTACACAAGATCTTTTTTCTGCTCAACTTCAGTCAGAATCTTCTTTAACTTTCTATCAGAAAATGCAGTCACCTCCTTTTAAAAAATCACCTTCCTTTCCATCATAATATGAAAAATCTACACCAAAAGATTCTCCAGTAGTTCTGTCAGATTCAGAAGATTGTGTTTATTCTCTCTAAAACTTTTCTGATTTGTGTTCTGACCTGTCTCCAGAACCTTCCAGAAGTTTGACACCTCTGGAGGATGTGCCTTTGGCATTTATTCAAAGAATAGCAGAATTCATACCATTCAAGTTGGAGGAGGATTCACAGCAGATAGAAGAATTTCAAGGATATTTGCAATTCATACAGCTACCAAAACAAACTAAAGCTGTTCCAGTTCACAAAGTGTCACAGGGCTTGAAAGCAAAGATATGGAAGTCTCCACTGACAGGTCCTCTAGTAGCGAGCAAATTAGATTTGAAATATAAGGTTCAGCTATGTCCAGGTCATTCCAAAATGCAGCTTCCCCAGGACTCCGTGATAGTGGAGGCGCCTATGAAAAGAGTGAAGAAGTCTAAAAGCATTTGATTTAAAATTATTTATTACTCAAACCAACCAAAGTTCAGGGCAGGGAACAAATGAAACATATATAAAATAAAATGCTGACTGACCTTGCACAACAAGTAGGACAACAAATCAAACAAACAATCTGCATGAAATGGCCAGACATCTAGATCAGTTCTGCAAACTCTTAAGAGCCCTGTAGAGTTGCAAATTGGTAAAATTTACTACTAAGTTATATTCTTAAGCTTGTGCACATACAAAGGACTTTCACAGTGTATTAATAGAACAGGTGGAGTCTGTTCCTCCAGGCAAAGGCTCTAGTGGATACCACAAAAAGCTCTTCCAGGCAGGCATCTTCTTACGAGGATTCCAAGCAACATTGCCTATAACATGAATGTGGTTGATAGTTTGATACCTCCTTTGGGAGAAATAAAATTGCTCCTTGTATGTTTGCTGCTAGTACCTTCTTTGCAAAGCCTGACCAGCAACATGCTTTATGTTCCCCAATCACAGTTTCATAATAAATTTCAAGAAGTCTTATTTGATCCCAACTCTACTCAAATTCATAGAAGCCTGATTGGATACCAAACAAGGGAAAGCCTTTTTTCCAGTTCAAAGAATGTTTACCTTAATTTCTAAGCAACAAATCGATCACAGCCAAGATTTTTCATGAGTATATTGGCCCACATGGCACCTAGGTTACATGTTAGTCCTCTTGCCCATCTAAACATGAGACAGCCACAATGGAATCTAATTAGCACTGGAATCAACTTCTTCATCCCATGTTACATAAGATATTTCTATACAGATATTTCCTTCGCTTATTGCACTGGTGGACACAGCCATCAAATCTTCTTTGCCTTTTATTCCCCACAGGTTCCAAAAACAGTACCTATTGATGCATCTCCCCACAGTTAGAGAGCCCTTCTAAATGCACTTTGTTCTCAAGAATATGGAACTGTCCATATCAATTTATTAGAACTCAAGCAATCTTCAAAGCATTCTAGTATTCAAAAGTTGGTTAAATCATTCAGTAGTTCAAATCCAGATAATCAGGCAGCAATGCTCTACATAAAAGAGGGAGGAATAGGTTAATTCAAGTTATACAGGAAGACTCCCAAGATATGGAATTGGGCAACAACAACAAGAATACTCTTTGCTCATTGCTTTAGCAGAATCGTTGTCACCACCATTAACCTCACAAGTGATCCTCTACACCCTGATGTAGAATACTAGATGTTTTGAATATTGGAAACTGTGAGCATAGATTTGTTTGCATTTTAGGTAAACTGCTAACTTCTTTACTGCTCCAGCACTTGATACTCTGACATCCAATGCATTCTCAATTTCATGGAGCAAGATGTAACTAACTGTATGCATTTCCTCCATGTCCTCTGATATCAAAAACAATTCTGAAGTTCAGAAGTTCCATTTTGACTTCATTAAATCTGGTTTCCTTGGCTTCCCAGGTTGTCAATGGCTTCACCAATTCATCTTCCTATTTTTCTGGATCTCCTAACTGAAAAAAAAGGATTGCTGCTTCAACCAAACAATTTTCTAGGTCTGTCAGTGTGGATATTGAGGACAAAATGGTAATGGCCATGCCCTATTCACATGAAGTGAAGCAAGTTATATTGGCAGCTAAAAGACCAGCACTAGATGATCTTATAACTTCAGATGGAAAAGATTTTCCATATGGTACATATCACATAATGAGAACTCCTTTGATTGTCCAGCATCTGTATTCCTCCAGCATCTTCTGCGTCTTTCCAGTTCTGGATTAAAGTCAAACTCCAGGTACATTGGAGTGCTATTTCAGTATACTTTCATTTTCTGGGCCAACCTGTTTCTCATCATCCAATAGTCTCAAAATTCATAAAGTCTTTTTCACCTGCAACTCCCAATTAAAATCCCTCCTATTCAAAAAGACCTTGATATAGTCCTTTTCCAAATAATGAATTAAAGGAATGGCCCAGCACCCCTGTTAACCTCTATGGGAATAGGCATCTAGCCTGGTCAACCTTAAACCCTTGAAAAGCGAGAGAGCTCAGTGGGTGGAACCTTGCTGATCAGGATAAGAGACTGAGCTCAGCTGGGAAAAGGAGACCCCACATCTCCAGGAGAAGACAGCTCCTGAATCCTCTCTGTTGTAAGGTAATGGAGGTAAGCAGTCTATATTGCATGGCAAAGTAATGTAAATAAAGCTAGAATCTTTAAGAAGAAAGGTGGAATCCTGTGTAGATTATGTCTCCAGCCGGAAAGTTACTCGACTATCCCACATATGGTGTCTGTTCTGGGATTTCTGCTCTACTCTCTGCACAGAAAGAAACCCAAGTCTCCAAGGGAGGAAAAAGAGAGTAGTGAAGAAATAAAAAGTATGTCATGTGTGTGACCTGCCAAAGAAGTAGTGCTACTAGCGGTGCACAAAGCACTGAGGGGTTAACAGACTGTGGCTCAGGGAGGAGCACAAAAGCCAAACAGCTTAAAAATATTTCTTTTCTACAGAGTTGTGTCTTGGGTCCCAAAGAAAAATAATAGCTATTGTAATGCCCCTCACATCTAGTCTGAAAGGCCTCCGGCATCATGCTGCATCCAAGGACTGCACTTCCTGAGCCCTTTTATAGGGCCTGTTGCCTGGACTTCCTGTGACATGTACATCCTGTCCTGTATGAAAGGAAACTCAGAGCCACCGGCTCCTCTCCTTTCCAGGTGGTTTATAGAAGACAGCCTCTGCCACTGCCCGTGACAGTTCCTTCACTGGCAGCTTAATTCTCAGCCCAGGAATTGCATGAACTATGGGAACGAACCAATCAGTTGATTGAGAAAACTGCTACCTGAGCCAAGAAAATGGCAGAGCCCGAAGGCGGCCAGTTCCTCATTTCAAGATAGGTGTTTCACATCTCTTTGCTGAAGCCAGTAGTGCTTTCCTGGCCCTCCAGAATGCCCCCTGAACCACAGGAGATTGCCGCTGATGGAGACACAATATACAAAATCCAAGAGATCCTGGATTCCCACTTGTGGGGCCTAAAAATCGAGTATTTGATCTCTATGGCCTAGAAGAAAATCCATAGGATACATCCTCCACTGGAGTAGCCTAGTGGTTAGAGCAGTGGGCTGACCCAGGAAAGCCAGGGTTCTAGATGGCATCATTATGGTGGTAATATTGCTTCTTTCTCACAGGACAAGCAGGATGGTAGTCCTCACAAATGGGTGACATCGAGGATGGAGCCCACCACGGAAAACTTCTGTCAAAGTTTAAACAGAACTTTGACTGGCCCCTACTGGGCATGCCCAGCAAGGCACTGACCCTGCAGCCAGCAGGGGTCTCCCTTCAGTCTTCTTTTTTCCGCGCAGCAGTTGCCACGCGGTGAAAGGAGCTCTCTAACCACGTTCCTGACAGGAATTTGGAAATTAATTTCCTAAGAAAATTTGCCCCTCAGGGGTCTCCCTTCGACAAATTTTTAGTCATCTTACGGAACCCGGTAAGTTTTTTTGCCTTTTCCATCGACTACCGTCGATTTTGGCCCTCGAGGCCTGTTGGCACTTACCGATCCCCAGCCTAAATTTTGGCTTCCAGCCATGGCAACGGGGTTCCGTCGTTGTCCGGATTGTACCCGGACTATGTCCATCACAGACCCCCACAGGGTTTGTGTAATGTGTTTGGGTAGTGAGCATGGTGTCCTGACTTGCACCAAATGTGCCTTAATGACACCCAAAGGTCGCAAAGCCAGGATGGAGAAGATGGGGCTCCTCTTCCATGCACCCACCCCAACGCCATCGATAGCATCGACGTCCTCGAAACCGGCACCGTCGAAGTTGTACCACCATCGTCAACCCTCCGGTGACCGTCCGCCATCGATCGCTTCTCGGCCGTCGACTCCTGTCCCTTCCCCGGATGGGCGAGGGGATCGGAAAGAAAAGCATCACCATCGACGGCACAAGTCTCGGCCTGTCGAGGATCCACAGCCATCGACCTCCGCTCAAGCCGAGCCACCGACAAAGAAGCCGCGAACAGACCGGATACCCTCCACGTCTCGTTCGCCGGCATCGAGGAAACCCTCACCCTCTCGGGGTGTGGGGGCCGTGATCCCACCGGTTACGGTGGTCCCTCCGGCCCTGCCTCAGCCTCCCTCTCCCGTCGAGCCGGGTATGGTTACCCCTGGTCTCCGGGCAGAACTGGACCGGCTGGTCCAGGAGGCCATCGAGAAAGCGATGAAGAAATTACAACCTCCATCGGCACCGTCTCCGGCACCGGTTCCAGTGCCGCCCCCGGCACCGATGCCGGCACCGGCTTCGCCACCGAGGAGGGAACCGTCCACCGAGCCGTTGGTGCAAGCGCTAGCACCGCTACTGAGCCGCATGGAGGCACTCATGACGGCCCTTCCATCGGTGATTCCAGTGCCATCGACAACACCACCGTCTCCGACTGGTTTCTCATCGGCAGGAGAAACACCGTTTCGACTTCCCCCTTCCGGGGTAGTTCCATCGGTACCTTCTGGTATTTCTCCACCGATTTATCCTTCGGCTCCATCGATTCCGCGCCAGGCACCGATTCCATCGGCAGCACCGAAGCCATCGATGCCATTTCTGGTTCCACCTACCGCACCGATTCCACCTCGGTTTCCATCGATGCCTTCAGAGCCTCAGCCAGGTCCATCAGGGCTACAAGCCCCACATGATCCCTACGATACCTGGGGTGATGATGATGATACTTCTTCTGACACAGATTTGCCTTCGCCACCTTCTCCTACAGAGAGTAGAAAAAGATCTCCTCCTGAGGATCTATCTTTCATTAATTTTGTGAAAGAGATGTCAGAAGTTGTACCTTTTCAACTACAATCTGAAGCTGATGACAGACACCAGATGATGGAACTGCTTCAATTTCTGGATGCTCCAAAAATCATCGCTTCTATTCCTATTCACCAGGTGTTTTTGGATCTGCTCAAGAAAAACTGGGAATCTCCTTCCTCTGTTTCCCCAGTCAACAAGAAAGCTGACTCCACATACCTTGTCCAGTCAGCACCAGGTTTTCAAAAGCCTCAACTGGATCATCGCTCTGTTGTGGTTGAGTCCGCACAAAAGAAGGCCAAGCGTCTGAAACCACATTCTTCTACTCCACCTACCAAGGACAATAAATTCCTGGATAGTGTGGGACGAAAGGTATATCATGGAGCTATGTTGATTTCACGCATAGCTTCATATCAACTTTACATTACGCAGTACAACAGAGCCATCCTTAAGCAGATGCAAGACTATGCTGACACATTACCAGACCAATACCAACCGCAGCTTCAAGCCCTTCTTCACAAAGGATTTGAGGCAGGGAAGCACGACATCAGAACTGCCTATGACATATTCGATGCTTCCACGAAGGTTTCAGCCACAGCCATCTCAGCCAGACGTTGGGCTTGGTTAAAATCCTCCAACCTTCGTCCAGAGGTCCAAGATCGTCTTGCTGATTTACCCTGCTTAGGTGACAATTTGTTTGGAGAGCAAATTCAACAGATTGTGGCGGAGTTAAAAGACCACCATGAGACGTTGAAACAACTCTCATCTGTCCCGCCTGAGGTGTCCTCCAAGCAACCACCAAAGAAGGACTCTAAGAAGTCGTTCTTTCGACCACGGTGCTACTTTCCTCCATCGGCTAGGGCTCGTCCTGCACGGTCCTCCAGCAGACCTCAGCCTCGTCAGCCGAGAAAGCAAAGACCTACTGTAGCCCCACCTCCTGGGCCTACGGCGGGCCTTTGACTTCCCTGTACTGAGCGCATGCCAACTCCCTCTTCCACACATCCCTGTGGGAGGTCGTCTGTACCACTTTTTACACCGTTGGAAACAGATCACCTCAGATCAGTGGGTGCTAGCAATTATCGCACAGGGTTACCACCTCAACTTCATAACTCTTCCGCCAGACTCCCCGCCCCTTCAGGCATGGAGTCTAACCAGCCATTTGACTCAATTACAACAAGAAGTATCCCTTCTTCTACAATCAAATGCTATAGAACCCGTCCCTCCTTGTCAACAAGGGAAAGGATTCTATTCCAGATACTTCCTCATACCAAAGAAATCAGGGGGACTACGTCCAATTCTGGACCTTCAAGCCCTCAACAAGTATCTGCAAAAAGAAAAGTTCAAGATGGTAACCCTGGGCGCCTTGCTCCCTCTCTTACGAAAAGGGGATTGGCTGTGCTCTCTCGACCTCAAGGACGCTTATACCCACATTGCGATAACACAATCTCATCGCAAGTATCTGCGTTTTCTGATAGGCCACGACCATTATCAATACCGGGTACTACCTTTCGGGCTGGCATCTGCTCCACGGGTCTTTACCAAATGTCTCGTAGTGGTAGCAGCATTCCTCAGGAAGGAAGGTGTCCACGTCTACCCCTATCTGGACGATTGGCTAATCAGGGCCTCCACCCCTCAACTTGCTCAATCCTCCCTGAAGTTGACAATTCACACACTCCTTTCCTTGGGGTTTCTTGTCAATTACGAGAAATCTTGCTTAGTCCCATCTCAAACCTTATCCTTCATTGGAGCAGACTTGGACACCTTACAGGCAAAAGCCTACCTTCCACTTCAACGAGTCCACACTCTCATGTCCCTAGCTCGCCAGCTCCAGTCTCAACACACTGCCACAGCTCGCCAATTCTTCATCCTCCTAGGACACATGGCATCTTCGGTTCAAGTCACTCCCTTGACCCGACTAGCCATGAGAGTAACACAATGGACTCTACGACACCAATGGATTCAGGCTTTTCAGCCTCTGTCCTCCATTGTCACAGTTACACAAGCGCTACGCCTGTCTTTAACCTGGTGGACAACTCAAGTCAACCTCCTTCAAGGCTTACCCTTTCTCCTACCAGATCCACAGGTAATCCTAACCACCGATGCTTCCCACATCGGTTGGGGGGCCCATGTAGATGAATTGCAAACCCAAGGGTTATGGTCACCAGAGGAAGCCGAACACCAGATAAATTTCTTGGAACTTCAAGCAATCCGCTACGCGCTCAGAACTTTCAAAGATCATCTATCGAATCAGATAATCTTAATCCAGACAGACAACCAAGTGGCCATGTGGTACATAAACAAGCAGGGAGGCACAGGCTCCTTCCTTCTGTGTCAGGAAGCTGCGCAGATTTGGGCAGAAGCCCTCTCCCATTCCCTGTACCTCAAGGCCACTTACTTGCCGGGAGTAGACAATGTATTGGCAGACCGGCTGAGCCGTGTCTTCAAACCACACGAGTGGTCACTCGATCCTCTGGTAGTGACCTCTCTGTTCCACAAGTGGGGTTTTCCCCGCATAGACCTCTTTGCGTCCCCTCAGAACCACAAAGTGGACGATTACTGCTCTCTCAGTCGGAGCCAACACTCTCAGCCCAGGGATGCCTTCTCCCTCAAGTGGACGACAGGTCTGCTTTATGCATTCCCTCCACTTCCTCTTCTGTCAAGGACTCTCGTGAAGCTTCGCCAGGACGGAGGAACCATGATCCTGATAGCACCCCACTGGCCACGCCAAGTGTGGTTTCCCATACTCCAGGATCTCTCCATCCGCAGGCACATCCCTCTGGGAACGGATCAGCATCTGCTCACTCAAAACGACGGATGCCTCCTCCATCCCAACCTCCAAGCCTTGTCTCTGACGGCATGGATGTTGAAAGGTTAGTCCTTCAGCCTTTTAACCTTTTGGATTCGGTTTCTCGTGTCCTGATAGCTTCACGAAAGCCCTCCACCAGAAGATCCTATTCATACAAATGGAAAAGGTACACATCATGGTGCACTTCTCAGTCCCTTGATCCCCTTTCCTGTCCAATCTCTAAGTTCTTGGACTATTTATGGCACCTATCAGAATCCGGTCTAAAGACCTCTTCCATTAGGATGCATGTCAGTGCGGTAGCCGCCTTCCATAAAGGTATAGAGGGTGTCCCTATTTCAGTACAACCCCTGGTGACACGCTTTCTTAAAGGCTTGCTCCATCTGAAACCACCCTTACGTCCTCCGGCCCCATCTTGGGACCTTAATCTGGTTCTTGGTCGTCTAATGAAACCACCTTTCGAACCTCTGCACTCCTGTGAATTGAAGTATCTCACATGGAAAGTATTGTTCCTGTTGGCCATTACTTCAGCTCGCAGGGTTAGTGAGTTACAGGCCTTAGTCACCTATCCGCCTTACACTAAACTCCTGCAAGACAGGGCGGTACTCCGCACTCACCCTAAATTTTTACCTAAGGTAGTTTCTGAATTTCATATCAATCAATCCATCATACTACCTATCTTTTTTCCCAGGCCCCATTCCAACTCTGGGGAACAGACTCTGCATACCCTAGACTGTAAACGGGCTCTAGCTTTTTATCTAGACCGTACAGTTGCTCACAGGAAGAGCACTCAACTGTTTGTCTCCTTCCATCCTAACAAGTTAGGACAACCTGTGGGTAAGCAGGCTCTTTCCTCCTGGTTGGCGGACTGCATTTCTTTTTGCTATCAGCAAGCTGGCATTCCTTTTCAAGACCGTGTAAAAGCACACTCTGTGAGGGCCATGGCGACTTCGGTAGCACACCTTCGATCGGTGCCGCTTCCTGACATCTGTAAAGCTGCAACCTGGAATTCCCTCCATACCTTTGCAGCCCACTATTGTTTGGACAAAGCGGGAAGACAAGACTCCATCTTCGGCCAATCTGTCTTGCGTAACCTTTTTCCAACATGATGTACCAACACCCTTCCACCTTCCCGGTAGGGTGCGGATGCCCTTTACCAAATTCCACCCCAGTTGTTGTGCCTGTTGCACGCCGTTGGGTGCATTTGGTGCCAGTCAGGACATCCTCAGCTCGGTACTCACCCATTTGTGAGGACTACCATCCTGCTTGTCCTGTGAGAAAGCAAATGTTGCTTACCTGATGTAACAGGTGTTCTCACAGGACAGCAGGATGTTAGTTCTCACGAAACCCGCCCGCCACCCCGCGGTGTTGGGTTCGTTTTATTTTTACTTTTTAGGCACTGCCTGTAGCTTTGAAATCAGACTGAAGGGAGACCCCTGCTGGCTGCAGGGTCAGTGCCTTGCTGGGCATGCCCAGTAGGGGCCAGTCAAAGTTCTGTTTAAACTTTGACAAAAGTTTTCCGTGGTGGGCTCCATCCTCGATGTCACCCATTTGTGAGGACTAACATCCTGCTGTCCTGTGAGAACACCTGTTACATCAGGTAAGCAACATTTGCTTTTTCATACTACTAATCATTCTTTTCAAACACCCTAGCATCTTTGATACCTTGCCAGCAGCTATTTAACTAGAAATGAATTTCCAGAGTTTGCATAGTGGAAAGGCCAAATCTGTTTCTGACTCATGTTTTTCCTAAACATGACATTACATAAGAACATAAGATATGCCATAATGGATCAGACCATCAAGCCCAGTATCCTGGACTGGATCAGACCATCAAGCTGTCTCCAGCAGTGGTCAATACAAGTCACAAGTACCTGGCAAGTACCCAAACATTAAATAAATCTCAAGCTACTATTGCTTATTAATTAATATCAGTTTATGGATTTTTCCTCTAGTAACTTATCCAAACCTTTTTTAAACCCAGTTACACTAACTGCCATAACCACATCTTCTGGCAATGAATTCCAGAGCTTAACTATGCACTGAGTGATAAAGAATTTTCTTCGATTTCTATGTAGATCATTGCTAACCATTATCAAATGCAGTCATGACAATCCACTTTGCTCCTTATACCATGTCAGAACCTGTACAACTTATAACTACCATATCTCTAAAAGGATATACTTAGGAACATAAAAATATAAGACATGCAGGGGCGGATTGCAGGAAAATATCAGCCTGTGGGATATTTTTCAAAACCAGCCCACAAGATATCTGTGACTCACTCGTGCACTTTCTATGCAGCACATACTTCAACAGCTCCCAAAACCACACCGTCAACCCTTGAGAGGTACATCATGTGAGCTGGAGCCTGGCAGAATTGAGACAAAAAAATCTCCAACAAATTTCATATTTTCCTAAACAACTGTAGCACACCTTAGACCAGGGGTGAACAAACTGAACTGCAGTCCCCCTTCCATCCATGCAATCTGTTGGGCCCTCCACAAGTTGGGTTACATCTCTTATATATAACTTAGACTGGTGTTAAAGTTGCTTCCAACCAATGAACTGTTGAACCAGTTGCCTAGTAATGAGACAATCACACTGCCAATCAGTGGCTCATTCACACACACATTTGCTGTTGTATTGCTGCTCATGTGCTCATTCAGCAAGTGACCCCTTCCCCAGCACTTCCACATCATTATGTGGAAATTCTTTCCTGTTGCCAGCCTTTCCTCAGCCTGTAGCAGCCCACTCTCCCATTCTCACCTATTCTCGGTACCCTCTCTCTCCTGAAGAATCACTGATTCCATAGCCGCCTGCCCCTCACAAAGCCCAGTCACCACTGACAGAAGCCTCACTAACACTGCACAGGCACTTCTTTCTGGCTCACCCCTTCCTTTCTATGAGAGGAGCTTGCCTCCACTTGTCAGGGATCCACCCCAGCACATTTGTATTGTCTGTGTGCTACACAGAATGCTGCTTTTATGGTCCCCTAGGCTCTGCTCTGCCAACCTGCTACAGGGAAGGAGGGACCAGAAGTGATCCATGCTGCCACCTTCCTCCAGGGCTTTAGAAAAAGAAAAGAAAATTAAACCCTGGCCAGGAGTGAGGCTGGGGAGAGCCTGGCCCAAAGCAGCACAGCTCCAGAGGAATCCTGCTTTCCTACATGGAGCCAGTGCAATCAGAGCTAGACTGGCATAAGGGTATTAGGGAGGAACCTAGGCAAATCATAAACCTTATACACACACGCACGTAAGTTATGGATTTATATTAACGCCCGGATTTTTGAGGGCCTGCGCGTGTAAAATCCAAGGTTTACGTGTGTGGCCGGGCCTTGAGCATGCTGCGAGAATTATCAAAGAGGTCCAGCCATGTACATAAACCCCGGTACACGCACAAGTGCCGGGCCTCTTCAAAGGGGGGGGGGTAGGGGTGGGCCAGGACAGTGCCATTGAACGCTGTCCCAAAGACTTGCGCGCTGGCAGCCAGCGGACTGGGAGTGAACTGGAGAAGGTCAGAATGCGTCGCCGCACAGAATTTGCATAAATTTGCATAAATTCCTGCCTTGCACACACCGCCCACACATATGCATGTGACCATCAGATTTCATAACATGCGCCTGCATGTGTGTGCGCCAGGAACTGCACGCACATGGATACGCACGTGCATCTTATAAAATCCACCCCTAAGATTTTACATAAAACGGACAAAAATATCACAACGTGTATATTATATTTACATGCACTGTTGTGGCACCAACTAGAAAACCCTCAAAAAAGTAAACAAGACAATTGGAACTCATATGATATTAGGCCTATTGTAATACATGTTGGGTGTAGGTTTGACCCTCAGAAAGCCATGAGTTACTAAATTACAAAATAGTAAACCTCTCATACAAAAACAACACTAGCTGCCAGCACTCAAACAGTAACAACCCTATCTATGAAAAGGCACCCCTGCAAAACCCAAAAATACTAATACACCTGCTAGAAGGAAAATAGAACAGGCCAGGGTGCTATAGAGCCCTACAAAGATATATGTAGAATAAAGAGAGCATAAAGGATAAAAAAGAAATGTGCAGACAAAAACTAAACTGGAAAATGCAACAAGCTGGACTCTGCAATGCAACAATATAAAACCAAACATTACTATTGCTCATAAAACACTGAATATTAAAAATTAAGAAATATAAAACATAATAGCAAAACCAAATCAACAAATGCAGTAAATGCTAATAAAAAGAACAAATATTTCAAAACATACATTTTTTTAAAATTTCCCATACACCAATAAAATATTGAAAAAAGAGTAGCTATGTCAAATAACACCCAAAAATTTAAACTAATAAGGATTTAAAAAATTATCCTGCTTTCCATACCTGGAAACCTTTGATTTCCAGTCATCCTGAGATTGTCATGTATTAGTGAATTGCAAAAACATATACAAGCTGCCTTTCTTATACACACACACACAAGATGCCTCCCTTAACACACACACACACAAGCTCTCTCACGCACACGCACAAGTTGCCTCTTGCACACTCAAGCAAGCTGCCTCACACACATGCACACACACACACACACAAGCTGCTACTCACACACACAAGCTGTCTCTCTCACACATACATACACATAAGCTGCCTCTCACACAAACACACAAAAGCTCTCTCACGCACACGCACAAGTTGCCTCGCACACTCAAGCAAGTTGCCTCACACGCATGCACACACACACAAGCTGCCTCTCATACACACACACTGCCTCTTTCACGCACACGCACACACACATAAACTGCCTCTCACACAAACACACACACAAACAAGCTGCCTCTCTACGTGGGACCTCTTCTCATTCTTCAGGCCAGCATGCTTGGGCTCTGACAGCTGCCTCCAGTCTCTCTCCACTATTCAGCTGCCGCCAACCTGAGCTCTGATGATGAGTGTCTCTCCAGTCTTCAGCCGCCGCCAGCCTGGGCTCCAGCGGCAGCCTCCAGTCTCTCTACGCTCTTCAGCTGCTGCCAGCCTGGGTTCCAGCGGCAACCTCCAGCCTTTCTCCAGTCTTCAACCACCACTAGCCCAGAGTATCTTCACCTTCATCTGCTAATGTCTCTTCTGAGCCCTTCTCTCTGCACAACAGAGTGTGGGGACATAGTATAGTAGAGGAAATGCTGGCGCCAAATATGTGACCAACTTCATCTGCTCACTGGAGAATGCCCCAATCCCCAATAGGCCAATCTGCCCCTGAAGACATGCCATCCTAGGTCAGATCAACGGTCTCTCTAGTCTCTGACAGTGGCTAATAGGGGTCACTAGGAAGTACCCAGCAGAATCCAAAGAGTAGGTTTCTTTCTTGTTCACTTCCAGGGGTAAGCAGTGGCATTTCAAACTGTGCCTGGCTAAGGATTGGAAATGAACGTTTCCTTCAGGAACTTTACTCTCCTGCTTTAAACCCAGTTTTGCTAGATGCCTTGTCCACATCCTCTGTTAACACATTCCACAGCTTGAAGGAAAAAAATACTTTCTCAGATTTGTTTTTTGAAACCTGCTTCTTGTTAATTTCATGAGTTACTCCAAGATTCTTTTCCTGGATGATGCCTAATATGGAATCTGGTATTGTGTGCCTATAGTTAGGATTATTTTTCCCTATGTGCATCACTTTGTACTTATCCACATTAAATTCATCTGCAGTTTAGATGCCCAATTCTCCAGTCTGGCAAGGTCTTTCTGCAGTTCCTTAGTCTGCTCATATTTTAACAACTCCTCTTTGCTAAATCTGTGTTGTCTCTTTTCCCTTAAGTCATGTTAAGGTCTATCAATTCTATTTTTAAGAATACTGACACTGTTTTACCAGACACCAACATCAGGCTTACCAGTTTATAGTTTCCCAGATCACCCCAGAACCTTTTTTTTTTAAAAACTGGCATTAAATTGGTCATGCTCCAGTCTTCATACACATTATATGATTTTAATGATAGATTACAGATTTGAATTCTTTTAGAATTCTGGGATGAATACAATCCACTTCTGGTGATTTGTTATTCTATAGTTTGTAAAGTTATTCTATTTCAGGTATTTGCCTCCAAATCATCAAAGATCCTTTTTGGCATGGGTATCTCAATAAAGACCAAGCAAACAATTCATTTAGTTTTTCTGCTATTGCCTTATCATCTCTGTGCACTCTTTTTTCTCTTGAGTCATCTAGTAGTTCAATTGACTCCCTCAAGGCTTCTTGCTCTAAATGTACTTCAGAAAGGTTTTATAGGTTTTGCTTCTATGGCAAGCTTCCTTTCAAATTCTCTCTTGGCCTTACTTATTAATCTTCTACATCTAAGTTTCTTAAGCTCCTATTTTCCTCTTTTGGATCTGCTTTACATTTTCTGAACGATGTCCTTTTGGCTTTAATTGCCTCTTTCACCTCACCATTTAACCATGTTGGCAGTCATTTCCTCTTCATTTGACCTGTTTTAATATGTAGAATACACATTTTCTCTGGGCTTCTAATATGGTATTTTTAAACATGTCTACCCTATGCAAACTTTAAACCTTTGTAACTATTACTTTTAATTTTTGTCTAATTTCCTCATTTTAGCATAGTTTCTGTTTTTTAAGTTAAATGATTCTGTGGTAGTTGTACTTAAATGTCCTCCCTCAAGTGATTATCAGATTGATTGCATTATGATCACAGTTTTATGCACCAGGTCCTGAATTCCACTGAGGACTAGATCTAAATTAGCCCCTGCCCCTACCATCTGTTCCAGAACCAGTTGCTCCATGAAGCAGTTACTTATGTCATCCAGAAACTACCTCCCTGACACAGTAACATAGTATTGGCAGCAGAAAAATTGAATGTCAGGAAATATTTCTTCATGGAGAAAGCCGGTGAAGGACTTCAAAAGAGCATGGGATAGACTCTGAGGATCCCTAAGGAGCCAAATCTAAAAGTCTTGGGGGTTAATAGTAACAATTGGAAGCTAAATTCAAGAGTCAAGGGGGTTGGCAGTAACAATTACATGATAATGAGTGAGAATATATAGTCTTGGAAAACATAAACAAAGCATTGCATAACATACAACATAAGGGACAGTCCTGGTAGTCACACAAGCATGGTGGAGACTTGCTGAAGTAATTCCATTGAAGTAATTCCATTGAGAAATTCCTAGCAATACTATCTGCTTCAACAGAGTAGGGGGTATGGGAAATGAAACCCTAATGACAAAGAAAGAGCCCAGACTAAAGGTCTGTGAATCAAATTCAAAATTAAGATTGCTGGGCAGACTGGATGGGTCATTTGGTCTTTTTCTGCCATTAATTCTATGTTTCTATATAAAAAGACCAAATGGTCCATCTAGTCTTCCCAGCAAGTTTCCTATGGTGGCAACTGCCGCACCATGAAGGTTACCCCCCATGTTTCTGTTATTGATAGTATCTGTCACTCCAGTTTACTCCAAAGCCTTATATATTGACAAAACAACATTTTCACTGCATGAGGAGCCATCTTGAAAATTCAGACAATGCTACTTGACGTACTTTGCTTTTGAACTTGGCCGTAGAAGCAGTCTTGTTCTTTTTCCCTTATGTCTGCATATCAGAACATAAAAGTTGGGGCTCACATTGGTTGTCCCCTGAATCCAGTTCCCCTTTTTTCCCCATGCTGTCAAAGCGGAGAGCAGTTGCATCAAAAGCTTCAAGGCTTATTGGTTAAGGGTAGTAATCCCCATGTATATTGTTAAGGCTAGTAATTGCCATCGTATTTATCGATTGCCCCTTTGAATTCTTTGACTGTTTTTGTGTTCACCACCTCCTCCGGAAGGGCATTCCAGGAATCCATCACCCTTTCCATGAAGAAATGTTTCCTGACATTGGTTCTGAGTCATTCCCCCTGGAGTTTCATTTTGTGACCCCTAGTTTTACTGTTTACTTTCCAAAGGAAAAGGTTTGAAGTCTATGCATCATTAAAACCTTTCAGCTATCTGAAGGTCTGTATCGTATCTTCTCTGCATCTTTTCTCGTCCAAATTTTACATATGCAGATCATTCAGCCTTTCCTCATAAGTCTTCTGATACAGACACCATACCATTTTGGTCGCTCTTCTTTAGACCGCCACCATCGTGTCTCTGTCCTTTCTGAGACATGGGCTCCAGAACTGAACGCAGTATTCCAGGTGAGGCCTCACTAAGGAACTGTACAGGGGCATCAAAACATCCTTTTTAATACTGGTTATTCTTCTCTCTGTGTAGCTTTAGCTATTGCCTTGACACATTGCTTTTCTGCCTTCAGATCACCAGATACTGTCACCCCAATGTCCCTCTCCCAGTCCATGCCAATTAGTCTTTCAACCCCATCACATACAATCCTTTTGGATTACCGCACTCCAAATGCATGACTGCACTTCTTGGCATTGAATCCCAGCTGCCAAATCCTCGACTAGTCTTCAAGCTTTCATAAATTGTTTTTTGTTTTCTCCACTACTTCAGGCGTGTCCACTCTATTGCAGTTCTTAGTATCACCTGCAAATAGGCAAACTGTACCTTCTGTCCCTTCTGCAATGTCACTCACAAAAATATTGAACAAAACCGATCCCTGATGTACGCCACTTAACACGGTTCTCTCTTTAGAGTAAGTTCCATTTACCATTACACGTTGTCTCCTGTCAGTTAAGCAGTCTGCAATCCATGCCACTGCCTTGGCACCCACTCCCAAGCTTCTCATTTTGTTTGATGAGTCTCCTATGTGGGACCATTTGAAAAACTTTACTAAAATCCATGGCCTGATGAAACCCAATCAATAGTGGATAAGCGTCCCATCAATTAATGCATTGGTGTAAACTGTTTTTCACGTGGAAACAAAGGACGGAAGAAGAAATTGCTTTTAGAAATTTCAAACCTATTTACCAAACGTTTTGTTACAACTCATCTATCTATAAAGTCATTCTTAATCAACATTTATACTGCTGATAGATTTACAACTGTATGAGGGAAAAGTCTGCACATATGTAGCATAGTTAGAGACTTTAGTAGCCTGGCAGATACTTCCCAAAATAAAAAGCCCTATTTGATATAAAATTAATTGGAAGTTTCCTTTCCTGGTGTACAGTCTTTGTTATCTATTCTTTACTGCTTATTTCTCCCACCATGCTGTGTTAGTTTCCTTCATTTCAGTGTCTGTTTTAATCGAATCCACAGGGCACCTATTAAAAAACTGTTTACACTCCTAAGGGACTTATTTTGACAGAAAAAAAAAAAACCCTTTAAAAGTTTCGAACTGTGGCTAGAACAGGCAAACAAACGAAGCAACTCTCCTGGTATTAATGATTCAGACTTTCTTGAAGCCTAAATGCAAACAGAGGGAGCGAAGAGAATAAAATCTTCAGAAAATCCGCCCCACAAGAGGAGGACAGGAGTGCTTTCTCTGATCCAAGCAACTAAGAAGACATAACTTTGAAAAGAGCTTGTCCACACGGAGGAGTCACTCTAGAAATGGGGTGTACCTATGCCCCTCAAATTCTATTTAAGAAAATGGTTGTAATGCAAGACCTATCACTATCATCAATGGAATCCTCTCTCCTTCTCCTTAAGGGCCAGTCCCTAAGTTTTCAGTAAAAAAAATAAAAGTACACTGAAAGAAGGCATGCCATGGCCCCAGAGCGCAGTCAGTTCCTGCAATGGCTGGGCAGATTTGGGAGGGATATAATAAAACTGAGGGAAGGGGAAGCCTGGAGTTGTGAATAGAGGTTTATGGTACCAAAGCCCAGTAAGGCTGGTTCTGATTGAACTTGAATCCCAAAGGAACAGGAGGAACTGCTAGGCCAAAAAAAAGTACACATTTATCTTTAATTCAAACTAAGCGGGGTTTTATTTATTTAAATATTTAGCCATCCTACTGGAAACACCCAGAACGTGCAAGATCGTACAGGTGTATGCAAGAGTTTAGGTACCACTGGCCAAATTGAAAGTCTCACTCTCTAAAAGCTAGATTTTAAAACCCATGTGCGCATCCTGGCACACCCACATGAATGCACCAATTTTATAACATGCGCACGTCACCACGCACGTTAGAAAATACGGCACCCACACACACACATGCATGCCCGGTTTCAGACTCACGCATGCAACGGGGGATTTTCCAAAACAATGTGTGACGACACAAGTAGGTCTTTCCCAGTTGCCTCCCAGTTCACTCCAATTAAGGAGCGGACTGGGAGGGAACTTTCCTATCCCCCTAACTACCCTTCCTACCTTTTCCCCCTCTCCTCTCCTCCCCGACCCCTAACCCCTACCTATCTAGCCAAATTCCTTTTGTATTTCAACTTCATCCTAGGAGTTGAAGTAGGTTACATGCGCCGGCCGGCTACCGGCACGTGAGTCACCAGGACAGCACAAAATGGCGTTGTCCCAGCCAGCCCCCACCCCCCAGCCCTCCCCTTTTACTGAGCCCGGCACTTCCCTGAAGATACGTACAGGCCGGGCTGTTTCTAAAATGCATTCGGCATGCACATGACCAGGCTAAGTGTGTATTTCCAGGTATTTGCACACACTGGGCTTTTAAAATTTGGTCCTAAGTGAACAGAAGCTAGTATAACCTTTACATGGTACAAAGTTAAAACACAACATCTTTCTGCAATTTATTATGTAAAAATACAATTCATTTTCTAGTTTTAACGGACTGAAAATAATATAACTGTGAATATGGCATGTGCAAAAGTATGGACACTCTTCCAGTTGACTGAGTTATACTTTTTTTTTTTAAAGCTAAGAAGAATAGGGATGTGAATCGTTTTTCGACGATTAAAATTATCGTCCGATAATTTTAATATCGTCTTAAACCGTTATGGAACACAATACAATAGAGATTCTAACGATTTATCGTTATAAATCGTTAGAATCGTGAGCCGGCACACTAAAACCCCCTAAAACCCACCCCCGACCCTTTAAATTAAATCTCCCACCCTCCCGAACCCCCTTAAATAACCTGGGTGTCCAGCGGCGGTCCGGAACGGCAGCGGTCCAGAACGGGCTCCTGCTATTGAATCTTGTTGTCTTCAGCCGGCGCCATTTTCCAAAATGGCGCCGAAAAATGGCGGCGGCCATAGAACAACACGATTCCACGGCAGGAGGTCCTTCCGGACCCCCGCTGGACTTTTGGCAAGTCTTGTGGGGGTCAGGAGGCCCCCCCCCAAGCTGGCCAAAAGTTCCTGGAGGTCCAGCGGGGGTCAGGGAGCGATTTCCCACCGCGAATCGTTTTCCGTACGGAAAATGGCGCCGGCAGGAGATCGACTGCAGGAGGTCGTTCAGCGAGGGTTCCGGCATAAATATTGCATCCACTTCAGAGCGCCCACACCAGGGCTTCCCAAACTTGTCCTGGGGACCCCACAGCCAGTTGGGTTTTCAGGATACCTACAATGAATATTCATGAGATAAATTTGCATGCACTGAGTCTCCATGCTATGCAAATTTACCTCATGCATATACCTGAAAACCCAACTGGCTGTGGGGTCCCCAGGACAAGTTTGGGAAGCCCTGGTGTGGGCGCTCTGAAGTGGATGCAATATTTATGCATGTAAATCCATGTTTTAAATCCAGCAGCCGCACATGTTTACTTCTGCTCTGTTTTTAGGTCTAAAGCACCTGGGTGAGGGGTCTGGGTAAACTGGGGTGAGTGCAAACTGAAGAACCAAAGAGGTCTGGATGACCTTGAGATGGACTGTGCAAACTGGTGAACTAATTGGATATCCTGAAAACCCAACTGGCTGTGGGGTTCCCAGGACAAATTTGGGAAGCCCTACCCTAGACAATTCCTTGACTTCACTAGATCCCACATCAGTTTTCTACACCTTCATGGTTGTCTACCCTGTTGCAGAGTTTGATATCATTGGCAAAAAGACAAATCTTTCCTGAGAATCCTTCTGCAATGTCACCCACAAAAATGTTGAAGTGGATAAATTGGAATCTTTTAGCTCAGATGAGTTTTTAATTATAGGCACTTGGACTACTTTTCTTATTGGAACCTCTCTGTTGGGATGCCCTAACCATAATGCTTCATTAGTATGCTTCAAAGAAACCTGCCTCCAAACCATTCGCTGCTCAGTGACTGTCGGCTTTCCCCTTTGTTCTGGTTTAAAAGCTGCTCTATCTCCTTTTTAAAGGTTAGCATCAGCAGTCTGGTTCCACCCTGGATAAGGTGGAGCCCATCCCTTCAGAAGAGACTCCCCCTTCCCCAAAAGGTTCCCCAGTTCCTAACAAAACTGAATCCCTCTTCCTTGCACCATCGTCTCATCCACGCATTGAGACTCCGGAACTCTGCTTGCCTCTGGGGACCTGCAAGTGGAACAGGAAGCATTTCAGAGAATGCTACCCTGGAGGTTCTGGATTTCAGCTTTCTACCTAAGAGCCTAAATTTGGTTTCCAGAACCTCCATCCCACATTTTCCTATGTTGATGGTGCCCACATGTACCAAGACAGCTGGCTTCTCCCCAGCACTGCCTAAAATCCTATCTAGGTCTGCCACCTTCGCACCAGGTAGGCATGTTACCAGGCGATCCTCACGCCCTCCAGCCACCCAGCTGTCTACATTCCTAATAAATCACCAACTATGACGGCCGACCTAACCATTCCTTCCTGGTCAGTAGCCCTGGGAGGCACATCCTCGGTGTAAGAGGATAATGCACCACCTGGAGAGCAGGTCCTTGCTGCAGGATCCTTTCCTGCTGCACCAGTTTGATGCTCTCTGATCATGAGACCTTCCTCCTCCAAGGAAGCACCAGGGCTGCTAGACTGAAATTGGGAATTGCCTACTATGTCCCTGAAGGTCTCATCTATATACCTCTCTGCCTCAGTTCCTCCAGGTTTCCCACTAGCCTCCAGAGATTGGACTAATTCGCTGAGAAACAGGAGCTCTTTGCATCAGATGCACAGTACAATTTCTCACTGGCAGGTCAAAAATCATACATGTGACACACTATGCAAAAGAATGGGAGGTCCCCTCTTGCTGCTGTACCTCTGCCTTCATCTTAAAATTGTTCAGACCAAGTGCCTATGATTAAAAACTCACCTGAGCTAAAAAAAATTCCATTTTATCCCTATCAATTAAAAAGCAGAATGAAAATACAAACAAAAAACAAACTTTGAAATGTTTGTATGCTAATGCCAGAAGTCTAAGAAGTAAGATGGGAGAATTAGAATGTATAGCAGTGAATGATGACATAGACTTAATTGGCATTTCAGAAACATGGTGGAAGGAGGACAACCAATGGGACAGTGCTATACTGGGGTACAAATTATATCGCAATGACAGAGTGGAGCACCCAGGAGGTGGTGTGGCGCTTTATGTCCGGGATGGCATAGAGTCCAACAGGACAAACATCCTGCATGAGACTAAATGCACAATTGAATCTTTATGGGTAGAAATCCCTTGTGTGTCAGGGAAGACTACAGTGATAGGGGTATACTACCGTCCACCTGGTCAAGATGGCGAGACAAACAGTGAAATGCTAAGAGAAATTAGGGAAGCCAACCAAATTGGTAGTGTAGTAATTATGGGAGATTTCAATTAACCCAATATTGGCTAGGTAAATATAACATCAGGACATGCTAGAGAGAGAAAGTTCCCGGATGGAATAAATGACAGTTTTATGGAGCAATTGGTTCAGGAACTGATGAGAAAGGGAGCAATTTTAGATCTAATTCTCAGTGGAGCACAGGATTTGGTGAGAGGTAACGGCGGTGGGGCCGCATGGCAATAGTGATCATAATATGATCAAATTTGAATTAATGACTGGAAGTGGGACAGTAAGCAAATCCACGCCTCTAGTGCTAAATTTTCAAAAGGGAAACTGATAGAATGAGAAAAATGGAAAAAAACTGAAAGGAGTAACTACAAAGGTAAAAAGTGTGCAAAAGGCACGGATATTGTTAAAAAAAACAAAACAAAAAAAAAACCATCCTAGAAGCTCCGTCCAGATGTATTCCATACATCAAGAAAGGTGGAAGGAAGGCAAAATGATTACCAGCATAATTAAAAGGTGAGGAGAAAGAGGCTATTTTAGCCAAAAGATCTTCATTCAAAAATTGGAAGAAGGATCCAACAGAAGAAAATAGGATAAAGCATAAGTGTTGACAAGTTAAATGTAAGATATTGATAAGACAAGCTAAGAGGGAACTTGAAAAGAAGTTGGCCGTAGAGGCAAAAACTCACAGTAAAAACTGTTTTAAATATATCCGCCTGCGAGGGAGTAACTTGGATTGTTAGATGATCGAGGAGTTAAAGGGGCACTAGGAGAAGATAAGGCCTTCACAGAAAGATTAAACAATTTCTTTGCTTCGGTGTTTACTGAAGAGGATGCTGGAGAGATACCCATTCCGGAGAAGGTTTTCATGGGTAATGAATCAGATGGACTGAACCAAATTACAGTAAACCTAGAAGATGTGGTAGGCCTGATTGACAAACTGAAGAGTAGTAAATCACCTGGACCAGATGGTATAAACCCCATGGTTCTGAAGGAACTAAAAAATGAAATTTCAGATCTACTAGTAAAAAGTTATAACCTATCATTAAAATCATCCATTGTACCTGAAGACTGGAGGGTGGCTAAAGTAACCCCAATATTTAAAAAGGGTTCCAGGGGTGATCCAGGAAACTAGAGACCAGTTAGCCTGACTTCAGTGCCAGGAAAAATAGTGGAAATTGTTCTAAAGATCAAAATCACAGAACATGGTTTAATGGAACAAAGTCAGCATGGCTTTACCCAAGGCAAGTCTTGCCTCACAAAACTGCTTCACTTTTTTGAAGGGGTTAATAAACATGTACATAAAGATGAACTGGTAGATGTAGTGTATAGAGATGTGAATCGGAACTGGAATCGGTTCCGATTCCGGTTCCGATTCACATTGTGATTTTTTTTTGTCCGGCCTGATCGGGTTTTTTTTTTATCGGCTGCGCCCGAGCCGATAAACAAAAAACCCACCCCGACCTTTTAAAACTAATCCCTTAGCTTCCCCCACCCCCCCAAAACCTTTTACAGGTACCTGGTGGTCCAGTGGGGGTCCCGGGAGCGATCTCCCGCTCTCGGGCCGTCGGCTGCCACTAATAAAAATGGCGCCGATGGCCCTTTGCCCTTACCATGTGACAGAGTATCCGTGCCATTGGCCGGCCCCTGTCACATGGTAGGAGCACTGGATGGCCCGCGCCATTTTTAAAGATGGCGCTGGCCATCCAGTGCTCCCTCCATGTGACAGGGGCCGGCCAATGGCACCAATACCCTGTCACATGGTAAGGGCAAAGGGCCATCGGTGCCATTTTGATTAGTGGCAGCCGACGGCCCAGGAGCGGGAGATCGCTCCCGGGACCCCCATTGGACCACCAGGTACCTGTAAAAAGTTTTTGGGGGGGTCGGGAGGGTGGGGGAAGCTAAGGGATTCGTTTTAAAGGGTCGGGTGGGTTAGGGGTTATTTTTGTGTGCCGTTTTTCCCCGCCCTCCCCCAAAACGATAAGAGAACCCCCACGAACAATTTAGTGGGGTTTTCCTATCGGTTTCGGGGAGCCCCCGATTTCTGACGATTTTGAAAATATCGTACGATATTTCAATCGTCAGAAGCAAGATTCACATCTCTAGTAGTGCATTTGGATTTTCAGAAGGCATTTGACAAAGTTCCTCATGAGAGGCTTCTAGGAAAAGTAAAAAGTAAGGGGATAGGTGGCGATGTCCCTTTGTGATTACAAACTGGTTAAAAGACAGGAAACAGAAAGTAGGATTAAATGGACAATTTTCTCAGTGGAGGGGGGTGGGCAGTGGAGTGACTCAGGGATCTGTACTGGGTCCCGTGCTTTTCAATATATTTATAAATGATTTGGAAAGGATTAAGGAATACGATGAGTGAGGTAATCAAATTTGCAGATGATACAAAATTATTTAGAATAGTTAAATCACAAGCGGATTGTGATAAATTGCAGGATGACCTTGTGAGTCTAGAAAACTGGGCATCCAAATGGCAGATGAATTTTAATGTGGATAAGTACAAGGTGATGCATTAAACGAAAAAAAACCCATGCTATAGTTACACGATGTTAGGTTCCATACTAGGAGCTTCCACCTAGGAAAGAGATCTAGGCGTCATAGTGGATAACACATTGAAATCGTCGCTTCAGTGGCTGCGGCAGTCAAAAAAGCAAACAGAATGTTAGGAATTATTAGAAAGGGAATGGTTAATGAAACAGAAAATGTCATAATGCCTCTGTATCACTCCATGGTGAGACCGTACCTTGAATACTGTGTACAATTCTGGTCACCGCATCTCAAAAAATATATAGTTGCGATGGAGAAGGTGCTGAGAAGGGCAACCAAAATGATAAGGGGAATGGAACAGCTCCCCTATGAGGAAAGGCTGAAGAGGTTAGGACTTTTCAGCTTGGAGAAGAGACAGCTGAGGGGGGATATGATAGAGGTCTTTAGGCTCATGAGTGGTCTAGAACGGGTAAATGTGAATCCAGTATTTGCTCTTTTGGATAATAGAAGGACTAGGGGCACTCCATGAAGTTAGCATGTAACACATTTAAAACTAATCTGAGAAAGTTCTTTTTCTTTCAATGCACAATTAAACTCTGGAATTTGTTGCCTGGGATGTGGTTAGTGCATTTAGTGTAGCTGGGTTTAAAAAAAGTTTGGATAAGTTCTTGCTATTAATCAAGTTGACTTAGAAAATAGCCACTGCTATTACTAGCATCAGTAGCATGGGATCTATTTAGTATTTGGGTACTTTCCAGGTAATTGTGACTTGGATTGGCCACTGTTTTAGGATGCTGGGCTTGAGGAATCCTTGGTCTGACCCAATATGGCATGTTCTAATGTTCTTGTGCCGGCTCTCAGATGCAAACACAGGCTCTCTCTCTCATACACACACACTGGAACTCTCTCATACACATGCTGACTCTCAAATGCACACGCAGACTTATTCTCTCTGTGTCATACACATGCAGGATCTCTTTCTGATATACACATGCCGGGTCTCTCTCATATACATACACATGCAGGCTCTCTTGATCCCATACACATGCAAACGCTTACTCACATGCTCTCTCATACATCTGCAAGTGCGCTCTCATATTCACACGATGGCGACTGGCGCGCTCTCTCATACACACACAGGCTCTCATACTCATGAATGTGCTCTCTCATGCACATGCAGGCACTCTCTCTCACACATATGATCTTAGGCCTCCCCATTTCCTCTGGGCCTTGTCTTCCCTACTCACTGCTGGAGAGGTGGGAGGAGCTTCTGGCAGCTGCAGATGATTCCTTCTTCAAACTCCTGGTTCCTGTTGTGAAGAATAGGCTCCTTGTGGTCCCGCAGACCTTTCCTTTGGCCACGGCGGGTTAAGTTCCATTATGACCCTGCTGAGCCGTTCCTTCAGCCCCTTTTCTTTATTTTAGCCTCGGGTAGGGAGCTGAGCATGAGCTGACAGGAAATCACGTGCTGTACATTTCTTCTTCCTACCCCTAGGAATAGGAACCCTGTGGGCAAGTACCAAGACCGCTGCCCTCTCTCTTCTTCTTTCCTGCAGTTGACGGGAACCCCCATGGGAAAGCGATAGAGACCGCCGCTGCTTTTTTCTTCTGTCTGCACTGGATGGAAACCCCGAGGCACATCACTAAAACCCTGCCATCGCCAGTGCGGTTCCCCCATCCCTTGCAGGATGTCATACCAAGACTGCCTAAGCATTACCATAACAAAAAAAATCAGGCACTGCTCTTGACTTTGGAGGCAGGGTGAAGCCGCGGCAGGGATATTTGGGAGAGGCACTTTTCGCTGCTCCAAAATTCAGCTGCCTGAGGCCACCGCCTCACCCTGCCTCATGACAGAACCGCCCCTGCCACAATCCCCTTAGTAACATAGGCATAGTAGCAGAGGAATGACGGCAGATAAAGACCAATGATCCATCCAGTCTGCCCAGTAAGCTGCTGAGGTTTGTAACTGCTGCTCCATGCAGGTTACCACCATACCTTTTGTCAAGGGCAGAAACTGCTTCTTTTTTTTTTTTAACAGAAAACATGGGGTAATTTGCATGGAGCAGCAGTTACTACCCTTAACAAAAGCCATGGAGATAACCTGCATGGAGCAGCAGTTACTACCCTTAACAGAAGGCACGGCGGTAACCTGCATGGAGTGTCAGCTGCTACCCTTAACAAAAGGCACAGAGATAACCTGCATGGAGCAGCAGTTACTACCTAACAGAAGGCACGGGCTAACCTGCATGGAGTGGCAGTTACTACCTAACAGAAGGCACGGGCTAACCTGCATGGAGCGGCAGTTACTACCCTTAACAAAAGCCATGGAGATAACCTGCATGGAGCGGCAGTTACTACCTAACAGAAGGCATGGGGTAACCTGCATGGAGTGGCAGTTACTACCCTTAACAAAAGGCACGGAGATAACCTGCATGGAGCGGCAGTTACTACCTAACAGAGAAGGCATGGGGTAACCTGCATGGAGCGGCAGTTACTACCTAACAGAAGGCATGGGATAACCTGCATTGAGCGGCAGTTACTACCCTTAACAAAAGGTACGGAAATAACCTGCATGGAGCGGCAGTTACTACCCTTAACAAAAGCCATGGAGATAACCTGCATGGAGCGGCAGTTACTACCTAACAGAAGGCATGGGGTAACCTGCATGGAGCGGCAGTTACTACCTAACAGAAGGCATGGGGTAACCTGCATGGAGTGGCAGTTACTACCCTTTAGGGATGTGAATGTTTTTTGACGATTTAAAATATCGTCCGATATATTTTAAATCGTCAAAAAATCGTTAGGGCCACGATACAATACCAATTCCCCCGATTTATCGTTAAAAAATCGTAAATCGGGGGAAGGGGGAGGGCAGGAAAACCGGCACACTAAAACCCCCTAAAACCCACCCCTGACCCTTTAAATTAAATCCCCCACCCTCCCGAACCCCCCCCCATGCTTTAAATTACCTGGGGATCCGGCGGTGGTCCAGAACGGCGGCGGTCCGGAACGGCCCCCTCAATAGAATCGTGTTGTCTTCAGCCGGTGCCATTTTTCAAAATGGCCGCCGCAAAATGGCGGCGGCCATAGACAAAAACGATTCGACGGAGGAGGTCATTCCGGACCCCCGCTGGACTTTTGGCAAGTCTTGTGGGGGTCAGGAGGCCCCCCCAAGCTGGCCAAAAGTTTCCTGGGAGTCCAGCGGGGTTCCGGGAGCGATTTCTTGCCGCGAATCGTTTTCGTACGGAAAATGGCGCCGGCAGGAGATCGACTGCAGGAGGTCGTTCAGCGGGTGGCGCCGGCTGAAGACGACACGATTCTATTGAGGGGGCCGTTCCGGACCGCCGCCGTTCTGGACCACCGCCGGATCCCCAGGTAATTTAAAGCATTGGGGGGAGGTTCGGGAGGGTGGGGGATTTAATTTAAAGGGTCGGGGTGGGTTTTAGGGGGGTTTAGTGTGCCGGCTCACGATTTTAACAATTTTTCACAATAGTTTACACACCCAAACGGCAACAATACGATTCCCTCCCCCTCCCAGCCGAAATCGATCGTTAAGACGATCGAGGACACGATTCACATCTCTACTACCCTTAACAAAAGGCACGAAGATAACCTGCTTGGAGTGGCAGTTACTACCTAACAGAAGGCACAGGGTAACCTGCTTGGAGCGGCAGTTACTACCCTTAACAAAAGGTACGGAGATAACCTTCATGGAGCGGCAGTTACTACCCTTAATAGAAGGCACGGAGATATCCTGCATGGAGCGGCAGTTACTACCCTTAATAGAAGGCACGGAGATAACCTGCATGGAGCGGCAGTTACTACCCTTAACAAAAGGTACGGAGATAACCTGCATGGAGCGGCAATTACTACCCTTAACAAAAGGCATGGAGATAACCTGCATGGAGCGGCAGTTACTACCTAACAAAAGGCATGGAGATAACCTGCATGGAGCGGCAGTTACTACCTAACAGAAGGCACGGGGTAACCTGCATGGAGCGGCAGTTACTACCCTTAACAGAAGGCATGGGGGTAATCTGCATGGAGCGGCAGTTACTACCCTTAACAGAAGACATGGGGGTAACCTGCATGGAGTGTCAGCTGCTACCCTTAACAAAAGGCACGGAGATAACCTGCATGGAGCGGCAGTTACTACCTAACAGAAGGCACGGGCTAACCTGCATGGAGCGGCAGTTACTACCCCTAACAGAAGGCATGGGCTAACCTGCATGGAGCGGCAGTTACTACCCTTAACAAAAGCCATGGAGATAACCTGCATGGAGCGGCAGTTACTACCTAACAGAGAAGGCATGGGGTAACCTGCATGGAGCGGCAGTTACTACCTAACAGAGAAGGCATGGGGTAACCTGCGTGAAGCGGCAGTTACTACCTAACAGAGAAGGCATGGGGTAACCTGCATGGAGCGGCAGTTACTACCTAACAGAAGGCACGAAGATAACCTGCATGGAGTGGCAGTTATAACCATGAACAGCTTGCTGGCAGACTGGATGGACGATTTTGTCTTTATCTGCTGTCATTACTATGTTACTATGTTATGTTACTAGGAGGCCAATTCCGAGGATCACAAGAGGTGGAAGAAGGTAATCTGGATGCAGGCGCCTCCTGCAGGTCGTGTGGTCCAGATAGCTGGCACCTCCAGCAGGTCGTGTGATCAGTCGCTGGTGCCTCCAGCAGGTTGAAGGATCGCGATGCACAGCAGGGATCAATGCCAAGGGAAACTCCGCAGCCAGTCCAGGGGTCCAGAACCAAAGACTATTCCGCAGCCGGTCCAGGGGTCAAGAGCCAGAAGAAACTCCACAGCCAGTCCAGGGGTCGAGAACCAAGAATACTCCACAGCCAGTCCAGGGGTCGAGAGCCAGAGGTAGTCAGCAACCAGTCCAGAATCAGATACCAGGTAAGAATGGCAGCCAGTCCAGGAATCAGGCACGGAGGGTCAAACACAGGAACAGAACTCAGGAACAAATCACGAGAGCCAAGGCAAGGTCTGAGGTGCAGACCTTGCCTTAAATAGTCTTCAGCTGCTGGAGCCTACAGGAAGGAACCAGTCCACTTCCTGTATGGCCCTTTAATTATCTTCAGCCACGTCACGCGGCTCAGGGAACCTCGGCGGGGGCGGAGCCAGAGCACGCCCGAGGGACGGCCGACGCCGCGGCCATGATGGCAGCAACAAACTGAGCAGGGGAATCCATCAACGCCGACACCGTTGGTGATTCAAATGCCGCGCCGGTGAGTAACTGATCCCGGTTGCGGCTTGCCGTGGCCGGCGGTCCTAACAGTACCCCCTCCTTTAAGCCTCCCCCTAGAAGGCTTGGGTTTCCCCGGATAAGTGACGTGGAAGTTCTTGAGAGGTTCTTTATCAAGGATATTAGCAGCAGGTTCCCAAGAATTCTCTTCCCGCCCAAATCCTTCCCAAGCTAGGAGGTACTCCCATTTATGACCACGCCTCCGAACATCGAGGACCTCCCAAACTTGATAAATAGTGTCTTCCTCAGCCCTCAATTGAGGAGTAGCAGGTATCTTCCGGGAAGGCCAGTTGAGGAGCAAAGACTTCAATAGAGATAATTGAAAGGAATTGTGAATTCGTAGTGTGGCGGGCAGGCGTAATTGATAGGTCACGGGACCAATTTGTCTTGTCACCGGGAAAGGACCAATGTAACGAGGGGCCAGTCTCATAGAAGGAACTCTTAAACAAATATGTCTGGTGCTGAGCCACACTTTTTCTCCAGGGTTAAAACGTGGTGCTGGTCGTCGGTGATGGTCTGCGAATCTTTTGGCAGTACTGGCGGCCTTCCATAACAACTGCTGGGTATGCGACCACAGACGTTTTAGTTGTGTAGCCGTAAGGTGGGCCGCCGGGGAAGCGACAGGCAGGGGAAGCGGCACCGGTGGCGTGGGTTGTTGTCCAAAAACAATTTGGAAAGGAGAAACCCCAGTCGAGGTACAGGCATGAAAATTATGAGAAAACTCTGCCCAGGGCAGCAAGGCCGCCCAGTCGTCCTGTCGAGCGTTAACATAGGAGCGTAAGAATTGTTTTAGAGCACGATTAGTCCGCTCCGCCTGTCCGATGGCTTGAGGATGAAAAGTGGTGGTGAAGTCTAGCGCAATGTGAAATTTGGTGCAGAGACTCCACCAGTATCGGGCTGTAAATTGCGATCCTCGGTCAGATGTGATGTGCTGAGGTATGCCGTGAAGACGAAAAACATGTAACATAAATAATTGAGCCAGACGAGGAGCAGAGGGGAGAGCGGGTAGTGGTGTAAAGTGGGCTATCTTGGAGAATCGATCGACCACTACCCAAATTACAGTATGTCCTTCTGAAGCAGGCAGGTCAACAATAAAGTCAGTGGAGATGTGAGTCCATGGTCTCGCCGGTGCCAGAAGTGGTTGTAACTGCCCCCAAGGTCTCCCCTCAGGATTCTTATGCTGTGCACAAACAGGGCAGGAATCTACATATGCGGGAATGTCCTTGCGCATCCCAGGCCACCAGTAATATTGTTGAAGAAGATCTTGTGTTCGTTTATGTCCTGGGTGCTCAGCTAACTGGAAATCATGCCCCCATTTCAGTACCTTATTGCGGAGTCTACTGGGTACCACAGTCTTACCGACTGGAATCGTAAAGGTTGCCGAGAGAATGATGCGGGCTGGATCAATAATATTCTGTAGAGGCTCCTCCCCATCTTCCCTGACAAAAGATCGAGACAATGCATCGGCTTTAACATTCTTATTTGCTGGTCGATACCTTAATTCGAAGTCAAAACGTGTAAAGAATAGTGTCCAACGGGCCTGACGTGGGTTCAGTCGATGAGCTTGCTGTAGATATATTAAATTTTTATGATCTGTAAAAACTGTAATACGGTGTTGGGCCCCCTCTAACCATCGTCGCCATTCTTCAAAGACAAGTTTAATGGCTAATAATTCCTTGTCGCCAATGGAATAATTGCATTCTGCTCGAAAAATAGGAACATGGATGAGACGTTCCTCCTACGTCATTCTGACTCAGCACCGCTCCAACTCCCTCAGTGGACGCATCAACTTCTACTGTAAATGGGCGTCTTGGATCAGGGTGGCGAAGGCAAGGTTGTTGTAGGAATGAGTCTTTGAGAGTTTGAAATGCTTCTACCGCTACTGCAGGTCAGGTCTTGACATTAGCTCCTTTTCTTGTGAGTGCGGTAAGTGGCGCGGCCAACTTGGAAAAATCTTTGATGAAATGTCGGTAATAATTTGCAAATCCAAGAAACCGTTGGAGTGCCCGTAGTCCGTTTGGTTGAGGCCACTCTTGTATGCATTTCACTTTGGTCGGGTCCATTTGGAAACCTTGTTTGGAAATAATGTAGCCCAAGAAAGGTAAGGATTCTGTTTCAAAAACACATTTTTCTAGTTTGGCATATAACCGGTGTTCCCTTAGTCACTGCAAAACTTGTATGACATGTTGGCGATGAGATTGTAGATCCTTGGAAAAAATCAAAATATCATTGAGATAAACCACCACACAGATATACAACAAGTCCCTAAAAATTTTGTTAATAAAGTGTTGGAAAACAGCAGGAGCATTAGTTAACCCAAAAGGCATAACAAGGTATTTGAATTGTCCATCTCTGGTGTTAAAAGCAGTCTTCCACTCGTCCCCCTCCCGAATCCGGACCAAATTGTAGGCTCCTCATAGGTCCAGTTTTGAGGACACTCGGGCTCCTTGCAGGCGGTCAAACAGTTCCGCAATAAGAGGCAGGGGATATCAGTCCTTGATGGTGATAGCGTTGAGTCCGCAATAATCAATGCAAGGGCGTAATGTCCCATCTTTTTTCTCAACAAAAAAAAATCCAGCCCCCGCAGGAGAGGTGGATCGTCGAATAAACCCCTTCTGTAGATTGTCCTGAATATATTCGGACATAGCCAGAGTCTCAGCAGCTGATAAGGGGTAGACGCGCCCTCGCGGTAGTGTGGATCCTGGAATCAGCTTAATAGTGCAGTCAAAATCTCGGTGCGGGGGCAATGTGTCTGCGGCCTCCTTAGAAAATACATCCACAAATTGTTTGTATGGCAAAGGTAAATCCTTCAGGACTGAGGTACAGATGAAGCCAGAAGCAGGGGTTGTTCCTTTCAAGCAAGTCTCATGGCATTCTGGTCCCCAGAGAATGAGTCGTAAAGAAGTCCAATCGAATTGTGGATTGTGGCGTTGCAACCAGGGAATGCCAAGAACCAACGGATGAATGGCTCTCTCGAGGACATAAAAGGTGATTTGTTCTGTGTGGGCGGGCGCAATGTAGCAATGCAGAGGTTCCGTGTGATGGGTTATTCTTCCTGGTAAAGGTTCCCCATGAATGGAAGAAATGATTAATGGCTTATGACAGACTGGTGGGAATCTGGAGTTTATCCACTATTTCTTGTAATATGAAGTCCCCTCCTGCTCCGGAGTCTATTAAAGCCAAGGTTGTAAATTCCTGTCCTTCAGTACGGAGGGTAACTGGTAAGGTGAGTGGGGGAGCTGGAGATGTGATGCCTAGGGAGACACCCCTATGGTTCCTAGGCTTTGTAGTTTCCCAGACGGATAGGGCAGGTTGCTAATCGATGGCTGGAACCTCCACAGTATAGACAAAGGCCTGCCTTGCAGCATCTCTGACGTTCCTCCGGTGATAAGGGACCCCTACCTAGCTGCATGGGCTCCTCCACAGACCCTTCACTGGTGGAGGTTTCTCGAGGGGTCGCAGAGGTGGACTGTGGAACATGGGAGATAGCTGGACGTCTCCTCCAGCTTATGCTTTCACGAGCCCTTTCTTGCAGTCGGCGGTCAATTCTAGTTGCTAGCTCAATGAGGCCATTTAAGGAGGATGGAAGTTCCCGAGCAGCCAGCTCATCCTTAATCCTGGCTGATAATCCCTCCAGGTATATGGTTCGAAGGACACTCTCCTCCCAATGAAGCTCGGTTGCCAAAGTGCAAAATTCAATATTGTAGTCCGTGAGAGAGCGCCCTCCTTGACGGAGATGAAGCAAGTCAGTAACAATGGCTGCTTGTTTCCCCGGCTCCTCGAAGACAGTCAGAAATAATTCCAGAAACCGTGGGAAGTCCTGTAATACTGGGTCTGAGTGCTGCCACAGCAGCGAAGCCCAAGCTAGGGCTTTTCCTTCCAATAATGATAGGATGTAGGTGGTCTTGGTTATATCGTCCAGAAAGAAAGGAGATTGTAAACGAAAATGCATATTGCACTGGTCGAGAAACCCCAAGCATAGACGAGGATCTCCGGCATATCATGGTGGCGCTGGTAAAGGAAGTACCGGGCAGAGACAGCCTTGTGCTGCTGACAGAACTGGTGCAGGTGAAGGAGTTACAGCTGGGGTATTGGAGTGCGTAGCGACTACTGCGTCCAGTCGAGCATTGAGTCGCTCCATGGAGGCCGCCATGGATTCCAGCATACTCTGTTGTTCCATTATCTTCTGAGCCAAGCCGGGAATGGCACGCAGTACAGAAGCCTCTGCCGGGTCCATGGCCTTGGCTTACTGTTATAACTTGGGAGGTGGACCCTTGGTCCAGCGATGAACGTACGTCCTACCGTTGGAAGGCGAGGCCAATTCCGAGGATCACAAGAGGTGGAAGAGGGTAATCTGGATGCAGGCGCCTCCTGCAGGTCGTGTGGTCCAGATAGCTGGCGCCTCCTGCAGGTCGTGTGATCAGTCGCTGGCGCCTCCAGCAGGTCGTGTGATCAGTCGCTGGCACCTCCAGCAGGTCGAAGGATCGCGATGCACAGTCCAGGGATCAATGCCAAGGGAAACTCCACAGCCAGTCCAGGGGTCCAGAACCAAAGACTATTCCGCAGCCGGTCCAGGGGTCAAGAGCCAGAAGAAACTCCACAGCCAGTCCAGGGGTCGAGAACCAAGAATACTCCACAGCCAGTCCAGGGGTCAAGAGCCAGAGGTAGTCAGCAACCAGTCCGGAATCAGATACCAGGTAAGAACGGCAGCCAGTCCAGGAATCAGGCACGGAGAGTCAAACACAGAAACAGAACTCAGGAACAAACCACGAGAGCCAAGAAGCCAAGGCAAGGTCTGAGGTGCAGACCTTGCCTTAAATAGTCTTCAGCTGCTGGACCCTAAAGGAAGGAACCAGTCCACTTCCCGTATGGCTCTTTAATTTTCTTCAGCCGCATCACGCGGCTCAGGGAACCTCGGTGGGGGCGGAGCCAGAGCACGCCTAGGGACGGCCGATGCCGCGGCCATGATGGCAGCAACAGGCTGAGCAGGGGAATCCATCAACGCGGACACCATCGGCAATTCAAATGCCGCGCCGGTGAGTAGCTGACCCCGGTTGCGGCTTGCCGTGGCCAGCGGTCCTAACAATAGTGAGGTGAAAGAGGCACTTAAAGCCTAAAGGGCATCGTTCAAAAATTGGAAAGCAGACCCCCAAAGAGGAAAATAGAGAAAAGCATAAAAAAGTAATTAAGCAGGCTAAGAGAGAATTTAAAAAGAAGCATGCCATAGAGGTAAAATCAAATAATAAGCTTTTTCAAATATATTTGAAGCAAAGAGCCTGTGAGAGAGTCAGTCAGCTGGGCCACTAGATGACCAAGCAGTAAAAGGGGTGCTTAGGGAGAACAAGAAAATAACAGAAAAACAAAAAAAAATGTTAAGCTTCTGTCTTTACTGAGGAGGATGTCAGGGTCATACTCATACCAAAAACATTTATTGATGGTGATGACTCTGAACATCTAAACAAAATCACTGTGAAATTGAAGGATGTAATAAATCAGATTGCCAGAATGAAGAATAAAAAAAATCACTGGGACCAGATGGTATTCACTCCAGAGTTCTGAAAGAACTCAAATATTAAATCATGTTTCTGGTGATTTGCAACCTATCATTTAAAACAGCCATAGTACCTGAAGAATAAAAGGTGGTCCATGTAATGCCAATTTTTTAAAAAAGCTTCAGAGGTGATCCAAAAAAAATATAGACTACTGAGCCTGGTGGTGCTGCTGGACAAAATAGTAGAATCTATTAAAAACAAAGGCGCCGATGCAATACTCTTCGCGGAAAGCAGGCGCTGACTTTTCAGCGTCCGCTTTCTTAACACATGCATGGCACCCGCAAGGGGGGCGCCATGCAATATGTAAATTAGGGGGTCACACTAGGGTCGTTTGTGCGACCTTAGAGCCTCCTTGCTAACACGACCCGCCGCAGCTGCCAGTTATGAAGACCGACGCCGGTAAACTCTGCCTCGGTTTTCATAACCTGCCTGTCTGCCAGTAATGAAAACGGCCGCTGAGTTTACTGGCGTCGGTCTTCCTAACTCGCAGTCTGCCGAGGTTTGTTTTTTTTTTACTTTAAAAAAGAAGTACAGAAAAGCAGTTTTTTCTGCTTTTCTGTACTTCTTTTCAATGCGCTCAGCTACGAACGCCTGCTCCAGGCAGGTGTTCGTAGCTGAGCGATAAATGTGCGTCTGAGACGCACATTTATTTTTTTGCATTTGGAGTGAATGAATAATGGCCTCATTCACATGCATTTGCATGTGATGAGCGCTAACTCATTCACTCCGCGTCAGACGCATGTTAAATAGGCGCTAATCCCCCTATTGCATTAGGGGGTGGATTAATGCCTATTTAACCCGCATCCGACAGCGGGTTACACAGTGCACTCGGCTGAGCGCACTGTATTGCATCGGCCCCAAAATGACTAACAATATAGATAGACCTGGTTTAAAGGGAAGTCTTGTCTTACCAATTTACTATATGTTTTTGAAGGTGTATATAAATATGGATAAAGGTGAGCTGGTTGTTGATATAGTGTATTTAGATTTTCAAAAGGCACTTGATAAAGTCCCTCTTGAAAGACTCCTCGGGAAATTGGGAGATCATGGCCTAGGAGTCAATGTCCTAGTGCAGACTGATAACTGAAGAAAAGACAGGGAAAAGTGGAAGTAAATGGTCAGTTTTCCAAATGGAGAAAGGTCATTAGAAAAGTATCTCAGGGGTCTGTACTGTGACCTGTGCTATTTAGCCTATTCAGAAATGATCTGGAGAAAGTAACAATGAGTGAGGTGACCAAGTTTGTAGATGACACAAAGCTTTGAGTCATTAAAACAGCATCAGATTGTAAGGAACTACAGAAGGACCTCATGAGACTAGTAGACTTGACATCTAAATGGCAGATGTAATTTCATGTGGACAAATGGAAAGCAATGCATGTAGGTTAAAATAATCCCAACTACATGTACATGATGTTAGGAGTCACCACCCAGGCAAAGGACCTCAAGTCCTTGTGTGCAATATCTTGAAACCTTGGGTTCAGTGTGTGACAGCAGTCAAAAAGGCATACAATTCCTTATCTATTTGCAAAGGAATAGAGAACAAAATGAAGAACATCATTCTGCCTTTGTCCATATCCACGGTGCCACTGCACCTTGAGCATTGTGTGCAGTTGGTTTATCCCATCCCAGAAAAGACATGGACATAGAAAAAGTAAAGAGAAGATGCCACAAATGATAAAGGGGATATAAAAGCTCCTTTATGGAGAAAAGCTAAACAGATTTTGAACTGTAAAGTTTGGAGAAAAGAGGATATGACAGATTCATAAAATCATGAATGGGAGAATAGGGAATGAATATTTACCTTTGCTCTAGGAAAAGGGGGAACCTCCATAAAATGAGCAACCGGTAGATTCAAAACAATTGCAGGCAGTATTTTTTTCTCTCTGCACACAACCAAGCTATGGAATGCATTAGTCGTTAGGGACAGGTTTGTGGAAAGCATTTTGATGGAGCACGGGGAGAGGGATAACTTAGCCCCCATTGGGAGAGAGAAGTACAAAATGGAGATCTAACCTGATCGGAAAAACAACTGCACCACCATTATGGAAAAGTTAGCACTCAGGCAGTGAGAGAGAGGAAACCTATGTGCTTGCTGAGGCAAGACACCTGCAATGTGTCTGATAAGAGAGCTGGAAGCCCCAGGCAGTCAGCCAAGATTCACTTCTGAAAAACAGTATAAAGCAGAGAGAGACTAGGCATGTGCAGGTGGAAAAAATTAGTTTCATTTTAAAATTTGGTCCAGGGGCACCCTAATTTATGCCTTTAGTTTCAAAACAAAAAATAATTCATTTTTTTTTAGCTTGATTTGTTTTGGTTTGTTATAATATATAATAATTATTAAAGTCAATGGGGGAAGCATTACAAGTAATTTACAGCCTATATTAATCTTCAGAATAAGGGGTTTCTAATCAATTGTCTTAAAAATCATGGGGAAAAAAATCAACAGAAGGGGAAAGAACGCCAAGGTTCCTAGAAAGACTGAGGAGACTGAAAGTGCCACCAAAAGTGGCAGGAATAGCCTTCGACTCTGTAAAGGGGTACCAGCATTAAAGAATAAAAAAAAAACTCACCGGGATGATATTTACTCCAGAATTCTGAAAGAACTCAAACATGAAATTGCAGCCCTGTTTCTGGTGATTTGCAATCTATCATTTAAAACAGCCAAGGCAACTGCAGACTGAAAAGTGGCCAATGTGATGTCCATTTTTTTTTTTTATAAAGCTGCAGGGGTGATTCAGGAGATTGTAGACCAGTGAGCCTGATAATGGTGCTGAGCCAACTGGTAAAATCTATTCAAAACAAAATTACCAACAATATAGATAGGCGTGGTTTAATGGATTTCACCAAGTCACCGTGAGAGATGAAGAGAAGCAAAAAAGAGGGACGAGCACACCAAGGCTCCAAAAACGGGCACCGGCAAGAGTGATGTGAGAGCCCTCAGTGGCATCTCACGTGGCATACTGGCACCCAAAGTGGCATTCGCATCCTAAGGCAACATGACATGAAGGGAGAGCAAAGCAGAAAAGGTGGCAAACTCCAAGGCAGGCACTTAGAAAGGGATCAAACAGCACACAGGGGCCGATGCAATAATTTTTGCGGAAAGCAGGCGCTGACTTTTCAGCGCCCGCTTTCTTAACGCCTGCGTGGCACCCGCAAGGGGGGGCCGCCATGCATTAGGCAAATTAGGGGGTCGCGCCAGCAAGGAGGTGCTAGGGTCGCTTGCGCGACCTTAACGCCTCCTTGCTAACCCGACCCTGCGGCGGCTGCTGGTTATGAAGACGGACGCTGGTAAACTCAGTATCGGTTTTCATAACCGGCCGGTTATTTTCACTTTCGAATAATAGAAGGACTAGGGGGCATTCCATGAAGTTAGCAAGTAGTACATTTAAGACTAATCGGAGAAAATTCTTTTTCACTCAACGCACAATAAAGCTCTGGAATTTCTTGCCAGAGGATGTGGTTAGTGCAGTTAGTGTAGCTGGGTTCAAAAAAGGTTTGGATAAGTTCTTGGAGGAGAAGTCCATTAACGGCTATTAATCAATTTTACTTAGGGAATAGCCACTGCTATTAATTGCATCAGTAGCATGGGATCTTCTTAGTGTTTGGGTAATTGCCAGGTTCTTGTGGCCTGGTTTTGGCCTCTGTTGGAAACAAGATGCTGGGCTTGATGGACCCTTGGTCTGACCCAGCATGGCAATTTCTTATGTTCTTATGCCAAGGGGTTTTTTTTGTGTTTTTTTTTACTTCTTTTACATTTTTTTGCATTTGGAGTGAATGAGTAATAGCCTCATTCACATGCATTTCCATGTGCTGAGCGCTATCTCGTTCACTCCGCGTGGGATGCACGTTAAATAGGAGCTAATCCCCCTATTGCATTAGGGGGTGGATTAACGCCTATTTAACCTGCGTCCAACAGACCCCCAAGTGCAGGGCGGAATACAGATTTTCTTGTAGAATGCGCTTTCCAAATATAAAGGATATCATATTTAGAATATGAAAATGGTTTTGCTAATAATTGTGGTGTGGTTTTCCTGGAAGGCGGTGAGGGCTCCTTTATTTAGAAACCATTTCCCATTTCATTTAGCTACCCTCAGCCTGTTCCATTTGTTGTTTTTCTTTTTTTTTACAAAATCTCTGGCACTACTATACGTGCTATTATATTCAGTATATGAAAATGGTTATTCTCAAGCATCTTTTGTCTTGTGCCAGTATTATAGGCCTTCAGAATGAGGCCTATAATACTGGCACAAGACAATAATAATGACAAAAAAACACCCCAGTGGAATAAATCATTCTCAAAGGGGTGGGAGAGCCAGGCTGAGATTGTTGGAGGAAAGGAAAACCTAAAGAATAGGTGCTGCCATGCCCTAGGAGTGAAACCTGTTTGTTTGTTTTTTTTTTATGTTTGTTCTGGGAACAAAACACCCTAGTACAACAAACCCAGAAGAGAGCAAGTGCGGTAAGAAATCCACAAGCCTCCAAAAGAGGGCACCAGCAAGAGTGACATGAGCCCTTGATGAAATCTCAAGTGGCACTAGCAAACCGGCATCCAAAGTGATATTAGCACCCTAAAACAGCACGAAGGGGGAATGAAACAGAAAAGGTAGCTGAAAAACCTCCAAGGCAGGCACTGATAAAGGGGCCAAGCAGCACAAATAGAGGCATCAAGTCTCCAAAGCATAATGAGAGGTGCAAAGCAGGCCCCCCCCCCCGATTGGCAAGGTGTTAGATCTGGGGTACGACAGTGAGGAATAGTGGCAAAGAGAGCTCCAAGATGTAAGGTCTGGGCATGAAAGCAAGGCCGAATGGCACAAATACCCCCAAGGTGCAGGGTGGAATGTAGAATTTCTTGTAGACTGGGCTTTCCAAATGTAAAGGATACCACATTTAGTACATGGAAATAGTTTTGCTAATGATTGTTTTGTGGTTTTCCTGGAAAGTGATGAGGGCTGCTTTATTTAGAAACTGTTTCCCATATCATTTAGCTGCCGTCTGCCTTTTTAATTTCCTGATTTTCTGGTTTTGCATGAAATCTCTGGCACTACTCTAAGTCTTATCACATTCAGAACATAAAAATGGTTATTCTTGAGCATCTTTTTGTCTTGTACCAATATTTTGTCCTTTTGAATGGGGGCTTTTTTGGACAAATAATCTTCCCATATCTTGTACTTGGACTCTGGATGATGCACGTCCTGATTAGTGGTTTTGCATGAGTTCCCTCTTACTATTTAACCTCTTATGACATTCATTACAGGAAATGGTTTCTCTTGAGTATCTTTTGTCTTGTGCCAGTATTTCGTCCTCTGAATAAGGGCTTTTTTGGACAAACCACCACAGTGTAAAATGAACCAATAAACAGGGTGGGAGAACGAAGCTGAGATTGTGGAGGGGCTTCAACTTAGGTGCAGGACTACCTCTTTGACTGTTGCAGGCACTGCTAACCTGGCCAATTTTGAAAACATTTCCTTTACCTGCTCTGCCTTTCCCTAACTCTGACTAAACTGATTCTGTCACTGGGGATGTGAAAATTAAATGATTTAATATTTTGCAGTGGTACCGTGAGCATTACTAACCATGAGCTCACTAACTGTGCCAGTGCCACGCTAATGTGTGTGTGTGTGGGGGGGAGGGGGAACAGGACACAGAGACACTTCTGCACTGAGAGTGTGCTTGTGCACTAGTTCTCTGGCACTGACAGCCTTCACAGTACAGCCTGGTATCTTTCAATTTCTGACCTGCCTCAGTGCTCACCTTGTGCCCAGCCCACTGTCTACTCTGCCCACTGCCCTGGCAATGCCAAAAACAGTACCAGCTCTGCAAGCAACTCTTCAGTCTGCCTCCAGTCACCAGAAAGGTACAAAAAGAACTGCAAGCAACTCACAAGTCTGCTTTCTCTGACACAGAGCTCTTCTGATGCAGTGCTCTCTCACTGCTTTATATTTAGTGACAAAAAAAGCCTCTGCTATCACGTGTGTATTATATTTACTCTCTCCGAGACACTGTTTTCGGTATAAATGTTAAATGTTATCTGCTTGTTTTATTGGTTAATGGTTAATAATATATTATTCTTAGTGGAATCCTTAGTTCTTTGTAATTGTTCTTTTTTGAAGCTCTGTTAATGTTCAATGTAATTGCTTTTATTTACTGAAGCACTGTTTCTGTTCAATGTAAACTGAACTGATTTGTAACCCCTTACAAGAATTTCGGTATATAAAACTGTTAAATAAATAAATAAACAAATAAATAAATAAATAAAAGGGGAAGCAGTGAAAAAGTTGTTTGGGAAAAGTTAACCAAGAACTCAGAAAGAGCTCAAATAGTGCTCTTCTTCACAGACAATGCCTTCAGAAGAAATGCACAGCAAACCTCTGACATGCTCAGTTTTCAAGATCAGCGTCACTGAATCCGATGCACAGCCATAGGATGGATTGGAAAAATGCTTCACTGTGATCTGTCATCCCTGTTGTCCATCCTACTCATATCTACTGGCTGCCTGTTCTCTACTCTGATTGGCCACAAGAAATGGTATCCCATTTACACATGGGCCGGTGGAGCGCACAGTTAGCCCGGGTTTGGACGCGCATTTTCGACGTGCTAGCTTTACCCCCTTATACAGTAAGGGTCATAGCACATTGAAAACGTGCATCCAACCTCCCCCCCCCCCCCCCCCCCCCCGAAACTAATAGCTCCCGCAACATGCAAATGCATGTTGGTAGCCCTATTAGTTATTCCTGCGTGACACATAAAGTAAAATGTGCGGCTAAGCCGCACATTTTAATTTCGGCTGGCACCGGGGAAGTGTACAGAAAAGCAGAAAAAACTGCTTTTCTGTACACCCTCCGACTTAATATCATAGCGATATTAAGTCGGCGGCCCCAAAATATAAAAAAAAAAAAAAAGTAAATTGGCCGGCGGCCCACGGGTCGGAAGACGGACGCTCAATTTAGCCGGTGTCCGTTTTCCGAACTGTGGCTGTCAGCGGGCTCGAGAACTGACGCCAGTAAAATTGAGCGTCGGCTGTCAATCCCAATTTTTATTGATCAGGATGAAGGAAAAGAAAAAGAGCTCCCTCAAACATCAGCCAAACACGGCACCTATCAACAAATTCTTGCAGCCTCTCTCTCGTGTCACCACCTTCCTCTGGGCGCCGGAGGAATCACAGAAGCACAGTCTCTGTAGTATCAGGTTATCCGTGCACAACGACTCCTTACAATAAATGGTGTATGAACAATGCCCAAGCAAAGTTCAAATGGGATTAAAAAAAAAAATAGAACCTTCTTTCTTTTTCCTCTTGCAAATGTAAAACAAGGACTGGGTTACAAGCCAGGGCCGCTGCATAAGCTTCAGAGCAAACAGGCCTTGCAGGGTGTGGCCCCCTGCCCCTATGGAAGACCACAGCCAAGCTGTTAATTGCTCCTAGCGCCCCGATGAATTCCACTCCACATTTCAGAAAAAAAACCCCCAAATATATATTATGATTAAGAAACTCCTAGCTCGAGCCTGAGCACTAATTAATTCCCCCCTATCGATCCTGGAGGGATGCAGAGCTGCGTCCCTCCATAGCAAAGCCAGGTCTGAAGAAAAGGGCAATTGGCACTTTTTTGCTTTCTCATCTGCTCTGTGCTGCCTGCCCCAAGCAGGTTACTCAAGCCCGAGTTTAAGGCTGGAAGGACGAGTCCGTGTTCCCTGCGTATTGTCAGGCGTGCAGTGGACTCTCGGTGGTGGTGTAAGGTGACATTTTCAAACAGCCTGCGGCGCGGTATTGCACACGCAGACTTCACCTAGTATTTTCCAGGCCAGCTTACGCACCAACTCCACCCCAGCTCTGCCCCCTGGAAAGCTGAAAGTGCACATGAATCCAAGTTATGCGCCTACGTTTAGGGACACGGAGCACAAGTACATTACAGAACATCCGCCTCCCCCAAAATAATGTACTGCAAGCACAAACAAATAATTCAGTCAAGTTTCAAAGCACTCACAGTTGGGGCAAACTTAAACCTAAGTCCATTTATCCATTTCACAGCAGTTTCCACAGTAATTCCTTACCATGCGTAGACCCAGTGAATCCTTGAGCTTTAACTTCTACTTCCAAGGTTGACCCAGGGCTTCAGTACCTTCACATTGCATCATTGTACCCAGTAAGAAGAGCTCACGGGTGCCCCCAGGACCCCATGCCATCGCTTGACCTCCATGTCTTCTAAATGCCAGGAACACCTTCCTGACGTCCAAGCCTACCTTTTGAATCTCCTAAGCTCCAATTTGAATCCTGAGGGACTGGGCCGTACAGGAGGTTATCAGCAGTCTCGGCCTGGATTTCTGAGAGCCAGCCTTTGGCCTTACACACACACAGCCAAGCTAGTGGTGGTCCTTTCTGCCCTAACACACAGATTCAAAGGAAACAGGAGGAAATACTTCTTCACTGAGAGGTTGGTAGGCAACTGGAATAATCCACCAGCAGAGATAATTGGGCACTCGGACCATGCTAGCATTTCAACCTGCTTGGGACAGACAGCGTGCAATGGTCAGGGCAGGTGAGGAGTAACAGGCAGAAGAAATGGGGGAAGGGGCTTGAGCGTTTGCTCAGTCACAGGGAACTCTAGAGGGTCAGGGAGGGAAGAAAGCAAGGCAATGGTCTACATCAGACTTCCAAGAAGACTGGGGTTAACTGCTTGGAGCGGCCATGGTTATGACCCTAATGTTAGCGGTATGGCTACATTCGTTTTAAGCGAATGTGCATTCCAAACCAAAAAATGGCCATTTCTGTTTTGTTAAATTGGAAACAAATCAGTAATGGCTCAAAAATCCTCAAAATTTCATTTTCATTCAATTCAGAAAATAGTGCGCACTATTTAAAAAAAGCATGAGTTATTTTCTGAAAAGAAGAAAAAAAAAAGCAAATGAAAAATCTTCTTTCCCCTTTCCTCCTTAAATGAATTTCAGACAAAAAGGAGCCCAAAAAAACAAAATCAATGAGCCAAAATGATAATGTTGACCGCACACATCCCTACTGCATAAGGCTTCTAAGACGTCTGGAGTAATTTGCATGGAAGGCCCCATGGTTACCACCATAACATCCGATGTAAGATTGCATCAGGATTCCAAGAAGGGAGGAGTGACCGTGGTTATAACCCCAACTTCAATTAGCACCAACTTCACCGGTTTTGGTGGCTGCGTGTATTATCGCAGAGCTTGGTGGCAAGAAGTAGGCAGGGACCTGGGTGCTGGTTTAAGGGTAGGATCCCTAAGACTCGTTAAGAAAGATGAATTGGCCTGTTAAATAGCCTCGCAAACAAACAGAGCCTATCTTGATTTCCACTTGCAAAAACTAACATCCACAAAGGAAATCGACTATTTTTGAACTTGAAGTGCCACTCACCAAATTTTTTTAAATTTTTTATATTTTTTATATTAAAAATTTGACAAAGTTCGTAGATATATCTTTGGTGAGTGGCACTTCAAGTTCAAAAATAGTCGATTTCCTTTTTGGCTGTTAAATATCCTGCCAGGGATGGTGATGGAGTCCAGCAGTGCAAAAGGATTTAGGCACACTTGGGACAGATACAGAGGACAGCAGTAGGAAAAGGGTTAAAAGGCTGGGTAGAAGACACAGGAGGGAGGGAGAGAAACCCTTGTTGGTTTAACAAATAAACTTTCTCCCCAGGAGATTCTGCTTTATTCAAGGTGCCTGCTCCCTTTCTTTGAATTCCCTCCCCCAGCTTGGCCAATTGACTCTCATCTTATTGGCGAGAATCTCACTACAGCCAATCAGCATGCAGCCTAGTATTGCTGCCGGCACTGCCAGGGGAAATACGGCAGCTGCTGAGCGCAGAGTTTTGAGCAGGCAAACAAATTCACTAGAATTTCAAAGCTGGGGAGACGGCAGGATGTGTATTTTGTGGTAGCTTGCGGACAATGTGGTGGCGTGATAATTCCAAGGTTTCTCCCGTGGCTGCAGAATCGCGGGAGACAGAGGGCTGTGATGCTAGTCACTGGTATTCTCATATGTTGTTGCGGATGGGTTTAAAAGGGATCATGAGAGAGGCAGGTGCCAACACAGGATAACTTTATCTCTCAGTCCCAGGTGCAAGTAACCCTTCCGTCTGACGTAGAAGGGTCAGGGTTCCTTAAGACGAGCTTTGGCTGCCGTTTCTGCATTATTGATTTATATTTAGCTCATGCCTTTTCAGTGGTAGCTGAAGACAAGTTACATTCGGGTACAATAGGCATACAATTCCCCAATCCTCCCTGTGCAACTGCTACTTTTAAGCATGCAGTAATTCTGGTACTCAGGAGCATTAGGGTTCAGATCACACAGGGTTGCATCAGACAAATTTTACAGACGCAGACCAGCAAAACTCAGTATAAATGTTAGCCATACATAAATCGGCAATAACCATTTCCAAGCAGTATAAATAGGAAAGGGAGCTCTCTCTGGAATGAGTGATTTCAGTGTCAGTATGGAAGTGATCTACTTGGTACCGAAAAAGCTAAACAATTAGCCTGCAAGAATTGTCCCGAACTTATCATAAATCATAATCAATGACATGTAACTATGTTATCCACATTCATAAGGAAAAAAAAACATTCAAATCAAATTTAAAAAATGTGACATAAGGAAAAAAAAAAAACCCCTACCCAATGAAAGTGTAATTAGTATCTGGAGACCATCAACTCTAGATGGAAAACTCTGTTTCACTGTTTGCAAGCTCCTGTATCAGAAAAAGAAATGCGAAGGCAAAGGGACAGAAGTGACAAAGAACTGACAATGCAGCGTTACACTTGGAACCAGAGGTGGTTCCTAGATTCAGTATTCTCTCTGACTGCCAGAGTCAAGGCTCCGGATCAACAGCCTTCATTTTCAAAGTTTCTCTGGTATCAGAACATCCTGTCTTGCTCTGATAAATCAAAAGTAACACGAGATCCTTGGTAATATATATTTCTTTCAAACTGTATATCTATTGAAGGAGATTATGGGATTATGCATCCAACACAAGTGCATTCCCATAGGTGTATCTCCAGAAGTTAAGTTGCAAAGCAGCAGAAATCAATTGGCCTCTATGAAATGGGCCATCGTTGGCATTTTAATAACTCTGTTACGGAGGCAAGGCTTAGACGTGTTCTCAAAGCTGAACCAGAGCACAAGAAAGAAATATCCCTGTGCACAAGAAGGATAAGAAGTATAGTAAAAGATCTGCTTGTCTAATCATGGGGCTTTTCCATGACCTGAAACTCAAAAGGGAATCTCAGTGAAAAACAGATCAAATTACAAAAACACGCATATAAAAAAAAATAGCACTAGCTTGTAGGAAGGCAAAGGTACAATAAGAGATACAATTAGTAAGGGATTAAAAGAGTAATAAGAAAACATTCTATGAATACATTACATCTGACATGAAGGCCAATGAAAATGGGGGGGAAGGACAGTTAGTGAGAGATCGTTGACACTGAAAAGGCTGAGATATTACCTCAGCCTTTACAAAACTAGTACTGTAGAGGACAATCAAATTAACAAAACAAAGAGATTATGGCCTCCAAGGATACAGGGAAAGAGTTGGGTTTATGCAGCTTGCAAAAGCGAAGACCCAGAGAGAATACATAGGTAGATTTTTAAAAGGGTTAAGAACATAAGAACATGCCATACTGGGTCAGACCAAGGGTCCATCAAGCCCAGCATCCTGTTTCCAACAGAGGCCAATCCAGGCCACAAGAACCTGGCAAGTACCCAAAAACTAAGTCTATTCCATGTTACCGTTGCTAGTAATAGCAGTGGCTATTTAATGAGTCAACTTAATTAATAGCAGGTAATGGACTTCTCCTCCAAGAACTTATCCAATCCTTTTTTAAACACCACTATACTAACTGCATTAACCACATACTCTGGCAACAAATTCCAGAGTTTAATTGTGCATTGAGTGAAAAAGAACTTTCTCCGATTTGTTTTAAATGTGCCACACGCTAACTTCATGGAGTGCCTCCTAGTCTTTCTATTATCTGAAAGAGTAAATAACATATTCACATCTACCCATTCTAGACCTCTCATGATTTTAAACACCTCTATCATATCCCCCCCTCAGCCGTCTCTTCTCCAAGCTGAAAAATCCTAACCTCTTTAGTCTTTCCTCATAGGGGAGCTGTTCCATACCCCTCATCATTTTGGTACCCCTTCTCTGACCCTTCTCCATCCCAATTATATGTTTTTTTAGATGCGGCGACCAGAATTGTACACAGTATTCAAGGTGTGGTCTCACCATGGAGCGATACAGAGGCATTATGACATTTTCCATTTTATTCACCATTCCCTTCTAATAATTCCCAACATTCTGTTTGCTTTTTTGACCACCGCAGCACACTGAACCGACGATTTCAATGTGTTATCCACTATGATGCCTAGATCTCTTACTTGGGTAGTAGCACCTAATATAGAACCTAACATTGTGTAACTATAGCATGGGTTATTTTTCCCTATATGCATCACCTTGCACTTATCCACATTATTTATTTATTTATTTATTTATTTATTTAAACATTTTTATATACTGGCATTCTTTGTGGACATCATGTCGGTTCACAGTAAACGGTTAAGTTTGGAAATTACATTTTAACAGGGAGGTCAAAAACTGGGAGAGGGGGTAACGATAGGCAGCTAAAAAAAGATAGGGTAAACAACGAACAAGGTACCTCGCGGAGAGGAGATGGAGTAAAAAACATAGTTCCTCAATATGAGGAAATAGGGAGTAGACGTATTGTGGTCTACAATGGCACGGATTGGTGAATTTAATCTGGGTAGGCTTGGTTGAACAACCATGTTTTCAATTTCTTTTTGAAGTTGTTCATACAGGGTTCGAGGCGTATGTCCGGCGGTAGTGTGTTCCAGTAAGTGGGGTCTGCAATCGTGAGAGCACGGTCACGTGTGGATGAGAGATGGGCTGTTTTTAAGGAAGGTACAAGTAGGGTTCCAGAATTTGCTGTTCTGGTGGGTCGACTGGACTTAGGAGTTGTAAAAGGGATGTCTAACCAGTTGGAGTTGTGCGTATGGATTGCTTTGTGAATTATGGTGAGTGTTTTGTAGATAATGCGTGATGTTATAGGGAGCCAGTGTAAGTCTCTGAGGATGGGGGTGATGTGGTCATATTTGCGGGAGTTTGCAATGAGTCTCGCTGCAGCATGTTGTAGCATTTGTAGAGGTTTAATGGTGGAGTAGGGGAGTCCAATGAGTAGGGCATTGCAGTAGTCCAATTTGGATGTAATGGTGGCTTGGATGACTGTACGGAAATCATGGGTGTGTAGGAAGGGTCTAAGTTTTTTGAGCACATTAAGTTTGAAAAAGCAAGCTTTGAGTGTAGTGTTTACGAAGTTCTTCATACTTAATTGATGGTCAAGGATGACTCCCAGGTCTCTGACAAAGGGTTGTGTAGAGGGGAGGTTGATTTTAGAAGAATTAGGCAGGGGAGGGGAAGCGGATGAGTGGGGGGAGATGAGTAGCAGCTCAGTTTTGTTTGTATTGATGGCCAGATGGAGATTAAGGAGCAGGGAGTTAATGGCTATGAGGCATTTCTCCCAGTGTTCAAGGGCGTCAGCGAGAGAGTTCTGTATGGGGATGATGATCTGGACGTCATCAGCGTACAGGTAGAACTTAAGTTTAAGGTCCGAGAGGAGGTGGCACAGAGGAGCGATGTAAATGTTGAAGAGGGTGGGAGAAAGTGAGGAGCCTTGGGGGACTCCCTGCTGGAGGGGTTGTGGCGAAGATGTGGAGTTCCCGATTTTGACAGAGAACTTTCTGTTAGAGAGGAAGGAGTTGAACCAGGCTAGAGCTAGACCTGAGATGCCAATGTTTTCCAGACGAGTTAGAAGATGGTGGTGGCTAATGGTGTCAAAGGCTGAAGAGATGTCGAGGAGGGCAAGGAGGTAGCTGTGGCCTTGACCCATGCCTCGGAGGAGATGGTCAGAGAGGGAGAGAAGTAAGGATTCAGTGTTAAAGTGTTTCCGGAATCCAAATTGTGATGGGTGGAGGATCAGGTGGTCTTCAAGATAAACCATGAGTTGTGAGTTGACGACTCTTTCTAATAGTTTGGCCATGAAGGGGAGGTTGGAGATTGGGCGGAAGTTAGAGGGGTCTTTAGGGTCAAGTGAGGGTTTCTTGAGGAGGGGTCGGACTACTGCATGTTTGAGAGCATCTGGGACAGATCCGTGCTCAATGGAGCAGTTGATGATGTCTGCTATGGCTTTGACTATGGCGTCAGGAACGGCTAGTAGTGCTTTGGAGGGTATAAGGTCTTCAGGATGGGAGGAGGGTTTGAGCTTTTTGAGAAAGGTTTGGATTTCTACGGTGGAGGTAAAGTCCAGAGCAGGCATTGAAGGATGGCTGGGGGTAGGAGGAGCAGGCAGGATGGGTAAGGGACTGTTCGAGGGTGGGGGGAATCTTGTTAGGAGGGTGGCAATTTTGTTGTAGAAGTATTTGGCTAGTTCTTCGCATTTGGCGGAGGCATCGTTGTCTGGTGTGGTAGGAGGGATAGGGGTGGTAAGACTTGAGACATAGGAAAAGAGTGTTTTGGGGTTGAATCTGAGGTCATGGATTTTTTTGGCGTAATAGTCTCGTTTATGTTGTTGGGTGGCGATTCTGTAGCTGTGGAGAGCTGATTTGAAAATGGCAGAGTTTTGAGGGGTTTGGTCTTTGCGCCATTGTCTCTCCTTTTGCCTTAGGGTAGTTTTTAAGCTTTTGAGTTCTGGAGTGAACCATGGGTTGGTCGGCTTTGAGGAGTTCCTTATAACTTTGTTGTAGATTGGGCAGAGTTTATTGGCAATGTCTCCTGTGAGTTTGTTCCAGGATGCAAGTGCTGTCTCTGGATCTGGACAATTTAAATTGGGTAGAGAGGTGGTTAGTGCATTCGACATGTCAGTACTAGTGGGGAATTTTCTGAATGTTATAGTCTTACTATTGTTATTGTTGCTGGGGGGAGGGGTGTTGATGGAGAAAAGGCCCTCTATCAAGAAGTGGTCAGACCAAGGTATAGGGGTGGAAGTAGGATGGTTGGTGGTTTGGATGGCAGAATTGATGAACATTAAGTCTAAAGTGTGCCCAGCTTTGTGTGTGGGGGATGTTATGATTTGCCAGAATCCTAAGGCCTGTATGGATTGTAGTAAATTTCATCTGCCATTTTGAGGCCCAATTTTCCAGTCTCACAAGGTCTTCCTGCAATTTATCACAATCTGCTTGTGATTTAACTACTCTGAACAATTTTGTATCATCTGCAAATTTGATTATCTCACTCGTCTTGTTTCTTTCCAGATCGTTTATAAATATATTGAAAAGTAAGGGTCCCAATACAGATCCCTGAGGCACTCCACTGCCCACTCCCTTCCACTGAGAAAATTGTCCATTTAATCCTACTCTCTGTTTCCTGTCTTTTAGCCAGTTTGTAATCCCCGAAAGGACATCGCCACCTATCCCATGACTTTTTACTTTTCCTAGAAGCCTCTCATGAGGAACTTTGTCAAACGCCTTCTGAAAATCCAAGTATACTACATCTACTAGTTCACCTTTATCCACATGTTTATTAATTCCTTCAAAAAAGTGAAGCAGATTTGTGAGGTAAGACTTGCCTTGGGTAAAGCCATGCTGTCTTTGTTCCATTAAACCATGTCTTTTATATGTTCTGTGATTTTGATGTTTAGAACACTTTCCACTATTTTTCCTGGCACTGAAGTCAGGCTAACCGGTCTGTAGTTTCCCGGATCACTCCTGGAGCCCTTTTTAAATATTGGGATTACATTAGCTATCCTCCAGTCTTCAGGTACAATGGATGATTTTAATGACAGGTTACAAATTTTTACTACTAGATCTGAAATTTCATTTTTTAGTTCCTTCAGAACTCTGGGGTGTATACCATCCGGTCCAGGTGATTTACTACTCTTCAGTTTGCTTGTGCAAAAGTGGCCCCATACATGCATATTGGGGCTGTGCATGAACAACGCAAATTTTAAGAAGACAGGAAGAAGATGCGTACATACCTGTGTGCATGTCAAGAATAAGGAGGCATAAAACAGGTGGGGCCAAGACGTATGTGTGTAACCCCCTTATTTTGCAAGGCTGAACGTGGCAATGCCTGCCTTGTTACCTGTGTAATTTCACTACTGGTCCTGATGAGGTGCAAGTCTGGAAAATTTGAGCCAGAGGGATCCTCAATAGTGGGGGAGGAGAGAGAGAGACTTTTTTAAAGAGACAATCTGACACTCTATATATCTTCCACTGTAATAGGGGCACTTTCAACACAAGGTGGGTTTTGGAGTGTGGTGTAACATTGGTCTGCCTAGGGTGCAAGGGTCTGTAGACCCTTGGAACACTCCCCCTCCCCCCCCCCAAAAGAAAATAAAACAACTTCACCTTGAGTTGAAAGTGCCTTTCTTACAGTGGGAGATGTATAGAGTGTCAGATTCTCTCTCTCTCTCTCCCCCTCCCCCATTCAATATGATCACTTGTGCCAATACACACATAATGGCTGTGCACATATGTGTGTGGCGGGGATATTTTTAAATGATACACGTTTACTTCCACTCACAATATAAAATTAAGAGTATCTTTGCTCGCCTGCCCGATACGCGTATTTATGGGCGCACTCGCTGCTTTTCAAGCTTACCTGAGAAAGAAAATGGTCATTGGTTGTTCTGTCTCCACCTCGTAAAGGCCCAGAAGTGAAATTATAGCAGAGGAAATTTAGATTAGACATTAGGACGAACTTCCTAAACATGAGGATAGTTGAGCTCTGGAACGTGTTACCTGGGGAGGAGGAAGGTTGAAATCTCTTACCAGTGAAGGTTTTCAGGAGCTCACTAGACAAACTGTTGTCTAAACTGATATATACATATATATATATATATATATGTATGTATATATATATATATATATATATATATACATATATATATATATATATATGTATATATATATATATATATATATATGCATACATATATATATATATGTATATATATATAAATATATGCAGGAGACTAGATAACCTCTTTCAGTCCCTTCCATCAAGGCACTAAAATCTACAACAGGCCAGGTGGACACATCTGAAGGAGTAGACAGAATGAGAAGCCATCTCAGAAAACCCAAGGAGTGATGGAAGGTTTGGCAGCTGGGATTCACTGCCGAGAAGCGCAGAGTTTGTGCATTCGGGGTGCGGTGATTCAAAGGAGGCTCTATGTGATGGGGGAAGGGGGTGAAAGACTGATTTGCACTGACGGGGAAAGAGACCTCGGGGTGACAGTGTCTGATGGTTTGAAGGCAACGAAGCAATGTGACAAGATGGTGAGTGAGGCCAGAAGGACGCCTGGTGCATACAGCAAGCCATAATCATCAGGAAAAAAGAGGTGATGATGCTTTCAATTTCCTTGGAGATAGCTTATACCTGTTAAAATCTTACTGGGATGGTTTGTTCTATTTTAATCTATACTAGTGGCAAGGATAGGAATCACTGAATCCATCCCTCTTCTTCCTCTCTCTTCCCCTTCATTCAATCACTGGGTCCATCTCTCCTTCACCCCTCCCTTCTTTTCTCTTCTCTTATTCCCTCCTTTTACCTCCTCTCACTCCCTCTCACTCCCTCTCTTATCCCCCTCCTATTTCTTGCCTCTCCTCTCCCTCAACTCCTTTCTTTCCCTTCCTTTAACCTCAATCGGACTCACCCCTTCCAATCTCTCTCATACCCCTCTCACCTAGTAGGGATGTGCAGAAGCAGTATTTTGTTTCAGTTCATTTATTCATTTCATAGGCTACCTCCATTCGTTTCATTCATTTCAAATGTTAATTTGGGATTTTTTTTTTCATTTCCCATTAAAGTCAATAGGGGAAGCAGTGCAGCCTATTTTGAGCTTCAAGACAGGGGTTTTCTAATCAGTTCTAATGAAACTTGAAGGCAGACATCATCATAAGGGGGGAAGAGAACTCCAAGGCACCAAGGCTGTGGCAAAGTGGCATAAATAGCCCAAGGCACCGTAAATGGGCAAAAGGAGCAAAGCAGCAGCAAGAGTGGCAAGGACACCCCCAACTCTTCAAAAGAGGGCACCAATAACAGTGGCATGAATCCTCAAAGGCAGCACAAAAGGGGCAAAGTGGCACCAAGATTGGCATGAACATCCAAAGGCACCATGAGGGAGAAAGGAAAACAGCAAAGGTGGCAGAAAGGTCCCTGCACTGATAGGGGGACAAAACCGCACATCGAGTGCATGAAGACCCCAAGGCACCATGAGAGGTGAAAAGCTGCAACCCACAGGGCAAGAACACCCTAGGGTATAGAGTCTGGAGAACGGCATCAAGAACCCATTAGTCTAGCATCAGGAGAATGGCAGCAGGAACCCCAAGGTGTAGAGAGTGGGTGTATGGTAGCAAAGCTGAGTGGCGGTAAGACTCCCACAATGTTACCTCAGAGAAAAACATTAAAGTTTCAAAAATCAATGGCAAAAAATAAAAAAAATAAAAAATAAAAAAAATAAAAAAAAATAAAAAATCTATGGCAGTAAGACTCCCAAGATGTTACCTCAGAGGTATGGCAAAAAAATTAAAGTTTCAAAAATCAATGGCAATACCCCTCAGTTTACAATACCCCCAAAATAATTTTGAACATATGAGGAAAACTGTAAGATACAGTAATGGATTATTAATTGATTCTTAAAATCCCGGGAGTCGGTATCAGAGTATTCAGTGCTTCAATCTCCTGGGCTCTTGCCCACAAAGGGCTACAACCCCTTTCATTTACTTGCACTTTTTTAACGTCATTTACTTCTTCCCGTTCATTATTTTTACTTTTATGTTGTAAGTGAAATCTACTCTAAAGATTACCCTTTTAAAATACCCTTCAGTGAATGTCTTAATGTTCTAAAACAACTTATCTCATTTTATTACTGCTGCTGTCGCCGTCTCTATTGCTGTTTCTTATTCTTGCCTGCCCGACATTGACAATGTTTCGGCGTGAAACTCACGCCTGCTTCAGGTGTCTTAGCGTTGTTCCTACAATAAAAAGCACTTTAATCACCTTTCCTCATTAATTTTAAAGAAAATCTTTTTAAACATGCCACTCACAAGGGACTTACGTTATAGCTGATCCCAGCTTAACCTAGCAGCTCACACAGGTAAAAAGATGGCGCCCAAACGCTTTTGTTCACCTTTACCGGAAGTCAGGTACTTATACATTTGTCAGGGATGTCAAACCAGCCAATCAGCACGAACTCGCATATACACGGACCAGTCTACTTCTTTGTTAAGCCCCGGCAAATGGAAATGTGGAAAAGAGGATTTGCATTCAGATAACAACCAAAAAGGACTGAACTTCACAATCTGGGTAAACAAATAAACATGGGGGTAGCTTGCTTATTATGGCGGTTACTACCCTAAACCAATTAAGCCTGATACATCACTTTGAATGCATACACAGTGTTGCTCTCTGCTTCTACGGCAGGGGGTAATGTGGAAAAGAGGATTATCATTCAGACAACAACCAACAAGGACTAAACTTCATAATCTGGGTAAACAAATAAGTGTGTGGGTAGCTGCTTATTACGGCGGTTATACCCTAAACCAATTAAGCCTGGTACATTGCTCTCTGCTTCAACGGTAGGGGGTAATGTGGAAAGCAGGATTTACAAACTAACATGTACATTTGTATATATATCTCGTATTATCATCCCCTGCCCTATTAACCGCTACCTGTTAATGTTATTATTGTAAAGCTTGTTCTAAGTTATTATTATTATTATTATTATTATTGTAAAGCTTGTTGCTAAGTTATGTTACATTGTGAACCGAGGTGATGTTTTGCAAACGTGCCTCGGTATATAAGAAACCCTTAAATAAATAAATAAATAAATAAATAAATAAAGGCATCGATCTGTGCAATCTGGGTAAACAAGCATCGGGGTAACTTGCTTGATGTGGCAGTTACAACCCTTAACCATAAGCCTTATGCTCACCTTTGATGCAACTCCAACATTACTCAATGACAGGGGATGGCAGGAAATTTGAATCAGACGTTACCAACAAGAGCCTTGAAGTTGGTGGTTGGTGAAACAGAAAAGTATGGGAGAATAAGTGTGGGAGCTTGCTGTGCAGACTGGATGGGCCGATTGGTCTTTTTCTGCTGTCATTTCTATGTTTCTAAGGCAACCAATCCTCTGCCCTTGCCATTCCCTTCTCTCCCTTTTGCTCACAGTGGCATGATGGAATTAGAAGTGGTTACTGGGGCTTTAGATATCACAATATATTTTTATTGATAATGTACCATTCACCACTACCACTGTAATACTGACTGAGTTTCTGTTTGTCACACACAGTCAAGTTACCAAGCACAGTGCCAACTTGACAAGCAGAGTTAGCAGTTTGCCAGTAGCACAAATTCAGTTTCTCTCTGTCTAGTGACTAGGGCTGTCTCTCTCAGTGTGTGCAACAATGTCTCTCTCACACACACATACACTCATACATATACACAGTGGGGTAGATTTTATAATTTTGTGCGAGCGCGTACTTTTGTTCGCGGGATTTCAATAGATACGCGCGTATCCATTAAAATCCGGGATCGGCGCGCGCAAGGCTGCCGATTTTGGGCAGCCTGTGCGAGCCGAGCCACGCAGCCTGCCTCCGAAATCGGAGCGGCCTCGGAGGGAACTTTCTTTCGCCCTCCCCTCACCTTCCCCTCCCTTCCCCTACCTAATCCACCCCCCCGGACCTATCTAACCCCCCCCCCTACCTTTATCGCTGGATTTACGCCTGCCGGAGGCAGACGTAAATCTGCACGCGCCAGCGGGCTGCTGGCGCACCATCACCCAACCCAGGGGCTGTTCCGTAGGGCACGGCCATGCCCCCGGAATGCCCCCGGGCCGAAACCACGCCCGCGCCGCTGCCCCCGAAACGTCGCGTCACCCACGCCACTCCCCTGAAACGCCGCATCACGACCGCCACGCCCTCCCGCCACGTCCTCCGGCACGCCTCTCCATGCAAGCCCCGGGACTTACGCGCATCCCGGGGCTTGCGCACGCCGCCGAGCCTATGCAAAATAGGCTCGGCGCGCGCAGGGGGGGTTTGGGGTAGGTTTTCGGGGGGTACGCGCGTATCCTACTCGCTTACCCCTTTGAAAATCAACCCCAGTGTAAGCGCATGCACTGCAGATTAACCCATTTTGCACAGACAAAAATACTGTGACAGAAAAGAAACAGGAAATGCACTGCTTCTGTTCTTTCACTGCTAGTCAAGCAGTGCATACTCTGTAGTCAGAGATAGAAAATAACCATCACTGCTGTTTTTCACTGGCATTGCCCTTTGTCCTGCTCCAGTGAACAGGCAAAATGCAGCAGCGCCTCTGTCTCTCACCCACAGGCCGATACAGTACAGTGTGCTGTTAACCCGTGATTGGACGCGTGTTTTCGACACGCTAGCGTTACCCCTTGTTCAGTAAGGGGCCGAAAACGCACGTCCAATCCCCCAAACCTAATAGCGCCCGCAACATGCAAATGCATGTTGATGGCCCTATTAGGTATTCCCGTGCAATTCAGAAAGGAAAATGTGCAGCCAAGCCGCACATTTTACTTTCAGAAATTAGCGCCTACCCAAAGGTAGGCGCTAATTTCTCCGGGCACCGGGAAAGTGCAAAGAAAAGCAGTAAAAACTGCTTTTCTGTGCACCTTCCGACTTAAATCTGCCTGCGGCCCGTGGGTTGGAAGACGGACGCTCAATTTTGCCGGCGTGCGTTTTCCGAACCCGTGGCTGTCAGCGGGTTTGACAACAGATGCCAGTAAAATTAAGCGTCGGCTGTGAAACCCGCTGACAGCCGCCACTTCTGTCAATAAAGAGGCGTTAGGGATGAGCTAGTGTCCCTAGCGCCTCCTTTTTACTGCGGGCCTCCATTTGCATACCTTTGCTTCTGAATCGCGCGCCCAGGAGAGTGGCCTGGGCGCACGTCGGGAGAGCAAGCGCTCGCCGGCTCTCCCGCGCGGTTTACTGTATCGGGCCCGAGAGGCATCAGAAATCGGAACCTTCAGGTAGTTTGGTAAAAAAGAGCTTTTCATTTTTCAGAATCGAGGCCCACTCTCCCATTTCAGGAACTGCATCCTGATGAAGAGGAGGTGTCTGCTTTCCTCATCTGGTTTTTGGAAGCGACGAACCTGCAAACCGAGCCCTCCTTGTTGTTCGCCTTTCGTTTCAAGGGGGCGGGATCTTCATCAGAACCCGCCGGGACAAGGACAGATATGAAAAAAAAAGAATATCACAAGTGTATTTATTTTAAAAAAGTGCTTAAAAGGACATAGAAATGACGGCAAGAGACAGACCTCTTATCTGAGAAATGTGGGCCTGTTGCTTCAGGAGTTTTCTCCCATTCTGTACCTATGGAATAACCCTTGCTACTCCAGGACAGAGCCGGTATAGGCCATTATTGGCGGCAGCAGTAAAACTCGACATTGCCCGAGCTCTTCTGCCTGCTTTGGCTATTTTCACTTCTCTCTACCCAGGCCATGCCAAGCAGTGATTCATTTTAAATTTCAGTTATTGTTTTTCTTAATTGCTAATCAGAGAGCAAAGGCCCTCCCCGGAGAGCAGAGAGTTATTCGCTGCCACAGGTACAGGCAGAATCTCGCATCAGGCTGAGCCCATCCCACTCGCCTCCTGCTCCCGGGGAACCCTTGGGCAGACCTCTGTGCAACTCCATGTGCAAGGAAGGTTATTTAACATCTCTTTCAATCTGTGCCAGAAAAAACACAATAATAAGATCTGCCATCCCAGGCCTCCAGACGTACACTTCGCTAATGCCATCTGACGGCTTTCCAGATTCTGGGCTGGGTCGTAATTCAAAAGCAAAGAAGCTAGTGATGTGGCGGTGTTAAAAAAAGTGACAAATACCAAGAACCTTTTTTTTATTACTTCCGATCCGGAAGGACATAAAAGAAGGGCAAATTTGTCTTTCGCTTCCATGTATTAGAGCAGACTAAAAGCATTTAGCTAGTGATAAAAGTATTTAGTGCCTGCTCAATGGCGTGAACAAAATAGAAAAAAAAAACCCCTAACCAAACTGACAGCAAAACAAACCTAAAGCAGTTTCCATTCACGTCCCTAAAAGAAACGTCTTTGCAAAAGGGCCAGCCTCCCATTTTGGCCCTATGTACTAAACAGAGAGAGGAGACCGGGTGAAATCCCTTAGCACACATCTACGGGGAAAAGTGCTTAGTGCACATGAACCTGAATCAGGGAAACAGGATGGACTTAAAAGTACATTTCTGCGAACTGGCTGACTGACCAAAGGCTTATTAGCCCTAGATTTGCCTTTACCCCCTGCAAAAGCAAACAAAAGCAAGATAAATTTGTATCCCAGAGTTTCAGGAGCAAGATATGGAAGGATATCCGGTTCTCGTTCATGGCGATGAATGAACTCCATTCTATCGATGACGGCTCTTACTCCCTCGTCAATCTTTTTCGTCTTAGTGCAAACTTTGACGCTCAACATCTGAGAGAGAGCAGATTAGAAATATTTTCAAATAAATAAATGAACAAAGCCAATGACTGCTGACTTTTTGCATTGGGTGCGGTAATATCAAGCATCATGAATTGGATACAAAGAATTAAGCAACCTGAAGCCTCATTAATGCCATCATGCCAGGCTGGAATAGCAGTGGTGGCAGTGGGAATGGGAAGGAGCAGAGGGAGCAGAAACAAGGAACGCCGTGGGGCCACAGGAGCAATGGCACGAGCGGTTTGACACAGAACAGTGGGTTCGGTGTTAACATCTTTGGCACGGTGTTGGTAAAAGATGTTTAACCTAAGCCTGCCATGCTGTCAGGAAGGAACATGCGTACGTCTACCCCATATAATGCATTCTGTACATTGTGAGATAGATACATAGAGGTGGGTATTTATTTATTTATTTGAAATATTTAGAACCCACCCCCTTCTGTAGTACAGGGCGGGGCACAATAATTCACTCATAAAGCAAACTTTAAAATAACATGGCAATAAAGCTTAAAAAAGTGGAATCTGCAAGACAAAAACAGTTTGCCTACCTTGAGCAACCAAAAGCAGTGCAGGAGAGTGAGGCACAACCTATACTATGATATGGCAAAATGAAACTTGGATTTGCCAGTCATGTACTCAGAGGCCCTGGTATCAGATTGTCTGATCGAGTACTGGAGGGCTCCACAGAGGAGAAAAGGGACAGAGGAAAGCAGAGAATGCAGCCTGGGGAGATGGCACCAAAATGGGTCAAAACCGGGAAAGCTGAGCCAGAGCGAACCAGGGCCACATTAGCCGCCCACCTTTCTATCAAAGATGGTGATGGATGCCGCGTCTGATCCCCTTGTTTCCTCGGTGGTGGGCTCTCTTCTCGCCTCTCTCCAGCGAGGCGCCGTACAATGACTGTCAGGCCATTGCATCAGCTGAGTAAGCAATGCAAATCTGCAGGAATTTCTGCTCTGGCTCTCTGGCCACTACCCTGGCTGCTTCTAGTTGTGGGCTTGCCCTCTGCGCGCGTGGCGGTCAGCTCCGTGCCAGCCACAGCCCCGTGCAGCCCCTGCCCCACTGCCACCAGAGCTGTCTGTCGTCTGCAGGTGCAGCCAGTCTCACCTTTTAACTCCCATCACTAACATTTCTGGGGAAATGTTAGAGGTCCTAGGGTGACAACCAACCGGTGATGAAACAGAACCCGATCACAGCGTTCCTTTTATCTTGGGAATTAACGGGTGGGTCTCAACTCTACCAGCGTCACCCCAGTCCTCCTACTCTTCTTGGAGTGTTCTCTGAATATCGTCAGCGTGCGTGGTGCTTGGGGATGGTGTGCAGGTGCCCAGTGGAGACTAGGTTGAAGCTGCCAGATTAACTGCACCCTTGGCATTCGCTCAGATAGAGATAAGAAGTGACAGAGCAGGTGTGCACAATTCTGGGCCTCAAGATCTGGTTTTTTTCAGGATATCCACAATGAATGTTCATGAGATTTGCTTGCATGACTTCTGATCTAAGAAACAGAGTTTGCATATTATTTTGTCACCCTGAAAGCCAGTCTGGTTTGCAGTCCTCAAGGACTTGAGTTGTGGTGGAGAATGATGGCCTAAACCAGCTACTTACTGGTTCTTTTTAGGAAATATTTTCTGTATTTAAAAAAAAAAGTAGAACAGAAACCCCATGCTGAGAGGGAGGCTGGACTGTGAGGTAAAGAACCGGACGTCTAGAAGGCCGCAGTCATTAGTGCTAATGATTTAGTTCCTTGGCTATTCTCACGTGTGTGTCTGGGGAATCTCTGCCTATTTCTGTTCAGGCAGAAAACAGTTTCTTTCTCTTTCTTTCACACTAATTTTCTCTTGGGTAAAGGGAAAGAGAATACTGCCAGCTATTTTCTCCCCCTAATTTACAACCTCCAGATCCAGCCCCGCAGTGCATCGCGGAGCAATGGCTGCCTCTGCCGGACGCCTCGCAGAGGAGTTAGGTTTGCCATCTCACCCAGGCCAGACTGAGCCAGTCCTGGTTTTGCCCCACGGCACACAGGGAGATGTAGTCCTATTTTCCCTCGTCCACTAGTGGCAGGATCTGGCAGCAAGAATGGGGAAAACGGTGGGAGCCTGCCCACGTAACTGCCCACCACTCTGTCCCGCCTGTGCCAGCACAGCGAACAGGTGCAAAACCCACCGGCTGGCACTTCCCGTCTGCTGCTCTTGCAACGCATGAACTCAGCAGACAGGAAGTGCCAGCCTGCGAGTCACGGACCGGTTCACAGTGCCCACACGGACAGACAGGACCATCAGCTGGGGGTGGGACAGGCCCCTGCTGCTGAGTTTGTATAGCAAGGGGAGGCAGAGGGAGCGTGCAGAGGTGAAGGGTTGGAGGAAAGGAGAGAACGGGAGATGGTGCTGGGGAATGGGGGAAAAGAGGCAGAGAGAGAATGCTGGAGAAGGGAGGTAAGAGGCAGAGGCAGGGGATGGGGAGTAAGAGGCAAGAGAGGAGACACTGGGAGGAGGGGTGGAGGCAGGGACAGATGCTGGAGGAGGGGAGGAAGGAGAGTCGGGTATCGCTAGTGACCTACAAAAGGCAATATTACCTCCTTTTTCCTGCTTATGTAAGAGAGGATACTGTTAGCTTTCTCAATTGTTATAGGTCATTAATTGGCTACCTTGAGGTCATCTGAGATGATTACTCCTATTTATTTACTTATTTATTTCTCCTTCTTGTTTCAGAGTTTCCAATTATAGTCCTAATTGCAGCGAAGCTCATAGATATTTGCAGCCCAAATCCACAATTTAACACTTTTTTGGCGCTGAATTTAATTCCCCTGAACTTTTGACTACGTTTCCAGTTATTTTAAGCCCTGCCTCATTTTTTCATCCCCTTCCAACGTGTCACCCACGTTGCCAATGTTTACGTCACGCGCGAACAAGCCGAGCTTCCCTCGAGCTCCTCGTTGGTAATGTTGGTAATGAAAACATGGAGAAGCAGCGATCCTAGCGCCAAGCCCTGGAGCATCCCCCTCCCCCCCGGCGACTTCACCATCACCAGAATGAACTCCATTGAGCGCCACTCAACCGAATGTTACCTCCGGTTCTCTGCCGAGGCCCCGTAGCTGGGATCGATGGGTTCCAGAGGCCTGCGCGTGAAGGACGAAAAAAAATGTGGGAAGAACCCCCCCCAGGGAGCTGCCAAGGAAGAATTTGGACCCTGAGGCCCAAGTTGGGGACCTGATTCTGACTGAGCCGGAGAAAATAAATAAATAAATAACGCTAACCGCCTAACGATTTTCCGTTAATTTGTACAGTAACCCTGCGCTTAGGGATCCTCAGGCAGTAGGATGGTCCCGCAACGAAGGGGCCGTGCCCTTCCTTCTGTCAGCACGGAGGTCGCGTCTTTTCGTTTACCATCGATTAGAACGGAACTCCCATTGGAAAGCTTCATAAATTCCCTTTTTCGTTCAATTTTATTCACTTTGAATGTTTATCTGGCATCCTGCCAAGGATGCCTCACCTCCCCCAAAAAAACAAACAAACCAGGACTCCTGAGATTTTCGTTCATCGTTTGGTTCTCTTTCTCCCTCTCTTCTCCCCCTGTGCCAAGATTCAAATGGTTCACCGGACGAGTTTTGAGTTGACCTTATAAATACGTCCGGTACTGACATTGTGCTGTTTTCCTTTACCCTGAGGGAAGGGAGGGTTAACTCCCAAGTGCTAGTTAAGAAACGTATTAAGTTAGTAAAAAAAAAAGGGTGTTTTTATGCTCTTTCTGCGCCTATTTATTCATTTATTTATTTATTTGCCGCCTTGCACATTTTGTTGTGCTCATTCTCCTTTATTTCCATGCATTCGAGCGGGTGTGACGGCAGCCACCCTACTTTGTGGTCAGTACAATGCATTCCTACTGGCTCTGCTCGTCCCTTGCCCTTGAATACATTATGGCTGGTATTAAACAGGGGGAAAACAACGTGCTACAAGCGAAGGCAACAACTGTACCGCACCCTTGAAGTTTAGAAACGTTACAAGCCTTCTTCATATTTGGACAATCTGAGGCTTTTTTTTTAAATCCCTGATAATCTCTTCTTGTTCCTTTGACCTCCCACCTCGGTTGTAAGCAGCCTCTGCTATGCTCTAATGTCCCGAGCCTTCATTTGCAGCTACTCAAGGTTTTTGCCTGGTTTTTTTTCCAGCCCCCTCACCACCCCTCCTGTCTAGCTCAGATATTGTGGGGGCAGTCCTTGGTCAGGGGCCGCAGGTCATGCTCCCCTCCAGGATGCAACCTAGGTCTGGCCATTAGGTGTTGCTGTTGTATGATGGCTGAAATGCGCTCCATCCACCGGAGATTGAGAGTTTAGGAGTGGATTTTCACAGATCTATGCAGGGTCTGTGCCCACAGAATTGGCCTATGTGCATGTAAGTAGCCTACATGCAGGCCAAGCGTAACGCTCTGCTGCTGCTTCTGCTACGCAGAAATACGTGCCTGGAAAAACGGGCTGTTCGGCGGAGGTTGCGAGGGTGTTCCGGGGCGGGAGCAGAAAGTATGCGCACCCTCGCAGATTTTGTGGGGTGAATTTTCAAAGACTTATGTGGGGCTTGTGTGCCTAACCTGGCACACTGTATGGGGCAGATTTTAAATACTTGCGCGATCGCGTACTTTTGTTCGCGCACCAGGCGCGAACAAAAGTATGCTGGATTTTATAAGATACGCTCGTATCTTATAAAATCCGGGGTCGGCGCACGCAAGGGGGTGCACATTTGTGCAACCTGTACGCGCCGAGCCCAGCGCGGCCTGCCTGTTCCCTCCAAGGCCGCTCCGATTTCGGAGCGGCCTCGGAGGGAACTTTTCTTCGCCCTCCCCCCACCTTCCCCTCCCTTCCCCTACCTAACCCATCCCCCCGGCCCTATCTAACCCCCCCCTACCTTTGTCGGCAAAGTTACGCCTGCTTTCAGCAGGCGTAACTTTGCGCACGTCGGCTGGCAGCCCCGCTCTGTTCTCCGGTCCCGGGGGCTGGTCCAGAGGCCTCGCCCACGCCCCCGGGCCAGCGCCAAACCCTGGGCCCGCCCCCGAAACACCGCGGCACACCCCCGAAACGCCGCATCATTTCGGGAATGCCCCCGGACACCCTCCCTCCCCTTTTCGAAAGCCCCGGGACTTACGCGCGTCCCGGGGCTTTACGCGCGCCGGCGGCCTATGCAAAATAGGTGCGCCGGTGCGCGCGGGCCTTTTAAAATCCGCCCCAATATGCATGGAAGTAGCTTTTATGTGGGCCCAAGTGAATTTTCCGAAGGCTACAACTGTGCGTGTACATCTGCTGCTGCTCTGCAGGTACGTGTGCGCAAGGAGGGTGCGTTGGAGGAATTGCGAGGGTATTTCGGGGCGGGGGGGTCACATATTTTATAAGCGGAGTAGGCACATGCGTCATCGCCTGCTTGTTACACCTGCTAATCCCGGAAATGTAATCGGTTTTCTCTTCTGTCTGCAGCTTTTGGGAGTGGGGGACGTGAGGGAGGGTACGGGGAAAGTGGTGGAGGGTGTGAGTGAACTGGTGGAGGGCCTGGGTTAAATGTCGAGGCTCGGGGGCATACCTGTAGCGGTCTTGGCGGACCTGTGCTTGGAAGTACATGCACAGATAAAGATTTTCATAAGTGAGATGTGCGCACACATCAGTCGACTTTGTGAGTGAGAGTTATTACGTGCCCATGTCACAATTGTGTTGCACATAAAATATATACATGCACATTTATAAAATAAGTGTCCACAGAAGGCGATTCCCTGCATAGAATAAATGCTTGTGTACTCACACATACTCATGTTCTTCTGGGGTGGAGTTACCCACTCGTTTGCAAACCGGGTGGCTCCCACTGCACACTTTATAAAACACAGGCAGGACTTTAGGCTCACCTACTTATGCACGCACGCGCTGAGCAATGCACGCCATTGAAAATGACCAGCTTAAATTCCACTTCACTGGTCTGAGTTTATTCCTTGTCCCCCTTAACGATCCAGTAATGGTATCTGGGAAATTTTACAAGCAAATGGTGGGAAGTGGAAATGCCTAATAAAAACGTGCATGCTTTCCGTTTGTACGGCCATGGCATTTATTAGGTGCTTTCATATGCTGGAACTCAGCGCTCTTTATAAAGTCATTAATTACATGCTAGCTGTGGAGCGACCGTCCCCAGTAGCCATTATCCACTCAGCAATATCCTATATGCAGCTGGGAACATTTGCATTAGTAGCAATTAATCTGTGTTGGTATTAATTGAGAGAAGAAATGTTGTCCGGGACACTAGGGTTATCTGAGTCATTCGATCTTTGGTAGCCACCTGCATAAGCCTTCAGATTGCAGCCGGCAGCAGAGAGGGGGGCTGCAGTTTAATATTTCAATGCCTCCGCAGGGGCTCTGATCTGCAGAGGTGGCACAAAGGATTTCTAGCTGCTCGGTGAATCTATCACCGAGGTTTCTGGCGCGCTACACGTCACAGGCGAGGGGAAACAGTTTTTTTGGCTCGCAGACGGCAGGACCCTTGATGATTTCTAGGGGGTATTTGCGAGGGATGCCCGCCTGTTGCTTCTTTTGGTACAGAGGAAACGTTTTGTTCAAGGTTTGGCCATGGAGCTAAATGGAAGTTAAAAAACGGATACAGTATTCAGATCTTCAGTGCAGTGGATAACGCTTGTTGTCTGTCTAACCAGCTCACTGACCTGGAAGCCAGCAAGGGTGGGAGAGGACACAGTGACACGGTAAATGATGGCAGATTAAAAGCAAAATGTTCCATCCACTCAGCCCAGCAAAGTGTTCAGGGTCATAACTGCCGCTCTGTGCAGGTTACCTACGCTCGGGAAAAGTTACCACCAGCCTACCCAAGTGCTTCGCGGATGTGGTTGTGCTAACTGAATCATGGTTCAGTTCTGGGGGGGGGGGGGGGGTGGTGAATATATTTGGATAGATTCTTTGCAGAAAGAACAATGCTGCAGAGCCCACGTGACCTTCAACAATAGTCAGAGGTCCAAGCTGCTAAGTATCGCCCCTATTTATCCCGTGCTTTCTTGATTTCCAGAATCCGTTTTGTCTGGTGACTTTTCCATGTATGCATCGCCTGATGTTGCTCCTCACTCTGCCTCCTTGGATCCTAATTTCCTAAGTCTTTGCTCCCCAGCTTCCTGTCCACTGCTCTCCCGCATTTGATAGACCTTCTCTGGTCTGCCTCCACTCTCTATATATCATTTTCAGAGTGGCCTCCAGAACCGGACACAGTGCTCCAGATTAGATTTCACCAGTGATGTGTGCAAGGTCATATTAGCACCTGTATTTTTCCTCCTGGTGATGCCTCTCCCTGTGCAACCCTAGTAATTCCTCTTGCTATGGTCACAGTTCTGTGCGCGTGTGCTCATCAGATACGATCATCCTTTGATCTCTTTCCTGTTTAGTACTTGGAGCTGGAAATGTTTCCCCCAGTGGTCAGCTTGAGATTTTGTTTTGCTGAAGGCTTTTGCACATCCTGCAGCTCCCCAGCTTTGGGTCCATCCTCTTTTGGGGATGCGTTCAGAGGTTATCAGTTGCCACTGAGCACGTGCAGTAATGGAACGTTAGATGGAAGGCAAAGCTGCAGAAACCAGAGGGTTGGACAGGAGCCTTTGAGTAGGTCCTGGAGGCCTAGTCATCCGGAGGAGTTTTGTTTTGGGGGGGTTTTTTGGGGGGGGGGTAGATTAATGGTTTTGGAGAAGATTGAGTGGACCTTTGATATTCTGGATCAGAGGGGAGACCCCACCCCCAGAAGGAAGGGCTAGATCCCTGTTTTTGCATCTAGCACTCGGTTAACAGCAAGGTGGACGACAGATTGGATTTTTTTTGAGAGTTTTGAGAAGTATTTGGAAGAATTCATCCATTTTTTAATCTAAGGGAAGTTTTTCCATCATCCCTGGTGAATGTTGGAATTGGAGGAAAATTTGCCTGGCCTTACTGGGGAGGGCATTTGGACCAGGATCCAGCTGAGAGAAGGAGGGGAACCAAAAGAGGTACCGTGGACAAAAAAACACGTGCGTTTCTGATCTGTATTTTTCTCATCCCGTGTACGAGTTGACAATAAATCTTTTTATTATTTGAACACCACCATTGAATTCTGAGCTGTTATTCAAGCCTGCCCTTTCGGATCAGCAGGACCACCTCGCTGTGAGTGTTGAGCAAAGAGTGGGAGTGACTGTGCAGCCTGGTTACCCCACTACAGCACCTAGGACCCTGGAGGCTCAGGCATCTTCCCCGCTGGAGAACCCCAGGCCCCAGGGCTTAGGTTTGGGGTCTGAGAGTGCTAGAGGTCTGGGAGAGTAAAGACAGCTCTGGGACTTTGCTGCAGCCCCTGCATCAGGGACTCCTCCTCCACCAGAGAGGGGGGTTACATACACGTCAGTAGCTCACCAAGCCCCCTACCACCATTTCTCGCATTTTTGTAACCAAACTGATTTCGTCTTAAAACTTACTGCCCAAGGCTATTCCTCCAAGCTTCCCAGATACTTCGTTTTATTTTCCTAGCCATCTGAAGTGTCTGCCCTGTTGGGGATCTCGGGAAGAGCATGCATCGAAAAAAACTCTCATTTCATTCCATTTTCTATTTAATGCATTTATTGCATTTTGTTTTGTTTTCGGTTTGTGTCCTGTCATTTTAGTGGGCACTGCTTTGATTAGTGGTCCACCAAATTAAATAAGAAATAATAATCATTTTAGTGCACATGGTAAAATGTTTTAGGGAGTACTAAAACCACAGAAACAAAATCATATTTTGTTGATATTTTTTTTGGTGTCGTTTAGGGTGGGAAATGATGCAAAATGAAACAAGAAATGTAGGTTTTCTCCATGTCATTTTAAAAGACAGCACACTCCTAGATCTTAGTGTCTTCTGAAAAAAAGTCAAACCTTAGCTTCTATCCCCTCTGTAATATTATTCGTAAGAATATTGAACAGAAATGGACAGAGGTCTGATCCCTGCTACATTCCACTGAGTAAATGGAGAACTGTATATTTCATCCAGAGTAGTGACCTGATTGTCCTTCACTGTGATCATCTAGATTCTGCCTACTATTCCTTGACTCTTCCCCTAGGGGTTCCTCAGAGCCATCTTGAGGAACAGAATTAGACTCACAACTTCTGTCATATTCACACTGTTAGTTATGCTGACTTTTGCTGTGCTAACAAGCTATTTTTACCATGATACCATGGCTCTATATCATAGACCTCTACTGTTTTTATGAGAAAGAGCTGTCCAGCTTTTTTACACTTTTCCGCACATTTATTTATTTATTTATGTATTTATTTGTTTAAAACTTTTTCTATACCGTCGTTAAGTTAAATACCATCACAACGGTTTACAGAAGGGCACGATAAAGAGAAATATGGGTGGTATAGATGACAAATTACTCGTGTGCCATCATAGTATGGTAACAATTTAAAATAATAAACTAGGTGTGTAAATTAAACCTGATTGTTAGGAACAAATTAGGCAGTTTGATTTTAACATTTATATGCTTATGTAGGTTACTAAAAACTTCTAGCTTGGTGCATCCTTATTGCTCAACTATTTTTCTCCTTTTCTTTATCTTTATAAAATGCTTGTTTAAAAAGCCAGGTTTTCAGATTAGTTTTGAATAATTTCAGATTTGTCTGTAGTCTTATTTCGAGTGGCATGGTGTTCCAGAGTACAGGACCAGCCAGTGACAGTGCTCTTTCCCTTACTTGCGTGAGATGTGCTGATTTGACAGAGGGGACAGTTAGTAGAGCTTTATTTGCAGATCTCAGGTTTCTTTGTGGCACATGCACGCACATGTTAAGAAGTGCTTAGGGGCTGATTCAATCTGTCTATCTCTCCATCCGGAGGCATGATAACTTCCAAAAGAGTTCACTCAGCAGGTCCAGCTGAGGTGGGAGGGGGAGGAGGCAGAAGGGGGACACACGACCCTGTCATCTATCTTGTTGAAAATGACCTTGATCCAATAAGGCCAAGGTCATTTTCAATAGGGTCAAACTTGAAAAGCAGATCATCCATGCACAAGCATGGTTTTCACTTCCCTGCTTAACAATGCAATACCTTGAAAGCAGAGATGCAAAGTTTCCAGAAATTTGGATGTGATCAGGAAAAAACTTTTTTTCCAGAAAGAAAATGAGAATTTTGGAAAAAAAATCAAAACATGCACAATGCTTAATTTTGTATAATATTTAAACTTACTTTCCTGTTTCTAAGATACAATATAAACTATGTACAACTCTGCACTTAACAATGTTCCTTTCTTAATATAGACCTAAGGCATTTATACTTTTAAATTTCATAAATATACTTAATAGATATTATAAATACATCTTGTGCAAGAGATCTGCCTGCAAGCTGCTGTATATAACTCCCTGGGAGTAAAGGCTTTGAAATTCTTCTCCCCATGACCAGCGGGATGCTTGTAGGGTTCCGTGCTGGGGCCAGTTGTTTTCAACATCTGTTAGCAACATGCGGAACTTGTAGGAAAAATATACAAAATCTATAGCGGATACTTTACAAGAGACAAAGCAAAAGAAAGAACAATGAAGTGCAAAATCATGCATTGGGGCAAAAATTCTCATTGGTCACTTACCAATTAGGCTCTAGGAGAACAAGAACTGGCAACTACCAAATGTGAAAAGAACTTAAGAATTCTTTTCTCATCTGTCCTGACAATCAACATGATAAAGCAATGGGGAAATGCTGACATTTTGCTTTGATGAGAAATGAGCGGTATCAGTAGCGGGAAAAGGGAGATACCATTGGCTTTGCATGGGTCATGAGGATGACCCCCACCTGGAGTTCCGTGTTGGGTTCTGGAGGCTACATATTTTGCAAGGACATTGAGAAGTTGAAGGAGCTCAGAAGCGAGTCACCAAACTGGTGCAGGACCTGCAACACAAACCCTATGCAGAGAAACTTGAACTCACTAGCCTCTAGAATAAAGAGGAGTGTGCAAGTATTTGGCAGCTTCCACTAGGTACACAAAGGAAACATTTTCTATAGGAAAGGATATGATGTCATGCTATGTGGATAGGCTCAAAGGAAACCGTTGGAAAGACGTATTTACTGAGAGCGTAATAGATGCATTGAATTGCCTACGAGAGAGGGAAACAGACTTCAAGCATGCTTGAGATATATACAGAGGACAGCATTAATTGCAAGGGAGGGCGATAGCCTGAGATTAAGTAGGGTCAACTGTGAAATAATAGATAGGGGCAGGTAAGCAGGCTGGGTGAGCCAAGGAGTTCTTATCTGCTGACAGCTAATGCATTTCTATGTTAGTGTGGCGGCCACTGGCCATGAATCGAATTCTTGTACTCTTTGACACTCAGACATTAGCCTCTCTCTTCTCGCCTATGGAAACATGAAAAAGCTGACTGTTGTAGTGGCAATGATTGCCATTCAAGAGGGAAAGCTGTGTTTAGCTGATAAGTAACCAATCAATAATAATGGAGTTTGTTAACACCTTTATTCACCGTGACAAATGCATTGCCTTTGAGAAACCTTCAGAAAGTGGGAATCTACTAATAAGAGTGTTCAGTAGACCTAAGGGTGGGTTAGAAAAAAAACTTGATGGCACATGGTTTCCAGCAGGCCCTCTGCTTCCCTGTGGTTCATGCTATTTTTTTGTCTCTGGCCTTTATTTTTTTTTCTCTGCTTAATTCCCTTGTCAAGTTTCATTGTCTCTTTGTTTTGCTTCTGCCAAAATAACTCCTCCCATCTCCCAGTTTTTTTCACTGAGAAACAGGACATCAGGCAGGCTTCTATTCATTTTTACTCTCACAGGCATCTTTTCTCTGAAGAAAAAAATATTATTTTCTTTTTTGTGTAACGCCCCCTTGACCGCTTACCTCATGGATCCGGGGCTGACCTTGTGGGAGCCTCCCTAGGGCAGGCTCCGTCTGTCCTCACGGTTCTTAGCACCTGGTGCCTCCACCTGAGGAAGAAAGTGTTCGTGGGTGGGATTTCCCTCCCTTCACCCCAGGAAAACAAATGGGACTGTGAACAAGGCTGGTAGTATGTACAAATATATACAGGTTTATTAGGCTATACAAGCATATACATTTCTACATGACTATGTACATGGCTAATAGGATGCCAAGCAGCAACTTATCTACTCGTGGTTAGTAGTCTCGGTCTACACAACTATATACATTTCTACAAGGTACCAAGAACGTTTAGTGTTTGGCAATTTGGGGTTGTTGACCCCCACAATATACCACCAAATAGAATAGAAGGGACCTCTTGCATTCCTGCTTACTCAAGTATTATTATCATCCTCTCCCCCTTTATCCCAAGTCTCACCCATATGAAAAGATGCAACTGGGCTGGTGGGCAGGGTTGGCCTGGGGAGGGGGGGGTCCGCTGTATCTAAACCATCTCCTTCTGCTCCGTTGAAAGGCCTGTGCCAATGCTGGCATCCATGCCCTCCTGGGGGACTCAACTCCAACCCAGTCTGCCGCTGGGGTCCACGCCCTCTGGGGGACCCAACTTCATCTCCTGATCTTCTGCGGTTCATGGCCTCCTGGGGTACCTGACTCTGCCTTCCAGTCTGCCACTGGGGTCCACACTCTCTTGGAGGACCTGACGCTGCCTCCTGAACAGCCACTGGGGACCCCTTGCTCAAGAAGGACTGCCTGATCTCCATATCTGTCACTGGGGTCTCCTCACTCAAGGGGGCCACTCCATCTCCCAGCCTACTACTGTCTTCCACTTCTCCCCCCTGCAATAGAAAGGTTTTCCCTGGCTTTGGTTTATAGCTCTACTAGACTCATGGCTGTTTTAATGTTTAGTAGTTCTGACCTGCTCCAGTCTCAACATTCAGTGATTTTAGTTCCACTAAGCTCATGGCTAATCATTCACTGTTATATAGCCTGGATATGTCACCTGCTTTCAACTTGGCTTTTGCTTGCTCTGGTGTCTGACCCTGTATGGGCCACCTCTTAGTCAAATGACCAAAACCCAGGCAAAACCACAGGAAAACCCCATGTGCACACCCATCTATCCTGCCTGGCTATCCTTCTGTTGTCTGGGAACTCGGCACCCAAGTGTCTGAATAACCTTTGTTAATCAGGGTGAGAATCTATTTGCTTCCTAGGACTGTTCTCTAGTGCATTAATCTAATAAATCCCTTTCCAAGTCATAGTTCCATAATTTAGGAGTTTGAATCCTTTTGATTTGTTGGTGATATTTCCTACAAAATTACCAGCAGATGTCCAGGGGGCAGTGACATGCAAATCCCCTACCTGAATCTGTGACATATCTATTCAATGGTCAGTTAAGCACCTTCACAGTAAGAGGTATTTTGGGTTTCCCGGACTGGAGGCTCATGTTACATAGCTGCATTATCCTCCTTTTTTTCTCTTCTGCAGTTCACTTAAATGGTAGCATGCTCAAACCTCTGTCTCTTGTGAGGAGGTGTTTCACTCTCTCCCACTTAAATTCCTTGACTTCCACATGATGCCACTCTCTTGCATGTAATTCTCCTTTAGACCAAAGTATCAAGGCATTCCTTCATTACTTTTGGGTAACAGGCAGTCACCTGTTTGTGTGCTACTGTCAGGGGGACATTCACTGGGTTTCCAGGGCTATCATAAATCAACCTTATTGTAGGCTTCACAGTCGTACTTGTCCTTCTGGGCTCTCGGGTGGCAGTGGAGCCAATTCCTTAGCCTCTGTAGTTTCTGATTCTCTCTGGAGGTGAATCTCATCTATGGCATCTCTCTCCCTCTCTTGTTCCAGGTTGTCCATCCCTCTCTCACCATCTGTACCAACTTCAGCCCTGTCATTACTCTGGAAGGCTTCTTGGATCTCCCTCTTCTGCGTTTCCATTCTCGGGAACTGTCTTACTAAGTCCCCATTATGTGCCTGTTGGTTAGAGGTATGGTCTCTCCAATGTGGCTCCCAGGTGAACCTCATATGTCCCCCACCTAACTCTCCTTCTGAAACCTCACTATCATATCCACTATTAGGGATGTGAATCGTTTTTTGACGATTTAAAATATCGTCCGATATATTTTAAATCGTCAAAAATCATTAGGGCCACGATACAATACCAATTCCCCCGATTTATCGTCAAAAAATCGTAAATCGGGGGAAGGGGGAGGGCAGGAAAACCGGCACACTAAAACCCCCTAAAACCCACCCCCGACCCTTTAAATTAAATCCCCCACCCTCCCGAACCCCCCCCCCATGCCTTAAATTACCTGGGGGTCCAGCGGCGGTCCGGAACGGCCTCCTGCAATTGAATCGTGTTGTCTTCAGCCGGCGCCATTCTGCGCCGCCATTTTGCAAAATGGCGGCGCAAAATGGCGGCGGCCATAGACCAACACGATTCGACTGCAGGAGGTCGTTCCGGACCCCCGCTGGACTTTTGGCAAGTCTTGTGGGGGTCAGGAGGCCCCCCCAAGCTGGCCAAAAGTCCCTGGGGGTCCAGCGGGGGTCCGGGAGCGATCTCCTGCCGCGAATCGTTTTCCGTACGGAAAATGGCGCCGGCAGGAGATCGACTGCAGGAGGTCGTTCAGCCGGGGTCCGGAACCCCCGCTGAACGACCTCTGCGCCGCCATTTTGCAAAATGGCGGCGCAGAATGGCGCCGGCTGAAGACAACACAATTCAATTGCAGGAGACCGTTCCGGACCGCCGCTGGACCCCCAGGTAATTTAAGGCATTTGGGGGGGTTCGGGAGGGTGGGGGATTTAATTTAAAGGGTCGGGGGTGGGTTTTAGGGTGTTTTAGTGTGCCGGTTTTCCTGCCCTCCCCCTTCCCCCGATTTAGCTACGGACTGCCGCTGGACCCCCAGGTAATTTAAGGCATTTGGGGGGGGGGTTCGGGAGGGTGGGGGATTTAATTTAAAGGGTCGGGGTGGGTTTTAGGGTGTTTTAGTGTGCCGGTTTTCCTGCCCTCCCCTTCCCCCGATTTAGCTACGGACCGCTGCTGGACCCCCAGGTAATTTAAGGCATTTGGGGGGGGGGGTTCGGGAGGGTGGGGGATTTAATTTAAAGGGTCGGGGTGGGTTTTAGGGTGTTTTAGTGTGCCGGTTTTCCTGCCCTCCCCCTTCCCCCGATTTAGCTACGGACCGCCGCTGGACCCCCAGGTAATTTAAGGCATTTGGGGGGGGGGGGGGTTCGGGAGGGTGGGGGATTTAATTTAAAGGGTCGGGGATGGGTTTTAGGGGGTTTTAGTGTGCCGGTTCACGATTTTAACGATTTTCACGATACTCTAAACACCCAAAAGGCGACGATACGATTCCCTCCCCCTCCCAGCCGAAATCGATCGTTAAGACGATCGAGGACACGATTCACATCTCTATCCACTATGTCTGTCTTCTAGTGGATATTCAGGGATCCTTGCCAGTTCCTGATGGGGATTCCTGTCAAATTCCCAATGAGGTTGGGTCACAGGTCTTCCTGTTCCCCTTCTTCTTGGTCGATGTGGAGAGGGTTCAGCTCCAGCTTGCGGTTCCTCTAGGAGAAATACCAACTGTCCAATGGGCAGGAGATGGTTTCTGTGTACCGTTTTTACTGATCCTTCACCCCATTCATAAATCCCTTTCCCAGTCATAGTTCTGTAATTTATGAGCTTGAATCCTTTTGATTTTTTTGTGATATTTCCTACCAAATGACTAGCAGACGTCCAGAGGGCTGTGACATGCAAACCCCTCTACCCGAATCTGTGACTAGCCAATGCTTCTCCATGCCATTTTCCCCAGGACCAACCCAAAGCCTTCAATCTGTCCTTCAAAAGTGTCATTTGGGACGTGCACTGTCTGTAAGACTTAGTCTGTCATTGTCCTATGTATTGTTTGATGTGGCGTGGGAAAGGAGGATTCCCCTGATGCTTACTACACTATCAGCACGTTGGTTTGCAGTTCCAGTCCTTTGACCACAATGAGTAGATCAAGTGATCCATTAGAAAACGTGTCTGTTTTGGCACCGAGTGACCTGGTTCTGACATTGACTTGGTTCTCTAGGCTTTTGTCTAAGGGGACTGTGCCAAGATTCAATGTAGATGATATAGGCTGAGGAAGCTCTGCTGGTTTCTTCCCCAGACAGACTTAGAAAGATCCAACCCAGGATCAGGTCCATCTGAGCTGTCAGTTTCCAGGTTGATGCCATCTCAGCACTCTTTGGCACCTCAGCATATAGAGGGGCTCTGAACTTTACTGTTTTGATTATAGTCCTAAAAGGGACTGTGGCGAAAAAGGGTTTTTCATGCTTTGTGAATTGTTGTTCTACCCTGTGACTGTTTTCCCCAGAGAGCTCATTTCCTCTGTGCTGGTCTGCAGATGCTGTTTGACCTCTGCACTGTGGGGCAAACAGAGGCTTTGGATGCTGCCTTGACTTAAAGTGAAGCTTGAACAGCAATCACATTCCAGAGCCCCTGAGGACGCTCTAAGACTGAAACACCCTGCAGTGCCATTGGCTGGGAAAACAGTTACCAGTCAGAAGGCCATTGGTGAGAAAACTATTGTTAGTATTTTGTGTTCTGGTTGGCTCTTCAGACAGAGAACTGATTCTCTGGCATTGAGCTCTGATTCTCTGGCATTGAGCTCTGACGTTTTTAGAATTCTTTAGTCTCTGCTGGGAGTACATAGGAAGCAGATCTCTGTGCTGAGGCCCTGTTTAGCTAAGGGGCACAGCCATTTTCCTGATCTCCCCAGGCACAAGGGAAGTAGTGGAAAGTATTTAGTTAACTTTTACTGTTTAATCCTTGTTGTTTTACTTGTTTCTGTTTGCAGATTAAATCTTTTTTCGTTCACTATTCTTACTTGTTTGTTAATAAACATATTAGTTTGTTAGCTCTGCTTGTCTTGGACTGATTACAATACTGGTATTGTGTGTATTTGGTCTGTGGGTGTATTTCTAAGAACTATGGGAGCCTTGGATTGTGTGGGGTTGCTAGAAACCACCAGAAACCAGAAGCAAGCTGGAACCCACTTAGCAGGTGGTACGTTGCCAGTATAGGAGCACATGTGCAAGTGCTGGCAGGAGTGGGCAATGCTTAGCAGGACCCTCTGAGTAGCCAGAGGGTTAACCTTCAGTGGGTATTAAGGATAGTTTTGTTCTTTTCTGGTGGCAGTGGTGGGATCTTCAGGCTCTGTTCATGGGGTGAGGATCACCACTAACTGAATTGTTCAGAATGGGTTTTTTTGCTCTGCAAATTTAAGACACAGAACCCAGTGACAAACTGCAACAGCAGCAGGTCCCTTCCTCCACAGTTTTTGTTGGTAGTATTAGGAGATTAGCTGCATGCTGATGGCAGATGACTGCATGCTGAAGGCGGATAGCAGAGACCATCAGACACTGGGCAAGCGTATCTGGATGATTATAGTGGTGAGAAGATGCTTGACAAGCCTGTTGTAATGAGGGAGTCCCAGCATGTTCTGAGTTCCATTCCTGATGGGAAACCAAAATCCCTACTGAGAAAGGCCTACGAACTGGAAGGCCCCTCACCAGCTGAAATCCAGCAGATCTACATGTAACTGTGTAAGAAGAAACAGGAAGAGTAACAGTGGCAAGAGAAGTGGAATTTCAACCACAGGAAATGCAGATGAAGATGGAAATGGTACCCATCCAAGGCTCCAACCTCTCCTCTGTGCTGAAGACAGAACCTGGCCTCATAACCTGGATAGGGCCCAACTTGTTAACGCAGTCTGATGACACCCAAGGTGACACTGATTGGTGTCTAACTGCCTTTCAGAAAATTTGCCGCCTCAGCGAGATTCTTGAGAAAGGCTGGGTGTGGTATTTGGAGGGAATTCTCACTGGGAGAGCACTTGAGGCATTACAAGGACTGTCCTTGGTGACTTGTTTTCAGTTTGAGAAGGTGCACAAGGCTTTGCTGAACAGTGATGCTATTACCTTGTGAAGCCTTGTGCTAATCAGTGATGCTATTACCCCTGAGACTGAGAGAATGAAGTTCTGGAATTTGCCGAAAGGAGCAGACGATACAGTGAGTTTGTGATTCAGCTAAGACACCAACACAACCAATGGCTTACTGGATCAGAGGTTAAAATCCTGGAGGACTGCCAAAAACTGACGGTCCTGAAGCAGTCTATGCAATGATGCTGTACAGAGGTGAGGGAGCATGTTCAGGATCACCAGCCCCATACTCTGGAGAAGGCAGCTGAGCGGGCTGACGTCTTTGTGGCTAACTATCTCTGGTTGGCAAAGCGATGTTATTCATATCTAAGGGAAGATATGGCCCTAAGTCTAATGTTCCTGCAACCTCAGAGACATTCAACAAACCCTCCAGTTTTCCTCATAAACCTTTAAGCATGAACAGCCTTGTTACCAATGTGTGTGCCAGTGGCGTGCGGTCAGTGAATCCCCGGCCCTAACCAATTTCTCTTTCTTTATTTTTATTTTTTTTTTGCCCGCGTTTTTTTCCAGGTCAGGCAGGGTAAACCAAAAGTTCCTGCCCAAGCCAATACTGCACTCAGCTGCACGATCCACTTCATCAACCTACAGCTAACAGCAGGAGTCACGTTTAAGGGAATAGCCACTGCTATTAATTGCATCAGTAGCATGGGGTCTTCTTAGTGTTTGGGTAATTGCCAGGTTCTTGTGGCCTGGTTTTGGCCTCTGTTGGAGACAGGATGCTTGGCTTGATGGACCCTTGGTCTGACCCAGCATGGCAATTTCTTATGTTCTTATGAACGCCAACTGCTGCTGCGAGACCAAGCACACAGCTCCTATCGCGAGATCAGACTCGCAGCAGCAAGAGACGACGTTGCATCAGTGCAACTCCTGCTACAGTCCAGGCCACTAAAAACATGTGAACCAGCAGGGCTGCCGCAGAACCCATCCTGCGGCATCTGAAGAAGAGAGGAGACCTCGCGACCGCCAGTTGGTAGCTGAAGACGAGTCCTGGCAGGCCCCTACGGAGTCCTTACCGCTGCAAGTGAAAAAGAGAAGAGGTGAAGAAGAGGCCCTGAGCCTGAGGGAGTGAAAAAGAGAGAGAGAGTGAGTGTTTTGTATGAGAGCGAGTAAGCAACTAAACGTGAGAGCGAGCCTGTGTCTGTCTGTGTGTATGTGGAAAGAACAAACCAGAAAGTGCCCTCCACGTGCTGCGTGTATAAATACAATGCTAATCTAAATGCAGAGGCTAAATTAAATTAAAAATAGAATTTATTATATAATTTAATACAATATTTTCTTCTTCTTAAAAAATATCTATACAAAAATGAGAAAATCTCACAGTACAAATACAAAAGACAGGTAACAGAGAGTAGGATTAATTGGTCAATTTTCTCAGTAGAAAAGGGTAAACAGTGGAGTGCCTCAGGGATCTGTACTTGGACCAGTGCTTTTCAATATATATATATATAAATGATCTGGAAAGGAATACGACGAGTGAGGTTATCAAATTTGCGGATGAAACAAAATTATTCAGAGTATTTAAATCACAAGCAGATTGTGATACATTACAGGAGGACCTTGCAAGACTGGAAGATTGGGCATCGAAATGGCAGATGAAATTTAATGTGGACAAGTGCAAGGTGCTGCATATAGGGAAAAATAACCCTTGCTTTAGTTACACGATGTTAGGAGCTACCACCCAGGAAAAAGATCTAGGCATCATAGTGGATAACACGTTGAAATCGTTGGTTCAGTGTGCTGCAGCAGTCAAAAAAGCAAATAGAATGTTAAGAATTATTAGGAAGGGAATGGTTAATAGAACGGAAAATGTCATAATGACTCTATATCGCTCCATGGTGAGACCGCACCTTGAATACTGTGTACAATTCTGGTCGCCGCATCTCAAAAAAGATATAATTGCGATGGAGAAGGTACAGAGAAGGGCAACCAAAATGATAAAGGGGATGGAACAGCTCCCCTATGAGGAAAGACTAAAGAGGTTAGGGCTGTTCAGCCTCCATGGCAAAGTCAAGTGGTGATGGCCCTTCCCCCCTTCTCTACCTCACCTCAATGTGATTGGCTCACAAGTAGAGAAGTGGCCAACTGGTGCACAGCCCGGAACCCGGCGGGTATTCCAGGCCCCGCTGCTCCCCAGCGCCTGCCAGGTATGGCTGGAGTGGGAGGGCCTTGGTGGAACAGGCTTCGGTGGGGGGAGGATTCTGGAGGCTGGGGGCCTTTGGAGGTCAGGGGTTGGTCTAATTTTCCAAAGGGGTAGGATAGAGAAGGGAAGTGGGGCTGTTGCCGTGCTATTTTGATTTTATTTTTTCTTGGGGACGCCTCTAGAGGCAGCGGGGGGTTGGGACAGGGGCCTCACAAGATCCCTGGAGGTGTTTTATGCATGTTGGTGTGGGGGGGGGGGAGGGGTTGGTGGCCCCTTCCAGGGTGCTCGGGCTCTTTAACATGAAGCAGCTGCAGGTGAAGGGTGCCGCCATCGTGCGTTATTTTGGGGGGCAGCAGAGCCATGTCATTTGCCCCGGTGGCGTTTTACGGCTGGGAAAAATACAGCGGGATTTACCGCAGTGCGGTTCCAAATACAGCGGTTTAGTAAATCCCGCGGTTTTCCCCCCACCCCCCTGGGGAGAATCCTGCGGCTTAGCAAATGACTTCCCTTAATTTGATTCAGGACGAGCACTGCTGGTTTCATCCTGGGGGGTTGGGCTAAATTAGGCGGCTAGGCGCTATCAAAGTGGTTATTGCTGTGCAGGCTGACTATGGTCTTTCGAATGCTATATGTTCTTTAATCTTTTAAACGTTAATTAAGTTGATCTCACTATGTCTCTGAAAAGAAGACACCCTATAAAATTCCAGAAAGAAAGAAGGGATGCATTTTCCTGATCTGAAGTCCTATCACTCTGCCTGCAAAGTAAGGCAGAAAGGTCTGTGGATTCCTACGTCATTAACAGGAAATGTGATTATCCCTTGCTGTTTGTACCTTTTTGTTTTTTGCCGGTCACGACTCTGCTGGATCAGATTCAAAGTGAAGGTGACTATTCCTGCTTCTCATCAAGCCTTTCGTCTGCGCTGTTAAATTAACTACCTGGTATACTAAACACGTCAATAAAAATGTCTCGTTACTGTAGCTCCTCTTTAAAATTAAGAACTCTCGCCTTAATTGGCTATACTCGTTATCAGAACTACTAAATAAAGAAGCAGCTTCTCTCGTCTTAGGAGCACTGAGGCTGAGATTCCAAAAGAGAAAAAAAAGTTGTGCCCTGAAAGTTTAGGCCCCTAAGGCCTGGATTTATCAAAATGCACTAAATATCACATGCGATAGGAAAAGGGGCGTGTTTTATGGTAATAGGCAGTTTATTGCAAAGAGCACTATCTTAGCACTTGACATAGATATTACTGCAGATTGCAATAACTTTTTTGCACTAAATTGTTGAGAGAGAGAGAGAGAGAGAGAGAGAGAGAGAGAGAGAGAGAGAGAGAGAGATGAGCTATAAGGGCCTCATACTAGGTAGGTATTTATACCTAGTTACTCGAGGTGAGGTTTAGGTATTAGTGTAGGGGTTAGGAGCACTTTAACATTCAAAGTGAGACGTACGAACAGAACAGTGCTCTCTTGTGAAGATTTGATGACCTTCGGAGTGAGGAAACTCAACCAAAGATGAGATTTGTGCCATGTTCTCTCAGCCTAGCTTGTTGGACTCTATACCTGGGTAACATCAAGCTAGGGCACAAAGGTGAAAGGGTCTCATCCAAAGTCATGGTTGGGAGCAAGAGAAGAGTCATTTCCAAGGCACGGCATCTGTTAAACTTCGGTCAGCTGGGGAGTGACACTACTGACCGATGGTGGGGCCTCAGGAATCCGGGTAAGGTAGGGGATTGGGATGTGCGTGACAGTGTGTTGGGAGGCTACAAATGGGGGGGAGGGGGGAGACTGGGTCACGATGGCCCACTCTGTTTAACTCTTTTGGGGGGGGGGGGGGAGTGAGATGAGGAATTATATCCCCATGGTTTTCATTCTTTTTGGAGGGGTGAGAGGAATGGCGGGGAAAGGCTTGCTGGCCAAATTTAATTTTTTTTTTGGCTTAACAGGTTAAATTGTTGATAAAGCTGATTAAGATCTAAGCTATCCAGGTAAACACACACCTGGCTAACTTTAGGACAGCTCTCCCCGTGAGCAGCTGGGCAGCCCTGATATTCAGTGAGTTTGGCTGAGTTTAAGCCCCGCCCCATATCACCCTGCTCGGCCTCTTTATCTGGAAATAGTTCAGCCCCAGCTTATTCTTGAACTTAAGCCACACAAATGCTTTTGGTGTTTGAGGTCAGTGAGTTCTAGTAGCTGCATTGGTCCTGGAGAGAACTGTTCAGGTTGCTTCCAAGATGATCCAAAAACACCAATGAACCTGAGCTTTGTAGATAATATGAATCTCTTCAGATGTGATACCAAAGAGCAAGGAAGGAAGCATATTGCGCACAATGACTTGCTGAAATAGACATTAGCAATGCAGAGGTCTTTCAGCTGGTATCAGATGGTAAAAGACTATTTGACATCGACTAGGAATAGCTATGCTGCTGGGGGGATTAGAAATATTGTGAGAAGGAGTACAGAGAGTTGTTGTTTACTTTTTTGGATAATACAAGGACTAGGGGGCACACCATGAAGTTAGCAAGTAGCACATTTAAAACAAACCTGAGAAAAATCTTTTTCACTCAATGCACAATTAAGCTCTGGAATTCGTTGCCAGATGACGTGGTAATAAAGGCAGCTTGTGTAGCTGGGTTTAAAAAAAAGGTTTGGATAAGTTCCCGGAGGAAAGTCCATAAACTGCTATTAATCAATGGGTATAGCCACTGCTTGTTGCTGGCACTAGTAACATGGGATCTTTTTAATGTTTGGGTACTTGCCAGGTACTTGTGACCTGGGTTGCCAAACCCTGGAGACAGAATACTGGGCTTGATGGACCCTTGGTCTGACCCAGTATGGCATATCTTACGTTCTTAATAGCACCACGTCCGAGCCATGCTTTGTGCTAAATATTATCACAATGAGCCATAAATCCAAGGACGATCACCTTTAGTACATTCTACAAAGTCCCTGAAAATCAGTAGAGTGCCAACTGTTAGTGAAAAAGTTAAAAAAAATAGTGCTGAATTTGTTGCTGCTACCTTTCTTTACTTCCTTCCACCTGCATGGAAATATGTATTAGTTGCAAATGCTTAAACTGTGATTTTTGGGCTAAGGAGCCTCCATTCTCTTTGGAAGAAGAGAGAAAGGGAACTTACACCCTTTTAAAATTCTTTTAACATCCTGTGTCTTTATCTCAGGGCCTAGGATAAAAATGGACAAGATCAGCCTTTCATTGTATTGTTTGATTTTCTATTCTTTCAGAAAAATATTAAGGAGATTGAAATAATTCTGGCCTTCGATAGATGAGATCCAAAGAAGAAGCTGGGGAAAGCACAAAACGTGGGAGATTGATAGGATATTAATGGCCAGAAACAAGAAGAAAACAGTAGTACGAGGTCTACTACTAGGCAGTCATCTATAATAAGTGTATGAGAAGAGCTCCGATTTAGGCATCGGTAGTGTAGACAATTGTTTTCAATGCCAAGCCTTCATAGATGCTGGAGCACAGCAGCTGCTGCCGAGCCTTCATCGGGGCTTGCTGCTGCTACGGTGCTGTGTGTCATGTAGAGTGTCAGCGACCCTATAGGAGCAATTGCAGCAGGAAACAACAGCGCGGAGCCCTCGAGCCCTCATGCAACAATGGGAGCTGTGGCGCCCTGCCCCCTTACATTGGTTTCCATCATAAAAGGAGGAGGGAGCAAGGTGCTACAGGGCTTGTTAATACACAAAGCCTTGCATGCCCCATGCTGAGGTTTTCAGCTGAAGCTGCTTCTGCTGCGGGACCAGGGCTGGAGCCGCTCTGTAGGACCAATGGCAGAGGTGAGGGGGAACGTCGGGAGAAGGAAGAACTGGGCTGGGGAAATGGGAGTTTGATCTGCTTGCTCTTCTGATAACTTCTGAGAGGGAGGGTGGACAACACTCCCACCTCTACTTATTGAGGCGCACCAAGGGGAAACCCTCCCACACTTGACTAAGGGTGTCCAAAGTTTAAATCCGGCCCTGTTTATGAGCTGAAATAATCATGAATTTGTAAGAAGGCAGAGAAATTAGAAGAAGTGTCAAAGTGCATATTGCAGTCTACAGTGAGGAGACTATGACTGTGAGACAGCAGAGCATCAAATTCATCCAGAACAAAAGGCACGGCACCATAAATGAGAGCTCATGCCTGTTACGCGTGACCCAGTAATATTTTTCCCTGTAGTTTCCATCTAGACAGGAATTTAAAATTTTGGGTGTCTTCCTCTTGCTATCTCCCAAGCTTTTTGTGGGCAGTGGCTCAGGAGTATAAATCTCCTCTTGAGCATGTGCAAAGGGTCGTTGCCTCTCTCCAAGGAGTGATCAAGTGGTGGTCCTTGCTGCTTGATAATGGCCTGACCAAGAGAGGAGGGTAGAAAGGTTTGGAGATTTTTTGGAAGACTTTACTCTCTTGGGTTTTGGGGATACGTTCCTGAGAGAAGGGCAAGCCCCAGGTATCTCAAGTGGCTGGGGTCTGTGACCAACAAACAGCAGAGGTTAAATATTGAGAATATTTTTGAAGTTTTTGGGACTTTGATACTTTTGAGAGAGTTTGTTGGCGTTACCTATTTTTGAAGAAGGGTTTTTTGTCATCTTTCCAGCCCTTGTTTCATGCTGGAACCAGAAAGATTCTACCCTACCCTCCAAGGGGAAGGGATTCTAGACTTGGATACTGGCTCAGATGAAAGAGGAGCAGCTTGGGGATTGCCAGGGATAAAGGGACTCTGCTACTCTTCATTTTGTTCTTCTAATGCTGTTTTGAAATATTTTTCCTTACTGGTCTGGATTCTTATTTTCAAAGTTTTTATATTGGAAACGTCTCATGCCCATCGATTTTGTACTTTGACTCGGCTACTTATGTACTTAGCTTTTGTAAATAGTTGTGATTTTGCTGTATCTATTTATTGATTTCACGGACGCTGCTCGGCATAGTCAGCTCTATACCCTATCCCAGTTTTAACCTCCTTGTTCTCAGTTACATGTAAGGGCCCTGCCCAAAAGTTAACCTGTTTTTTCAATGTTATATGTAAGGGTTCTGCCCAATTGTTCCTTTTTAACTGTAAACCGATGCGATGTGTAAACGGTCATCGGTATAAAAGAAACTTTAAATAAATAAACCATCTTTGGACTCCATGCTTCTTTGTTACCAGTAACCCAAGTGGCCAGACATTTGCCCCCTGACCAGTGACAAGGATGACTGGGTTGAGTGTAATTTACATGACTGTGACTAGGGCAGCAGCAGGGGCCCAGGAGGTTAAGCCGTCCCCCTCTGCCGGATGAAACTCGGCATTGTCGCGCCCCAGTTTTAGCCGGCAAGCCAACTGGGGACCCGCTGGAGAAGTAACCAGAAGTGCTGATGGGCCTGTGGGAAGTGGGAGGAGGGGGCAGATGTTACCTTAGAAGCAATGCCCAGTGGCTGACCTTAGAGTGCACTGGAGAAACTGAAGAGTGAACTGGGTCTGGACAACTGCTCTCTGCACTCAGTCATCTGTGACAGTATAAGAGAACGGCAGGGAATAATTATTTATTTAGAGACATTTTATGATCTGCCTTTTTCTGTGAGTGGCCTCAAGACAGATTACAAAAGCGTTAACTCAACGGTTATTGTACATTGGTGAAAGGTCTTTACATATGAATCAAATTTACATTGGACATTGAGAGACCAGGGTGTATAACTTATAATTCTTATTTGGCAGTTCAGGTAGAGAGCACAGAGTAAATAACCAATTTATTTTATATTAACTTGTGCAAGTCCCTTCATGATTTTGTAGACCTCTATCAGATCCCACCTCATTTGGCTCTTCTTCAGACCAAACAGCCCTATCTTCTTTAACCTTTCCTCATAGGGATGCCATTCCATGCCCCTTATCATTTTGGTTGCCCTTCTCTGCACTTTCTCCAGTGCAGCGATATCCTTTTTGAGTGTTACGATTGTGGACCCTTAGGCCGGCTAGAAGATGGTGATACAGTGCTGCAGGGATACCCACAGCGGATTCATAGCCGGGAGGTGGACTTGAAGCAGAGATCCAAGAGAATCTTCACCACTGGAGACCTGAAGTCCCCCGGGAGGAGCCCTTGGGGACCCGAGTCACTTGGACTTAGGTGCGGACTCTGGGGATGAAGGTACGAAGAGAGTCCCGGAAGTAGAGAGTCAGGAGGAGAAGTCGGAGCCAGGAGACCAACAGGAACTTCACCACTGGAAGCCCGAGGTCCCCCCAGGAGGAGCCCTTGAGGACTTGACCCGCTTGGACTTAGGTGCGGTCTCCGGAGGACAAGGGTCTTGAAGATGAGTCCGAATCAAGGAAGGCAGTAGAGAGTCAAGTCATGGAGGCAAACCAAGTGTTGGGGCAGGTGGCAGACAGCGGAGACCGAAGACAAGCCAGAAGTCAGGACGGGCAGCGAAGCAGCATACCGAAGAGCAATCCGAAGACAGGAGCCAGGAAAACCAACCAAGGGGACCCAGGCACAGGAGCAGGCAAGGACGGGCAGGAACAAGAACAAGCACGAACGAAGACAGCAACTAGAAAAACTCAAAGAGCGAACCTCATTGCAAGGCAAAGAAGGAGAGTCTGAGCAGGGTTTAAATACCTGGGAGGCATCTGACGTCACTTCTACAATGAGGAGTAGTTTCCCGCGCTGGTACCTTTAAATAATCAGCCCCTGTGTGCGCGCGCGTGCACCTAGGGGGTGGGACTGGGAGCGAAGGAGGAAGTGCAGGATCTCAACGGCGTCTCTCCCGTGGAGAAGCCGCCGCGGAGAGGCCGGGTTGTGGCCTAGGAGGAGCGGAGGGCCATCGGGGAGTACCCCGGAGCTGGACTGGCAGGAAGTAGGAGCCCGGCTGTGGCGTCCCGCAGCCAGGAATTATAACATTGAGATGCGGTTACCAGCATTGCACACAGTATTCAAGGTGCGGTCTCATCATGAAACGATACAGAGACATTATGGCATACACCATTTTATTCACTATTCCCTTCCTAATTATTCCTAACATTCTGTTTGCTTTTTTGATTGCCACAGCACACTAAGCTGATGATTTCAATGTAAAATCCATTATGACATCTAGATCTCTTTCCTGGGTGGGAACTCCTAAGATAGAACCTAACATTGTGTAACTACAGCAAGTGTTATTTTTCGCTTAATGCATCACTTTGCACTTGTCCACATTTGCCATTTGGAAGCCCAATCTTCCAGCCTTGCAAGGTCCTCCTGCAATTTATCACTTTCCACTTGAGATTTAACTACTCTGGGTGATTTTGTGTCATCCGCAAATTTGATCACCTCACTCATCATACTCCTTTCCAGATCATTTATAAATATATTAAAAAGCACTAGAGATGTGAATCGTGTGATCGATCGTCTTAACGATCGATTTCGGCTGGGGGGGGGAGGGAATCGGATCGTCGCAGTTTTGTTTTTTTAAATATCGTGTAAATCATAAATCGGGGAGGGCGGGAAAACCGGCACACTAAAACAACCCTAAAACCCACCCCGACCCTTTAAAATAAATCCCCCACCCTCCCGAACCCCCCCCAAAATGTCTTAAATTACCTGGGGTCCAGTGGGGGGGTCCCGGTGTGATCTTCCACTCTCGGGCACACTAAAACAACCCTAAAACCCACCCTGACCCTTTAAAATAAATCCCCCACCCTCCCGAACCCCCTCAAAATGTCTTAAATTACCTGGGGTCCAGTGGGGGGTCCCGGTGTGATGTTCCACTCTCGGGCCACGGGTGCGTTGATAGAAATGGCGCCGGCGCATTTTGGTTCCTGTCCCCCGACGTCACGAGCATAGGAGATCGCTCCTGGACCCCCGCTGGACCCCCAGGGACTTTTGGCCAGCTTGGGGGGGCCTCCTGACCCCCACAAGACTTGCCTAAAGTCCAGCGGGGGTCCGTGAACGACCTCCTGCACTTGAATCATGTTGCCGTATTGCCAAGCTGGCCAAAAGTCCCTGGGGGTCCAGCGGGGGTCCAGGAGCGATCTCCTACGCTCGTGACGTCGGGGGACAGGAACCAAAATGGCGCCGGCGCTACCTTTGCCCTGTCATATGACAGGGCAAAGGTAGCGCCGGCGCCATTTCTATCAACGCACCCGTGGCCCGAGAGTGGAAGATCACACCGGGACCCCCCCACTGGACCCCAGGTAATTTAAGACATTTTGGGGGGGTTCGGGAGGGTGGGGGATTTATTTTAAAGGGTCGGGGTGGGTTTTAGGGTTGTTTTAGTGTGCCGGTTTTCCCGCCCTCCCCCTTCCCCCGATTTACGATTTTTGACGATAAATCGGGGGAATTCCTATTATATATCGCCTCTAACGATTTTTGACGATTTAAAATATATCGGACGATATTTTAAATCGTCAAAAAACGATTCACATCCCTAAAAAGCACTGGTCCAAGTATAGATCACTGAGGCACTCTACTGTTTACATTTTGCCACTGTGAAACCTGACCATTTAATCCTATTGTATGTTTCCTTTCTTTTAACCACTTTGCAATCCACAAAAGGACATTGCCTCCTATCCCATGACTTTTTACTTTTCTTAGAAGACTCTCATTCAGGTCTTTGTTGAACGCCTTCCGGAAATTCAAATACATCACATCTACTGGTTCACCTTTGTCCACATGTTTATTCACCCTTTCAAAATAATCTAGATTTGAGAGGCAAGACTACCCTTGGGTAAATCCATGCTGGCTGTGTCCCATTGAATCATGTATATCTAAATGTTTTGTGATTTTATTCTTTCTAACAGTTTCTACAATTTTTCCCGGCACTGAAGTTAAGCTCAAAGGTCTATAGTTTCCTGGATCTTCCCTGGAGCTCTTTTTAAATATTGGGATTATATTGGCCATCTTCCAATCTACAGGTACTATGGATAATGTTAATGATATGTTACAAATTAATTGAAATTGGTCTAAAATTTCATTTTTTATTTATTTCAGAACCCTGGGATGTATACCATCTGGTCCAGGTGATTTACTAATCTTCAGTTTGTCAATATGGCCTACCATATCTTCCAGGTTTACCATGATTTGGTTCATTTCATCTGAAACATTATCCTTTCAGCTTTCTGTCATGAGATGATGCAGGAACTATGTTGGACAGTGAATTTTTCATATGAAAGATTAAAGAGAACTGAAAGCTGCTAGTTACGGGTGCCATGTTGTAATACTCAACAAGCAACACTTAAGGTTAAATACAACAATCAGCCACAAGGTGGCATCAACCTATGATTACCATCTATAACTGTGAAAGATGGGGGAGAAGGGAAGGGATGGGACATTATTACAAAGTACTCACCACTGTAAGAGCAGCAATCAGGAAACTAGGGCAGGTGAAAAGTAAAAGTAAAAAAAAGTATTGGCTTGCCCATGTCTTGTCTCCTCTCCTCCTTTAGTTGATCCAGTTCCTTCATTTCTTTTCCTCTTTCTCCATTTCTATTGGTTTACATTTTTAATAAAAGATGTGCACTATTTCTTGCCTACACTCCCCTTATTTTTATCTTCAGCCTTGAGGTTATTCTATGGCCTTTTGTTTGTGCAGTATTATTTTCATGCCTTCAGCCCTATATATGATATTTCCCAATGAGTGCCTCGGCTCTTCTCCAATTTCCTTAGATCTACGTAGGTGAAGCATTCACAAACATCTTCCTCAGCAAAATTTAAATAGAAATATGAATTTTAAGTGGGATACGTATGATTCTAATGCTTAGGAATACTGATTGTATTGACTGAAACAAGGTTTACCCCTGCTTTTTACCTTGGCAATCATCACACTGGAAGAAAGGTTATATCTTGCAATGTCAGATTCTAATTACAATGTGAAAAAGGATTAATTGTAGATAAAAGTGGAAGGAGAGTAGTCCGAATTGGGTTATGAGATTCAGTTGTACCTCACCTCTGCCATTGAGCCCAGGGACGCCACCCATGAGTCATTTCCAAGCCCAGAGAGGACTGCATCCACAGCTGAGGGGCACACAGGGTGTGACCTCTCCAGCCTGTGTCTCCTGCAGGGAGCCCTCACCTGAGTCTACCTTTGCTGGGAACTCATTCACTTGCATCAAGTGATGCCCTGTGAGGGCAGCTGATGGCTCCAGTCTCAGACCTTCCCCGAGGCTTCAGAAGAAGAGTGATGGACACTCAGTGGGTTGCCTCACTACCAAGACAAATGCCACTGCATAGTTAAAGCCTCCTGAAACAGATGCACAGTTAACAGAGGAAGACAAAGGAAGAAGGCTCTTACAACTTAACTTAAACTTATTTCTGCCTGTCCAAAAAGAAAAGAGCATAAGGATTATGTTAATTAGAAGGCGGGAAGAAACAAAACTTCTATCCTCTCTATATTCATTTACTAATGTTTTGTACATCAGAGAATCATAAATGTTCTTTAAAAGTTATCTGTTTAGGATGACCACTTTCTGGGGAATAACATCGGAAAAGCAGCAGCAGTAACCATTTGAACAGCAATTTGCAGGCCTGGCAATTCTGTACTCCGAGTTTATTGCGACTCTTTAAGCCTGTCTCTTATTTCAAAGCCATTTACACAGTGGAAATATGGGTTTATATGCGTAAATGGCTTGTTCCACCATTGCCTGAGGATTTATGCACAAAATTCTGTCTGGAATCTGATTTGGAGTATTCTATGGAGAGGGGCTGGACGGAGTTTGCATTTCAGCACAGGGCTTGTCAATGCACGAAGCCTTGCATGCCCCAGGCTGAGCTTTCCTGCTGAAGTTGGTTCTGCTTCGGGACCAGGGCTGGGTCCACTCTATAGGACCAATGGCAGAGGTGAGGGGTAAAATTGGGAGAAGGAAGATCCGGATTGGGGCAATGGGGAGTTTGATCTGCTCGCACTTCTGATGACTTCTGAGAGGGAGGGTGGGACAACACTCCCACCTCTAATTATCGAGGTGCACTAAGGGGAAACCCTCCCACTCTTGACTAAGGGTGTCCACATTTTAAATCCGGCCATGATTATGAGCTGAAATAAGCATGCATTTGTAAGAAGGCAGAGAAATTAGAATTTTTAAATTGTAGATCAGAAATTTCATTTTTGAGTTCCTTCAGTACCCTAGAATGCATACCATCCGGTCCAGGTGATTTGGTACTCTTTAGTTTGTCAATCTGGCCTACTACATCTTCCAGGTTCACAGTGATTTCGTTCAGTTCGTCTGACTCATCACCCCTAAAACCATCTCCGGAACAGGTATCTCCCTAACATCCTCATTAGTAAACACGGAAGCAAAGAATTAATTTAGTCTTTCCGCAATGGCCTTATCTTCCCTAAGATCCCCTTTAACCCCTCAGTCATCTAATGGTCCAACGGACTCCCTCACAGGTTTCTTGCTTCAGATATATTTTTAAAAGTTTTTATTATGAGTTTTTGCCTCTATGGCCAATTTCATTTCAAATTCTCGCTTTGCCTGTCTTATCAATGTTTTACACTTAACTTCACAATGTATTCTTCAGATGGATCCTTCTTCCTCAGCAAATTTTAAACAGAAATATGAATTTTAAGTGGGATATGTATGATTCCAATGCTTAGGAATACTGATTGTATTGACTGAAGCACGGTTTACCCCTGCTTTTTACCTTGGCAATCATCACACTGGATGAAAGGTTATATCTTGCAATGTCAGATTCTAATTACAATGTGAAAAAGGATTAATTGTAGTTAAAAGTGGAAGGAGAGTAGTCTGAATTGGGTTATGAGATTCAGTTGTACCTCACCTCTGCCATTGAGCTCAGGGATGCCAGCCATGAGTCATTTCCAAGCCCAGAGAGGACTGCATCCACAGCTGAGGGACACACAGGGTGTGACCTCCACAGCCTGTGTCTCCTGCAGGGAGCCCTCACCTGAGTACACCTTTGCTGGGAACTCATTCACTTGCATCAAGTGATGCCCTGTGAGGGCAGCTGATGGCTCCAGTCTCAGACCTTCCCCAAGGCTTCAGAGAAAGAGTGATGGACACTCAGTGAGTTGCCTCAGTGCCAAGCTTCCCTCCACAAATGAAAAGTAGTGCATACTCCTCTATATATACCACCAGAAAGGGATAAGCAGGTAACTTAGGGTGAGACAAATGCCACTGCATAGTTAAAGCCTCCCGAAATAGATGCACAGTTAACATAGAAAGAGAAAGGAAGAAGGCTCTTAAAACTGAACTTAAACTTGTTGCTGTCTGTCCAAAAAGAAAAGAGCATAAGGATTATGTTAATTAGAAGGCGGGAAGAAACAAAACTTCTATCCTCTCTATATTCATTTACTAATGTTTTGTACATCAATCATACATGTTCTTTAAAAGTTATCTATTTACGATGACCACTTTCTGGGGAATAACATTGGAAAAGTAGTAGCAGTAACCATTTGAACAGCAATTTGCACGCCTGGCAATTCTGTACTCTGAGTTTATTGCGACTCTTTAAGCCTGTTTCTTATTTCAAAGCCATTTCATTTCATTTCATTTAATAACATTTATTAATCGCCTAACACTAAAAGGCCTAGGCGATATACATAATATACATACATAATGATAAAAACGAAAACACAAATAACACAATCAAATGTGTAAGGTTTCATAGAAACCATATCAAGTTATCAAAAAATCTAAGATTAGAGACTTATCCCTACAAGGAGATTCACTGAGTAACATTCCTTATGGTAGATCCAACAGGGAGATTCAACAAACAACACTCCATGAGTTCACTTTAACATATTAAAGACATTCACATTGTGTTATACAATATTAAATGCGCGAGTAAGCAAATAACTCTTAAATGAAATCTTAAATTTTTTAACATCTTCCAACGCACGGATTTCAAAAGGGATGAGGTTCCATTGGACTGGAGCCGCTATAGAAAAGGACGTTTCTCTAGTATTAAAGAGTCGTGCCTGTCGAACTGAGGGGATCTCCAATAAGTTCAATTGTGAGGATCTTAGGGATCTAACGGGATTATAGATTCGTAAGAGCGCATTAAACCAGACGGTTGAATCAGAGGCACGCAGTTTAAACATTATCATACCTATCTTAAATATTATGCACTCATGAACAGGTAGGCAATTGAGTCTACATAACACAGGAGAAATCCTATCAAAGCGTTTAGAAGAAGAAACAACTCTAACTCCAACTTATCGACAGGATTGATAAGTTGGATCGAGTGAATTACAATCTTGGGTAAGCCAATATATAGGCTATTACAATAATCGATGTGTGGAAATATGGGTTTATATGCATAAATGGCTGTTCCACCATTGCCTGCGTTTTATGCATAAAATTCTGTCTGGAATCTGATTTGTAATGTTCTATGGGGAGGGGCTGGACGGAGTTTGCATTTCAGCACAGGGCTTGTCAATGCACGAAGCCTTGCATGCCCCAGGCTGAGCTTTCCTGCTGAAGTTGGTTCTGCTGCGGGATCAGGGCTGGGTCCACTCTATAGGACCAAGGGCAGAGGTGAGGGGGAACATTGGGAGAAGGAAGATCTGAACTGGGGCAATGGGGAGTTTGATCTGCTCGCACTTCTGATGAATTCTGAGAGGGAGGGTGGACAACACTCCCACCTCTAATTATTGAGGTGCACCAAGGGGAAACCCTCCCACTCTTGACTAAGGGTGTCCACATTTTAAATCCAGCCATGTTTATGAGCTGAAATAAGCATGCATTTGTAAGAAGGCAGAGAAATTAGAATTTTAACTAGTAGATCAGAAATTTCATTTTTGAGTTCCTTCAGTACCCTAGGATGCATTCCATCCGGTCCAGGTGATTTGGTACTCTTTAGTTTGTCAATCTGGCCTACTACATCTTCCAGGTTCACAGTGATTTCGTTCAGTTCGTCTGACTCATCACCCCTACAACCATCTCTGGAGCAGGTATCTCCCTAACATCCTCATTAGTAAACACGGAAGCAAAGAATTAATTTAGTCTTTCTGCAATGGCCTTATCTTCCCTAAGATCCCCTTTAACCCCTCAGTCATTTAATGGTCCAACGGACTCCCTCACAGGTTTCTTGCTTCGGATATATTTTTAAAAGTTTTTATTATGAGTTTTTGTCTCTAAGGCCAACTTCATTTCAAATTCTCTCTTTGCCTGTCTTATCAATGTTTTACACTTAACTTCACAATGCTTATGTTTTATCCTATTTTCTTCAGATGGATCCTTCTTCCTCAGCAAATTTTAAATAGAAATATGAATTTTAAGTGGGATACGTATGATTCTAATTCTTAGGAATACTGATTGTATTGACTGAAACAAGGTTTACCCCTGCTTTTTACCTTGGCAATCATCACACTGGATGAAAGGTTATATCTTGCAATGTCAGATTCTAATTACAATGTGAAAAAGGATTAATTGTAGATAAAAGTGGAAGGAGAGTAGTCTGAATTGGGTTATGAGATTCAGTTGTACCTCACCTCTGCCATTGAGCTCAGGGATGCAAGCCATGAGTCATTTCCAAGCCCAGAGAGGACTGCATCCACAGCTGAGGGGCACACAGGGTGTGACCTTCCCAGCCTGTGTCTCCTGCAGGGAGCCCTCAACTGAGTCCATCTTTGCTGGGAACTCATTCACTTGCATCAAGTGATGCCCTGTGAGGGCAGCTGATGGCTCCAGTCTCAGACCTTCCCCAAGGCTTCAGAAGAAGAGTGATGGACACTCAGTGGGTTGCCTCAGCACCAAGCTTCCCTCCACAAATGGAAGGGAGTGCATACTCCTCTATATAAACCACCAGAAAGAGATAAGCAGGTAACTTAGGGTGAGACAAATGCTACTGCATAGTTAAAGCCTCCTGAATCAGATGCACAGTTAACATAGAAAGACAAAGGAAGAAGGCTCTTACAACTTAACTTAAACTTATTGCTGTCTGTCCAAAAAGAAAAGAGCATAAGGATTATGTTAATTAGAAGGTGGGAATAAACAAAACTTCTATCCTCTCTATATTCATTTACTAATGTTTTGTACATCAGAGAATAATAAATGTTCTTTAAAAGTTATCTATTTAAGATGACCACTTTCTGGGGAATAACATTGGAAAAGTATGTATGTATGTATGTATGTATGTATGTATTTATTTATTTATTTATTTATTTAAATTCTTTTACTATACCGATACTCAAGACGAGGTCTTATCATACCGGTTTACAATAGAACAGGGGAAACCAATTAACAACTAAGTAGAAGGTAAAGTTGCATTAAACAGGGAGCGAAAACATGGGAGATGGAAGACAGGAAAGATTTTACACGATAACAACTGGAGAGTGATAAAATAATCAACGAAAAACAATAGAGTAGCGAGACATAAACAGAGATTTATCCTAGGTGATTATTAACATAATATATCCTGTGGGAGGAGGAGACATGGGGAGGTGAGCAGTCAGGGCAGGGACTGGAAACAGGGAGGGGGGGAGGGATTAGGGAAGAGGTCGAAGGGTAAGAGTCAGTGTTGGTTGATAGAGGTTCCTTCAACGGTAAGCTTGTGTGAACAGCCAGGTTTTCAGTTTCTTTCTGAAGGAGAGATGGCATTGTTCCTGGCGTATATCTGGGGGAAGCGAATTCCAATGGAGCGGACCTGCTGTTGAAAGTGCTCGCTTGTGAATGGAGTTGTGGACCGAGGATTTTTTTTGGGGGGGGGGGGCCTTGAGCGAACCTTTGTAGGCGGTTCTGATTGGCCTTGCGGAAGTATGTAGTTCGAGAGGGATGGCGAGTTGGAGTGTGGATTGTTGGTAGACGGATTTGTGGATGATGGTGAGAGCCTTGAAGAGTATTCTATATTGGATGGGTAGCCAGTGTAGGATTTTTAGGATTGGTGTGATGTGGTCCTTATGATGTGTGTTTGTAAGGATCCTGGCCGCTGCGTTTTGCAGCATCTGTAGAGGTTTAGTAGAAGAGGCGGGGAGACCGAGTAGTAGAGCGTTACAATAGTCGATCTTTGAAAACAGTATGGCTTGAAGCACTGAATGGAAATCCTGGAAGTGTAAGAGCGGTCTTAGCTGCTTCAGGACCTGTAGCTTAAAGAAGCATTCTTTGGTTGTGGTGTTAATGAACTTTTTGAAATTCATTCTATAGTCAAGGGTGGCCCCAAGGTCTCTAACCTGGCTTGCTAGTGGAATAATTGCATTGTTGGTGAAGGGGTTGTTATCGCTAGGGGAGATAACCAGGAGTTCTGTTTTGGACGTATTAAGGACCAGGTTGAGACTTGAGAGAAGAAGGTTGATGGCGTGTAAGCAGTTGTTCCAAAAATTTTAAGTAGAGGAGATGGGATCCGAGATGGGGATTATGATTTGAACATCGTCCGCGTATATAAAATTGGTGAGGTTGAGGCTATTGAGTAGCTGGCATAAAGGGAGTAGATATATATTGAACAGGGTAGGGGAAAGTGAAGATCCCTGTGGTACTCCTTGTTTTGAAGGAATGGGGTGGGATTCTTTGTCATTTATTTTAACTTTGTAGTGCCTGTTGTTCAGAAAGGATTTGAACCAGAGCAGTGCAGAGCCAGAGATGCCTATTTCCATTAGATGGTTGATGAGGATAGAATGGTTTACCGTGTCGATTACCGTTACCATTGCTGTTCAAATGGTTACTAGCAGTAACCATTTGAACAGCAATTTGCAGGCCTGGCAATTCTGTACTCCAAATTTATTGTGACTCTTTAAGCCTGTCTCTTATTTGAAAAGCCATTTACACAGTGGAAATATGGGTTTATATGCGTAAATGGCTGTTCCACCATTGCCTGCGTTTTATGCATAAATTTCTGTCTGGAATCTGATTTGTAATGTTCTATGGGGAGGAGCTGGACGGGTTTGCATTTCAGCACAGGGCTTGTCAATGCACGAAGCCTTGCATGCCCCAGGCTGAGCTTTCCTGCTGAAGTTGGTTCTGCTGCGGGATCAGGGCTGGGTCCACTCTATAGGACCAATGGCAGAGGTGAGGGGGAACATTGGGAGAAGGAAGATCTGGACTGGGGCAATGGGGAGTTTGATCTGCTCGCACTTCTGATGACTTCTGAGAGGGAGGGTGGACAACACTCCCACCTCTAATTATTGAGGTGCACCAAGGGGAAACCCTCCCACTCTTGACTAAGGGTGTCCACATTTTAAATTCGGCCATGTTTATGAGCTGAAATATGCATGCATTTGTAAGAAGGCAGAGAAATTAGAATTTTAACTAGTAGATCAGAAATTTCATTTTTGAGTTCCTTCAGTACCCTAGGATGCATTCCATCCGGTCCAGGTGATTTGGTACTCTTTAGTTTGTCAATCTGGCCTACTACATCTTCCAGGTTCACAGTGATTTCGTTCAGTTCGTCTGACTCATCACCCCTAAAACCATCTCCGGAACAGGTATCTCCCTAACATCCTCATTAGTAAACACGGAAGCAAAGAATTAATTTAGTCTTTCCGCAATGGCCTTATCTTCCCTAAGATCCCCTTTAACCCCTCAGTCATCTAATGGTCCAACGGACTCCCTCACAGGTTTCTTGCTTCAGATATATTTTTAAAAGTTTTTATTATGAGTTTTTGCCTCTATGGCCAATTTCATTTCAAATTCTCGCTTTGCCTGTCTTATCAATGTTTTACACTTAACTTCACAATGTATTCTTCAGATGGATCCTTCTTCCTCAGCAAATTTTAAACAGAAATATGAATTTTAAGTGGGATATGTATGATTCCAATGCTTAGGAATACTGATTGTATTGACTGAAGCACGGTTTACCCCTGCTTTTTACCTTGGCAATCATCACACTGGATGAAAGGTTATATCTTGCAATGTCAGATTCTAATTACAATGTGAAAAAGGATTAATTGTAGTTAAAAGTGGAAGGAGAGTAGTCTGAATTGGGTTATGAGATTCAGTTGTACCTCACCTCTGCCATTGAGCTCAGGGATGCCAGCCATGAGTCATTTCCAAGCCCAGAGAGGACTGCATCCACAGCTGAGGGACACACAGGGTGTGACCTCCACAGCCTGTGTCTCCTGCAGGGAGCCCTCACCTGAGTACACCTTTGCTGGGAACTCATTCACTTGCATCAAGTGATGCCCTGTGAGGGCAGCTGATGGCTCCAGTCTCAGACCTTCCCCAAGGCTTCAGAGAAAGAGTGATGGACACTCAGTGAGTTGCCTCAGTGCCAAGCTTCCCTCCACAAGTGAAAGGGAGTGCATACTCCTCTATATATACCACCAGAAAGAGATAAGCAGGTAACTTAGGGTGAGACAAATGCCACTGCATAGTTAAAGCCTCCTGAAATAGATGCACAGTTAACATAGAAAGAGAAAGGAAGAAGGCTCTTAAAACTGAACTTAAACTTGTTGCTGTCTGTCCAAAAAGAAAAGAGCATAAGGATTATGTTAATTAGAAGGCGGGAAGAAACAAAACTTCTATCCTCTCTATATTCATTTACTAATGTTTTGTACATCAATCATACATGTTCTTTAAAAGTTATCTATTTACGATGACCACTTTCTGGGGAATAACATTGGAAAAGTAGTAGCAGTAGTAACCATTTGAACAGCAATTTGCACGCCTGGCAATTCTGTACTCTGAGTTTATTGCGACTCTTTAAGCCTGTTTCTTATTTCAAAGCCATTTCATTTCATTTCATTTAATAACATTTATTAATCGCCTAACACTAAAAGGCCTAGGCGATATACATAATATACATACATAATGATAAAAACGAAAACACAAATAACACAATCAAATGTGTAAGGTTTCATAGAAACCATATCAAGTTATCAAAAAATCTAAGATTAGAGACTTATCCCTACAAGGAGATTCACTGAGTAACATTCCTTATGGTAGATCCAACAGGGAGATTCAACAAACAACACTCCATGAGTTCACTTTAACATATTAAAGACATTCACATTGTGTTATACAATATTAAATGCGCGAGTAAGCAAATAACTCTTAAATGAAATCTTAAATTTTTTAACATCTTCCAACGCACGGATTTCAAAAGGGATGAGGTTCCATTGGACTGGAGCCGCTATAGAAAAGGACGTTTCTCTAGTATTAAAGAGTCGTGCCTGTCGAACTGAGGGGATCTCCAATAAGTTCAATTGTGAGGATCTTAGGGATCTAACGGGATTATAGATTCGTAAGAGCGCATTAAACCAGACGGTTGAATCAGAGGCACGCAGTTTAAACATTATCATACCTATCTTAAATATTATGCACTCATGAACAGGTAGGCAATTGAGTCTACATAACACAGGAGAAATCCTATCAAAGCGTTTAGAAGAAGAAACAACTCTAACTCCAACTTATCGACAGGATTGATAAGTTGGATCGAGTGAATTACAATCTTGGGTAAGCCAATATATAGGCTATTACAATAATCGATGTGTGGAAATATGGGTTTATATGCATAAATGGCTGTTCCACCATTGCCTGCGTTTTATGCATAAAATTCTGTCTGGAATCTGATTTGTAATGTTCTATGGGGAGGGGCTGGACAGAGTTTGCATTTCAGCACAGGGCTTGTCAATGCACGAAGCCTTGCATGCCCCAGGCTGAGCTTTCCTGCTGAAGTTGGTTCTGCTGCGGGATCAGGGCTGGGTCCACTCTATAGGACCAATGGCAGAGGTGAGGGGGAACATTGGGAGAAGGAAGATCTGAACTGGGGCAATGGGGAGTTTGATCTGCTCGCACTTCTGATGAATTCTGAGAGGGAGGGTGGACAACACTCCCACCTCTAATTATTGAGGTGCACCAAGGGGAAACCCTCCCACTCTTGACTAAGGGTGTCCACATTTTAAATCCAGCCATGTTTATGAGCTGAAATAAGCATGCATTTGTAAGAAGGCAGAGAAATTAGAATTTTAACTAGTAGATCAGAAATTTCATTTTTGAGTTCCTTCAGTACCCTAGGATGCATTCCATCCGGTCCAGGTGATTTGGTACTCTTTAGTTTGTCAATCTGGCCTACTACATCTTCCAGGTTCACAGTGATTTCGTTCAGTTCGTCTGACTCATCACCCCTGAAAACCATCTCCGGAACAGGTATCTCCCCAACATCCTCATTAGTAAACATGGAAGCAAAGAATTAATTTAGTCTTTCTGCAATGGCCTTATCTTCCCTAAGATCCCCTTTAACCCCTCAGTCATCTAATGGTCCAACGGACTCCCTCACAGGTTTCTTGCTTTGGATATATTTTAAAAAGTTTTTATTATGAGTTTTTGCCTCTATGGCCAACTTCATTTCAAATTCTCTCTTTGCCTGTCTTATCAATGTTTTACACTTAACTTCACAATGCTTATTAGGTATTTATTTATTTTTAATTTCTTATATACCGGTGATCCTGTATACAATACATATCGCACCGGTTTACATGGAACTAAACAATCACCTCATGGGTGAAATACATTAAAACAACTTAACAGGAAATCGTTTTGGGGACGTTCATGTTTTATCCTTATGCTTATGTTTTATCCTATTTTCTTCAGATGGATCCTTCTTCTTCAGCAAATTTTAAATAGAAATTTTTCATTTTTCATTTCATTTATTAAAATGTATTAATCGCCTAACACTTAACAAGGCCTAAGCGATATACAAGAGTACATACATAATAAAAACAAAATAAAATACAAACAACAAATTTCAGCTTCACAGAAATCAAGAAGCAAAATACAAAATATTAATGGTACATTTACTGTTTTAGGCATAGGAGCATATTCCAAAAATGGAATATTCAATTATTAAATCATCATATTTACTTTAATAAGCAGATTAAGAACATTCATGCTGCCTCATTTATCACTGAATGCACGATGGAGCAGATATTCCTTAAATGGCGTTTTGAACTTTTTAACCTTTTTAACCTCTTCTTAATATGAATTTTAAGTGGGATATGTATGATTCTAATGCTTAGGAATCCTGATTCTATTGACTGAAACAAGGTTTACCCCTGCTTTTTACCTTGGCATTCATCACACTGGATGAAAGGTTATATCTTGCAATGTCAGATTCTAATTACAATGTGAAAAAGGATTAATTGTAGTTAAAAGTGGAAGGAGAGTAGTCTGAATTGGGTTATGAGATTCAGTTGTACCTCACCTCTGCCATTGAGCTCAGGGATGCCAGCCATGAGTCATTTCCAAGCCCAGAGAGGACTGCATCCACAGCTGAGGGATACACAGGGTGTGCCTCCACAGCCTGTGTCTCCTGCAGGGAGCCCTCACCTGAGTACACCTTTGCTGGGAACTCATTCACTTGCATCAAGTGATGCCCTGTGAGGGCAGCTGATGGCTCCAGTCTCAGACCTTCCCCAAGGCTTCAAAGAAAGAGTGATGGACACTCAGTGAGTTGCCTCAGTGCCAAGCTTCCCTCCACAAATGAAAAGTAGTGCATACTCCTCTATATATACCACCAGAAAGGGATAAGCAGGTAACTTAGGGTGAGACAAATGCCACTGCATAGTTAAAGCCTCCTGAAACAGATGCACAGTTAACATAGAAAGACAAAGGAAGAAGGCTCTTAAAACTGAACTTAAACATTTCTGTCTGTCCAAAAAGAAAAGAGCATAAGGATTATGTTAATTAGAAGGCGGGAATAAACAAAACTTCTATCCTCTCTATATTCATTTACTAATGTTTTGTACATCAGAGAATAATAAATGTTCTTTAAAAGTTATCTGTTTACGATGACCACTTTCTGGGGAATAACATTGGAAAAGTAGTAGCAGTAACCATTTGAACAGCAATTTGCACGCCTGGCAATTCTGTTCTCCGAGTTTATTGCGACTCTTTAAGCCTGTTTCTTATTTCAAAGCCATTTCATTTCATTTCATTTAATAACATTTATTAATCGCCTAACACTAAAAGGCCTAGGTGATATACATAATATACATACATAATGATAAAAACGAAAACACAAATAACACAATCAAATGTGTAAGGTTTCATAGAAACCATATCAAGTTATCAAAAAATCTAAGATTAGAGACTTATCCCTACAAGGAGATTCACTGAGTAACATTCCTTATGGTAGATCCAACAGGGAGATTCAACAAACAACACTCCATGAGTTCACTTTAACATATTAGAGACATTCACATTGTGTTATACAATATTAAATGCGCGAGTAAGCAAATAACTCTTAAATGAAATCTTAAATTTTTTAACATCTTCCAACGCACGGATTTCAAAAGGGATGAGGTTCCATTGGACTGGAGCCGCTATAGAAAAGGACGTTTCTCTAGTATTAAAGAGTCGTGCCTGTCGAACTGAGGGGATCTCCAATAAGTTCAATTGTGAGGATCTTAGGGATCTAACGGGATTGTAGATTCGTAAGAGCGCATTAAACCGGACGGTTGAATCAGAGGCATGCAGTTTAAACACTATCATAGCTATCTTAAATATTATGCGCTCATGAACAGGTAGCCAATTGAGTCTACATAACACAGGAGAAATCCTATCAAAGCGTTTAGAAGAAGAAACAACTCTAACTCCAACTTATCGACAGGATCGATAAGTTGGATCGAGTGAATTACAATCTTAGTTAAGCCAATATATAGGTTATTACAATAATCGATGTGTGGAAATATGGGTTTATATGCATAAATGGCTGTTCCACCATTGCCTGCGTTTTATGCATAAAATTCTCTCTGGAATCTGATTTGTAATGTCCTATGGGGAGGGGCTGGACGGAGTTTGCATTTCAGCACAGGGCTTGTCAATGCACGAAGCCTTGCATGCCCCAGGCTGAGCTTTCCTGCTGAAGTTGGTTCTGCTGCGGGATCAGGGCTGGGTCCACTCTATAGGACCAATGGCAGAGGTGAGGGGGAACATTGGGAGAAGGAAGATCTGGACTGGGGCAATGGGGAGTTTGATCTGCTCGCACTTCTGATGACTTCTGAGAGGGAGGGTGGACAACACTCCCACCTCTAATTATTGAGGTGCACCAAGGGGAAACCCTCCCACTCTTGACTAAGGGTGTCCACATTTTAAATCCAGCCATGTTTATGAGCTGAAATAAGCATGCATTTTTAAGAAGGCAGAGAAATTAGAATTTTAACTAGTAGATCAGAAATTTCATTTTTTACTTCCTTCAGTACCCTAGGATGCATTCCATCTGGTCCAGGTGATTTGGTACTCTTTAGTTTGTCAATCTGGCCTACTACATCTTCCAGGTTCACAGTGATTTCGTTCAGTTCGTCTGACTCATCACCCCTAAAACCATCTCCGGAACAGGTATCTCCCTAACATCCTCATTAGTAAACACGGAAGCAAAGAATTAATTTAGTCTTTCTGCAATGGCCTTATCTTCCCTAAGATCCCCTTTAACCCCTCAGTCATCTAATGGTCCAACGGACTCCCTCACAGGTTTCTTGCTTTGGATATATTTTAAAAAGTGTTTATTATGAGTTTTTGTCTCTAAGGCCAACTTCATTTCAAATTCTCTCTTTGCCTGTCTTATCTTCACAATGCTTATGTTTTATCCTATTTTCTTCAGATGGATCCTTCTTCCTCAGCAAATTTTAAATAGAAATATGAATTTTAAGTGGGATACGTATGATTCTAATGCTTAGGAATACTGATTGTATTGACTGAAACAAGGTTTACCCCTGCTTTTTACCATGGCAATCATCACACTGGATGAAAGGTTATATCATGCAATGTTAGATTCTAATTACAATGTGAAAAAGGATTAATTGTAGATAAAAGTGGAAGGAGAGTAGTCTGAATTGGGTTATGAGATTCAGTTGTACCTCACCTCTGCCATCGAGCTCAGGGATGCCAGCCATGAGTCATTTCCAAGCCCAGAGAGGACTGCATCCACAGCTGAGGGGCACACAGGGTGTGACCTCTCCAGCCTGTGTCTCCTACAGGGAGCCCTCACCTGAGTCTTTCTTTGCTGGGAACTCATTCACTTGCATCAAGTGATGCCCTGTGAGGGCAGTTGATGGCTCCAGTCTCAGACCTTCCCCAAGGCTTCAGAAGAAGAGTGATGGACACTCAGTGGGTTGCCTCAGCACCAAGCTTCCCTCCACAAGTGGAAGGTAGTGCATACTCCTCTATATATACCACCAGAAAGAGATAAGCAGGTAACTTAGGGTGAGACAAATGTCACTGCATAGTTAAAGCCTCCTGAAACAGATGCACAGTTAACATAGAAAGACAAAGGAAGAAGGCTCTTGAAACTGAACTTAAACTTATTTCTGTCTGTCCAAAAAGAAAAGAGCATAAGGATTATGTTAATTAGAAGGCGGGAATAAACAAAACTTCTATCCTCTCTATATTCATTTACTAATGTTTTGTACATCAGAGAATCATAAATGTTCTTTAAAAGTTATCTGTTTACGATGACCACTTTCTGGGGAATAACATTGGAAAAGTAGTAGTAGTAACCATTTGAACAGCAATAAGAAAAAGTAGATGGATCGGTGTGAACAGGACTTTATTGAAGCTTGCTCGACTCTGGCCAAGTTTCGCTCAGAGAGCTGCCTCAGGGGCTAATAGAAACATATAAAATGACATACATACATAAAAAAAATTTTCATACATACATAAAAAATTGAAACAACAAATAAAATGTATATCCGATCTCTATAAGATAAAATTATAAAGAATCAATAAATGATATTAAATCATAATAAAACAGATAATACAACTATAAAACACAATTAATCTTCATCTCAATAAGAAAGAGGTCGGCACTATATATTAAGACATAGCTATATATAGTAGTGTATGTGTGTATGTATGTTATTTACATGGCATACACTTAAAATGGAGATGCGATCATCATAGTGTGTATGTATAAATCAAAATCAAAATAGTACCTGAACATATGAAATATTTAAAATAAAAATGAAAATGATATATAATGGGTGTATGTTTAAGAAAAATGAATGTGGTGTGTGGATGGTAAAAAGAAAAATCAAATAAATACCTTAATAGCCACATGAATTGGCTTAAAACAACAAACAGAATCCACAAAAGAGGTTCCTTTTAGAATAACAAAAGCTTGCATACCTTCAAAAAGAACAATGACTATAATATAATATAAAATACAAAACAACATATATTGTGTAAAAATGAACTATGAAATACATAGATTAATACATATGAGTAGTAGTAACCAAATAGTTGTAGCATCTAAAAATTTAAAAATGTAAAAAAATATATAAATCAAAAAAATATGTAAATAAATAAAAGTATTGACTTGCATATACTTTGTAGATTAATATAATATCAGTGGACTCAATTGGGCACTGAATACCAACATGTATCAAAATGATTGCAATAAGTTGATAGCAGAACAGTACAACTTAATTCAGTCTATCCGTGTCTATTAGTTTAAACTGTATGAAGATATAAAATATCAATATTGAATTGCTTGACATAAAAAATGTATATATAATGTAACCTTTATCAAACAGACTTGGGGGCTAGAGGGAGTGCTAGTTTAACAATTGTGCCGGTATCGGAAATTTGGCGCCAGATGTCGGCATCTAGAGACAAATTCAAGAGATTCATGCCGAAGTATCAATTGATTTAGTGTGTATTACAAAAACCAAATTCTATATTCATTGTAATTACTATCTGCTCGAGTTAGGCGCCAACATCATCATATATCAGAGCTGAATTATAAAGCCGAATTATAAAGCATCGCGATTGTGACAGTTGTTTTCATATTTTTAAAAACTCTAAATATAATCTATATGCACACCTTAGTCGATGTAGTAACTTTAAATTATGTGCATGTACTGTTCTGCTATCAACTTATTGCAATCATTTTGATACATGTTGGTATTCAGTGCCCAATTGAGTCCACTGGTATTATATTAATCTACAAAGTATATGCAAATCAATACATTTATTTATTTACATATTTTTTTGATTTATATATTTATATGTATTTCATAGTTCATTTTTACACAATATATGTTGTTTTGTATTTTATATTATATTATAGTCATTTTTCTTTTTGAAGGTATGCAAGCTTTTGTTATTCTAAAAGGAACCTCTTTTGTGGATTCTGTTTGATGTTTTAAGCCAATTCATGTGGCTATTAAGGTATTTATTTGATTTTTCTTTTTACCATCCACACTCCACATTCATTTTTCTTAAACATACACCCATTATATATCATTTTCATTTTTATTTTAAATATTTCATATGTTCAGGTTCTATTTTGATTTTGATTTATACATACACACTATGATGATCGCATCTCCATTTTAAGTGTATGCCATGTAAATAACATACATACATACATACACTACTATATATAGCTATGTCTTAATATATAGTGCCGACCTCTTTCTTATTGAGATGAAGATTAATTGTGTTATATAGTTGTATTATCTGTTTTATTATGATTTAATATCATTTATTGATTCTTTATAATTTTATCTTATAGAGGTCGGATATACATTTTATTTGTTGTTTCAAGTTTTTATGTATGAATGAAAACATTTTTTATGTATGTATGTCCTGGGTTACCTCCACAGCTGCCCGCTCCTCAGGTAGTGCTGCCAGCTGTATAATAAGAACATAAGAACTTAAGAAAATGCCATACTGGGTCAGACCAAGGGTCCATCAAGCCCAGCATCCTGTTTCCAACAGTGGCCAATCCAGGCCATAAGAACCTGGCAAGTGCCCAAAAACTAAATCTATTCCATGTTACCATTGCTAATGTCATTTTATATGTTTCTATATTAGCCCCTGAGGCAACTCTCTGAGCGAAACTCGGCCAGAGTCGAGCAAGCTTCAATAAAGTCCTGTTCACACCGATCCATCTACTTTTTCTTATTGCTGACAGCCATCTTGGATCGGCTACCGGTTTGTTTTCTTGGACCATTTGAACAGCAATCTGCACGCCTGGCAATTCTGTACGCCGAGTTTATTGCGACTCTTTAAGCCTGTCTCTTATTTCAAAGCCATTTACGCAGTGGAAATATGGGTTTATATGCGTAAATGGCTGTTCCACCATTGCCTGGGGATTTCATGCATAAAATTCTGTCTGGAATCTGATTTCTGGTATTCTAGGGGGAGGGGCTGGACAGAGTTTGCATTTCGGCACAGGCTTGTGTTTTTTAAAATACTACGAGTCAGTCAACACACACAAATCGTGTCCTGCAAACAGTGGATGTGACTTGGCACTGCTGAGCCTGTGCGCATTATTGCAGATCATTTTCAAAGCAAATTTACGCGTGCAAGCCCTCTTAGAGAACTGGTGGCATTGATGTGCATATTTGCTAATCTTCTTATATAGGCTGTTTGCAAATTTCCCTTCCGTGTCCCAGGTTTATACATTGAGTAAAATCAGGATAAATAAAGTGCAGAGCCTGCCAGACTTACACAGTTTTGAAATAACACAACTTTTGCCCAAAGATTGAATTCCCTGCAACTTCTAGAAAGGGAGTAATTATGCAAGAAAACTATTTTTTCAGAAAGTGCAGTGGGACATTTGCCCAATTCTAAAAGCTGCCCATTTGTGCCTTTTTTTTTTTTGTGCAGGGTTTTGCTTAAAGCTTTTATTTTTTTTCTGTGGAATTATTTTTCCCATTCCTGCTATTGCAAGAAATTAAATCCTGGAGCTGGGCTGGATGGGTGGGGGCTGAATTGAAGGTGAAACCTTTTAGAAAACGAAACACGCAGATACCTTAATGGGACTGGAAGATAGAAAGTGCAAGGCTTGAGACCAGTGGCCCATGGAGCCTGATGGTGGCCAATCTGGCAGTACATGGCAGGTTCTAATGGGGAGATCTCTTCTCTGTTCTTACCTTCCAGAAGTGTAAGGCAGTGATCCTTGGATCTGCCTGGCTAATAATTGCTTTTGGACCTGTTCTCTAGGATCTTGTCCAAACCTTTTTTAAAAGCCAACAATACTGCTAGCATTGACCACATCTTCCAAAAGGGAATTTCACAGCTTAATTGTGCATTGACTGAACCCAACACACCCCTCACCCAAAAAAAATGGTTTCTTAAATGTGTTTTATGTCTGCTACCAGGTCATTCTATGGAGTGTCCCGTGGACCTAATGCTATTTGAAAGGGCAAATAACAGTCTCCTATTTACCCATCCCACCTCTCTCATGATTTTATAAACCTCTAGGAAAAGCACTTTCAGTCGCCGAAAAGTGAAAGATAATTCAAATAATAAAGGTCATGGAATGGCTCCCCTTATGAGGAAAAGCTAAAGAGGCTAGGACTGTTCAACCTGGAGAAGCGATGGCTGAGGGGGGGGGACATGATAGAGGTTTACAAAATCATGAAAGGACTTGAATATGTAAATGTGAATCGGTTATTTACTATTTCAGATAATATAAGGACTTGGGGGCACTCCATGAAGTTAGCAAGTAGCACATTTAAAACAAATCAGAGAAAATTCTTTTTCACTCAATGCACAACTAAGCTCTGGAATTCATTGTCAGAGGATGTGATTAACGCAGCTAGTATAGCTGGGTTTAAAAAAGGTTTGGATAAGTTCCTGGAGGAGAAATCCATAAACTGCTATTAATCAATAGGGAATAGCCTCTGCTTGTTGCCGGCGTTAGTAGCTTGAGATCTATTTAATGTTTGAGTACTTCCCAGGTACTTGTGCCTTGGATTGGCCACTTGGAAACAGGATGCTGGGCTTGAGGGACATTTGACCTGCCAGTATGGCATGTTTTATGTTCTTATGACAACAGTCCCTGCTCAGATGCTTTTCACTTGTGAAGAAAGGAGAAAGGAAGAGATGAAACTGAATTTAAGAGAAAGAGAAAAGTTCCACCAGCCAAATTAAAAAATTTCCAATATGCAGATCATCAAACTATTCATATTATTTCATAAATGTTCAAAATCTGATGCGAGAGATACTATATAATTCCTATCGGGTTCTCACATGCATGCTGCACAGATCGACCCATCTCCATCGCAAAAAAACTGACAGCCCTGCATGCAACTTGCTCAGTGACTTGCTTCACTACGCAGCCAATGGAGTAAACATGCACCTCAGAGCCCGACAGGAATTAAGATCCTATCTCTCACATCAGATGTTGAAAAGTTAGGAAATCTTCTTTTTGAAAATGCATGAACAGTTTATCTACAAGTAAATGTAATCAGACTCGGCGCCTAGCCCAGTGCTACCCATTTTAGTGGTCACGAATTTTCTTGAAGACAGAGGGCTCACCCAAGCAGTTCCAGCAAATAGCACGAGAGGAAATCCCAGAGAGGGTAAACTGACTTTTAAGCTGAATGATGGCTGGCGCTGCCAGGTCCTTATACAGCCCCCTTCAGCCTGCCTCACCATTTCACTGGCTTGCTCCCCAGTGGGTGCATTTTGCGTTTTGTCGGGATCTGCTGTTTGCATGAATAGTGGGGGCTTCCAGGCCGTCCATGCCCGCACTCCAGGATCAGATTTCAAACACCTTTAAGCAAAAGCGCCCCAAACATTTACTGAGTGGGTTACCCTGTACAGCTGGTGCCCCCTCTGCTCTGGTGTTCACTTCCCTCCCGCACCGAGCACGTGCCGCTAATGTTAGCACGGCCCATTATCCTGGTCTTTCATGCAGGCTCGCTTCACTGACAGGAAGCTGGTTCATAAAAAATTAAGAAACCTGACCAGCTGGAAGAGTCCAACGCCATATTTTATTAAAACTGCAGCTGAAAAATCCTGCACACAGTGAACGAGCTAATTCGAGGAATCAGTAGCAAAAGCTCATCAATCTCCACAACAGAACCTGAGCATGGAAGTTTACTATAAATAAGTAACCTTTAGTGATACTTTAAAGCAGATTACATTCAGGTACTGTAAGTATTTCCCTATTCCCAGAGAGTTTATAATGTAAATTTGGACCTGGCGCAATGCTCGGGAGTAAGAAGTGACTTGACCATGGCCGCAGGGAGTGTTAGGAGGTCGCCAGCCCTGGCTTCCCTGGTTCAACATTAGGCTACTCCTCCAGTCTAGGATGCAAAATCAAATTGTGTCTGTCTACCATCGAAAAGTCCCTTGGGTGTACAAAATATTAGTGAACTCTGAAAGGAATTGAGTCACAAAAGGTGAGAGGGCAATGAAAGTGAAAGGGGGGAGGGGCACGGTATTTGTATTAGAAACAAACCAAATCTAGAACAAGCAGGGGATGACCCTATTTCTAATCCAAGCCAGTTTGCCCATAATTAGAATATTCATCTGTAAAACGCAGCTGGTAAGACCAATGATATCCTTGGCTGGTCTGAAAACTAGGTGTATATCAGGTTTATTTTACTACAGGAGTAAAGAACTAACCAAATCAGTGCACCCTATAAATCTGCTCAGCAGCACTCAAAGACGGGAACTTTCAGACCGGCATGAGGGCGCAGATGTGCATGCGAGCGTCGGCCCGCACTCGGGGACGCAGCTATTTTATAACTTGCACACGTACGTGCAGGCAAATGGCGCTTCTACCACATAAATCGGGGATTTTAAAAGGGGCGTGCGCTGACGCTATTTCCCGTTTTACCAGTTCGTTCCCAGTTCGCCCAATTAACGGGCCGATACTGTAAAAACGCGGGAGAGCGGGCGAGCGCCTGCTCTCCCGGCGCACGCACAGGCCACTCTCCTGTGCGCGCGATTCAGTATTTTAATTTATTAAAATTAGGGCTGGTGGTAAAAAGAGGCGCTAGGGACACTAGCGCATCCCTAGCGCCTCTTTTTTGGCAGGAGTGGCAGCTGTCAGCGGGTTTGACAGCCAATGCTCAATTTTGCTGGCATCGGTTCTCGAGCCCGCTGACAGCCACGGGTTCGGAAACCGGACGCCAGCAAAATTGAACGTACGGTTTTCAAGCCACAAGTCGCGGGCCTATTTAAATTTTTTATTTTTTTTTTTTACTTTTTTAAACTTTTGGGACCTCCGACTTAATATCGCCATGATATTAAGTCGGAGGGTGTACAGAAAAGCAGTTTTTACTGCTTTTCTGTGCACTTCCCCGGCGCCGGCAGAAATTAGCGCCTACCTTTGGGTAGGCGCTAATTTCTGAAAGCAAAATGTGCGGCTTGGCTGCACATTTTACTTACTGAATCTCGCGAGAATAACTAATAGCGCCTGCAACATGCATTTGCATGTTGCAGGCGCTATTAGTCTCTGGGGGGGGGGGGGGGTTTGGATGTGCGTTTTGGACGCGCTATTACCCCTTACTGAATAAGGGGTAAAGCTAGCGCGTTGAAAACACATGTCCAAATGCCGGCTAACAGTGCGCTCCATTGGAGCTCCATCGGAGCGCACTGTACTGTATCGGCCTGTAAGAGAGAGGTCCTCCAAACTGCCCTAGTTTAATAGCCTTCAAGCCCCCCCTATTATCTTCAACCCTTAAAACCCTGCAGATCTGCCTATTTTTCTTTAATTTTTAACTTAGATGCAGAGCTGTGGCCGGGCAATTTTGCGCCTATGGCCAAGTGAAAAACTGCGCCCTTCCCCTTTACACAATACACGACACCAGGAGTTGGAAGACGCTGCTCAATGTTTGTACAGCGATGCCCATGGCCAGTGCAAGGGAATTAAGTGCCCTAGGAAAACTTTACAGCCTCGCATCCCCCACCCCATCACACCCTCCTCACACACAATTAAACATTATGCATTTATAATAACAGATTTTACATGAAAATATCACTTATAATATGAATATCATATTTACATGCACTGCTGAGGTGCCAATTAGAAAACCCTGCAAAAAAGCAAGAGATGCTTGGAACCTATATGGTATTAGGCCTACTGTAATGTGTCTTGGGCATGGCATAACCCTCAGAGAGCCACTCAAACAGCAACAACCCTACCTCTGAAAGTTAATACTATAAATATTACACCAGGCCTAAAATAGTAATAAATCCCCTATTAGGAAAACAGAAGAATCCAAGCTGCTATAAATCCCTACATAGAAACTACACATTAATGGAATAACTCACTTCAGTCACACATGCAAAACACAGATAGACCCTCAAATACAGAATAAAGAGACATAAGAACATGCCATACCAAGGTCCATCAAACCCAGTATCTTGTTTCCAACAGTGGCCAATCCATACAGTATAAATAGAAATGTACAGACAAAAATTGAACTGGAAACCGCAACAAGCCAAATTCTGTATGCACTGCAACGATGTAAAAAAACAGAAACATTACCATTCCTCATAAAACAAAATTAGTAAAACCATACCAATAAAAAGAATAATTCAAAACAATTAATGAAAATAATAACATTCAATAATAAAAACTCATGTAAAAATTTCCAAACATCAATAAAATATTTCAAAACAGACACATCAAATAACACTCAACAATTAAACTAAGGATTTTAAAAATTCCCCGTTATCCATACCTCGCAACTTTTGATTTCCAGATGCCCTGAAATTGTCATGGATTAGCAGGCAGAGAGTAACTGGGGTAGCTGTGCACACACAGGCTCCCTCTCACTTTCCCACACACATGCTCTCCCTCATTCTCCCACACACAAGCACACATGCTCTCACTTTACCACATACAAGCAGACATGCACTCTCATTCCCCCACACATGCACACATGCTCTCTCCCACTTCTCACACACAAGCACACATTGTCTCTCACTCCCCCACACACAAGCACACGTTCTCACTTTCCCGCACACATGCTCTCTCACTCCCCCACACACATGCACACATGCTCTCTCACACTCTCCCATACACAAGCACACATTGTCTCTCACTCCCCCACACACAAGCACACATGTTCTCACTTTCCCACACACAAGCACACATTGTCTCTCACTCCCCCACACACATGCTCTCTCATTTTCCCACACACATGCACACATGCTCTCTCACACTCTCACACACTCATGCACACATGCTCTCTCCCACACACAAGCACACATTGTCTCTCACTCCCCCACACACATGCACACATGCTCTCTCACTCCCCCACACACATGCACACATGCTCTCTCCCACTTCCCACACACAAGCACACATTGTCTCTCACTCCCACACACACAAGCACACATGTTCTCACTTTCCCACACACAAGCACACATGCTCTCTCACTCCCCCACACACATGCACACATGCTCTCTCACACTCTCCCATACACAAGCACACATTGTCTCTCACTCCCCCACACACAAGCACACATGTTCTCACTTTCCCACATACAAGCACACATGCTCTCTCACTCCCCCACACACAAGCACACATGTTCTCACTTTCCCACACACAAGCACACATTGTCTCTCACTCCCCCACACACATGCTCTCTCATTTTCCCACACACATGCACACATGCTCTCTCACACTCTCACACATACATGCACACATGCTCTCTCCTACACACAAGCACACATTGTCTCTCACTCCCCCACACACATGCACACATGCTCTCTCACTCCCCCACACAGATGCACACATGCTCTCTCGTTTTCCCACACATATGCTCTGTCTCACTCTCTTCCTCCTTAACTTAGCAGGTATCAGTAGTCTCCTTCTTCAGTCCCCATGCCTAGGGAACGACTTCCGGCCAGAACGACTTCCCGCCAGAATCAGCAGCGGAGCCGCGCTGCTTTTCCACTTACTAAAGCTGCGCTGACCACGCTGTTGATTTCGACGGGGCCGCGCTGCTTTCTCTTCTGCTGAAGACCTGCCAGCTCTCCATGGCACATGGCAGCGGTAGCAGTGCCTTTGGCCGTGGCCATATTGACCGTAGGCACGCTACAGCTCTGCTTAGATGTCATCCATAGCAGAAGTAAGGATATGCAGCAGGAGGCCTTGGCGCATGCCAGATCTCTTAAGTAATTACGAGCACATCTCAGGTTAACGCCCCAGACCACACCCATTCCCCACCTTGCGCACTTCAGGAGATATGCGCGAATCTCGCCGGCTTTTAAAACCTGCTTGGAATGTGCGAGCCTGACATATTCACGCATCCCGTAATTAATGCTCGCGCCGGCCTTTTAAAATTCACCTTAAAATGTGGTGAGATTTGCCCATCCTTACATTGCACCCTGCCTTAAGCTTTGCAAAACCACATTTTAGGAAAAAAGGCCTCTTGTGACATCACAGTATTGAAGGCCAGTAGGTCGCATGTGTGTAATCAATGGAAGTGCCATTTCTCCTTGCTAATATGATAGATATGATATATATGATAGAGGTCTTTAAGATCATGAGAGGTCTTGAACGAGTAGATGTGAATCGGTTATTTACACTTTCGAATAATAGAAGGACTAGGGGGCATTCCATGAAGTTAGCAAGTAGCACATTTAAGACTAATCGGAGAAAATTCTTTTTCACTCAACGCACAATAAAGCTCTGGAATTTGTTGCCAGAGGATGTGGTTAGTGAAGTTAGTGTAGCTGGGTTCAAAAAAGGTTTGGATAAGTTCCTGGAGGAGAAGTCCATTAATTGCTATTAATCAAATTTACTTAGGGAATAGCCACTGCTATTAATTGCATCAGTAGCATGGGATCTTTTTAGTGTTTGGGTAATTGCCAGGTTCTTGTGGCCTAGTTTGGCCTCTGTTGGAAACAGGATGCTGGGCTTGATGGACCCTTGGTCGGACCCAGCATGGCAATTTCTTATGTTCTTATGTAAGGTAACCCATAACGCCTCGTCCCTTCCCTGTACTTCCTGCACTTCTATTGCTGTAATGTTATTTTTTGCATGAAGTGCTTCTCCTTCAAGTATTCCCACTAGGGATTTGCAGATAAAAAATATTTTGTTTTGGTTTGGGAGAATGGCTAATTCATTTTTTGGTTTGCTTTCAGGTTTATTTCTGATTGCTTCATTTGCCACAGCAAAATAAACATTCAAAACAAAACAAAACAACATGGGGCCTCCCTGGGCCCCCGCCGCCACTTTTCGGGTGGCCCCGGCTGCTCGGACTCCTCCCTCCCAATAAGCCAGGGCCATATGTTTGTGTGGCCAGACAAGAAAACGACACTGACCAGCCCTGAAACCGACACCAATATCTTGCCATCAACTTGGTACCATTCTCAGGGCCGGCCGTCGCCATTTTTAAAGGAGAGCTGATGGGGCATGAGCGACTGGGGTTCACGTGTACATGGAAGTCCCACGCAGAAGGGGTAAGATAAGGGCAAAATGGAAGCGGCCAAGAGAAAGGCGACCGAAATGTTGAGGGGATCTGTACGGAAAGCCATATGAGATGAGACTGAGCTTGCTATGTATATCCGGGGAGAGAGACGGGACAGGGGAGATATGATACAGACTTTAAAATATCTGAAAGGAATTGATGACGCACAAAAATCAAATCTTTTCTGATAGAAAGAAAGCTGTAAAACTAGGGGTCACTCCAAGAGGGAAGACTCAGGAATAATGTCAGGAAAGATTTCTTTACAGAAAGAGTGGTTGATGTGTGGAATACCCTCCCAGAAGAGGTGGTAAAGACAAGAACGTTAATGGAATTCAAAAGGGCATGGGACAAACAGAGGATCCCTGCCAACCACAGAATGGAAATGGAGAAATAGGCTAGCTTTACTATTACACCATGGGGGTAGCCTGCACGGAACTGCAGTTGCTGCTACCCTTAACAGAAGGCTTGGGGACAGCCAGCATGGAGTGGCAGTCATTAAGTCACTACTACCCTTAACAGAAGGCTTGGGGTAGCCTGCATAGAGTGGCAGTTACTACTATCCTTAACAGAAGGCTTGGGGGTAGCCTGCACCAAGTGGCAGTTACTACTACCCTTAACAGAAAGCTTGGGGACAGCCAGCATGGAGTGGCAGTCACTACTACCCATAACAGAAGACTTGGGGGGTAGCCTGCATGGAGTGGCAGTCGCTACTACCCTTAACAGAAGGCTTGGGGGTAGCCTGCACCAAGTGGCAGTTACTACTACCCTTAACAGAAAGCTTGGGGACAGCCAGCATGGAGTGGCAGTCACTACTACCCTTAACAGAAGCCTTGGGGACAGCCAGCATGGAATGGCAGTCACTATTATCCTTATCAGAAGGCTTGGGGGTAGCCTGCACTAAGTGGCAGTTACTACTACCCTTTACAGAAGGCTTGGGACAGCCAGCATGGAGTGGCAGTCACTATTATCCTTAACAGAAGGCTTGGGGGTAGCCTGCACTAAGTGGCAGTTACTACTACCCTTAACAGAAGGCTTGGGGGTAGCCTGCATGGAGTGGTAATCACTACTACCCTTAACAGAAAGCTTGGGGATAGCCTGCACCAAGTGGCAGTTACTACTACCCTTAACAGAAGGCTTGGGACAGCCAGCATGGAGTGGCAGTCACTATTATCCTTAACAGAAGGCTTGGGGGTAGCCTGCACTAAGTGGCAGTTACTACTACCCTTAACAGAAGGCTTGGGGGTAGCCTGCATGGAGTGGTAGTCACTACTACCCTTAACAGAAGGCTTGGGGTAGCCTGCATGGAGTGGCAGTTACTACTACCCTTAACAGAAGGCTTGGGGACAGCCAGCATGGAGTGGCAGTTGCTACTACCCAAAAAAAACTTGCTGAGCTGACTAGATGGAGCGTATTGGTGTTTACCTGTCATCTTTCACTATGTTACTATGTTACTAAGTGGGGGGCTGGGGTGATTGTCCTTAAACTCAGCTCATTTGCAGGTGATGGCATGGGAGGGTCAGAGAGTCCTGGGGGGGACTCTGACTAGGCTTGGATCAACCCACTGGGTGGCCCTGGTCCCGGTTTATTGACGAGATGGGTGGGGGGATAGAGAGCCCGGGCAGGTCCCGGGAGACTCTGAAGTTGACAGAAGGAGCTTGAGAAATCCACCTTTATGTTTTTTAGAAAGGGGAATGTGTTTTTTCAAATCAAACCAAAAAAAGCTGAAATTAAATCTTTTTTTATTCCAGTAAACCATTTTTTTTTTCAAATGAATGCACATTCCTACTGCCTGCCCTGGCCTTCTGATCACATTATAGTCAAATATGGCCATCTTCCAGTCATGGGGCTCATCATTACACCATGTGTCTGAGACAGCCACGGTATTTATTTATTTATTTATTTAAAACTTTTATATACCGACGTTCAAATGGATATCACATCGGTTTACATTATAACAGGGGTAACAATTAACATCAGTAGGAGGAAAATAATAGTTACATCTAACAAGGTAAATTCCAAGGAACGGGATGTCGAAAAAGAGAAGCAGAGTTTAGTGAGGGATAGAGTTAACGTTAAGAGAGAAAGAAAGAAAGCAACTATATTACATTACTGCCACATTATAATACGGTACAGTAGTAGAGTATTATATAACAATACGGTACAGTAGTAGAGACATTATAAGACATTATAATACGGTACAGAGACAATATAATTATAAGACATTATAAGACATTATAATACGGTACAGAGACAATATAAGACATTATAATACGGTACAGTAGTAGAGTATTATATAACAATACGGTACAGTAGTAGAGTATTATATAACAAATCCAAATCTGCATCTGCGCTCGGGGCCTCTGAGCCTGGTATTTTATTATCTACACTATGCCCCTTCCCCTGTCTTCCCTCTCTAAATCCTCATGCTTACTCGCCTTACCCTTTCATGCTCTGTGCAGGTGCATTTGCGAGAGTCCCTTCTTTGTGCCTTTTGCCACTGATTTGGTTCGCTGTGGGTGATGGTTCAGGTCAACAGGTTCCAAGTGCCACTCCTTTCAACGAGGTGTGACCCTTGTCCATGCACAATGTGAACGGATTCCCTCTCAGACACCACTTTTTATAAAGTCTTCTGTCCCTGCAAGTGATGCTACCCTTCTTCAGAAATCCCTTTCCCGAACACAGGCAACACCTGGAGAAATAGATCACTCTTCTGGATGCCTGCCTACGAACTTCCCCTTCTGTCCTGGAATCCTCTCCCCTTCCAACACTCCAAGTTATTTGCTATTTGCCCTAGAACCTATCACCACCACCCCACCCCCAGCCCCCACCATACCACAGGCATAATTTTTGGTTGTAGCTCATTTTTCACGGTGTGTGCACAGACGTGCTGAGCTTTTAATTTTGGAAGAGTATCCATCGCTCAGTATTTCCTTCACTACTCTTGATCATTAACATGCTAGGAGCAGATTGATAGAAATTCTGCAGTTTTAAGGTTGATGCATTTATTCATCAAGGTTACGCACCTTGGGAAATGGCTCTGTCTTCCGATTGTCATTTGTTTCAGCTCTCATTTCCATTGCAGTCCTAGCCTGCCATGGTTCACTTTAAGAAGAAGTTCCTTCTCTCTCTCTCTCTGTTTGTGTGTGCATCAGGGTTGAGTGCAGAAAATTACTTCATTTTGGTTCATTAATTCCTTTCTGTGTGCCTCCCAAAATTAGTTTTGTTTATTTCAAATGAAAAATATTTTTCATTTATTCGTGTCATTCATTCATTTATTAAAGTCAATGGGAGAAGCAATGCATCCTATTTTGGGCTCCAAAAATGGGGTTTTCTAAATCCGTTGTAACGAAACATGTGGGTAGACACCATCAGACGTGGGACGAGCATTCCAAGCCTCCAAGACCTTGTCAAATTGGCAACCAAAAGTGGCATGAATAGCCCCAGGCATCATGACAGAGCAAAGAGGCCCAAACAGTGGCAGCTAAACCCCCAAGCACTGTGAGGGGAGCGAAGCAGCGGCAAGAGTGACAAAACACCCCCAGGCTGCTCAAGAGGGCACCCACCAGAGTGGAATGGACTAAAAGAGGTGCCAAGCATGACCAGTCCAAGTCACCACAAAGCAGTAAATATGTCAGGGAATACTCCGAGGCACTGACAGAGAGTCAGAGCGGCCACATGAACACCTCGAGGTTCCAAATGAGGGGGCAAAAAACACCGATAGGCACCAACAGAGGAGCAGACGTTACCAAAAATAGTGGCGTGAGTAAACAAGACACCCAAAAAGCAACGAAGCAGCAGCAACAGTGGCATGAATTGAAGACATCAAGGCACAGTGAGGGGGGGGTGAAGCAGCAGCCGCAGATGTGCCTATGGAAAGGAATTTGTCTTTTTCACAAGCAGTGTTTGTGTTTGCATTCGTATTCACTGCTCTCACAAACACACACACACCCACTCCCCTACCTGTCTCTCACATGCATGCACAGGCAGAGACGGCAGTGCGCACTGGCACACACACACTTTTGTTCATAAGCATGCCACTGCTAAGTACCTACCCTAGTGAGTGCCTGCCTAGGCCTGCTCCTTGTTTTGCAGAAATGATGATATAGTTTGTGGAAAAGCAGCACACCACAATAGAGGCATGAACACTGAAAAGTACCCGAAGAGGAGCAAATGGCAACAGCAATAGTGGCATGAGCACAAGACACCTAGAGAGCAACAAATCAGCCTTAGGGATCGGAGCTATCCTTTTGCAACCTTCGGACTCTGGCAAGTTGCGCACCTGTGCATACTTCTCTAAAAAAATTCTCCCCTGCTGAGAGGAATTGTGCCATAGGAGAACGTGAACTCTTGGCCATCAAGGCTGCTTTAGAGGAATGGTGACATCTTCTGGAGGGTGCTAAATATACTATTGACATTTACACGGATCACAAAAATCTCGCCTATTTGTTGCAAGCCCAGCATCTAAATCCTTGACAAGCTCATTGGGCACTATTTTTTAGCCGGTTCGATTTCAAAGTACACTTTCGACCTGCTGAAAAGAATCTGTGAGCTGACGCCTTATCCCGGAGTTTTCTTTCTAACGAAACCCCAGAACGTCCTCATCATATAATTGATCCAGCTCAGATAATTGTAGCAGCTACTTTCACAGTTCTCTGGGGAAAACGGTAATACCTAAACGACAGACAGAAGGTTCTTCGGTGGGCCCACAACTCCCATATGGCTGGACATCCTGGCATTTACAGAACTGGAAGTCTTATCACCTGTCATTATTGCTGGCCATTATGGAGAGCAGATGTTAAAAGGTACGTGGACTCCTGTCCTACTTGTGTGGCTCAGAAAACTCCTCAACAACGACCTTCTGGACTTCTACATTATCTTCCTGTGCCAGATAAACCTTGGTCACAGATTGCCACTGATTTTATCACTGATCTCCCTCCCTCCAACGGGAATACTGTAATTTGGGTTGTCATAGACCAATTTTCTAAAATGGCTCATTTCCTCCCACTTCCTGGATTACCCTCTGCCCCAGAGATGGCGCAATTGTTACTTCAGCACATTTTTCGAATTCATGAATTACCTACAAGCATTCTTTTGGACAAGCATTCTTTTGGAGAGACATGTGCAAAAAACTTCAGATTGAGTTGAGATTTTCAACAGCCTACCACCCTCAATCTACTGGATTAACTGAATGTACCAATCAATCTCTCAAGACCTTTTTACGGTGTTATGTTAACCAAAGACATGATGATTGGGCTTCGCTTCTACCCTGGGCCGAAATGTGTCACAATAATCATGTGTCCCAAGCTTCCAGGGCATCACCATTATTCTTAGTTTTTGGAAGACACCCTAGGTTTCCTCTTTCCATTGCCACATCCTCTTCTTGTCCAGCCGTGGAACAGACTATCCACTCCATGATGGAGCTTTGGGAAAAGACTCAAGATTTATTACAATGAGCATCCAGAAAAGCCAAGACACAAGCTGATAAAAAAAAGGAAACTAACGCCTCAATTTCAACCTGGAAATCTGGTCTGGCTAAGTACCCAGAATCTTAGGTTACATACACCATCTCTCAAGTTGGCACCCAGGTTTGTGGGTCCATTTCCTATTGAGAAGCAGATCAATGATGTCGCCTTTAAACTCCAGTAATCACCTATGTGTTTCATACTTCTCTGCTTAAACCAGCAATCCTCTCTTGGCCTTCTAGAAAGACCAAAGTATCTAACCCTTCACTTATACAAAATGACACACAATACGAGGTGAAAGAAATCTTGGACTTTAGAAAGATGAGGGGGAAATTACAATATTTAATTTCTTGGAAAAATTACGGGCCTGAGGAGAACTCTTGGGAGCCAGCTTGCAACATTCAGGCACCTCGATTACTTCGACAGTTTCATAAACGCTTTCCTTGAAAACCTCATCCCAGAGGCAGGAGGAGGGACCTTTGCGGGGGAGGTACTGTTACCGTTCAGCAGGGGAGCAGGGGAGAGACAGCATGTGAGAGTGAGAGGCTGTGTGTGTGTGTGTGTGTGTGAGAAGAGAGAGAAAGCATGTGAGAATGAGGACCTGAGTGTGTGTTTGAGGGAAGAAGATGGAGAGAAAAGAAATAAGAAATAAGAAAGGGAAAGTGGGAAAAAAAAAGCCTGTGACCAACCAATTAAAAAACTAAGATCAGCCAGCAAAGGTAAAAAAAAAAATAAATTACTTTTTAGTGATTGGCACATGTAATCTTTAGAAATGTGCAAGAGTAGCACTTTCTCTATGCAGATCTCACAATGTACGAGATCAGCATGGAGAAAGTGGAAGCCCACGGGGCCTGCACAGAGGAGGCAGCAGAATGGGCTTCAGTGTTAGTAGCAGCAATCGGCGCCTCCCCAATAGCCATGCGGCAGCAGTGATAGTGGCAGCAGAGAAATGAGAGAGGTTCCAAGGTTGTTGGCAAAAGAAAGAGAGGGGGTCTGCCTTTAGTGTGTGCATGTGTATGAATGGGACTCTGCCTGGGGGTGTATGTGTGTGAGAATGAATTGGTGCCTGCCTGGGGGTCTGTGTGTGTGAGAATGAATGTGTGCATGCCTGGGGGATGGGGAGGGAGTGGTGTGAAAATGAATGGGAGCCTGCCTGGGGGTCAGTGTGTGAGTGTGAGAGCATGAGTGTGTATGAGAAAATCCAAGGGAGTAAGAGTTTGTGTGTGTGTGTGTGTGGGGGGGGGGGGGGTGTGTGTGGAGGGAGAGTGTCTTAGAGCCTGAGAGTGTGTCAGTGTCTGTGAGAGCGAGAGGTTATGGTGGGTATAAGAGCATGAATGTGTATGTATGTGACAGTGTATGTGTGAGAGAGAATGGACATGTGAGTATGTGTGAGAGAGAGAGGATAACCTCCTAATCATCGACAATATCAGGGTGACTGGAAATAAAGAGCTCCCACAAAAGGGACAGCAGGGGCTTTTTAAAATCCTTATTAGTTTTAATTATTGAATATTATTTGATATATGTGCTGTTTTGAAATATTTTATTACTGTTTGGGACATTGTAAAAAATGTATATGATTTTAATTAATAGAAATTCTATTTATCAATAGTTTTAAAATATTCTTTTATTATGGTTTTACTATTATAACTGATGCTTTATGTTTCTTGATTTTATTTGTTTTTATTTGTTTTATGAGGAATGGTGGTTCTATTTGTCTATTGTTAATACATGGAGTCTGGCTTCTTGGAGTTTCCATTTCAGTTTTTGTCATTTAAGCTCCTTCATTTTGTATTCTGTATTTGGTGATGTGGTTTCTCTGTAGGGATCTGTAGTAGCTTGGCCTGTTCTGTTTTCCTGATAGGAGGTATATTGATATTTTAGATTCTGGTGTAATATTTGTGGTATTCTTTTTCATAGGTGGGGTTGTTATTCTCTGAGTGTTGGCAAATAGTACTGTGTTGATATGGGAGGACCATACTGAAATATAGTTACATATATATGTAAATTATATATGTAAATTATATTGTATATGTAATTGGGTATCCATGGGCCAGTATGGAGAAAAATCCCCCGGGCCACTATTTTCCCACAATCTGCCCCTGTGCTCCGGAGTGTTTCTTTGCCCTGATCTTGTGCTGACTCGGATTGGACTTGGATTCTCTTGCCCGCTACCTGCCTCGACTCTGCCTGGTTCCTGGATTCCTGCTTGCTGCCTGTCTACGACCCAGATGGGACTTTATCTGGACTTCTCTATCACCTCCAGGCTCTGAGGACTCATCATTTGGCTAGGTAAGCCTGTTTGCCACTAAGGATTCACGTCACCTGTAACAATGGAAAGGCTGTAAGAGCATCAGCTAAGTAATAAAGATCACCCATACTGGGACAGACCAAGGGTCCATCAAGCCCAGCATCCTGTTTCCAACAGTGGCTAATCCAAGTCACAAGTACCTGGCAAGTAACCAAATATTAAATAAATCACGAGCTACTATTGCTTATTAATTAATAGCAGTTTTGGATTTTTCCTCTAGAAACTTATTCAAACCTTGTTAAACCCAGTTATACTGACTGCCGAAACCACATCCTCTGGCAATGAATTCCAAAGCTTAACTATGTGCTGAGTGAAAAAAGAATTTTCTTCAATTTGTTTTTAAATGAGCTACTTGCTAACTTCATGGAATGCCCCCTGGTCCTTCTATTATCTGAGAGAGTAAGTAACCGATTTACATTAACTTGTTCAAGTCCTTTCATGATTTTGTAGACCTCTATCATATCCCCCCTCAGTCGTCTCTTCTCCAACCTGAACCTCATAGGGCAGATGTTCTATATTCCTTATCATTTTGGTCGCCCTTCTCTGCACTTTCTCCAGTGCAGATATATTTTTTTTTAGATGCGGCGACCAAAATTGCACACAGTATTCAAGATGCAGTCTCACCATGGAGCTATACAGAGGCATTATGACATCCATCCTTTTATTTGCCATTCCCTTCCTAATAATTCCTTACATTCAGTTTGCTTTTTTGACTGCCACAGCACACTGAGCCAACTATTTCAGTATATTATCCACGATGATGCCTAGATCTCTTTCCTGTGTGGTAACTCCTAAGATAGAACCTAATATTATGTAATTACAGCAAGGGTTATTTTTCCCTATATGCATCACTTTGCACTTGTCCACATTAAATTTCATCTGCCATTTGGATGCCCAATCTTCCAGTCTCGCAAGTTCATCACAATCCACTTGAGATTTAACTATTCTGCATAATTTTGTGTCAGCCACAAATTTGATCACCTCACTTGTCGTACCGCTTTCCAGAGCATTTATAAATATGTTAAAAATATATTAAAAAGCACCGTTCCAAGTACAGATCCCTGAGGCACTCCACTGTTTAACTTTTTCCACTGTGAAAATAGACCATTTAATCCTACTCTTTGTTTCCTGTCTTTTAACCAGTTTGCAGTCAACAAAAGAACATCGCCTCCTATCCTGACTTTTTAGATTTCTTAGAAGCCTCTCATGTGGGACTTTGTCGAATGCCTTCTAAAAATCCAAATACACCACATCTACAGGTTCAACTTTGTCCACATGTTTATTCACCCTTTCAAAAAAATGTAGGAGATTTATGAGGCAAGACTTCCCTTGGGATCACTACGGATCCCTTTTAAAATATCAGGTACAATGGATGATTTTAATGATAGATTACAAATTAATTGAAACAGGTCTGAAATTTCATGTTTTAGTTCTTTCAGAACCCTGTGGTGTATACCTTCCTGTCCAGGTGATTTACTACTCTTCAGTTTGTCAGTCAGGCCTACCACATCTTCCAGGTTTACCATGATTTTATTCAGTCCATCTGAATCATCACCCCTGAAAACCTTCTCCGGAAAGGGTATCTCCCCAACATACTCTTCAGTAAACACTGAAGCAAAGAAATCATTTAATCTTTCCGCTATGGCCTTATCTTCTCTAAGTGCCCCTTTAACCCCTCAGTCATCTAACGGTCCAACCAGTTCCCTCGCAGGCTTTTTGCTTTGGATATTTTTGTTTTTTAAGTTTTTATTGTGAGTGTTTGCCTGTACAGTCAACTTCTTTTCAGATTCTCTCTATGCTTGTCTTATCAATGTCTTACTGTTGCGATGGCCAGTCGCAGGATTTGCAACCGGCCCCTCCTACCTGCCCTCCTGCGCCATTCCGGAGCTAGCCCAGCTCCGGAGCAGGGTAGGGGAAGCATTCTGGCAATTGTTGGCATGTTCCTGGCTTTCCTTTCCACTGTAGGCCTTTGCTTCGTGGCGGAGATGCCACCGTTGATTTCCTCTGTATAGTCCCTTAGCCGCGCGAGCACGCTCCTCCTTCTTTTTTAAAGGGCCCGCTGCAAGCCAGGACTGCCAGCGCCTTCAGATGATGTCACCCCTGGAGAACTACTTAAGGCAGCTCCTGACACTCAGGGCCCGCCTTAGCAACTTCTCCCTTCCTTGGGGTTAGTTGATTCCCCGGCTCGTCTGTCCACTGACCTCCTCTTACTAGTGCCCGGTTTTCGACCCTTGCCTGTTCACCGTCTACACTGATCGCCACCTGGAACTTGACCTCTTGCCTGACCTAACTACACCCGGATTGACCTCTGTTACCGACCCTGCTTTGGCTGACCATTCTGGACTGATATTCTGGCCTTGATCCTCACTATACACGCAGACACTCTCTTCTGGCCTCCTGCGACCCCTGGACTCTCCTATCTGCACACTGACCGCGCACCCTTGTTCGTGGTGGGCACACCCTTGAACTTTCTCTCAAGGAGACCCTGCGAGGCCCACGTAAGACCAGGCGGCCCGGGTAACCAAGGGCTCAACCTGAGGGAACCCCGAGTTGCTATTGGCGAAGCTCCAGCTGGCCTCTGTCTCCTCCTGTGCTCCGCCTCCTGGTGGCAGGCGCTCTCCGAGTCCGAGCGGAGGGCTGTACCAATCCTGCACCAGGCCAAGGGTCCACTTCTAGCGCAACACTTACATTTGCTTATGCTTTATCCTATTTTCTTCTGATGAATCCTTCTTCAAATTTTTGAATGAAGATCTTTTGGCTAAAATAGCCTCTTTCACCTCACCTTTTAACCATGCCAGTAATCATTTTCCCTTCCTTCCACCTTTCTTAATGCATGGAATACATCTGGACTGTGCTTCTAGGATGGTATTTTTTAACAATGTCCATGCCAGTTGCATACTTTTTACCTTTGTAGCTCCACCTTTCAGTTTTTTTTTTAACTATTTCTTATTTTATCAAAGTTTCCCTTTTGAAAGTTTTGCGCTGGAGCCATGGATTTACTTACTGTCCCCCTTTTAGTCATTAATTCAAATTTGATAATATGATGATCACTATTGCTAAGCAGCCCCACCACCGTTACCTTTCTCACCAAATCCTGTGCTCCACTGAGAATTAGATCTAAAATAGCTCCCTCTCTCATTGGTTCCTGAACCAATCACTCCATAAAACTGTCATTAATTCCATCCAGGAACATTATCTCTCTAGCATGTCCCGATATTACATTTACCCAGTCAATATTGGGGTAATTGAAATCTCCCATTATTGCTGCATTACCAATTTGGTTAGCTTCCCTAATTTCTCTTCTTGGCTTGCTCATTCCAGCCCCTGTTCAGCTCAGTGTGACATCACTGGTTACTTTCTAGTTTCAGGAGGAAAAAAAACCTTTGGAATTTTGCTTGTTCCATAGACTTTAATGGGAAATGAAAATGATCGTAAATGAAAATGTCTTTAATTTCTGGGGCATTGGCCAATTATTGTCATTTTCAATGAACCAAGATAAATGTGCCTGAGTCAGTTTGTATTCCTTATACTTTTTGAACAAATGCACATCTCTAATTTTTATAGTCATATATGATTTATAGAAAATCCTAAAGCTAAACATTTAGCATGAAATGCAAATACAAATGATTGGTAACACCAATAGATGTTTTCAGAGAGGGAGAGGTGTGGTAGAGCAGGCAGGGCACTGGAATGAGAGGTATGAGCCATCTTGGATCATGAGATTGAGTCCCACCTCAAGGACCTTTGGAAACTTTTGAGAGGTCATCATGAAGTCAAAGCTCAAGATGTACACTGGCTGGTCATCCACTCGAGAGGTGGCTGTGTGCAGAGTCTTTGAAGTACCTCACTTGTCTAGTTTATTGTAATTGGGGTTGCCCGCTGGCTGATCCAGGCCTCATTTCACTTCATTGCACGCATGTGCTTGCAGTTCTGATTGTCCCATTGAGTTCTCTCAGGCAGTGATTCCCCAACCTGTCCTGGAAAACCACTAGCGACTCCGGTTTGAATAATATGCAAAATGAACATACATGAGGTAAACTTGCATGTAATGGCGGCAGTGTATGCCACTCCAGCTCATGCATATTCATTCACTGCAGATATCCTGAAAACTTGACTGGCTAGGGGGGGGGGGGGGTCCCCCCTGGAAAACAGAACTAGGTCTCTATGCATGCAGTGGAGAAAAACCAGGAGTGGAGAAGCCTGTCCCGAAAAAAAAATCAAGCCTGTTGGCAACCCTGATTGAGATCCTCCTTACAAAAAAGCTGATATATAAATCTGAAGTATTCAAATGCTATTGGCATTTGGTTTTTACGTTTCCGTGACAGCTGCAGTTAAAGCAGTGATTAAAAAGCCCATTTCTCTTTCATTAACGATGCTATATTTGTTTATTAGGCTTGGATGCAGGGCTGGACTTGGAAGAGGGGGAAACGTTTAGCGTGATGGCGCTTTATTCTGTGGAGGAAATGACGACAGGCCCCACCGCAGTCAGTTCAAGCGCACCTTCAATGGGCCTGAAACAGAAGGACCCTCCTGACGCACACAGGGCCCCATGCTGACTGGGTTGGAGTGCAGGCAACGGGGCAGGCCCATGTTAGACTATAGCTTTGGGGAAGCAAGCTGCATTACAATTTCCTGAGGTCTTTTCAAGTCTTTGGCATACCAGTTACCCGGGAGTCTTAGATCTATTCCACTGAGACGGTTTGTTACCAAGATTTAAAAATAAATTCACAGCCCTTAAAAATGTTTTTTTGGGGGGTTTTTTTTGTTTTTTTAAGAGCGGAGGAACGCCGATGGCCTCTAAGAACCTTTTAAAGTTAAAGAAGAGGTTTTTTTGTTTTAAAAGCAGAACCGTCGTGAACGGTTCATTTTTAAAAGAGATTTTTGGCGCGTGCAGTGATGAGGCCGGCAGCAGTAGAAAGCGATACGTTATGGCGATCCAGGAAAAACCTGAGGCTTCTCATTATTTAAAAATGGGATCATCTTATTATGTCACACGCGACAGCCGTTGTTTGTGATCGATCCACAGGTTCCACACATAGCCACAGGCTCCTGCCACCATTTTCAGTGGCACGAGAAACCTGCCAGATCGGGGAAGCCGACCCTGTTGCCCCAGCTGTGAGTGCCACACTTCCACTGCCTACAGTAACTCAACTTTTTCCAATACTGTGCTCATGATTTAGGGGACAAAGCAAAAGTGAGGATATGCTGTTGGAGCATCTCCTGCCGTCCACAGTTTTTATTTATTTATTTATGTATTTATTTTTAAATGGTATATTCAAGCCCTTGGTCAAAACTTGCACTGCTTCAAAATTAGTGCAGGCTAACTGATCTGAGGCTTTTGGGGAAACTGCACAATTTTCAGATGCGCAGAAATTTGAACTGGGATCTCTGGAAATGTTTCTGATATTTTAATAAGGCGTCCTTTGGGAGGCCGTGACACCTAAGATGCAAAGAGCAGGATAAAGCTAACTCTCACAGGCAAGATCAGAACTCATGTGGAAGCAAAGATGAGATTGTACAGACAATTACCTAAAATATCAGAGCACAAGCAAAGGAAAAGGCGGAAAAATGGCCACTTCACTTGTAGACTTACATCGGACTCTCAATGAACACAAATACAGGCTGCTAGAAGCAGAAGACTGTGAAAGCCACAATGCCAGTACCATTGCACAGCCTCACGACAGGGGCACATGCTGATCGGGGTCATTTTGCAAGAAGATGCCAACCCGCCCAGAGCCTAGCGGCGCTCCGAATCCATTAGACTACCAGGGACTTATTAAAAGATATGTAAAAACAACAACTTGCGATACCAAACCAAATTTCATCTGCAAACAAAAGTCGGCAAATCTATCATGCACCCCTGTCTATGTGATTGTGCACCCAAAATATCTCTGAAACAGCCGAGAGTGTGCTTGCCTCATACCTACCAAAAGGAAAAGAAAGGGGCACGTGCCAACCTGGTACAATGAGAAGGCATGAGAAAGTCAGAACGGCTCAGAGCACTGGGAAAACAGGGGCAAGAGGTGTGCCAGGAAGGAAAAGAAATCGCAAAGCCATCGCAAGTCAGAGAATAGAACCAGGGGTGCTCGCAATGACTGCGAATGTGAGGCTTAAAGGCTTGGATTCACCTCCTAGGAAGTGTGTATTGTGTCAAATCATTCCCGGCACTGGTGCAACTTCACACTTCCCAGCCTCCTGACTGGTAAACCACTGACAGCCCAAAAAGAAAAAAAATATATCTCTGGATCTCCAAGAGAAAGAGAGTTCATTTCCTACAGTGGGGGCTCAAGAAGCCCTAAGGAGAAAAAGGCAATAATCCGAGAACTGCTGAATGTTTCCTCTTGCTCCGGTTCTAGAACTTAGGTCAGTGACCTCGAGGGGTGGTCTGGAACACAAAACCAGAAACAAATCTCCAGCCTCTCTTCCTTTGCACCAGTTGCTTTCCCACAAAAGCACAAGGCAGATCTAGCCCTGCTTTTATTACTCCTGTAAATCCATGCAGGGAAGAGAGAGGGAGAGAGAGGGGGGGAGAAAAGACTGTTCCCTCTCTCATGTCTAAACTCCCTCACTCCTCTTTTCGATCAGGGAAGCTCGAGGGGGTCACTACATTTAGAAATCGAATGATCCATTGCAGCACTTCCCACGGAGGTGTCTTAGCAAATGGTTCAGTCCAACCACCTACATTGCCCAAATATTGTACGCCCTCTATGTGGCACCCTATGGGTTGACCACTAGATATCACCTAGTCCCTATAGAAAAACAAGTCGATGGAGGGTAAACCATTTTACAGCTCCTCCTCTATGAGGTGGCTGAATGGGTGGGGACTATAACTAGGGGACTCGGGTTAGATTCAGGAGGAGGTGAGGAGGGACGAGTCATAGTGGATTGGGTTTCTTTCTCAGGTGAGGCCTACAGCTTCATCCCAGATCCTTGCAAGGATAGGCTCAGTTATAGAGAAATCAAGGGAGTTTCTGAGGATTTGGACTGTGTTACGGATTATTTGCCTGGGTTATAGCCTGGAGCTCTGAGGAAAGATTACCCCCCAGGGCCGACGTGTCCTATTAGGTGAACTAGGCGGTCGCCTCGGCTACTGACCCTTAGGGGGAGCCGAAGAGCAGCCAATTGGGGCTGCGAGCGGAGCCTATCCCGCTCGCAGCAGAGGAGTAGAGATTTGGTGGGCCGCAAGCAGTGCCCATCCTGCTCGCAGCCCAAAGAAGCATACACGCGGCGGGTGCAAATGCGGTAGGAACCAGGCCTGAGACCCGGGGGAGGGGAAACAAGGCAGAAGGCTCGTTTACGGCCCTAATTACTCCCTGGACCCAGAGGCCAGGTCACCAAACCCTGTTAGTGCTCTTCAAAAGCTAAGCAAGGGCTGTAGGGATGGCGGCCCCGGCAGATATTAGAACAGTTAGTGAGGGACCTTGTTTTTTGGCAGAAGGGAAGTGCTGCTTACTTACCCTGCCTTTCCTTTGGAGAGACTTAACACCTTCCCTCCTGGGAGGCTCAGAAGAAGAAACCCGCAAATAAGAGGCTGAGGAGAAGCAAGGAAGGCCCTCTACAGGATCCTCAAATGATACACAAGCGCAGGTTGGGTAATGGTGTGAAGTCTGCCGGACCCAGGTAGGAGTGGGAGAATTCAAAGGGAATCATCTGTGGCAGTCTGGGACCCTGCTGCAGGGATAGGGGTCTCCTAAGCTCTTCCCCAGGAGCCCGGAGTTCAGCACTTACACAGGGAAAGAGAACGGACACTCATTTGTACAGACATTTACATCACCTGCACATTGACTACCTTTCAACAAAATAAGTAAAGCTTTATTTCGTGAACACCCAATCCTGTGTCCTGCACTTCCTGTCCTGGTCAGCATAAGAGACTTACGCTAATGAGCTGCCCACCAGAAAGGAGCTCACCTCACCTCCTAGGCCACAAGCATCTGCTTTCCCCCATAGAAAGAACCCACCCCTGGGGTAATACAAGCAGAGGGGACTTAGGGTAATGTTATGCTTCGACTCCTGAGGAAGGGAGGAGTTAGCAATCTGTTATGCTGTGGCTCCTGAAGAAGGGAGGAGTTAGCAATCTGATATGCTCAGCTCCTGTAGAGGGAGTAGTAAACAATCTGTTAGGGTTTAGACTGCGGAGTAGCAGTCTGTTATGAATCTGTTGCTGAAGACTCCTGATGGAGAAGGAGTAGCAATCTGTTACCAGCGGAGTGCTTGGAGAGGGCACTCAGCTGTAGAGGAATGTAGATAGGTAGATCCTTGGGCCGATGGCAGATGACTGCGCCCCCAGGAGGATATCCTAAGAAGGACCACCGGCTAGGCTTGGGTATGGAGACAGACACAGATAGTTCTTTTATTAGACAGGTTAGTAGAACCACCAGAGGTGGCAGTAGTGAGCTGATATGCCCGGCAGGGCTGAAGTCCCTCAGATACTGGAACAGTGATCCCAGGATTGCTGAGCTGTAGAGAAACTATAGATAGTGAGTAGACAGGGCATGCTGTGTTCATAGCCAGAACTGGATGACAAAAACTCACATAAGGTCTTACGGAAGCTCAGAAGCTGGAAAGGGTTAGGCCCTCGAGGAGCGAGTACCTGGTTCCAGGGAAAGCTCCGAGAGAGCGATGGTAACTCACAAATGTCTGTATCTGCGATAGCTTCCAGGCAGTAGAGAATCTTCAGAGTGTTCAGGAACATGGGCCCTCGAGGAGCGAGTACCAGTTCCTATCTGCAATCTGAAATAAAGAAAAGAGGGCGAGGCCCCCGAGGAATGGGTACCCCTGGTAAGTCCGAGGAGGCAGAGTAGCTTGGGAGAAAAGCCGAAGCAATCCTCTTTGCTAACTCGATTCATTTATTAAAAACTATCAGGTTGATACTGTAAGACCGCGGGAGAGCGGACGAACGCCCGCTCTCCCGGCGCGCGCACCGGCCCTTCGCCGGTGCGGGCGATTCAGTATTTAAATGAGGTGATGCGGGAAAAACGGGGAAAAGGAGGCGCTAGGGACACTAGCGCGTCCCTAGCGCCTCCTTTTTGTCAAGAGCGGCGGCTGTCAGCGGGTTTGACAGCCGACGCTCAATTTTGCCGGCGTCGGTTCTCGAGCCCGCTGACAGCCACGGGCTCGGAAACCGGACGCCGGCAAAATTGAGCGTCCGGTTTTCGGCCCGACAGCCGCGGGCCGAATTCAATTTTTTTTTTTTTTACTTTTTTTTACTTTTGGGGACCTCCGACTTAATATCGCCATGATATTAAGTCGGAGGGTGCACAGAAAAGCAGTTTTTACTGCTTTTCTGTGCACTTTCCTGGCGCCGGAAGAAATTAGCGCCGACCTTTGGGTCGGCGCTAATTTCTTAGAGTAAAATGTGCGGCTTGGCTGCACATTTTACTTACTGAATCGCGCGCGCATACCTAATAGGGCCATCAACATGCATTTGCATGTTGAGGGCGCTATTAGGTGCCGCGGGTGGGCCGCGTGTTTTCCTCCCCTTACTGAATAAGGGGTAAGGGAAAACACGCGTCCAGAGCAGGCTGACAGTGTGCTCCGACGGAGCACACTTTACTGTATCGACCTGTGTGTTACTGAACCTTATGGCACCTATGTAAACTGAAAGATTTTTAATTGCATTACTTTATGTGCCTTACTGTAAACAGTTGTGACGGTACCCACCTTAACGACAGTATAGAAAAGATTTTAAATAAATAAATAAATAAATAAATATTGGAAGCAGATGACATCATCTCAGGGGGACACCCCCGAGGTTCGTGCCCTTGCTAGTACATTAATTGGAGCGCGCGCCCTACATCATCAGGAACATGGCGGATCCGCAGCATTGTGCCGGTCCAGGAATGCCGGAGGGAGACGGCAAGAAGACGCCGCGGCAGCTAACCGTCCATCAGACCCGGAGAGAGTCGCCACAGAGATAAAGAGGGCGGAGTGAGGGCGTCGAGCAGCGACGGACGCAACAGGTAAAGGAAAATAGCCCTGAGAAACATAAATTCTTTTGTGTGCCCTTAGATGGAGATGCCCCTCAGAAGAGAAAGGGTTAACTCCTATACCAGGGACATGCTGGGTTCCTCACAGGTGACGAAATGAGCCTCCGAGCAGAGGGACCCAGAAGCTATGGGTCTCCCTTCACAGAAAGGGTGGTGAGTGCATGGAACCAGCCCCCCCTGGAGCAAAAGGTGGGGGCTTAAAGAATAACAAACTTTAGGAAAGCATGGGATAAGCACAGCGGGGCTGGTCCAGTGGTTGGAACAGTTCTGTGCATCCATATTCCACGCAGCCTAGGCCTGCAGTGGCAAGCCGGTGCAGGGAATGATGGATGAGGAATATGTAAATGGAATGATTAATTCCGGGATATTATAGTCCTGAAGCACTCCTGCATCCCGGATCGAAGGCCTCGCAGCTTGCGCACAGCTCATCAGTAAGGCTGCCGAGAAGACAATCTCAGCCGAGCATGCAAGCCAGATGTGCTGTACGTCACGGCCCTTGCAACTTCTGACTTCAGAACAGCTGGAGCAGCAGGAGTCTTCAGCCGCAGGCGCCGCAGAGGCTGCCATGGCTGACGGGCCTCTCGCTGCCGCACAGCAGAAGCGGAGCTGCTGCTCAGAGCTTTACAGTGAGAGGCGTCGAGCCAGTTTGGAGAGGAGCTGACAGACACTGCTAGACAGCAGCCCGTAAACCTCATGAATAATTATTCACTGCAAGGGTGGACTGCTGTCCGCATAAACCACTTGCAAATATCATGTGCAGACAAAAAAAAAAAAGAAAAGAGGTTGTCCATGCTTGAAACCCTAAGAAGGAATTAATATGTGTTTCATAGATTTAAGAACATTTGTCAGATGCTCAGCTTCTTAGAAGCAACAATAAAGAGAGAGAAAAACGTCCATCAGATGCTGAATGTATGAGGACAGAGGGAGTAAGAGTGTAGAGTGTTCCCTGCTACTCCCCAGTGGGAGGGGTCTTGCAGGCAGTGTGAATTTACCAATCTCATAAGTCCATTCTGGCTCAGGTTCTCTTCCTTTAGACTCTGGTCCTGAGAGGGTGGCTGGGACTCAAGGGTCCTGAGAGGGTGCCCGGGCCCTAGGACTTGGGAGGTTTTCTTGGGATTCAAAGGAGGATCTTGAGAATTGAAAGGACCGAGAGGTGATCCAAAGGAAGAGGGGGAGGTAATCCCACACCCCTCGTGCTCAGTTGACAATCCCAGCTCAGGGCGTTGTTTCTCTGTCTTGACTGAGACTCAGCAGAAAAACTCCAAAGAGCCTTGAAAGCCTGTTAGGAAGAGCACTCAGGAACGTGCGACAGAACAAGGCCCCAACACTCCCCCAAAATGCGCCCCTAGTCTCCACTAGCCGGTGGAACAGGTGTTTACACAAATCACTTCTAACAATTATAAGCAAAATCTGTCTTGAAGCGCACATTGAATGCTGGAAAACACGTCCTTTAAACTCATCAAAACAAGCCAAGACCCTGAACGCCAATAGTAAACAGTGCGAAGACTGGATCCTCCTAGTAACTCAAGGCAGCTTGCTTAACGGGACAAGAGTCCTCCATTGACAGTGCCGGCCTGGTTTCTCAGACGTTATCTTAAGATATGAAAAGAATATCTTCCCGCTCCCTCAGGGGACTACACTAGGACCGCACCCGTCCACAGCAGAACGTAAAGCAAGACGGAGCCCGCGCTGTCCATGGCTCTCCTGGGCTTTCACATAACCCTTAACAACCTAATCCCCCCTGTGACCTCATCCACCCTGTCCCCACTGCCTTTACCATGCATCCTCCCTCCCACTTCCACCCTCATCTTCCACCCCCCTGCCAACTCTCCCCCCCCCCAATTCTGACCCCCCCCAGCCCTTGTCCCACCACTCCTTCCCATCTCTGACCCACATTGTCCTTGTCCCACTACTCCTTCCCCCTTCCAGCTCCCTACATCCTTTCTCCCCCTCCTCTCTTCTTGCACCCTCCATTTGTATATATTGAAAAAGTCTCCTATAGCCTCTGTACATATGTCATGTCATGGATATTTTACTTTATCCTATAGCCTCTGTACATATCATGTAAAATTGACCCTACCCTATAGTTAATTTTGATGTTATCCCACTGTTATTATTGATTTTGATCCCATCCTATAGGTAATGCTGATTTTATCCTATAGTTAATTCCTCCCCCTGTGCTTTTGCTTCCCGCATTTATATTATTATCCAATCTTCGATTTTTATTGTAAAGCCACTGGCTACATTACATTTTCTGTAAACCAATTAGATGTTCCAAACGATTATCGGTATATAAAAAAATTCTAAATAAATAAATAAAATCCTAACATGGAAGAGGCCTACCGACAGAAATGCTAACAGGCTTCGGGTCAATTTGGGAAGTTAAAAGACGTGGGGAGAGGGACTTGGCGTTGGGTTGGGTGTGGAGACTCAGATGCACATCTACTCAAGTGCAGAAGCCTCAGCTGGGCAGGGCCAACCAACCGTCGTCATTCATTATATTCTGTTATGTGATGTAAAACGGGCTTCTGAAAATCGCCCGGCCTCTCCTCGGGTACAAGGAGGGCAGAAGAAGCTCGGGGCAGTAAATGCGTGTGCGGAGATTTGATAGTCAAAGCTTCCAGGCAGGCGTCAAGCCAATGCAGACTTTTGCACTTTGCTACCGGCAGACGTTGCAAGTTCGATTTTCAAAGGGAAACATTGTGGGGCTGGGTGAGGGTGGGGGTTCTCTATAAAATGAGCACCCAGGCCAGCAGGGAAACTGAAAATTAGCCACTAAATTCAAAACTCTTTAAACTCCCCTTTGCTTTCCCAGCTATCATTTATTTCTTTAGGGATGGACCTTCTGTTTATTTCACAGGGACTTTCCCATAGCCTGGAAGCAAAGGAGGCGACTGTCACTCAAATATATGTTACCACAAGCGGCCTTTTAATTAGCATTTGTTAATTACTTTGCTTCTTTTTCATTCTAGGATCCCTCCAAAAAAAAATTCAGATTTTTTCCAGATAAGTATCGTACAATGGCACAGTCTCTTCCTTTTTTCTCTCCCTATGCACCTCCAGCATCTTTCCTCTGGCTCCGGTCACAGCCTGTTTCACTGTTTCTCTACTCGGAAATCACTGGCTGTAAACACCCTGAGGTCTGTCTCCTGATCTGTGAAGTTTAATATCTCTCTTCTTCCCCCTCCTCCCACCATACCATGTAGCACCACCCCATGGATTTCTGTACCCAAAAATACACCACTTTGCATATATCAGCACTGAAAGTTAGGTGCCGCGCGTGCGACCACTCCTCGAGCTGGCTTAGCTCGCGTCTCTGGTGCCATGTGTTCCTTACTGCAGATCTCAGTGTCATCCAGGCTGCAGAGGTAGTATTTGTAGGGTGGTACGTTTGTTTAGGTAAAACAACCCATTTAATTAGAGAAGCTTTATCCATTAAAGAAAGAGAATCTTGTTTGCATGACTTCTAATTATCCTTTAACAAAAAATCCCACTATCAACCATATGTTTTCTTGAGGTCGAATTAATAATGATCCTCCTCCCCTCCAATTGCAAGATCACATAAAAAGACGCTCATAAATAGCAAATGACCTTCATAATAGGCATCACTGATTTGTGTAACCACTTTTTACTCTGCCTTATATATTATCAACGGTTATTATCACAGTCGCCCAACCTCCAATGTGAAACTGCAAAAAATTATTTTTTGAAATTTTCTGTTGCAAGTAAAATATCCAGTCTTCTCTAAAACTGTGTGAAAGCATTCATAACTTAATCCTGAAATCGCCGAAGTTCACAAAACTTATCTTATTCAATTATAGATTTTCATGTGTATCTTCTTCTTTAACTTGAAATCGCACTATTGAATATAAGTCAGATGCCTGTCGGTGGTGATATTATCACGCCCAATGCCCACTTCAATTCCCCATGTTCCAGCTGACACGGGACCGCGTTTTGAACTTAAACAAGTTCTTCATCAAGGGGCTATAATGCGGCTACAAAAAAAAGTTCTTTGAGTAAAACTAGTTCTGATTAGAGTTTTAACAAAATTATGAAGCAAAACACTTACTATGACATGTCAGCGTTTTCAGCACTGAACGGCGTTCTTTTCCGGAAGTGGCAACCGGAAAGGAATGTAGCCAATGTGGTTTTATGTGGACTAAGTGATCACTCAAAATGACGTCAGACTCAATATATCGGGAGAAACACAGGTTTATAAAAACCCACAAACTGATCATAATAAAGAGTACCACTCAATTGCATTGTTTAATCCATGGGGGTGAACGGTATCTAGATGGAAAATCCACTGTTGTTCTTTCAGATTTAAAAGTGTTTTAGGATCCCCCCCCCAGGGTTCAAAGGAACCTTCTCTGTGACCCGCCACTTCAGATCCTTAAACTGATGTGTAAATTGAATACTATCTGATAAAATAGGACCTTTGTAGTTTTTGAGTTTGTAAACAACTCCTATGTTCAATTAACTGTTTACAGATGGAACGTTTGGATCTCCCCTCGTACAATTTGGTGCAAGGACATAAAATCATGTAAATAAAATTGGACATAGTACAGTCCTTATATTCATATGATTGAAACTGTCCTCCTGAGTTGACTTGCCAAACAGGGCCAGTGATAGCTTGATCACACATAGAACAATTCTGATAAATCCAGTGTCCAACTTAAGAACATAAGAACATGCCATACTGGGTCAGACCAAGGGTCCATCAAGCTCAGCATCCTGTCTCCAACAGTGGCAAATCCAGGGCATAAGAACCTGGCAAGAACCCAAAAACTAAGTCTATCCCATGTTACTGTTGCTAGTAAAAGTAGCAATGGCTATTTTCTAGGTCAACTTAATTAATAGCAGGTAATGGACTTCTACTCCAAGAACTTATCCAATCCTTTTTTAAACCCAGCTACACTAACTGCACTAACCACATCCCCTGGCAACAAATTCCAGAGTTTAATTGTGCGTTGAGTGAAAAAGAACTTTCTCGATTAGTTTTAAATGTGCCACATGCTAACTTCATGGAGTGCCCTCTAGTCTTTCTATTATCTGAAAGAGTAAATAACCGATTCACATCTACCCATTCTAGACCTCTCATGATTTTAAACACCTCTATCATATCCCCCCTCAGCCATCTCTTCTCCAAGCTGAAAAGTCCTAACCTCTTTAGTCTTTCCTCATAGGGGAGCTGTTCCATTCCCCTTATCATTTTGGTAGCCCTTCTCTGTACCTTCTCCATCGCAATTATATCTTTTTTGAGATGCTGCGACCAGAATTGTATGCAGTATTCAAGGTGCGGTCTCAACATGGAACGATACAGAGGCATTATGACATTTTCCATTTTATTCTCCATTCCCTTCCTAATAATTCCTAATATTCTATTTGCTTTTTTGACTGTAGCAGCAACTGAGCCGACGATTTCAATGTGTTATCCACTATGATGACTGGATCCCTTTCTTGGGTGTTGCTCCTAATATGGAACCTAACATTGAGTAACTATAGCATGGATTATTTTTCCCTATATGCATCACCTTGCACTTATCCACATTAAATTTCTTCTGCCATTTGGATGCCCAATTTTCCAGCCTCACAAGGTCTTCCTGCAATTTATCACAATCCGCTTGTGATTTAACTACTGTGAATAATTTTGTATCATCTGCAAATCTTGATTATCTTGTGTGGATGGCTAAACCATATAAGAGTGCACTAAGTAGTCTCTAATATTCCTTCCACGGCTGTAAGATATAAGTGGAGTTTCAGGAAAAAACAGAATGGATTTGTAATATTGGCCAATGACGATGTATAAGGGGGGCAATGGATGCAGATTTAGAAGAATATTTAAGGATCTGAAGTGGCGGGTCACAGAGAAGATTCCTTTGAACCCGCGGGGAGGGGGGGGGGGGAGAGAGATCCTAAAACACTTTTAAATCTGAAAGAACAACAGTGGATTTTCCATCTAGATACCGTTCACCCCCATGGATTAAACAATGCAATTGAGTGGTACTCTTTATTATGATCAGTTTGTGGGTTTTTATAAACCTGTGTTTCTCCCGATATATTGAGTCTGACGTCATTTTGAGTGATCACTTAGTCCACATAAAACCACATTGGCTACATTCCTTTCCGGTTGCCACTTCCGGAAAAGAACGCCGTTCAGTGCTGAAAACGCTGACATGTCATAGTAAGTGTTTTGCTTCATAATTTTGTTAAAACTCTAATCAGAACTAGTTTTACTCAAAGAACGTTTTTTTGTAGCCGCATTATAGCCCCTTGATGAAGAACTTGTTTAAGTTCGAAACGTGGTCCCGTGTCAGCTGGAACATGGGGAATTGAAGTGGGCATTGGGCGTGATAATATCACCACCGACAGGCATCTGACTTATATTCAATGGTGCGATTTCAAGTTAAAGAAGAAGATATATATGAAAATCTATAATTGAATAAGATAAGTTTTGTGAACTTCGGCGATTTCAGGATTAAGTTATGAAGGCTTTCACACAGTTTTAGAGAAGACTGGATATTTTACTTGCAACAGAAAATTTCAAAAAATAATTTTTTGCAGTTTCACATTGGAGGTTGGGTGACTGTGATAATAACCGTTGATAATATATAAGGCAGAGTAAAAAGTGGTTACATTCATCAGGTTAAAGTCTCTCCCCCGTCATTCCCACCTTTTAGATGCCTTCATCCATATCTTTATCCTGTTCGGCTGTCTGAGCTGGAGGTCTGTAGCCCACACAGATATGAATGCAAGTGACATTGTTTCTTTCCATGAGGGCCCAAAAAACCTCCTCCATTCCCCATGTTACCTGCATTTCAGTCACTTAGATACTGTTTTTTACATAAAGAGCTAGTCTGCTCCCTTTTCTGCAATTTTTATCCTTCCTTAAACAGATTATAGCCTGGTATGGCCATATATTATTCATGTAAGCCATTGATCCCGGTCTCCATGATAGTATCAATAACCAGCTAAATACCCAGTTATATCAACAACATGTATATTTTAAGCAGGTAAAAACTAGGGGGACCCTGAGCCATGTTGAGATCAAGGATGGGAAACAGCACCCATTGGGGTTCAGTGGCATAGCCACTGGTGGGCCTGGATAGGCCCACTTTGGGCTCAGGCCCACCCAATCAGCATTGGCCGGTGGCCCAAGAAGAGAGGGCCACAGTGGACACGCCAGGTGAGAGGATGAGGCCACCAGTGGACCCCATCCCACCATGGCCGAGAAGAGGAAGAGGCCCACGAGGCCGCCAGTGGACCCCATCCCACCATGGCCAAGAAGGGGAAGAGGCTCACAAAGCTGCCAGTGGACCCCATCAGACTGACGAGAAGAGGAGGAGGCCTGAGTGCTGTCGAGGAGTAGGACCAGGAGGCCGGCAGTTGAAGAAAAACAAATCTCACCAGAAGACACCCGTCCTCCTGCTCCTCCACGTGTGTCGAACCTGCAGCATTCAAAACATGTGTGACCAGTAAGTGCTTTATGCTGATCTCATATATTGCGAGATCAGCATTGAGGAGTACCAACCACGTGAGTTTTGAATACCACGGGCAAGCACACAAGGAGCAGCAGAACAGGCTCCCCTTTTGCTACCAATGGGGAGCCTGTCTGAGATTTGTGTTTGTCTGTGTGTATATGTAAATGATAGCCTGCCTGGGTGTGTGTGAATGATAGCCTTCTTGGGGTTGGGGGTGTGTGAATGGGAGCCTGCCTGGGGGTGTGTGTGGGGGAGGGAGTGAATGGGAGCCTGCCTGGGAGTGGGGGTGAGGGTGTATGAATGGGAGCCTGCCTGGGTGTGAGTGTGTATGTGGATGGTAGTCTGCCTGGTGAGGGGTGTGTGTGTGTGAATGGTAGCCTGCCTGGTTGTATATGTATGTGTGTGAATGTGAATGGTAGCCTGCGTGTGTGTATGTCCGTGAATGGTAGCCTGTCTGGGTGTGTATGTGTGTGAATGGGAGCTTACCTGGGGGGCTGGGGAGTATGAATGGGAGCCTGCTTGGGGGTGTGTGTGTGTAAAAGGGAGCTTGCTTGGGAGGAGGATGTGAATGAGAGCCTACCTGAGGGTGTGTGTGTGTGTGTGTGTGTGTGTGAGACAGAGAGCGAGCATGTGAGAGTTACAACTTGTGTATGTGGGAGTGGGAACCTGCATGTGAGAGAAAACATGGGAGTGGGGGCTTGCATGTGAGATTGGGAGCCTATGTGTGTGTGTGTGTGTGTGTATGTGTGGAAGTGGGAACCTGTGTGTATGTGAGAGAGAGCATGGAAGAGTGGGATCCTGTGTGAGTGTATGAAGGAGGAAGGAAAGAAGGAAAGAAGGCAGACAGAATAAAAGAGACCTTGAAAAGAAATAAGGAAAAGAGACAAGGGGGATAAAGAGATTGGGAGCAAATGATTAGAAAAATAAGATCAGACAACAAAGGTAAAAAAAAAATATTTTGCCTTTCAGTGATTGGAATATGCCATCTTTGGGAATGTGCATTTCTTGTATATTTGGTTTCTCAGGCTTTCCTTTTCAGTTTTGTCTGCATGTTTGTTTCTAATTGTTACAAATCTTTTTATGATGATTATTATGATTATTGCTGTTTTATTGTAGTTTTATGCATTTCTGGAAAGAGGATTTATAAAAGAATATATTGATATTTGTTTTATTACATGATTGGATCTGATGTTTCTGTTAAGCGTTCTTTGTTTATTTTTTACATGATTTTGGGCATTTATAAACTGCAATAAATATAAAATAAATGAATACAGAGTAATAAGGGATTTTTAATGTTGGCAAGTGTTTGAAGTAATAGAATTAAAATATTTTAAAATGTCACTCGTGCATGATGGCTGTTGCAAACTACTCAGAAATCCATTGTAGGGTGCATGCTAAGGCATTAGTTATCGATAAGAGTACAACTAGTAAGGCCCAGATCTGAATATCTACTGCCCGCCCATGCTAACCTTGGGCCTCCCAAAAATTCAGCTCTGGCTATGCCACTGCATTGGTTTATTTGTTTAATCAAATTTAGTGCATGTTTATTCGTCAAAAGATATTCTAGGTGATAAATAGTACAACACAAACAGCAAAAAAGGACAATACTCTTTGAAATCTACGTTGCATGAAAAAAATATCTGCAGAAGCAGATGCAAATCTCCACTGATGCGTTTTTCCTGGGACAATTTTCGAAGGGAAAATACGCTCGCACCTTGCCTTCTGAGAAGTGATGCAAAGTCCGCAGGTAAAAATAGTGGATAATACTTTAAAATCGTCGGCTCAGTGTGCTGCAGCAGTCAAAAAAGCAAATAGAATGTTAGGAATTATTAGGTAGGGAATGGTTAATAGAAATGAAAATGTCATAATGCCTCTGTATCGCTCCATGGTGAGACCACACCTTGAATACTGTGTACAATTCTGGTCGCCGCATCTCAAAAAAGATATAGTTGCGATGGAGAAAGTACAGAGAAGGGCAACCAAAATGATAAAGGGGATGGAGCAGCTCCCCTATGAGGAAAGGCTGAAGAGGTTAGGGCTGTTCAGCTTGGAGAAGAGACGGCTGAGGGGGGATATTATAGAGGTCTTTAAGATCATGAAAGGTCTTGAATGAGTAGATGTGACTCGGTTATTTTCACTTTCGAATAATAGAAGGACTAGGGGGCATTCCATGAAGTTAGCAAGTAGCACATTTAAGACTAATCGAGAGAAAATTATTTTTCACTCAACGCACAATAAAGCTCTGGAATTTGTTGCCAGAGGATGTGGTTAGTGCAGTTAGTGTAGCTGGGTTCAAAAAAGGTTTGGATAAGTTCTTGGAGGAGAAGTCCATTAATGGCTATTAATCAATTATGCTTAGGGAATAGCCACTGCTATTAATTGCATCAGTAGCATGGGATCTTCTTAGTGTTTGGGTAATTGCCAGGTTCTTGTGGCCTGGTTTTGGCCTCTGTTGGAAACAGGATGCTGGGCTTGATGGACCCTTGGTCTGACCCAGCATGGCAATTTCTTATGTTCTTAATATTCATGGCCTTCGCACCTGTGCAGGTACTTTTGAAAAACTGACTCATTCGTGTTATTAGATTAGCTAGAAACTTCCCTGGTTTGCTACTGATTTTGAAAATTCTAAACTTATAACAAATTATAGCTGATATAGCACCCGATTGCATGCTTCTCTGTTTACAACAAGGGGATTCTCTTGCGTGGGCCCAGGATCCTTAAGGTAATCCTTCTGGGCTGTCTTAGCTAGAACTAAAGAGTTTCCTTATCTGCACCTTCCCCCCATCACCTTGCGCTGAGTGTGCTATGATGCGTTCCCTTATTACAAGTTTTTCACCTTTTTTTCCGCAACATAGCCGAGGATTGGCTCCATGGTTTAAATTCCTCTGGGTTTCCACTAGATAGGCTTTGACTGTTTTGTCTTGACATGAAAAAAAAAAATGGATTTCACGTCCCATTAAAACTCAGTAGTTTTCCCCTTCCCTAAGGGAAGGCCAATCTCTACTGAGCCGGCGATCAAAAAAAACGGAGGCTGCCCCTACTTTAGGGCATTGTAAAGCCTATCTGAGATGGCTTGTGGAAGCCAGTATTATAATCTGTTCTGGAAAATAATTTGTGTACTTTGGAGAGAAAAGTAAAGTCTTTTTCATTAGAGCTAAGTGCCCTCTGAGCACCTATTAAATTGAGCTTATTGCATAAACCATGTATACCTTGGAGTAAGGGAGAGGTAGCATGCACTCCGGAGGGGTGATTTATTCATTCTGGCATTGGCAGGGAAGTTTAAGTCACCAGCCAGAATCATTTTTACAATCGGAAGATTGCATGAATTGTTCGTAAACTTTCCACACAGAAAAAGCATTTTCATAAATATCGGGAGCACAAATGTCACCCAGAAGACTTTTTTTTTTCTCTCCCCATAAAGCCCTCATGAAACCGGAATGGATCTTCCTTCCTCATCTTTAATAAGCGTTTTGTCTGTAAAGGGAATTGGCTGGGTCTCCACGAGGTGGGGGAGGAGTCATCGAGTCCCCTGTTCTCCTCGTGGGTTTGACAGGCGCCATCAGCACCACTCCAAATGCGGTTCATGCATATGCATGAGCTTTCTCTTAAGAAAAGAAAAAAAGCAGGCTCGGTTTTTACGTTTAATAGGGGAGTGAATCCCAGCGATGTTTAACGGCAAGATATATTTGATCTCCTTCAAGGTGGCCATTTGTTTTTTTTTACAGGAAAAGAAAAAATAAAATAAATAAAAGAAAACTCTGCCACCCCGCTCCCGAGTCCTTACCCAGGCTGCTCATATTGTGCAGCTTAATACATCCACCGCGCTTTCTTCTACAAAGGAAAATATTAAAATAAAAATACAAAATAAATAGTGCAGTAAGGCAAGTCCCGCTGGCAGACACGAAACAAAGGCTGCACAATCCTTTTCAAGGATTCCGTTCCGCGAAGTAAAGTTCCGACCAATGCTAAAATTCTTCCGCAAAGGAGAAAAAGGGGAAGAGAGAAAAAAACAAAAGAGATCCCCGCTCTCCCTCCTTAAGACCTCCACCAAAGCCCCTGCAGACTCAGATATCCCAAAGAATTGGGGGCACTCTCTCAGGAAGCCCTTTAATCCTGCAGCGCATGGGAAGGCAGATTTTCAACCCAGCTTGGTGCATATCAGCAAGATCTCTCTCTCTCTCTAAGGTGGACCAAAAGCAGTCCCTGAATAATCAATCCCCTTCATCTTCTAAGAGCTCCATATGTACAAATATTGAAAGGGTTTCTGACAGCTTGAGAATTCTGGCAAATAATATGCCCGGGATTCTTTTAATTCCTAGCCTATGAATTCTCTCAGCCTCTATTTTCTGCCCCCCCCCCCCCCCCCCCCCCTCCCCCGGTTGATAATTTTAAGCTTCTCAAGGAGCCAAGAGCCACCGAATTCGATCGGCTCATTTTCCTTCACTGATTCAGGGACGATTACGATTTTTTTTTTAAATTGTGGATTTAGCTCACGATTTTTCATTTGTAGCTCAAGACGAGTTAACATCCATGGGTGGCAACCCCCTGGGATATCCACAAGATGGCCCTAGCCTAGGACAGGAGGTTAGCTGAGGAGCCGGCCATTTAATAACAGCGCCCCCTTGTGAGGCCTGCTGGAATGGCACGTTTCAGGTCTAAGCAGAGCTCTTTCTCCGCTCCCCTGCCCACGATGGGTTCAGGCCTCAGCATGCGGTGTCCTCTGGCTTAGGAAAGGAGGCAGTATACCTTCTCAGCCCACCGTCTGGCTGGAGAGGTTTCCTCGGTGTTTTTGCACCTGGCGGAGGATATTTGGGTCTTCCTTTTGGTGTTTTTTTTACCTGGATCTCCTAGCCTCGAGGAAAGGAGGGACCAGGATGAAAGAAGAGCTGCGGTAGGTGGTGATTCTCTTTGGAGTAGCTGAGTATCTATGGGGAGTTATTTTGTCCTTTTGCTTCAGGAGGAAATTTGTAGTTACCCTTCCTGCCCAGTAGTGGGAAACAGAAGAGTTATTTTTCCCTGCTGCCTGGGCCTTTCGTTCTGAAAAGATGCCAGGTTGCCAGCTGGAGAGGAGAAATGAGAGTTCAGCTGGTGACTCCCTCCCCGTCCCGGCAGAGAAAGACTGCGGATCTCCAGGGATGTGAATCATTTTTGAACGATTAAAATTATCGTTAGATAATTTTAAAATCGTCCTAAATCGTTAGAGTGCACGATACAATACAAATGCCGCCGATTTGTCGTCAGGGGCATTTGTATTGTATCGTTAAATAGGGCACGGGAATTATTTGGGGGAGGGCGGGAAAACCGGCACACCAAAACAACCCCTAAACCCACCCCGACCCTTTAAAATCAATTCCTTACCCTCCCCCACCCTCCCGAACCCCCCCAAAATGTTAAATTACCTGGTGGTCCAGTGGGGGGGGGGGGGGGGGGGGTCCCGGCGCGATCTCCCGCTCTCGGGCCATCGGCGCCATTTTGGCTGCCACTAATTAAAATGGCGCCGATGGCCCAATAAAAAAAACCCACCAACCCTTTAAATCGACCCCCCTTAGCCTCCCCCACCCTCCCGACTCCCCCAAAACCTTTTAAATTTACCTGGTGGTCCGGGGGGGGGGGCACGGGGAACGATCTGCCACTCATAAAGATGGCGCCGATGGCCCTTTGCCCTTACCATGTGACAGGGTATCCGTGCCATTGGCCGGCCCCTGTCACATGGTGGGAGCACTGGATGGCCGGCGCCATCTCCAGTGCTCCTACCATGTGACAGGGGCCGGCCAATGGCACGGATACCCTGTCACATGGTAAGGGCAAAGGGGCATCGGCGCCAATTTTTTTTAGCGCAGCTGATGCCTGGGAACGGGAAATCGCTCCCCGAGGCTCCCCTGGACCACCAGGTAAATTTAAAAGGTTTTGGGGAGGTCGGGAGGGTGGGGGGTCGATTTAAAGGGTCGGGTGGGGTTTTTTTTTAGCGGCGCGGGCCTCCTTAAAAAAAAAATTAGCGATGTGAATTGGAATCGGAAATGATTCCAATTCACATATCTTAACGATAAGATTTCCCCGCCCCCCCCCCCCCCCCCAGCCGAACCTGATCGTTAAGACGATCTGGCACACGATTCACATCTCTACGGATCTCTGGTCCTCGGGCACAGCCGGGACTTGGGGGGGAGGCAAAGGGGGTGGCTGCCTCAAGTGTCAAGCCCAAGGGAGCATCGTCTGCCCCAGTGGCCCAAATCTCATGTTCCTCCTTCCCCTCCTGCCTGCAGGGAAAAGGAAAGGCGGGAGGGGAAGGTGACACTGAAGTGAACAGCAGAGCAAAGAAGAATTCACTTTCTGTCTGCGAGTTTCTGTTTGCAGTTTGTGGTCCCTTATTCTGTATTTGGGGAGGAATTGTGTTCTGTATGAGCGGTGGCGGTAGCGCACGCTGCTGACGTGGAGATTCTGTGAAGGGATCTGCAGCAGAAGAGCTTTCTCCAGTTTTACACTAGAAGATGTATTGGCGTTTGGGGGCTAGGTGAAATATTTGCAGTGTTGCCTTTCTATACAGGGTTGTTGCTGTTTGAGCTATGGGAGTTTGTGCAAGTTTTTTGTACACGTAACGAGCTCAGTAGCGGTGAGCCATTAGCACTGTGGCATGGTTGGAGCCGCCGAGTGGGCAGACTGCTAGGCCCACGTCGACAGCTGGCGGGCGTGCCCTGCAGTGGGACGAGCTGGGGCTTCACCCGTACCAACCACCTCCCCCTCAGGTTGAGCCCTTGGATTCTGGTGGCCAGCAAGACTTAGGAGGGTCCTAGGGCGGTCAGGCAGATGAGAGTCCAGAGACAGATTGAGGTCAGGGCTGGCAGCGGACAAGAGACAACGGAAACAGGCTAGAGGTCCGGCCAGGCAGTCAGATCCAAGGCAGAAGGTCAGGTCCAGGTGGCAATCGAGGAAGTTCAAGGTCAAAGCAGAGGTCAGAATCCAGGAGGACAAGCCAAGAGAAGACAAGGAGAGACAAGACAAGAGACAAGGACCAAGACAAGGGCAAGGACAATGGCAGGCACAGCTGGGCAAGGCAGACAAGGATGGAGCAAGGCAGGGGCAAAGCAAGATGGTCAGGAACTCAGGGACAAGGCGGGAAGGCGAGGGCAAGACAGGAATACAGGAATAGGAACACTGGAACAAACGCAACTTGCACTGAGACACAAGGCACATCAGGGGACCTATTGCTGAGGTGTCTGTTGCTCCCGTGGAGGAGCCTTTAATAGAGAGTGTCCAGTGACATCATCAGAGGGTGCCGTGGCTGTCTTTCCGCTGCGGGCCCTTTAAGGGTCAGGTCGTTGGGCTCACAGGCACCTAAGGGAGGATGGGGAAGCAGCAGCATGGCAGTATGCCGTGCCGCGCTCGACTGAGTCATGTTGTTGGCGTCATCCAGGTTGCGGGGAATTGCCGGAGGCATTGGGGGTGAATGAGGCAGGGACATCCTGCGAGCCGCCATACCTAACAATGTGGCAGGTTTACTAAACAGGTTCTGAGTGACTTTCTGCATGGTTTTGCTATATCAGAAAGTGCTTGATTATAGAGGGACGTTGTGTCATCGTTACTGAAGCAAGAATATAATTTAAATGTTTTTCCTATGGTAATTAGCAAGAGCAAAAATTTCACTATAGTGCAGCCAGTTGCTTCAGAGATTACTTTCAAGGAATGTAGCACGAATTTCTTTTAATTGATAAATGTAGGCATTTCTTGGGATTTTTTTTTTTTTTTGCAATATATCTCTATAAACAACATATTTTTATTATGTGTGTATATATATATATTTATATACAACCACAAACACTCATTTCAGAGTGGAGTAAAAGCACAATTATATTCTCTCTGATATCTCCTTTATATTATTTTTCATATCAACAAATATCACAAATTCAGACTTTCATAAAATGACACATATCTCATCTCTACCTCACTAAAGTCAACATTCATTCATACTCATCCACACCATTCTCACTTTGTGCAAAATTTTCAAAATAGAAATTGCATAATATTTGCTTTAAATACTATAATGATAAACATTAATGTAATTTTATACAACTTGATGTAACTCAACTTTATATTTGCAAATTTCAGTAAAAATACATGGTACCAATATTTCTATTTAACAGCTCTGGATAATCACAAAGTGCATAGCACTGGTGTTTCCATTAACAGTTCTAATTTATCCCAACCGGGCCCTCGTTTCACCTTCCGTCTTCTTCAAGGGAATTTATATGCTGTTAAATCAATGGTCTATCTCTCACAACACTCCTATATATTCTTTGCCATTCCAATAAGGGCACCCATGATCTTCATTGCATCTGCAACTATATATTGTATCTGTATCTTGTTTGTCTGTGTCTATTTTCATGAACCGCTGTCATCACTATCCACGATATCCAACTTTTGTATGATTCTATCTCGCAGTTCTCATCCTTTAAAAGAATTTTTTCAGAATCATTTAAACTTCCCTGTTGTATTTAAAGACTTGGTATCAAACCAATACGGCTTTTCCTTTTCATGTTAACAATTTTTGCTGTTTGAGTGGCGCTAAATAAGCTTCACATTCAAATTCCACCAATTGCTCCAACATTGCTCTGCGATATCAAAGATGCGTGTGCTTGTATATATATACAAGCACACAAAACAAAGTTGAATGTTTAAAGTAGAGAGACAGATATTGAAAAGATAGCTGGCTGAATAAATTAACTAGATAAACATATCTCAATAATTCATTAAACCTACTGAGAGAGAGAGAGAGAGAGAGAGAGAGAGAGAGAGAGAGAGAGAGCATCTAGCCATAATGCCCTCACACTAGATCAGTATTTATATCTCTATAGGAGGTCTACCTAGTAACTCGAGGTGAGGTTTAGGTATTAGTGTAGGGGTTAGGGGCCACTTTGACATTCAAAATGAGACATACGAACAGAACAGTGCTCCCTTGTGATGATTTGATGTTACCCAGGTAGAGAGTCCATCAAGCTAGGTTGAGAGAACATTGCATAAATCTCATCTTTGGTTGAGTTTCCTCACTCTGAAGGTCATCAAATCTTCACAAGAGAGCACTGTTCTGTTCGTACGTCTCACTTTGAATGTCAAAGTGGCCCCTTGCTTGGCAGACAAGATGGACCACTTGGCTCTTTTTCTGCTGTTATTTACTCTGTTAACCAGACTTGTGGTGGGCATGGGCCCAACCAGTTGACTGGATGGAAGGGCGACTGCAGTTCAGTTTGCTCATTCCTGGTCTAGGGTGTGTTGTTCTTAATTATTTAAGAAAAAAGTGAAGTTTGCTTTAGAGATATTTTGGCTCCATGTTACATGATGGACCGCTCAAAGGTTGGCTTGGCATACTTTTGGGAGCTGTTGAAATGTGTGTTGCACAGCCAGCACACAAGGGTGTCGGACATATAATCCGTGGAACTAGTTTGAAAAAAATACCCCGAGCTGATATTTTCTTACAATCTACCCCTGTGGGCAGACCAGAGACTCTGAGTGCTGAGCCTATCTGCATGAGCTTCCAACCCAGGGTGGATGCATTCATGGTGAGTACACTTTGGGTAGGAGGACTTTGAAATGAGATCGCCTGTTCCAGATTTGAAATTACCTGCCACCAGGACAAAGAGTCCCGGAAAGACCAGGTGATTTGGATGCGATTCTGGAGGTTCTGCATGGACTAACACCTCTGTGACCTCAGGGTCTATTGAGCCTTTTGCATATATAATCATACCAAGGGAGTGACATGAACTGTCATGGCGATATGGCCCAACATCCTCAACATCTGCCAAGCTGACACCTGCTGGCTCTGTTAGATCTCTGCCACGATGGCTATCAGGTTGTTGGCCCTTTGTAGAAGTAGGAAGGCCTTGGCCTGAGCAGTGACTAGCAGGGCTCCAATAAAGTCCAAGGCTGAAATGAGACTTGGGGTAGTATATTTATTTATTTATTTATTTTTATTTATTTATTTATTTATTTATTTATTGATATACCGACATTTGATCTGAGATATCACATCGGTTTACATTCAGTTACTGTAGGTATTTCCCTATCCCCAGAGGGCTTACAATCTAAGTTTTGTACCTGAGGCATATGATGAATCCTAGTGTCTCCAACACCCAGATGGTAGAGCACATGGACCCTGTGACCCCACTCGAGAGGTGCTCTTGACCAGCCAATCATCCAGATATGGGAAAATGTGAACTCCCAGACTGTGAAGGTGCACCGCCACCATGACCAGGCATTTTCTAAAGACATGTGGGGCTGACGTGAGCCCAAATGGCAGCATACAATACCGGAATGCTATTTTCTCACTATGAATTGGAGATACTTCCGGTGACTCAATGTAAGTGATTGCAACCTTCAGATCGAGGGAGCATAGCCAGTCCCTTTTTGCAAGAAGAGGATCAAGGTACCCAAGGAAATCATCTTGAACTTTTCTTTTTTGATGAATTTGTTCAAGGCCCTTAGGTTCAGGATAGGACAGAGTCCTCCTGTTTTCTTTGCTATCAGGAAGTACCGGGAGTAGAATCCCCACCCTCTTTGCCCTGATGGAATGAGTTCAATCACTCTGGCTGTTAAGAGGGAGGAGAGCTCCATTAGTAGTACCTCCTGATGTGCTACCAGGCCCCAAAACATGCTTGGGGGGTAATTTGGTGGGGCTTTCAATAAATTCAGTTGGTATTCTTGACAGTTGATGGACAGAACCCGCTGGTCTGAGATTACACTGGGCTACTGGTTTGCGAAGAAGCACAGCCTGCCCCCAACTGGCAGCTCCATTGCCCCAGATATGGGCGACTGGGCTATGCTTCCTACAATCCAGTTACAACCCCATTCCTGGCGTCAGGGGCGGTTCTATAATGAGGCAGGGTGAGGTGACCGCTTCAGGAGGCAGATTTTTGAGGTGGCAAAAATATGCCTCTCTCAGAATGCCACTGAGGCTTCTGCCTCACCCTAACTGCCCCTGCCACGGCTGCCTCAGCTCAGGCCAGTGGTGTCCAAAGAACAGAGAGAGGCTCGGGGCTGCAGCCAGAGCTCAGGCTGGCAGCAGCCGAAGAATGGACCCACGTGAGAGAGAGGCAGCTTGCTTGTGTGTGTGTGTGTGTGTGCACGCTTGTGTGAGAAGCAGCTTGTGTGTTTGTGAGTTTGAGAGGCAGCTTGTGTGTATGTGCGCGTGTGTGTGCTTTGTGTGTGAGTTTGAGAGGCAGCTTGTGTGTATGTGTGCGTGTGTGAGGCAGCTTGCTTGTATGTGTTGTGTGTGTGTGTGGCAGCTTGTGTGTGTGAGAGAGAGATTGTGAGCCTGGGGGAGGTGAGAGAGAATGTGTGAGGGTGCTTGGGGGTGTGTGAGAGAGAGAGCTCTCTTGTGAAGATTTGATGACCCTCGGAGTGAGGAAACTCACCCAAAGACGAGATTTGTGCAATGTTCTCTCAACCTAGCTTGATGTTACCCAGGTAGAGAGTCCATCAAATCTCATCTTTGGGTGAGTTTCCTCACTCCGAAGGTCATCAAATCTTCACAAGAGAGCACTGTTCTGTTCGTACGTCTCACTTTGAATGTCAAAGTGGCTCCTAACCCCTACACTAATACCTAAACCTCACCTCGAGTTACTAGGTGGGCCTCCCATAGGGATATAAATATCTATCTAGGGTCAGGGCATTATAGCTAGTCTCTCTCCCTCTCTCCCCCCAGGTCTCTGATAAGCAGCAGCAGCAGCAGATTCACAATGTCAGACCAGCCTGGGTATTTGCCACCCAGACCAGCCCAGAACACATCATGTGGCCTGCCAAGCACAGCTCTGTCACAGCCACACACAGCAGACTACATGACTGGAGTGATTGGCCCACTGGGGGATGGCCAATCCACCCCTGCTGATAAGCCATGCAATAGGGCTTCACAGTAAACCCACCCCAACTCCTCCTTTTTTTTGGATTTGCATCGCAGCATACGATATGATGCTATCGCATGCGTTAAGGGCTTATCGCATGTGTTAAAGGTGCCTTTCGCATGCAATAAGCCTTTCACGCATGCAAAAACGCCTTAGCGCATTTTGATAAATGAGGGGGTTAGATTGTAAGTCCTCTAGGGATAGGGAAATACCTACAGTACCTGAATGTAATCCACTTTGAAGCAGTGCAAAAAGCAGAATATAAATGTAAATAAAATAGTAATTATAGGATGGTATTCAACCTACCTTTTGTGGCAAAGTTGTTGGAAAAGATTGTAACTGTCCAAATCTCACATTTCTTTTTGGAAGAAAATCAGAAATTGGATGTGGCACAAGCAGGTTTTAGAAGGGGTTGTTGTACTGAAACTTAACAGTAGCTATGTTGAAGGAGGTAACAACACAGCTGGATATGGATCAGTCTGGTCTGTAGTAATCTTAAATCTTTCTAATGCTTTTGACCTAGTAGATCATGGAATCTTGGTATCTTGCTGTCAAGGGTTGGGTCAGGATGGTTTCATTTTAAAATGGATTGCTTGCTTTTTGAAGGAATGTTTCCAAAGTGTTCATTTTCAGGGAGTGTGCTTTACTTTTAGAGAAGTGAGGTATGGAGTTCCACAGCGGTCTTCTTTGTCCCTCTTAAGAACATAAGATATGCCATACTGGGTCAGATCAAGGGACCATCAAGTCCAGCATCCTGTTTCCAACAGTGGCCAATCCAAGTCACAAGTACCTGGTAAGTATCCAAACATTAAATAAATCACAAACTACTATTGCTTATTAATTAATAGCAGTTTGGATTTTTCCTCTAGGAACTTATCCAAACCTTTTTGAAACCCAGTTACACTAACTGCTGTAATCACATCCTCGGGCAATGAATTCCAGAGCTTAACTATGCTCTGAGTGAAAAAGAATTTTCTTCGATTTGTTTTACATGAGCTACTTGCTAACTTCATGGAGTGCCCCCTGGTCCTTCTATTATCTGAGAGAGTAAATAACCGATTTACATTAACTTGTTCAGTCCTTTCATGATTTTGTAGACCTCTATCATACCCCCCCTGAGTCATCTCAAATCCAAGCTGAACATAGGGCAGCCATAGGGCAGCCATTCCATGCCCTTATTTTGATCATCTTTCTCTGCATTTTCTTCAGTGCAACTATCTCTTTTTTGAGATGCGGTGACCAAAATTGTACACAGTATTCAAGGTGTGGTCTCACCATGGAGTGATATAGAGGCATTATGACATTTTCAGTTTTATTAACCATTCCCTTCCTAATAATTCCTAACATTCTGTTTGCTTTTTTGACTGCTGCAGCACACTGAGCTGACAATTTCAATGTGTTATCCACTATGACGCCTAGATCTCTTTCTTGGGTGGTAGCTCCTAATATGGAACCTAACATTGTGTATGTTATGAACCTGCTGTTGCGTCCGTCGCTGCTCAACGCCCTCACCCTGCCCTCTTTACCTCTGTGGCGACTCCCTCCGGGGCTGATGGACGGTTAGCTGCCGTGGCGTCTTCTTGCCGTCTCCCTCCAGGTTTCCCCGGACCGGCTCGATGCTACGGACCCGCCATATTCCTGATGACGTAGGGCGCACGCGCTCTCCGATTGATGTACCAGCAAGGGCGCGAATGTCGGGGGCGTCCCCCTGAGATGATGTCATCCGCTTCCAATATAAAAGGTCTCAGTATCCACTATCTAATCGAGTTAGCAAGGATTCGTCCAAGCTACTTTGCCTCCTCGGACTTACCAGGGGTACCCACTCCTTGGGGGCCTCGCTCTCTAGGAACCGGTACTCGCTCCTCGAGGGCCCATGTTCCTGAACACTCTGAAGATTCTCTACTGCCTGGAAGCTATCGCAGATACAGACATTTGTGAGTTACCACCGCTCTCTTAGAGCTTTCCCTGGAACCAGGTACTCACTCCTCGAGGGCCTAACCCTTTCCAGCTACTGAGCTTCCTAAAGACCTTATGTGAGTTTTGTCATCTAGTTCTGGCTATGAACACAGCATACCCTGTCTACTCACTGTCTACAGTTTCTCTACAGCTCAGCAACTCTGGGATCGCTGTTCCAGTACCTGAGGGACTTCAGCCCTGCCGGGCATATCAGCTCACTACTACCACCTCTAGTGGTTCTACTAACCTGTCTAATAAAAGAACTATCTGTGTCTGTCTCCATACCCAAGCCTAGCCGGTGGTCCCTCTCAGGATATCCTCCTGGGGGCGCAGTCATCTGCCATCGGCCCAAGGATCCACCTATCTACATTCCTCTACAGCTGAGTGCCCTCTCCAAGCACTCCGCTGGTAACAGATTGCTACTCCCTCTCCATCAGGAGTCTTCAGCAACAGATTCATACAGATTGCTACTCCGCAGTCTAAACCCTAACAGATTGTTTACTACTCCCTTCCTCAGGAGTCGAAGCATAACAAGATTGCTAACTCCTCCCTTCTTGAGGAGTAGATCATAACAGATTGCTAACTCCTCCCCTTCTTGAGGAGGAGATTCATTACACCTGCCCGCGCTCCTCGCGGGCAGGGCCCTTACCTTCACAGTCAGTTGGGCCGCTGACGCTTCTCCTTCCAACGCGGCATGGGAGCCGCTTTCTCCTGCCCTGCACGGCAGGGCCGAGTTGCCAGGAGCCTTCCATGCGGCTGGGACAGCCGCTGCAGCTATTGCTCTCCTCTCTTCGCGGTAGGGACCACCGCTGCCGCTCCTGCCGCTTCCGGGGTCCTAGGACGGCAGGGAGCTGTCCTCACCACTGCCGGGGTCTTCAGCCTGCCTTTCTTCATCCAGCTCTGTGGCAGGGCTGCCGCTCCATTGCTGCCGTTCCTGGTGTATTCAGCCAGTAGGGAAGCTGCCCCTGCCGGTGCCTGCTGATGTCTTCTCTCTTCTACAGCCTGCCTTGCTTCATGGGCCCTCCACATGGCTGAGGACGCCATCAATGGATCCTGCTCTTCCTCTCCAGATCCCCATAGGCACGCACCCACGCCTCTCTCCTCCTCTTCAAGGGCCAACCAGGTGAGGCCCCCTGCTGGCTCCTCCCTGGGCGTTGTCCTCTTCAGCATGACAAAAGGGTCAGCATTCATTCCATCATTGGCTTCGTAAGGAGTTAGATGCTCCTGGATGTTCCTGTCCTTCACTCCAGGAGTCTCACTGTTCCAGCGCTTCTTCAAGGTCCTGTGTTCCTCGTTTCCTGTCAGAGCTCCATGTCTCGTCTTGAAGTCCGTGATCCAGTTCCTGATATTCGTGTTCCAGTCCAGATGTCTGTCTCCTGTTCCTGATGTCCATGATCCAGCCCTGATGTCCGTCTCCAGTTCCTGATGTTCGTGTTCCAGTCCAGTTGTCCTGAACCCCTGGTTACTCGATGCCACCTTTCCTGGCGTGCCATGTCGTGGTACTATGCCTTCCTCACTACTGCAACTCAAGCGTCTGGAGGGAAATCCTTGCTTCAAACCAAGTCTCGTCTTGGTCCAGAATCCTTGCTTGAAGCCAAGTCTTGCCTTGGTCCTCCGTTCCGACTTCCACCCCTCGGATATTCTTGAGATTGCTCCGTCCATGCCCAAGACTCTGTTAATACCTGTGTCGTTCTAGTGTGGTCCGCGACCAGCCACTGGCAGCTGTGTAGGGCACGTCCCGGTACAGGTTTCTACAGCTTCTGAGACATGCTCCTCTTCTTCTCACCACATCTCGTCTAGAGGCTCTTCGAGTCCAGCGTGGTCCGTGACCAGTCCCACGGGTGGACTGTGAAGGGCGCACTACGTCGCAGTCTCAACCCAGTACTTTACTTGACTCTCCTGAATACCTTGAACCTTGCTTGAGTCTTCTGAATACCTTGAAACTTCTTCCAAGTACCTTGTTCCTGAGTCTTCATCTGTGCAAACAAGTACCTCATTCCTGAGTCTTCGTCTGAATCTCTATATTCCGGTCTTCACTGCTCTGGCCTCCATCCGGCCTGCCGCTTCTTGCCATTACCCAGTAGCAGGTCCGAAAGAGCTTGGAACGGTCGGAAGACTGTTCATAAGATCACCATTGCGTTGATGGTCTTCCTGAAGCATTCAGGTCCGGAGGAGGGTCAGTATCTACAGACATCTGTCTTCAATCCAGCCTCGCTCCTGTCCAGCCCATGCTCGGGCATGCTTTGCCTGCAGCGGCACCTCTTCAGAGTTCCTCTGGGGTCGAGCCATGGTCCAAGGACACACAATTCCCTGGAAAGCGGAACTGCTCTCCGAGTGCTTCCTAACATTGTAACTACAGCAAGGGTTATTTTTCCCTTTATGCACCACTTTGCACTTGTCCACGTTAAATTTCATCTGCCATTTGGAAGCCCAATCTTCCAGTCTCATAAGGTCCTCCTGCAATGTATCACAATCCGCTTGAGATTTAACTACTCTGCATAATTTTGTGTCATCCACAAATTTGATCACCTCACTCATCGTACCCCTTTCCAGATCATTTATAAATATATTAAAAAGCACCGGTCCAAGTACAGATCCTTTACTTTTTAATGTTTATTTAGCCCTGTTAGGGAGATTGATTCATTCCTTTGATTTTATTCTTTTTATGTATGCTGTTGACATTCAGTTGGTGGCTCCTTTGGGAATAAATGAGGACAGAGTGACAGGGCGATTGAATGATTGCTTAGAGGTTGTAAGGGCTTGGTTAAAGAAAAGTAGGTTGGCACTAAATCCAAAGAAAAACCCAAAATGTTGCAGATTGTTTTGGCTAGGGATAAATGCAGATTGTTTGAGGGATTGGAATTAATTGTTGTGGAGGAAGTAAAATCTGTAGGGATTAAATTAGATGGTAATCTTAATGCTGGAAGAGCTGGCTTTGCAGGTGGCACGTAAAGCCACCTGCAGTACCTCCCTCCTTTTCAAGTATTATTTTTCAAATGGAATGTTAACCTTATGCTCCGTAAATGTAACTCCATCTCTGTCACCTCCTTTGACAGACGGGACTTCCTGATTTCTGGTCCCACAGTCGCACAACTCTGGCGGCTAACAACGAGACTTCACCACTCTCAAGGTACTCTTCATGAAACTGAAGCAAAAAAATATATATATATATTCTGCTTCAAGATAATTTGAGTTTACTTATCTTATTACTATTATCACTATTATCTAAAAGCCTTTATTCTGCCAAACAGAACCACTGTCCTTCTCTTATCCTCATTCCGCTGACATTCTTGACCATCTTTTTTTTTTAATTATTAACATGGTGTTCCTCCTCATTCAATACCACTTTCTTTGTCCCCCTTCTCTACATGCTAATTTCTTTCATTAAACATTTCAGAAATTCAATCTTTTTTTTAAATATATTATCATTGAATACTGCAATTTCATATCACTGATGCCCTTTTCCTTCTAGTCTTTGCTTCTTGAAACTTTCCTTTTCTCTTTTGTCTGATGACGACAGATACTAGTGATTTGATTTGTCATTCTAAAATCATTACTTCCCCTTTGGATCCTATTTCATCAGCACTTTAGGTGAATACTATTCATCATTTTATACAGTTTCAATTATTCCCCTAGCTCTGGCAGAGAGCCAGTTCTTTTGTCCTCTTCTTTAAGAAAAAAAAAAATACTTCTCTCTCTCTAGTCATTGCCCTATTTTTCTGGGCCTCTTTTTTTTTTAAGTTCTTGGAAGGCACTGTGAATGTTCAAATGTCTACATATCTTGACATCTCAGGCTAACGGGACTCCTACTAGCCTGGCTTCCATTGAGATAGCTCCCGTGAAGGTTCCAAAGGATTTGTTTTAAACTAAATCAACGATTTTACATTCTTCTGTTCTTGTTCGTTTGCATCTGTTGAGAGTCTTGGATAGCATCAGCTCCTCGTCTCTCTTACTCATAACCACTGGTATCGGGGGCTCTCTGTTTTCTTGGTTCAGTTCTTATTTTTCATCTCATTCTTCCACGGCCTTGGTGAATGGTCCTGTCATAGTATACTGAGGCAGTGGTTCTCTACCTTTTTTCTGTCGGGACACACCTGACAGATGGTTCTCACGTGCATGACACACTGATCGTCACACTGATCCTCACAGGGCTAACTGTAAACATATCCGCTGTATCTACAGGAACTGTCCTGACCTCCCAGCAATGGGTGCAGAATAGGATATTCCCCGTTCAATTTACCATACAAAAAAGATATTTCTGGTGTCATCTCAGTAACAGCAACAAAAACACTCTCTCCCACAAGGCGCAATAACCCACCTTATGAAAAAAACAGCAATTTACCACCAATACATGTCCTAATGAGAAAACACAACATACTAGTAAAGTACCTCATCTCGGTCACACACACAAAACCAACCTTCACCAAGTACAGAAAGTCCACAAATTACAAATTTGGACAGAAACTGGAATGGAAAACAAAAAAAGCCACTCTGCATGCAGTGCAAAACTGAAGAAATGGAAACAGAAATATAGCACCTAACAGACTCCCAGGATCTGCAATAATGCAGACAAACAAATCCGCACAATGTTACACCTGCATTATGGAACTCATTCAAACAGTAACAACCCTACCTATGAAAAGGCAATACTGCAAATATTTAACCTGGCCCTAAACACCAGTAAACCTCCTATTAGGAAAACAGAACAAGCCAAGCTGCTATAAATCCCTACACAGGAACTATAAGCTTGCAGAATACGCTTACCTCAGTCACACACACAGAACACAGACAGACTCTCACCATAGAATAAAGTGACCATCAGGTTAATGCTTCTGTTTTTTTTCATGTTGCACTGCATACAGTCTGGCTTCTTGCTGTTTCCAGTTCAGTTTTTGTCTCCACATTTCTATTTACAAATTTCTCAAGTAATATAACATAATAATTCTAAATCTAGAATAATAAATATAATAAATGTTTTAAAACAAGTGATATAGAATCACATCTAATCATTAAAAACTCACAAAATTGTTAAACATTTTCTAAACACCAATAAAATATTTCAAGCGGCAGACACATCACATAATAACCAATAATTAAAATGGCAGTCAATCAAGAAAGATAAGCTTAAAAAGCCACCTTTACTTACCCTCTCCAGCAACTCTCCTACTCCTTTCCCTTCCAGGCCAATAGCACTCACCAGAAGCAGCAATGGTTGCTAAAGCTCTGTCCTCACGCTCCTTTTCTTTAGGGCCCACGACTAATCTGTCTCACACATACACTTTCTGTGTCTCATACCTCAGTCATCTTTCTCTTTCTCTCCCACATAGCAGTCACCTCCCTGACCAATCTCTCTTTCTCTCTCACACAGACACACACCAGTCACCTCCCTGACCACCCTCTTTCTCTCACACACATGTCACCTCCCTGACCAGTCTTTTGCTCTCACATGTTTTTTCTTCCTTACTTACACATACAGACTCAATCCTCTCACACACTTACCCACATGCTGGCTCAATCTCTCTGTCTCACTCACTCACCCACACCCCCAGCACACATGGCAGCTAGAACACAAGGCAGCCGGTATGCTGCTATTAAAGAAGAGTCCTGACAGGCTGGGAACTGCAGCAGGAGTGACTTCCCCCCGGCGCTGCAGCAGTAAGAAACAAGCAGTCAGCTGTTTGCCTGAGCCGCGATCATAGCGGTGCAGAGCCGTCAGCTGAGAATGTGGCCATGGGGGTTTCTTACCGCAGGCAGCTAAGCAACGGATTTCCCAAACAGCCGACTGCTGCCTTCTTACTGCTGCAGGGCCAGGGGGAGCCTTGGGAGCTTTGGGGCAAGGTTTCAGCAGCGGCAGCATGGCCCTTTCTTCTTCTGCCCACGTGCCTGGTAAACATCACTTCCTCTTCCAAGCCGCGGGGGAAGAAGAAAAGGCCATTTTGCTGTTGCTGGGCTTCCATGAACACTGCTGCCCTTCCCCTCCGGGCTTGAATGTGCTGATGGCCTGGGCGGGAGCGGCAGCGGTGCTCATCGAAGAATTCTGTGCATCTCGCTGGGGTGAGGGGAGGGGAGGGAAGAGCAGCGGGAGACCAGGATGTGCGCGACACGCCTGCCGGTGCTTGGCGACACACCGGTTGAGAACCACTGCTCTAACGAACTCTCCTGGGTCTCTTGCTTTTTTTTTCTGTTTATATTTAAGCCTTTGAGTCCTTTTGCCAGTCCCCCTACCTTTGGTTGTTTGGATCCACCTCTATGCTGATATAAAATAGAACAAAACAGAACTCCCTTTTCTTTTCCTTCAAGCTTTTCAGTTGTAAGCTTGTCTTTCCATTGTCTTGACCCTATTACTGGAAGCTGAAGCCCTCCACGACTAATACTCTGTTTTTTCCATTCCCCTGCCATGCTTTTCCCTCTCCCCACAAGTAGACTCGAGTCTTTTCTTGCTGCCTTCTAATCAGCTACAAATCTTAAGAGTTTTTTTTTTCCTAATTGTGTTTTGTTTTGCTCTTATTTGATTATAATTTTTTTTTTTTTTTGCTACTGAATTGTTGTAGATTTTATAAATTGTTTCCAGACCTTTTCAAACTCAGGGCACAACTTCATTAACAGAAATGTTGTGTGGCGCAGCAACCAATGCAATAAGATGAGGGCTACATCCCCTGGGCACCCGATAGAGTATTTAAATGAGGGGCTGCGTAAAAAATGGGTGCGCTAGGGGAGAATTGTGCTTCTTTAGCACTCGATTGCATTAAGCGCCCACAACTGCAACGGGTGCTCAATATCGGTGTACGTTTTTCTCCCGCTTCTTCAGGTCGATTTTTTTATTTTGCTGAGGTTGCTGAAGCGTCTTATATTAAGCGCTGCTTGCTGTGGGCATCTAAGTCGGGTGGCCATAAGAAAAATTGTTTCGTTTTTTTTTTTTTTATCAAGCCAATATACATTTCTTTTTCTCCACTGCAAGCAGTAAACTAAAGTGTCACAATGGTACTAAGTAGGAGGAACCACTGAGGACCGTATTTTTAAATTTCTCACGAGAACCTTGACTCGCGGATTGACTTTACGTCACCTCCAGGGCTGGAGTTAAATTTGCGCATTAAAAAGTGTGTGTGAGGTGCCCAGCGATTTTCTGCATTGGGTGGTAATAGCTAATAGCCTCATTTGCATGGAATTTACATGTGCTGGGCGCTATCAGCGCGCGTTTTGGGTGCACTAATCTCCTTTCTGCATCGCGTGCTAGCCTTGTGTGCCCAAACACACGTACACCCATGCGCTAGGCTGGGCGTAGTTTATTGTATCGACGCCAGAGGGGCAGGCATTGTGGACATGTAGAGGACTCATATGCTCAAAGGAAGAGCTAGGGAAACACTGAATACACTAAGAGTCTCTCTTCCAAATTTTAAAACAAAGAGAGGGTGGAGAAACACAGGAACTCATCATAATGAGCCATTTCCCTCTAAGTATTAATGAGGGAGGAGAAGTCAGTGTGATGTGGGCAGCTGGTTTGGTTAGTTAACCTGGCTGCTTCCTGGGGCTGCCAGAGCTCCTCCACTGCTGCTGCTCCCAGCCCTCAGAATGGGTCACATCCAGGGCTCAGTGCACCCTCTCAGCCTCATCCAGCCTGGGGATAAGACGGAGGCTGGAAGGATTCGAAGGAGGAAGCTCGGGAGGGGGAAAATGAGGAGGTGCTGTGTGCAATGTGTGTGTGCTGCAGAAAGCATGTCCTAGATGCTGTCCATTAATTACCAGGCTCCAGGGCTCATGCTGTATCTAGGACGAAGAAGCATGCATGACTACACGGTTTCACAGACAGGAAGTCCTAAGTGTTTAAAAGCCACTGCTGAACTGATGCTTCTCGTTGCTGTGAGGTGCTGTCAACAGAAGTGTTTTGTGTAGGATCCTGGTGTGCACAAGTGGTGTTAAAAAAAAGTACAAACGACGAGGTCCATATTCAAAAGGATTTAGCTGGTTAACTCTGAAGTTAGGGAGCTAAATTTATATTTTGGAACATATTAGCCAGCTAAATTCTAGCTGGGCTAATAAGTTAGGGAGCTAGTATGTAGCCAGATGAGTTAGGGGAGTTCTGGGGGCATAACTGGGAGGAATTGAGTTAGCGGGCTAAGTCAAGCGGCTAACTCCAGTATTCACAGTTAGCTGGATGGCTTAGCCGGCTAAATCTGGTTGGGGCAAAGAGCTGTCCTAAAGTTAGCCGGCTATAGTTATCTGGTTAACTAATTAATGGGCCGATACAGTAAAATGCGCGGGAGAGCCGGCGTTCCGAGGCGAGCGCCCACTCTCCCGACGTGCGCCCAGGCCACTCTCCTGGGCACGTAATTTTGTATTTAAATGAGGGCCCGCGGTAATAAGGAGGCGCTAGGTAAACTAGCGCGTCCCTAGCGCCTCCTTATTGGCAGAAGCAGCGGCTGTCAGCGGGTTTGTTACCGGCGCCGGTTGTCGAACCCACTGACAGCCACAGGGTTGGAAAACGGACGCCAGCAAAATTGAGTGTCCCTCTTCCAACCCGCGAGCTGAGTTTTTTTTTTACGATTTTTTTTTTGGGGGGGGGCCCTCCGACTTAATATTGCTATGATATTAAGTCAAACGGTGCACAGAAAAGCAGTTTTTTCTGCTTTTCTGTGCACTTTCCTGAGAGTAAAATGTGCGGCTTGCTGCACATTTTACTTTCTGTATGGCGCGGGAATAGCTAATAGGCTCATCAACATGCATTTGCATGTTGCGGACGCTATTAGTTTTTGGGGGATTGGACACGTGTTTTCCTCGCACTATTACCCCTTACTGTATAAGGGGTAAAAATAGTATGTCGAAAGCGGGGGCTAATGACCTTACTGTATCGGCCCGTAAAATAGCCAGCTATATTCAATAGTGTGACTGCAATATTGAATATTCCTCCAAAGATAGCCGGATAAATTTATCCGGCTAACATTGCTAACCACACTGTGTCTGAATATAGATCTCATAATGAATAAAATATATTTGGCTTAAAAAGAGAGACTTCAGAGAAGAAAGCAATACAGCCAAGGTCTCGGAAAATGTATTTAGAATGCCAGCTAGTACTGTGTCTTTAAGACTTCTCAACATCTTCAGAAGAAACGTGCCTCCAGAGCTGTGCTTTCCTGCCATCTTACTCTTGTTTCCTTTCCGAGCAGTCATTTTCATTTCCTTTGTATTGCTGGTTGTATTCTGATTGCATGTTTATTTTTATTTATTTATTTATTTATTTATTTATTTGACAGTTTTTATATACCGTAGTTTGGAGCAAGCCTTCACCACGGTTTACAGTGAGAACAACAGGATACATTGAACTGAGCGAATTAACTGATTACATTATAACGAGACTAACAGATTACATTATAACGAGAATAACAGATCAGATTAACTGATTACATTATAACGGGTAATAACAAGGAAATAACAGAGTAATAAACAGAGTATTAAACAGAGCATATTAAGTGATAGCATTATGGTCATAAATTAAGGTGGGGAGATGTTGGGGGAAAACAACTGGTCATGGGATTAATACTGTTTGTGTTGGGCATGGAATAAATGTGTATATAGTATCAAGAAAATTGGGGAGTGCGGTGGACTTTATATTGCGTAGGGGGAGTGTATATTAATCTATACCTTCTGTATATGTTTGTTCAAAAAGCCATGACTTTAGTTGTTTTCTGAAGAGTTTTATGTTGTTTTGTTTCCGTAAGTTTTCCGGCATGGTGTTCCACAGGCGGGGTCCTGCTAGTGAAAATGCTCTTTCCCAAACTGATGTGAGTTTGGCGGAGGTGATTGTGGGTATTGTAGTGCTTTGTTGGTTGATCTTGTATTGCGATTTCATTTCCGTAAACTGACTTGTGTAGTAGAGTATTTATTTATTTATTTAGAACTTTTCTATACCGACTTTCCAGTAACAGAATTACTGATCAATTCGGTTTACATTTTGAACAATAACAGTGACAAGTAAATGTCTTACAAAGAACAGGTATAAATAACTTGGAAATAAATATATGGGGTTAATAACAAGAGATATAATATACATTGCCTAAGTAGGCAGAGTTTTGGACTGCCAAGGAGTTGAAGTTGAATTGCATAATTCTTTAGAGAATTCTTTGTGGTATTCTTAGGTTATTCTTAGGGTATTCATAAATATATGGGGTTAATAACAAGAGATATAATATACATTGCCTGAGAAGGCAGAGTTTTGGACTGCCAAGGAGTTGAAGTTGAATTGCATAATTCTTTAGAGAATTCTTTGTGGTGTTCTTAGGGTATTCATAGAGGGTTCAAAGAATTTTTAGGGTTGTACTTGTCTGGTACTTGTCTGGTTCTTGTGTAGTTCTCTTGTAGGTTATTGAAAATAACTGAGGATCTTGTTCTTGTGTAGTTCTCTTGTAGGTTATTGTCTGGTTCTTGTGTAGTTCTTTTGTAGGTTATTGAAAATAACTGAGGATCTTAAATAGTTCTCTTTATAAATAGTTCTCTTTATAATTCGATTGGAAATGACCTAAAGGGGACCTTGGCAGAGATAGTTCAGCAGACTGATGTTATGGAAAGGCTTGGTGGAAGAGCCAAGTCTTAAGTCTTTTTTTGAAGATAATGTGGCATTGCACTGATTTGAGTTCCGGCGGGAGCGTATTCCAGAGTTTGGGACCAGCTGTGGAGAATGCTCTTTTGCTTAACGTTGATTTCATTCGTGGTATCTGGAGATTGTTTCTGTAGGCTTGTCTCACTGGTCTAGTAGAGGTGTGGAGTTGGAGAGGGATTTTGAGCTTCAGTGGGGCCAGGTTGTGTATTGCTTTGTGTATTGATGAAAGCACTTTGAAGAGTATTCTGAAATTGACGGGAAGCCAGTGTAGGCTTTTTAAGATGGGTGAGATGTGGTCTCTTTTGTTTGTCTTGGTTAGGATCCTTGCCGAGGCGTTTTGCAACATCTGTAATGGTTTTAAGGCGTTTGCGGGGAGGCCTACTAGAAGAGAGTTGCAGTAATCTATTTTTGTGAGTATGATTGCTTGTAGAACCAATCGGAAATCCTGAAAATGGAGGAGTGGTCTAAGTCTTTTTAAGACTTGTAATTTGAAGAATCCGTCTTTTACTATATTATTGATGAGAGCTCTGTAATTCATTTGGTTGTCAAGTATAACTCCTAGATTTCTGACTTGTGGTGACAGTGTCAGTTGAGTGGTGAGGTTGGTGCCGGGAAGTGAGTGAGTTCCATCTTGAGAAATGAGTAGGTATTCTGTTTTGTTTTGATTAAGAATAAGATTTAGACTTGTGAGTAAGTTGTTGATGGCTTGTTGGCATGTATTCCAGAAATGTATTCCAGAGTAAGCACTTTGAACTCAATTCATTTTTCGATGGGTAGCCAGTGGAGGGCTTTTAGTGCTGGTGTGATGTGCTCAGTTTTTCTCTGTCCGGTTAGAATTCTTGCCGCTGCATTCTGCAGAATTTGGAGTGGATGTATGGCTGATTTGGGGAGTCCCAGGAGACGGGAGTTGCAGTAGTCGAAACATGTGAATATCAGTGATTGTAGGATGGTTCTGAAGTCTTGTGGGTTTAGGAGGGGTTTAAGGTGTTTTAGAGTTAGAAGTTTGTAGAAACCTTCTTTTATTTTTGTGGAAATGTGCTTTTTAAAATTTAGTTCTGGGTCGATCCAGATCCCAAGGTCTCTTACTGTATTACTGAGTTTGGGGGTTGAAATGTTGATGGTGTTAGAGATGGTGGTTTTGTTTGTTGAGGATTTTTGTTCTAGTAGTATGTATTCCATCTTATCTATGTTTAGGCAGAGTTTCATATTGTTTAGAAGTTGTTTAATGGAGTTTAGGTAGTTGGTTGATTGTTTGAGGGTATTTTCAAGTGTGTCGGAGATAGGAATTAGTAGTTGTATGTCATCAGCATACATGAAGTAGGTGATGCTGAGACTAGAATGTAGTTGACATAGAGGCAGAAGATAAATGTTGAACAGTATGGCTGACAAGGCAGATCCTTGAGGGACTCTGGTCTCCAGGATGGTTGGATCAGATTTGGTGTTGTTGATGTTTACCTGAAAGGATCTATTGCTTAGGAAGGATTTGAACCAATTCAAGGGCATTTCAGTGAGACCGATTTCAGATAATCTATTTATTAAGCTATTATGATCGGCTGTGTCGAAGGCTGCTGATAGGTCGAGGAGGATGAGGTTGAAGCGTTGACCTTTGTTGAAACCCCTTATAATTGTATCTGAAAGGGCAGTGAGTAGAGTCTCTGTGCTGAAGTGTTGATGGAATCCGTGATGAGTTGGGTATAGAATGTTGTTTATTTCTAGGTGTTGGTTCAGTTGTTTGAGTACAGCTTTTTCAGTTAGTTTGGCGAGGAAGGATAAGTTTGAGATAGGTCGGTAGTTGTTGAGATCAGTGGGATCTAGATTCTTTTTTTTTTAGGATGGGTTTGATTATGGCTAGCTTTAAGGTGTCAGAGAGAGATCTTTCTTCCAGTGATTTGTTGATGATGTTAGCTATTGTAGGGGAAATGGTTTGTGATATTTCTTTAAGGGAGTTGGTTGGAATTTTGTCAAGGTCATGGTTGGCAGGCTTTAAGGCTTTAATTAGATTCTCTACTTCTGTGCAGGAGATATGCCGAAAAGTAGACCAAAGTGTAGTGCTGTTACTGATATATGTGATGTTTTGTTGTGATAGGTTGTTTAAGTTTGTAGTTATTTTGTTGATTTTTTGTTTGAAGAATATAGCTAGGTCTTGGCTCAAGTTAGTGTTTGTAGAGATAGCTGTAGGGTTATTGACAGAGATGAGTTTGATCACAATGTCAAATAGGGTTTTTGGGTTGTGAGAGAATTTTTGAATTTTTTTGCTGAAGTATTCTCGCTTTGTCTTGTTTAGTAAGTTTTTATAGTAGGATAGGTATATGGCATTTCATTTTTCGTCATTCTTTTATTTTTTTCTTGGGGTGGTCTTGGTATCTTGTAGTTGCTTATTAAACCATGGCTTGGGTTTAATTTGGCTGTTATTGAGACATTTGTTTTTTTCTGGATTGATGTTGTTGGCGACATCAGATGTTATTTGAGTCCATGAATGAGTGGTGCTGTCGGTATTAGAAAAGTCCATGTTGGGGAGCTGTTTTTCAAGTTCATGTTGTAATGTATCAATGTTGAAAGGAGGTCTGTATTTGAATCTGATGGTATTGAGGTCGTTTGACATGTTTTTTGTATGAATTCCAGATTGGCATTTTAGGAGGTAGTGATCAGACCAGGGAACTGGCGAGCATGATATTAGTATGTGGTGTAGGTATATGTCGTTGGTGAAGACAAGTCTAGTGGGTGGCCAGCTCTGTGGGTTGGTTCTTTGACCGCAAGTGAGAAGTTAATAACTGATAGGGTGTCGATGAGTGTTTGGCATGCATGTGATAGATGTGGCTCATCAGTGAGAAGGTTGAAGTTTCCGAGAATTATAGTGGGTTTCTTATGATTGAGGTTTGATAAGAAGAATTCAATTAATGGAGATATATTGTTTTCCAGTAAGCCAGGGGGGCAATACACTAGGCAGATCTGAAGGTTCGGAGAGTCGAAGAGGGCTACTTCATATTGGTGAGGTAGGTTGTGAGGTGTTTACAAGTTCTACGACAAGTTCTACGCTCAAGGCCCTGAATACTTAAATGAACACAGGTGTAATCACAAGGTAACAGGATCAATAGCTCTGGGACACTAAGTGCCAATAGAACTAGGTCTGTAGGCTGAAGTGCTGATGGTGGGAGTGGAAGGAGGAAGGGAAGAATGGTATGGCTGAGAAATATCTTTACGGCAAGTCGTAGAGCCCACTTTCTTGAGTACTGAATTTTGCTACAGCCCCTAGCCTCTAGAAGAAAGAGGGTTCTGTGGGAAAACAAGAAGAAGCAAAGAAGATCAAATACATAAAGATAAAGGTGAATTTTAAAAGCCCAGCGCATGCATCAGTTAGGGGATATGCGAAATAGTCGGGCTCATGAGCACTGACCTTATTTTAAAAAGCGCCCACATACCCCCGTAAAACATCTGAAAAGTTTCCAAAAAGGGATGGGGTGTTGTCTGTGCGGGGCATGGGTGTTTCAGAAGCCTGGCCAAGGGACTCGCGCATAAATACTTACACACCCCAGCTTGTGCCAGGATCCCCTGCCGGGTAACTTTACTTCTGCTATGGATGATGTGCAAGTCATAAAATAAAAGGGCTGAGCCGTTTCTGAGGGGTTTAAAGGGTCTGGGCTAAGTGGGCAGGAGTGTAGCCTATCAAACTGGGGGCGGGGGTTTAACTGGGTGAACCAGTGGACAAACTGGTAAACTGGCAATAGCGTGGGGGCGCGCACCCCTTTTAAAATCCCTCAACTTCCGTAGAAGGTGCAGGATTTGCGCAGCCACTTAAAATTTGGTGCACATGTGCGCGCGGTCAGGCTATTTTATATTATGTGTACAAGTATAAAATGGCCGCGTCCCTGGGTGCGGGCCAACACACATGCGCCAATGTGTGTCCCCGTTTTGGGTTGAAAGTTACTGTCATATTGAGGTCAATATTCAAAGACATTTAGTCGGATAACCCATCAGTTATCCGGCTAAATGGCCACTATTTTTTATATCGGGGCACTCATTGGGCTAAAAGTTGGGTAAGTCATTATCCAGCTAAAGGTTTGCCAGAGAGTTAATAGGTGTTCAGGGGACAGGGATGAGTTAGCCAGGTAACCTATCTGGTTAACTCCAATATTAGGCATCAGTCGAATAAGCTTTTCGGCTAATTGTAGAATCATGTCAAGTTATACTTGTGAGGCCGCATAACTTTAGACTTAACTGGCCATATTCAGAACAGGAGGCAGCTGGTTAAGTGGCTCAGAGAGGGGGAGGAAAGGAAGAAGCAAGGCAGGAGCCCATGGTCCGATTCCCCTAGCCCCACTCAGTATGCAAAAGAACTGCTGTGCCAGACAAGCCCTCCCCCACCCCCCCCCCCACCAAACCTCTCCATGTTGAGATTAAAAAGTAAGAAGTGCCGCCTTGCTCTGCGATTCCTCCCCCTCCCCCTTCTCGGTCCCGCACATTTAGAACAGAATGCCCCCTCCCTTTCCCTCTCCCCTCCCTCAATCCTAACCCTCCCAACCACCTGGTACTACTCACCCGCCTAGCACAGTTTGTCTGCTATAGGCGGATAATAAATATTTAAATAAGTAAATAAAAAACCCTTCCGCTGGGATGGCTGCGTGCTTAGCGAGATCCCGGCCGCTTGCAGCGTTCCTGCGACAGCCATGCTGCAAGCGGAGGCTGCCGGCACGCGGCTTACTCTTCCAGTGCAGGCTGCCACAGCAGCAGAACTGCGAGCGGCTGGGATCGCTGGACTCCAGCGTGAATCTGGCAGAAGGGTTTTTACAGGTTCCCTGTGGGTGGGAGGGTTAGCACTGAGGTTGGTGGTGGGGGAGGAGATAAGAACATAAGAAAATGCCATACTGGGTCAGACCAAGGGTCCATCAAGCCCAGCATCCTGTTTCCAACAGTGGCCAATCCAGGCCATAAGAACCTGGCAAGTACCCAAAAACTAAGTCTATTCCATGTTACGATTGCTAATGGCAGTGGCCATTCTCTAAGTGAAGATGAGGCATTCTATTCTTAATGTGCAGGACTGGGGAGGGGGCATGGGGAGTTATGTGGAGGGGGGAGTTGCTGAGAGATGCAGCACTTTTTTCTTTTTATATCTCACCAAGGAGGGGTTTGGGGTGGTGGAGAGAGGTGGGGGCTTGGCTGGTTAAATCTAAGGTTATCCAGCCACATGCGGCCAGTTAACGTTTAACCTAACTGGCAATATTCAAAAGATGGCTGGTTAGATTTCAAGTTATCTGTCTAATTGGTAGCCGGATAAGTTTATTTGGGGGAGATGCGGTGGAATGTTTATCGCACTTAATACCCAGGATAACTTAGCTGGATAATCTTAGCTGGATAAGCTATTTATTAGATGTTTATTTTTTAATACTGGCCTTGTTGTATTAGTATGACAGAATCAGAAGGGACTTGCTCTCCATTGTGTTACGTCAACCTACCACCTAGTGGTAATTATTTCACTTAAATTTTGTGATTTCATGTGAACATTTTGTCTGCACTACACTATAATTAAAGGACAAGGGAAGGAAGGAAGCTCAAAATACCAGGCCTGGAAGCATCTGGATATCCAAGGGCCCAGTTGTAGTGTAGAATGATGCATGTATTGTACCAATGACACCTAGCTGGCTTTTTAGTTAACTGCATTGTGGAGTTCTTTAATCTTTACCTTATGTTTCAAAACCCTAAAACTTTACTTTAATCTTTACCTTATGTTTCTTTAATCTTTACCTTATGTTTCAAAACCCTAAAACTCATCAGAGAGATTATTGTCAAACCAATAACCTACATCATTAACTTATCCCTAGAACAAGGAATCTTCCCAGAAAAACTCAAAAACGCCATCATCAAACCTATCATCAAAAAACCTCAACTCGACAAATCCGACCCAGCAAATTACAGACCAGTCTCCAACCTCCCATTCCTAGCAAAAATCATCGAAAAAACAGTCAACAATCAACTCACAGAACACCTTGAAACCTATAATGTTCTACAGCCTGCACAACATGGTTTCAGAAAATTCTTCAGCACTGAAACCCTCCTCCTCTCTCTCACTGATACCATCCTCAGAGGCCGCGACAAAGGCAAATCTTTCCTCCTGATACTTCTTGATATATCCGCCGCCTTTGACACCATCAATCACAGAACTCTCCTCACCAGACTTAAAGAAATTGGTCTCCAAGACACCACAATCAAATGGTTCAACTCCTACCTCTCAAACAGATCCTACATCGTCAAGATGAACTCATCTGAATCCTCTCAAGTGCCCCTCACTCATGGAGTCCCACAAGGTTCTTCACTATCCTCAACCCTATTTAACATTTACCTCATCCCACTATGCAAATACCTTTCAGAGGCAAACCTCACCTACTTCATCTATGCAGACGACATACAAATATTACTCCCCATAAACAAGTCCATCCAACTAACCATGGAAAAATGGAACAAACTCAGCTCAAATCTATCCCACTTGCTATCTCAATTATCACTATGCCTCAACCAAGCCAAAACAGAAATCATTCACATCCATGATGACCGTCCCTCTCATCCACTCAAGTGCACCCCCTCCGACCACCCAGGAAGCTCAACCAGCCCGGGAGTGCCACAAATCTCACCCACACCGTCCACAAGAAACCTAGGCGTAACAATTGACAGCCAACTCAACTTTAAACGACACATCTCCAATACAATCAAGGATGGATTCTTCAAACTCCAGACACTAAAAAAACTCAAACCCCTTCTCCAAGAGCACGATTTCCGAACAGTCCTTCAATCAATTATCTTCGCAAAACTTGACTACTGCAACTCCCTCCTCCTTGGCCTACCAGAAATCCACATCAAACCCCTCCAAGTGCTACAGAACGCTGCCGCCAGAATCATCTCTAACAACAAAAAATCCTCCCACATCACACCCACTCTCAAAGAACTCCACTGGCTACCCATTACACAAAGAATCCAGTATAAAACCCTCACCCTCATGCACAAAAAAATAAACAACAACAATATGAACTGGCTAAACAACGGAATACAACCTTACCCTACTCAAAGAACTCTCAGATCCACCAACACAGGCCTCCTAGCCGTACCCAATCTCAAATCTGCACACCTCAACGTCACCCGCAAACGAGTCATAACAATAGCGGGCCCCACCTTATGGAACTCCCTCCCCACCTGTCTCAGAAATGAACCTTCATTGCAAGTCTTCAAAAAACACCTCAAAACATGGCTGTTCCTAAAAGCTTTCCCACCTGACACGTAACCTGCCCAAATGCAACTGCAACACACCACGCCCCCTACACAAGCATCTCGCATCACCATCTTCCCTCCCTTGCACCACCTTCCTCCCACCTATCCCCCCCCCTCCCCCCTTTCAACCCTCCTTGCCAACCTTAACCTTAAAATATCCTCATCAACAAGTCATTTATGTACATATGTTATATACTATATCAAATGTTCCATGTAATCCTGTTATTTCTGTTATAATTCGTTATATTTTATTACAATGTTATAATTTATTATTTTTATTACAATGTTATAATGTAAAATAGGGCTGTTACTACCCTATTCTTTTAGTTATCTGGAAACCGATGTGATATCTCGATCGAACGTCGGTATATAAAATAAATAAATAAATAAATAAATGTTTCCTGTTTCAAAATTTGAACCCTGCTGTGGGAACGAACGGTGATTCCCAAAGATCTGGAGACAAACTAGATTGACTTCAGCCTTTCTTAAAATATGTTCACAACTTCACACATATGTTCATACCCTTCTCTGACAGGGTACTCTCTTTACTTACAGTGTGTTGCTTCTCTCAGCTCAGTGTTTGGACAGTATTGCATACAGGAGCTGCCATCCTCCCGGAGACCTCAGGCCTGGTCTGGTGATTCCCACCTGGATCCCAGCTCTTATTCCGCAGTCTCTTGCTATGCCCTCTGAGCTCTACCTGCCCCGCAGGATCCTGCCCATAGAGCATACTCTCCTTAGAGGCTTTAAGGTGGATCAGGCATCTAGCCTGATCCCACACAGGTAATAGGGGAACAATAGGGGTGCGCCTCACATACCCCTCCCCTCAGCTTGGCCAAGTGTCCCTACTCCCTACTGGATCCCATCCAGAAGAGTCCAAGACTTTCCAGTTCCCTTCTCTTAGGGTTACCCTTGACCACATTACAACCACCACCCATGTGCCGTTAGCGCAGTGCACATCCCCAGTCCTTTGATTAAGTCCTTTGCTGGGTTCTAATTCTACCCCAGTGGAGCTATAAAGATCGACTGGGGAACAACCAGTGCTGGTTCCTCTATCACCAGCTGCACCCGTTTCTTGGCTTCTGGTATAGACCCCCTCCTTGGCTCCTCTATAAACTCTGTCACTGGAATCTCTACAACGCCTCCCTCTGGGCTCTCTGCGGTTTCCTTTTCTGAAAAACTCTGGCCACTTGCCCACTTGCCCACACTGGTTGCTGGCTCCTCCACAGCCTCACTCACTGGGCGCTCTTTAGAGCCACCCTCTGTCCTACCATGGCATCTCTTGCTTTCCTTTCCATGCCTTCCCTCTCTGAGCTTCTCACAGGAGTTGCCTCTGTTCTCCCGGTAGTGTTTGGGCACCCTACAGGGTCTTCAACTGGACCTCCTGTAGCACCAACTTCCACCTTCTCACTACTGCCTCTCCCTGGGCAGTCTGTGTTGCTCTCCTTAGGGCTCTCTGTAACATCTCTCTGAGGGTTTTTCACAGCCCCTTTCTCTGTGCTTCTCACGGGCTCAATCTCTTGACTCCCAATAGTGTTTGGGCACCTTACAGTGTCTTCTTCATGACCATCTGTAGTGCCAAACTCAGACTGTTGCCACGAGTCAGTCTGCTCACTGGACACCTCTGCTGACCACTCATCCAATTACTCCTTAAGCTGTTGGTATCCCTTGTCCAGCCTATGCCACTCTTTAGTGCCTCTTCCTGGGCACTCTGCATTGCCAATTCTTGACAAGGCCACGAAGTTCCACTCCACATAAAAGTTGACAACGGCCCAGCATGCTTCTTGATTCCATGTTTGCTCAGCCCAGACCTGCTGACTCCTTGCCAGGCTCCTATATCCCTCCTGGAGATTCTGGATCAGGACCTTCCAGCTTTTTTCAGTCATGCTTTCAGACTGCTGCATTCTGGGCTGCAATACTCTGGTTGCTACACTCCAGGTTTTCTCGTGGCTGCACACCTCCCTTGCAGACTGTCTTGCTTGCTGGAAGAGGGCCCCACCCTGCTCCCATTCACTGCACTCTGGCAGCTTTTCCAGGGCTATGCCCTGCTCAGCACAGCCCTGCTGCACCGGTGTTTCTTTCACTTTTCTTTTCAAGGCAAAAATGTTAAAAAAAAAAAAAAAAGCCTGCTTGACCAACGATAACTTGCTCACTGTTAAATCCCTGTCTATCTCCCAGCAGGGCTTCTCCCTTTAACCTGTTCAACCCTAAAACTTTCTGGCTGTTCCTGCAAACAGGCCCACACACTGTTTCCTCTCTACCTGAAACTTTTCTTTGTGGGTTTTTTTCCCTTCAGTGCAGCTTCTGCCACACCCTTTCACAAACCACCCTGCACTCCTGCACTCCCTGTGCTCTGTACTTGGTTTTACAGCCACAGGCCCCTTTGGTTCTGTACTATGTTTAGAACCACAGGTCCTCTTCACAACTCTCTGCACTCCACACAGACTCTTTCTTCGAGACTGGGGTTTTTCATTACAAAGCTTAGAAAAATCCCACGCATGACACCATATGTGGGAACGAGCAGTGATTCCCACAGGCCTGGAGACAAATTGGACTGACTCCAACCTTTCTTAAAACAGTAACTCTTTATTATAACTTCACTCATGCACAACCATAGACTGTCTTCTCCTTAGACAGTATACACACTCTTTACTTACAGTGTGTTGTTTCGTCTCAGCTCAGGGTTTGGACAGTATTGCTACAGAGCTGCCTTCCTCCTGGAGACCTGGGCCTGATCTGGTTATCACCACACTGATCACAGCTCTTATACCCCAGTCTCTGGTTATGTCCTCTGATCCCCACCTGCCCTGCATGATCCTACCCATAGACCATACTCCCCTTAGTGGATTTAAGATGAACCAGACATCTAGCCTGGTCCCACACAGGTAAATAAGGGAACACTAGGGGTGCTGCCTCTCACCTACTTACTAAGCAATTTTCCCATAGACACAGAATGGAAGAAAACCTTTAATAAATAGGCCCCTTTGTTTGCAATGTCAGTGTGGCCATGATTATAATTGTGGCATGAGCAGGAAGATTTGCTTGATGATATCAAACTTAACCGCCCCTTCTTTTTGGACTATCATGTATAATATACCCCTGTGAATTTATTCTTAAAAGAGAACCCTTAAAGAAATTATTTGATATTCCACACTGTTTACATTTACATTTATGTCAATTTGATTCATGGCTTTTATCTCTGCAAAATATTCTAGCCTAAGTAAAGCACTCTAGTAACTGAAAAGTAAGTTTTGTCTCTGACTTTTCTTTGATCACACTTTACAATACCAGTCAGAGATGTGCCCCCCCCCCCCCCCCAAAAAAAAGTCCATTTGGTTTTCTATTTCGGATCAGTTGCTTTCACATTCATTTTATTCATTTTGGTTTCCAGGTTCATTCATTTACTTCTTTATGTTCTTTCATCTGTTTCCATAAAGGTCAGTGGGGAAAGCGATCCAACATATTTGGTCTCTAACATCAGGGTTTTCTATTTGAGTTTAATAAAAATTGCAATCAGGCATCAGCAGCACAGGGAAGAGAACCCAAGACACCAAGAGTAGGGAAAAGCAGCACCAATAGTGGGGTGAACATGTCAAGGCACTGTGAGAGGAGGAAAGTAGAATGAAAAGTGTCAACTGTATCGTGAAAGGGGCAAAGTATCACAAATAGTGGTGATAACTTATTTGGAAAACTTTGCTGCGATATTCAGTGGTACAGTATACCTCGCTATCCGAATGTTAGCATTTAGCCAGATAATGAGCTATTTGGATAAAAGTTAGCCGGATAAGTGGCAGAAATATTCAAAAGTTGACATTCAACCAGATAACTCACAAGCTAGCAGGCTAAATGCCACTGTATATGGACCCCTAATTTTTTCTTGCTCATATTTTTAAAGTAGCCGGTCTACTTAAAGAGTGTTGATTTATCCAGATGGTCACCAAGTTACCTTTTTCAGACACTCCTAGTTAGGGAGCCAATAGGGCCCTAAATGCCTAGGCAGAAGGACCCACTTATCTTAATGACTGACCAACTTAGGGGCAGGGATCTGATATAATTACCCTTCTCAGGGCTTTTTGTGTGGCCTGGTGGAGTGTTAATTTATCCATATATATATATATATATATTCTGAACTAAGCAACATGTGCTGCCATTATGCATGGCTTCTACGTCTTCCTCCCTCACAAGAGCTAACAGTGTCACTTTTGTAGCCCTTCCAAGAGCAGGGATCAGATTCAGAACATTAAACTCACTGTCCTATGGAGAATGTGCTAGACTCTGAATACCCTGGAATCGTATGGAAAAATCAAGGGGTTGGAAACCAAGTAAAAAGATTTCAAGGTGTACAGGGCATCTTCAGTGGGTCTGGGAAATTTCACCAGGACGGGGAGGGGGGGGGTGGCAGCTATGAAGAAGGAAAACACATTTCTCATGTCCCTGCATTGCTGCTTTTGCAGCCACCAGTGCCATTGTGTTGAAGATGTGGGAGGCAGCAAAGGTGAACCTGAAAATACCAAAAGCCATCCATAGGCTAGAGCAAGGTCTAGCACAGTAACAAAAAGCAAGTGTCAGTTTTTCTTTTTTTACTTATGGTTGTGTGTATACAACTGTATCTATCCATACATATATACATACATACATATAAGTGCTGCATATCTTCAGAGGGATAGCTGTGTTAGGGGGTCATTTTCCAAAGGTATTGCATGCGAAAAAGGACTTTTCGCACACGAAAAGTCACTTTTTGCGTGCGATACCTAGATTGGGGCGGGTTCTGGGCGGCGTCCGCACCGGAAGGGGGGGAGTCGGGGCGGCACTGGGGCGGACGCCGTGAAAACATCGCTGACGGCGAAAAGGTAAGGAGCCTTATCGCTGTCAGTAACGCGGCCAATAGCACCGCCTTTCATGGTGGTGCTATTGGTTTGCAAAAGCCGGCAGCGATTGTACCGCGGTGGTGCGATCGCTGCCGGCTTTCGCAGGCCCGCCCCCCGTTACCGCCGGATTTTCTAAGTTCTGTGAACTTAGAAAATCCAGGCCTTAGTTTGGTACAGCAAAAGTGATAACAAGCAGGTGGCACCTTATAGACTATCCAGTTTTTTTGAGGCATTAACTTTCGAGGAGCCTCCACTTCATCAAATGCATGAAGTGTAGTACAGGAGGTAGGTATAGCATAAGGAGTTGGGATGGGGGAGAGGATACAGAATAAAGAGAAGACCTGAATTAGGTAGGGCAGGATCTGGAAAGAGAATGTGAATAGCATTATAGTTTAGCCTACTGACAAGTGAGTCAAATGTGATCAGACAGAATGATCTGAAAACAGTTACATTCATAGATATTTGTAGCGTGCCATGAAGCTATTGTCTCTGTTAAGCTTTTTGATGAGTTCCAATTCAGCAACTTCATGCTGGAGTGTCCCTTTGAAGTTCCTTTTTAGGAATATAGCAACCTTAAGGTCAGATAGAATGCCCATTTATTCTTTTCCTTAGGGATTGATCTGTTTGTCCTATGTAGACAGCAGAGGGACATTGCTGGCAGGTGATGGCATATATTACATTGGAAGAAGAGCAAGTGAATGAGCCCTGAATGTTGTAGCTGATGTTTTGGGGTCCTCTGTTGTGTTGCTGGGTTAATATATAGTCAGAGTTGGCATCTGGGTTTCCGGCCGGCTCTGATTCCTAAGGTGGTGTAATTGTTATACAATTTCTGGTTGCTGGTGAGTATCCATTTGAGGTTGGGGAGCTGTGGGTAAGCCAGGATAGGCTTACCACCCACGGCCTGGGAAAGAGTTGTATCATTGTCCAGGATGGGTGGTAAATCCATGGTGATTTGTTTCAGTGGTTTCAGGTGGGAACTATAGGTAATAACCAGAGGTGTTCTATTATTTTCTTTTTTGAGAGGATCCTGTAGCAGAGTGTTCCTGAGTATTTGTCTAGCTCTGCTGATCTGTTTTCTTACCTCATTGGCTGAGTACTATAATTCAAAAAATGCTATTGTAATTTTTCCAGTAGGGAGTCTTTCTCCAAGAGGGTCAGAACAGATGCGATTATATCGTAGGGTCTGACTGTAGACAATAGAGCTGGTGGCAGGGGGTGGGTGGAAGCTGGAGGCATGTATGACAACTGGTGGATTTCTGGTTCAATGTGGTTCTTATGTGTCCCTCATGTAGTGGTGTCCAGAAAGTGGACTTGCTGAGTGGATTATTCTAGGCTCAGGTTGATGGTAGGATGGTCTTTGTTGAATTTTTGGTGGAATTCTTTAAGTGCTTCAAGTCTGTGGTCCATATGAAGAAGATGTCGTCAATGTACCTTAGGAAAAGGAACAGCTGTAGTAGTTGAGAAAATGTTGTTCTAGGTCAGCCATGAAAATGTTGGTGTATTGTGGAGCCATACAACTACCCATGGCAGTGCCATTGACTTGATACAAGTCCTTTTCAAATCCAAAGTAGTTGTGTGTGAGGATCAAATGGCAAAGTTTGTTGCCAGATCAGCTGTGGGGGCATCTGGGATGATATTCCTGATAACTTGTAATCCATTTTTGTGGGGAATGTTGGTTAAAGGGATTCAATATCCATGGTTGCCAGAATGGTGTTGTTTGGGAGATGGCCAATGGAATGCAGCTTCCCAGAAAATCTGTGGTGTTGTGAAGGGAGCTAAGCATACTAGTGACATAGGAAATGAGGGACACATAAGAACCACATTATACCTGAAACCCACTGACTGCCATACATACTTACATGCCTCCTACTTCTATCCACTCCCTACCACCAGGTCCACTGTCTACAGACAAGCCCTACAGTCCAATCGCATCTATTCTGACCCTCAGAGAGGGACTCCCATCTGCAGAAATTACAACGGACATTTTTGAAATTACAGTACCCACCCAATGAGCCAGACAAATACCCACGAACACTCTACTACAGGATTCATTTCAGAAAAGAAAATAACAAAACACCGCTGGATGTTACCTATAGCTCCCAGTTGAAAACACTGAAACATATCATCAAGGATCTACAACCCATCCTGGGACAATGATACCACCCTCTCACAGGCTGTGGGTGGCAAACCTATCCTGGTCTACCGACAGCCCCCCCCCCCCAACCTCAAACGGAAAACTCACCAGCAACCACAAATTGTACAACAATGACACCAACTCAGGAAACCTGCCCTGCCAGAAACCCAGATGCCAACTCTGTCCACATATTAACCCTGGCAACACCATCACAGGACCCAATAACATCAACTACAACATCTGAGGCTTATTCACATGCTCTTCTTCCAATGCCATCACTTGCCAGCAATGCCCTTCTACTGTCTACATGGGACAAACAGGTCAATCCCTAAGGAAAAGAATAAATAGACATAAATCTGACATTAGAAATGGAAACATTCGGAAACCAGTAGGAGAACATTTCAACCATTCAGGACATTCTCTATCTGACCTTATGGCTGCTATACTCCTACAAATAAACTTCAAAGGGATCATCAGCATGACAATTTTGAATTGGACCTCGCCAAAAAATGTAACACCATTACCTTAGTCTGAACAGAGACAATGGCTTCATGGCACACTACGAATATCTAAAACGTGTCTGTTCTCAAAGAATTTTGTCTTTTCACACTTACCACAGTTGTCATTAGGCTAGACTATGTAATGAACACTCTCTTTCCTCACCTGCCCTGTCCAATTCTGTATCCTCCTCTCCAATCCCATATATCTTATCCACCTCCTGTACTACACTTCATGCATCTGAGTATCCTGGAAAGCTCATGCCTCAATAAATTGCTTGCCACCCGCTTCTTGTTAAATGCTACATATGGGTCCATAAAACAAGTTAAAAATGTCAATAAAACAGGCATTGTCCCAACTATTGTTTCTTCTTTTTTTCTTCATCCACTGTCCTCTAATATCTCTTTCTTTCTTTTTCTCATCTTGTGGTTTCTCTTAAGCTTCTTGTATTTCTCTTCATTCTTTGTTGTTTTATTCAGGTTTCCTTAATTTAGTTTTTTTTTCTGTTCATTTCTTTTTGCCTTCCTTTAATTTCTATATTTAACTGCTCCTCTGCTTCCTGATTTGTCTTTATTCACCATTCGGTTTCATTTTTCTCTCCTTTTTTTTTTTTAACTTCTTGTTCTGGACTTTCTCACCTCTCGTACTCTCGAGTCCTTCCTGTGTCCCATCTTTATTTTTATTTCTTGCGTGTCTCTGTATTTTGCTCCTCTTTCCCTTGGTCGTCCCTTGAACAGTATGTCTCACGCTCAATCCTTCTCTTTCTCTCCCCATCCTAACCCCCTTCTCTCAATGCTTCCCATCTTCACCTCTTCCTACTCCACTTTTTCGATCTTCATCCCCTTCTCTCACTTCTGCAAAACCCTCCCACCCCTTATGCCTCCCTTTTCCTCTTCACACTCTGTTCTCTCTCCTTCACCAGCCGCAAGCTTCCGACTCCTCCTCTCTTTTGTCCCTGCATCTAGCTGCTCCTCCTGACAAGGATTCTCCCGATCCTGCCTCCTCCCAGCCTTGTGGGCTGGCTCTTGGCCCCAATATGAACAGGCATTTTCTGACCACTGGCCCGGTACTACAGTAACATATACATAGGCTTGTGCTGTGCCTCAAACCATGGGACCCAGTGAAATCACGCTGGCATAAGGATGTCCCATATGGGACCCACTGGGAATGGCACTGTATCTTGGTAGGCCTAGGCCCCTGCAAGCTTCAAATCGAAGGCAGCCTGACTCCAATTTGTGCAGATATTTGATTACATAACCTGCTGGGTTTAAGGTAAAAATCACTGTTGAATGTAAAGCAGGGCACAGATGAAACCAAGTCATTAATTCAGTCCTATAAAACACATTCAAGGTAACAAAGGGATTTACTTTTCCATTCAAACAATGTATATTAATGAAAAAGCTGAAACAGGGTCATTGCGCTCCCAGAAGCAAACACATTAAAGGAAAGCAATCACAGAGTAAAAGGACATGGATTTCTTTTTTTTTTTAAACTGTGCTTTATTTAGGGCTAAGCTGAAAAGCGTCATCCAATAATTACAGAAGATTACAAGGAGTTTTAGGTAATTGAGAATGAGAAGAGCAGATGTAATGGAACTGCAGCTGGTTGACACCTGGATGTACTTAATCATGATAGAAACAAAACAGAGAAAGAACAAACGAAAAGCGAGGAAGGATGGAATGGAAGAGCAGGACACACTAGGCAGAAAGGAGGAGGAGGAGAAAAAGAACGAGAAAAAGAAACATAACATATAAGAAAAAAGAAACAAGACATTGATAAGAAAGAAGAGAATACTAAAGAGAAAAGTAGGAATAAATCAGGACTGCAGCGTGTGTGAACAGAGGAAAATAATGAGGCAGCAGGAAAGAGAAGCAGGGGAAAAAGTTATACGAGACAAGAGAGAGAAGAAGAGGGAAGGGAAAAAAAACGAGAACACGGGAGGGGGGGGAGAAAGAGAAATAAACAAGAAAAGCAGGAAGAAAAGGGGAAAGATAAAAGACCCGTTAACAACACTTGTCCTAAGAGGTAAGAGAGATCACAGAGGATCCTGAACAGAAGAAGGAAGGAAGGGGAGAAGAGAAGAAAAAAAAAGGAATGTTCTCATTGAGTGCAAAGAAAAGAAGGCAGGAAACCCAAGGAAAAAACAGAATATTGGTATGAAAAAAAACGTTAAAAATAATCATTGCACTCTTTTTTTCAGTTCATCTAGATTGAATGAGAATTATGCACGGTGCAAAAGTATGTATCAGTACAGTGGAAATAAATAATAAATATGATATACTTTAAAATATATGTGTTCTTAAATAATTCATTGATTTTTTTTTTCTCATTCAGATTTTTTTTTTGTTTTCTAAAGCAATGTCTTTTGTTAACTGCTCTAAAGTCAATTACCAAAGATAAATATCGTGCTTTCATTAAATAGTTTCCTTGTTTTTTTTCTCTATCATTACAATTAAAAGTTCTACAAAATATGCAAATTTATTTACAGAAAAACAGAGCCAGCATCATTTAAACATCCCCCTGTTTTTCAAAATTCCTTGTAAACAGTTTCAGAAATTCTTCAAAGATTGTATTATTTTTTTTTTTATTTTTTTTTTTTAAATCTTTTTCTTTAATATTAAGGTTCTAGGCTATTCCTTGCCCTGAAGATCTAGAAGAAGTATGGAAACTACTGAAGCAGAGGATGATGGGAAACTTGCAGACTACGAACCATGATGAATGTAGGAAGCCATAGCTGTGTCAGTCTTCAAGTTGGAACTGTCTCTGATAAAAAGAACATTAGCCATTTTATTTATTTATTTTTTTTGTCGGCATTAAATTTATCATTTCAATACATTGTCTACAAGAGTTGAGTTTTTGTTGAATAGCTGGAATGCTTGCAGTTAATAACGCTGCCCTGTAGCTTTTTTTTGTTTGTTTTTGTTTTGTCTTCTGAGTACGTGTGAGCGTCCAACAGCAGTCTGCACAGAGTAGGAATTTATGCTCAGTCTAAACTCTACAAAAAATTACAGCTCTACAACATCTTTAGTTTAGCATTAATGCTATCTTCTATGTATATTTTTTTTGCTTTTTTTTCCTCTAATTTTTTTCTTCTCTATCATATAAGTATTTTAAACTTTTTTTTGTTAAATTCTGTACAACTATTAGGATTTTTTTTTTTTTTTAAATGGGAAGCATTTACAAACCTTTTCACTACAGCCATCATTCTATTTTTTAAACATTTTTTTCTCTGAGTTCCCCCTCCAGAGTCTCTGCTATTCATTCTATCAGCTCAGTCCATATGTATTATACAGAAAACCATATGAAAGTTTCACACTTGAATTAATGTAACCAAAGAACCTCCCTAAGTATCAAAGATCTATTATCTTGCCATTTTAAAAGCATGTAAGCATTTTTTTAATGTTTTTTTTTTTTTGTTCGTTTTTACATATTTCATATAATTGCTCTCGGACCATTTTAAGAACAGCCCAGCAGAATGGAAGGAACTTCCGATATATTACATACAGCTACAAGTCTGCAATAAAAAGTTTGGTCCTGTGGTCCCTAAATACCTAAGGAATGACGGATAAGATGCTTCTAGCAACCGTTGCCAAGGGTTACCGTGGCAATAGCTTCCTTGGTGGCAAACAGGCACTCCTTGTCCCCAGCATCCAGCTTTTGCACTTCCTGTGTGAAGACAGCAAAGCCTTTGCAATGATGTCGGTGTCTCTTCCGAGATTCTCCCAGTTCACCTCGGCCCTGCCTGGCTCTCCAACAAAAGTTTGTCCCATCCATCATCTCACCAGACATTTGACGCTTTTCTTTGAAGAAATGTTACGCGGATCTTGGCAATCAAAGTGAGTCTTCAGGCCCATTGCTAGTTCTCGCTGATATGTCGTAGCTCTGAATCCAACAGTTCTTGCTCAGATAAGTTTTATATATATTTATATATATGTATATATATCTACACACACACACATATATATATATGTAGATATATATATTTTTTTTAATGTGGCCCATTCGGTTCCTGCCCTATAATGGAGGGAGGGAGGGGAGGGAAAAAAAAAATCAGAATTAAAGCCAGTAAAGAATCTGCTCCCCTCTCCAATTCAGCCTGGCTCATACTTAAAGTAAGTAGTCGTATGTTCAATAAATTCTAACAAGTCAGTGGCGATCATGAGAAAAAGAGATGGAATTTATGACTGCTGTTGTTAAAATGAAGAAGTAACAAAAATGATTCTTTTTAACGTGACATTTAACAGTGAGACCCCTAACAGCATGCACTGCTTTTTGTTTTGCTTTTGTTTTGAGGGAGAAATTTATGATGGTAGGGTCTATGCCCACAGTCAGATTTCATAGGCCTCAGTTCTGCAAAATCCTTGAGGGGTAAATATTCTGGCGATATCTGCCGCCTGGTGCTTTTTTTTCTCAGGTTGCAAACAAGCTGTTCAGTGCAGTCTGCTGGGCATTTGGTTTTGCCCTGTGGAGGTTTAACTCTTTGTGCACAGAGTTATTAATAAATTTATTTATTTTTACGCATCTCCGAATTTTATAGAAAAGAGGCCTGACCGAATAAGGTTCCAAATGTGACTATAAGAGTGGTTCATTTGTAGCTGGCCACGTGGCTCGTTGACTTTTGTTGAGCAGCAGCAAACTGCCTCCTCTGGCCTGGCTGGTTGTCAATTCTCAAGAGGTGATGGTGGTGTTTGGGGTGATGGTGGGGGGAAGCTGGTGTAGTGATAACTTAATTGCTGGACATAGAGCAGCATATTTGGTGACTCTGAAGACAGCTGCACCCTGGCTTCTCCATCTCACCCATAGGTGTCCATTGCAATGCATGGCCTGAGGAGTTGGTGTGGAAGGGCAGACAAAAATGGGCGGTATGTTTTGTTTTTTTTCTGCCATCCTGTTTCTATGTATCTATGGCCTGTACATAGAAGGGGGCATGGGATGATCTAGGGTCAATAATGGAGATCCTAGCATGTACGGTGGCTCTCTGAAAAGAGCCAGATGGGAGAGATTAAGGAGGGAACCCTGCAGGGGAAGAGGCATAGGAGTGAGTGAGGATGATTTGTCTACTGTTTCTGGGTCATATTGGGGTCATATTTACTTAGCAGTCTATTCTCTGTTCTGATTATAAGATAGTGAAGCCCAGAACTTGGTCTAGGAGCATCTTTTAACGATGCTATAGGACACAACCCTAGAACCAATACTTGCTTTCATTGAAAGTGTTGGAAACATGTTTATCAAACTAAAAGGCAATGGTAATGACTGAATTAAAAAAAAAAACAATAAAAGGGAAAGATAGTTGTTGCTGTTGCTGCAAATGTGGTCATGATCTGACTAGGGTGGACACTGGTGCTGATGGTGTAGTAGGGGAAGGGTCAATATTTAATCATCCTGGATTAGCAATCAGGTTCTTCTTCTAACACTAGGTGATTTTATTACATGAAGGGATGCCAGTGCTGCAAAGATCCACTCTGTTGGTGGAAGATGTGACATGCGGGATATTAATTCATGCTGGCAGGTTTCAACACTGTTGGTTTTGACAAACAGCAAACCATACACAGCAATTTAAACAATTACAACACTAAAAAAATAAAAAAGATAGAAATCAAACACTTGTCAAGGACCCTTTTTCAGTTGCAAGCCAAATAAAATTCATTTTTTATCCATTTATATATGTATTTTTTTAAGTTCTAAAAAGTTTTGATTGTGCTAATAAAAAGGACACGTTTTTGCTGCCACAATGGGAAACATGAGAATTAATATTGTGGACACACAAGAAGTCACTGTCTTCTTTGGCTTCTTATTTTGAAATGATTTCTTGTTTATTTTTCGCTATAAACAAATATTACTTTCATATTTTTTTTGCTTTAGAGAATGGTTCTACATCATAAGAAAGCTGCCAATTGAAAAAGGGACCCCTGTTTCTCCAGAATGAAATTAAAAACAAAGTCACAATATTTTCAAAGTGCAAGAAAACCAACCATGTATTTTCTTTCAGCCTTTTATTTTTTTTGAGTTGTCTTTGATCTGTTAGTATTTTTTTAAACATTATATGATTTTAGCTTTGGTTTAAAGTTTATGAATCTGCCATCTTTTTTTTTTTCTTTCTCTCTCTTCTATATGACGTCGAAGAAAACGGAAACGCTGGACAAGAAATCAAAAACAGAACAGAAAGAAGGCACGGCAAGCACCCCAAGGTAAAAGAAAAGAAGTAAAAACAAACAAGAAAAAAAAAAGAAGCATGGCAAAACCAACAAACAAAAAACCATCTCAATAACTGTGGCAGCACAAAGTTAAAAAACAAAAAAGAAATTAGAAATATATAGGCACACGTGATCATGACTGGCCAATCATCAACTGATACAACATCCAAGAAAAATGCTTCAACCACGGCACCTCCACCACGAAACTAGACGGCAGGTCATGCAACCAATTGTTTAGCTTGTTACATGACGCCTTCATTTCACACGTTCAACTTCTAGTTGATTGAACTTACGGCCTGAGGGGGGACTCTTTTCTCCACTCTCGCGTCATTGGGTGAACTTTTATTCCTAGCTCAGCGCGAGACGGTGGTGGCTATGACTGGCTCTGCTTAGGGTTGGAAATTTGATTGAATGACAAAAGAAGAAAAGATTTTTTTGGTTTGTTTGTTCGTTCTTTTCTTGTTCTCTTTTCGCTTCTTTTATCGTATCTTTGTTTTTTTGTCACTGTTTATGTCATTTGCTTTTCAAAAAAAAGGGAAGGAGTGGGGAGTAGGGACAAATCAATCAACTGATAAATAAAACAAAGCACCAAAACACAGCACCAGTCAAAAAGCTCTCATGAAATACTATATTAAATAATAACTAAACAAAAAAAACAAAAACAAAACCCACACACATAAAAAGAAACAAGGGGATAAAAAACACAAGACAATGGAGGAGGCCTAACAGTGAGACACAGAGTTATGGACACATAGTTAACAGTGAACAATAATGGAAACACATGCAGTGCTTGCTCAAGAGATTTCGCATTGCCCTCTGGGTATTGACATCAGATAAAGTCTCTTATATAACATTTCACAGCCAACCATTCTTACACTCTTAGGCGTGAGTCATACATAAACAAATGGCTGAGTCAGCATTCAGAATTGCTCCAAAACTTGTGCGCAGCAGGAAGGGTTGTGCTCTATAGTGCAAGTGACAAAGGAAGCAAGAGACATGGACCAGCAAAGTTTACTGTTTTGATTTAGGAGAGACAAAGAGCAGCAGAGGACAAAGGGAGTTATCTATGGTGACCGGGTTTAGGGGTGAAGGTGTGTTACCCCCATATTTTGTAAGGCTTTTTTCTGAAGCATGTTACATTAAGATCTTCCAGGCAAGGAAGGCTGCTGATAAACACATCAACTTCAGTAATAGAGTTCAAGACTGAATAACTGTATTCTAAGGGATATGCCAGATTGATTCTGGATATACTTTCTATATGCTAAGACTCCTGTTGAATAACTTATGTAAATTACATTGCTCCTTTGAATGACTTTTTTTTTTTTTTAAAGGCACGGCATATTTGATTTGATTTGTCATTTTCTTTATTCATTTTTTAGAAGCAAAAAATTCCTTCCAAATGAGAAGTGGCTGGCTCCTGCCACCCTCTTACCTCCTGCTGCGTTTGTGGAACAGGTTGGTGCACCACTGACTGCCTTCTCGTCCAAGCCCATTCCCAGCTGGGCTTGGACAGAATGAGAGGTGATGCAACCAACTACGGCAGTGGTGGAAGAGGAGAAAGGAGGATCTATCCAGCACTTCAGGAAAAACCAATTTGGAGGGACTTTTTACTTTCAAGGATCTATTACATATCCATACGAAGAACAGGGAGGAAATATTAAGTATCCCAAGAAAGTATTTTTGTTAAATAAAAGACTGATGCCATGTCTTCAGTTTTGTCATTCACAAAGATAAAAATACAGTGCAAATAAATTTGTGCAGATGGACATTTTCAACATAATAATAAAGGTCGGAGTCCCCGGAGCTGCCTCTTAGGGTGTTTGCTGAGGCATAATTGCAAGGGAATGAGAGAAAAGGATGCTGAAGTCATACTGTAAACAGTCTGATTGCAATGCCCTAAACCTGATTACTGAAGGCATTAAATTCTCCGCTTGCTGGAATCCAAGTACCTGTTCCACAATGGGTGCGCTTGCTGTGAAGAAGAGAGTGGTAATCAGGTTCACTTGAGTTAAAAGACATGAAAGCTGTCAGCACACACAATTTTTTTTCCTTCCCTTAGATTAGCATGGAGAGAGAGAGAGAGAGAGCTGTTAGGCAGGGAGAAGAAAGTTCTGTAGACAGAGAAAGAGAGCGAGAGAGAGAGAGAAAACTGTTAGGCAGGGAGAAGAAAGTTCTGTAGACAGAGAGAGGTGTTAGTTAGAAGATGGTTCTATAGAGAGAGAGAGCTTTTAGGTAGGTGGAAGAAAGTTCTGTGGACAGAGAGAGGTGTTAGTTAGAAGATGGTTCTATAGAGAGAGAGAGCTTTTAGGTAGGTGGAAGAAAGTTCTGTGGACAGAGAGAGGTGTTAGTTAGAAGATGGTTCTATAGAGAGAGAGAGCTTTTAGGTAGGTGGAAGAAAGTTCTGTGGACAGAGAGAGGTGTTAGTTAGAAGATGGTTCTATAGAGAGAGAGAGCTTTTAGGTAGGTGGAAGAAAGTTCTGTGGACGGAGAGAGGTGTTAGTTAGAAGATGGTTCTATAGAGAGAGAGAGCTTTTAGGTAGGTGGAAGAAAGTTCTGTGGACGGAGAGAGGTGTTAGTTAGAAGATGGTTCTATAGAGAGAGAGAGCTTTTAGGTAGGTGGAAGAAAGTTCTGTGGACGGAGAGAGGTGTTAGTTGGGGGATGGTTCTATAGAGAGAGAGAGCTTTTAGGTAGGTGGAAGAAAGTTCTGTGGACGGAGAGAGGTGTTAGTTAGAAGATGGTTCTATAGAGAGAGAGAGCTTTTAGGTAGGTGGAAGAAAGTTCTGTGGACAGAGAGAGGTGTTAGTTAGAAGATGGTTCTATAGAGAGAGAGCTTTTAGGTAGGTGGAAGAAAGTTCTGTGGTCAGAGAGAGGTGTTAGAAGATGGTTCTATAGAGAGAGAGAGCTTTTAGGTAGGTGGAAGAAAGTTCTGTGGACAGAGAGAGGTGTTAGTTAGAAGATGGTTCTATAGAGAGAGAGAGCTTTTAGGTAGGTGGAAGAAAGTTCTGTGGTCAGAGAGAGGTGTTAGTTAGAAGATGGTTCTATAGAGAGAGAGAGCTTTTAGGTAGGTGGAAGAAAGTTCTGTGGACAGAGAGAGGTGTTAGTTAGAAGATGGTTCTATAGAGAGAGAGAGCTTTTAGGTAGGTGGAAGAAAGTTCTGTGGACAGAGAGAGGTGTTAGTTAGAAGATGGTTCTATAGAGAGAGAGAGCTTTTAGGTAGGTGGAAGAAAGTTCTGTGGACAGAGAGAGGTGTTAGTTAGAAGATGGTTCTATAGAGAGAGAGAGCTTTTAGGTAGGTGGAAGAAAGTTCTGTGGACAGAGAGAGGTGTTAGTTAGAAGATGGTTCTATAGAGAGAGAGAGCTTTTAGGTAGGTGGAAGAAAGTTCTGTGGACAGAGAGAGGTGTTAGTTAGAAGATGGTTCTATAGAGAGAGAGAGCTTTTAGGTAGGTGGAAGGAAGTTCTGTGGACAGAGAGAGCTGTTAGTTAGAAGATGGTTCTGTAGAGAGAGAGAGAGAGAGAGAGAGAGCTGTTAAGCAACCAGAAGTTCGTTCTTTAGAGAAAGCTGTTAGGCAACCAGAAGAAGGTTTTGTAGAGAGGCCTGCTAGAGGAAAGTTGTGTAGAGAAAACTGTTATTCACAAGAAGGTTCTGGAGGGAGGCTGTTAGACTTCAGAAGAAGGTCCTGGAGAGATTGTTGTTAGAAGAAAGTTCTGCAGAGAGAACTATTGGAAGAAGGTTGTGTTGAGAGAACTGTTAGACAGAAGTGTCGCTAGTGCGCTTTATAAATTTTATAAATAAATAGAAATAGAAGAAGGTTCTGTTTGGAGAGCTGTTAGGCAATCGGAAGTAGGTTGGATCTGCTTTCAACCTAAATGAAATATGCCAAGATGCTGGAGAGAGCCTTAAGGCTTACAATACATTTACAACACACAATGCCTCTCCTGGCTTTTAGACAGAGAGTGCTAGGGGCACTGCTCATTAAAATATGGGAAAGAGATACGCTGAGTTTGATCTTATTTCAAAAATATACATCTATTTGGATTAGAAAAGTGATAACATGAATAAAACAAATGTCTTTATCCATTACCTAAACACAAAATGAGGCATTTGACTAGCTGAAATGCTTTCATTTTTCAGTGAGTATACAAGGGCTGGGATTCAAAATATTGTGTAAAAAGGGAAACTGGATTCAGGCGATAGCCAATGCTGGGTCCCGACCGTTACAGTTTGGGGTACTGATACGCAGACATTAGGGGAAAAGCACAGGATTGCGTCTATGGCCAAGTCCAAACGTAAAGCACGTTCAAGCAGAATTGTCTGAATTATCAGGAAGGCTGTTCAAGCTGTAAAAATGTTGCATGCAGTAAGGTTGCTTGGTTTTGATTGTAAATACTACTTTTAACATAAGGTTTGGGGGGTAACCTGCACAGAGTGGCAGATACTACCCTTAACAGAAACACAGGGGTAATCTCTATGGAGAGGCAGTTACTACCAGGAGAAACTTGCTGGGCAGGCTTGGTGGACCCTTTGGTCTTCTTCTGCCGTCATTGCTATGATACTAAGTTACTAAGACTTTTGGGTCTCAAAGAATGAAAAAAAAAAGACATTGGGGTAGTTTTTGAAAGAAGCGCGCGTGGCCTACATGTGCTCATGCTACCCGGCGTGCGCACATGTACACCCGATTTTATAACGTGCGAGTGCAGGCGCGCGCATGTTATAAAATCCGAGGTCAGCGCGCGTGAGGGGGATGCACAATTGGGCACTTTGTGCGTGCCGAGCCGTGCTGCTTCCTCTGTTCCCTTTCCCCTAACCTAATCTTCTCACCCCTTTCCCTATCCTTCCCCCCCCCCAGCCCTACTCTAACCCCCTCCCCCCCCAATGTTTATCCTACCTTTTGCGCCTGCTTCTGGGCAGGCGTAAGTTGCGCGCGCCGGCAGGCGATCCTCTGACACAGCTGCAATGGCCGCTTTGCCGGAAGCCTCTGGCCTCGACCCACCCCGGATCCTACGGATTTATGCGCGTAACCTTTTTAAAATCCGGCCCATTCTTCCTTACCTCTTGCAATACACTGGGCCAGAGCAAACCCTTAGCGGACTAGTGGTGAAATAGCAACGTAGAAGTGACAGCAGAAAAGGACCAATGGTCCGTCCAGTCTGTCCAGCAAGCTTCCCATGGTAATAACTGCCGTGCCGTGCAGGTTTTCCCCATGAATCAGTCAGTGCTTGGCCGTCCATAAGCAAAGCATATCAAGCAGGCATGTCTGACATTTTAAATGTTAAATGTTGGACATGAATTTTCAGCATGTTAATGAGAAAACGAGTGATCTGCAGTGGAGATTGTTGATATTATGAGCAACAAAAACTGAACAGTGACAGAAGTGACAAACAGCAGCGCAGTTACACTACATGCGTATAATCGGCTAAATTAACGGGGACCCTAGAGACAAAAACCACTTTTCAAAAGTTAGCCTTACAGCAGGGCTTCCCAAACTGTGGGAATTGAGTCACGAAGCTTTCATTTTGGGTCACAAGTACCTCGAACTGCAGTGTTCTTCAGATGCCAGAAGCAGCAGCATTAGTAGTGGAAAGCAGCCAACGTGCACTCGCGTGCGTTTCTGCGGCAATAACAAGCTCTACGTGAGGACGGTTTGGTGCCACTGCAGGGCCTGTGAGCTTCCACTGGCTCACAGGCCTAGTGCTGACTTTCATTACTAAGGCTGTTGATGCTTGCAGATCACTGGCAGGCTTAGGGCCAGCCATGATGGAAAGGGAGGGCTCAGTGTGCCTGAGCCGGTGGAGATTGCCAGTGTTCCTCTTTCCTCTCCCACTATTGAATCTACCCAAGAGAAAAATGTTGCCCCTACCATCATCCTGCCCTCTCTTCTCACCAGTGGTCATCCACTTTTGGCCTGAGGCCCAAGGGGAAATATTGCTGCTGACCCTGGCCAGGAGGATGATTGGAAAAAGGACGGTTTGAAGTGAGGTATCAGATGCATGAATGGGTTTTACGGTTGGATCAGCTGGACAGGGTTTGGCTGTGGAGGATGACAGAGAGGGAATGAAAGACGATCAATTGGGGATGTAATAAAGAGAGGAGCTGGAGAGTGACAGGAGATATGAAAGAAGGCTTAGAGCAGAATAGGTGAGGCTGTAATGTGAGTGAGGAAGGGATGGGATGAGAAGGAGGGGATGTCAGAGGATGAATTGGGAGTTATAGGAAGGGCTTGGGGTGAGAAAGGATCAGATGGGGGATGAGAAAAGGGCTGAGGAGATGGGGTGGACTGAGGAGTTGAGAATAGCTGGAGAATGTAAGAGGGGATTGACTGGAGGGGATGGAGCTTGAGAAAGGTGGTGGAGGTTGAGAGAAAGGATTGACTCGAGAGGGTGGAGGCTGAGAGATGGGATCAGCTGGAGAGTGGAGAGGGTGAGAATGGCGTGATTGTTGGAAGGGGACTGCACCCCTGTTAATTTGTTTTGGTCTTCTTTTGGGGGTCATGTGAATTTTCAAGTGCATAACATGGGGTCACATTGACTAAAGATTTGGGAAGCCCTGCCTTATCGTTTATTTATTTAGTGGGATTTATTTAGAACCTGCCCTTTTGAACATGAAAAGTCACCCAAAGCAGTTGCCCATGTGTTTCTGCTTTATGATTTTCAAGTTATATCAGCTCAATTTGGTGATTAAGAAACTCAGTTTTCAACATTCCTTTAATGCACAGAGAACACCATTGGGTACACTGATCAGCTCCTAGAAAATTCATCTTATGTTTTGCATTCAATCACTGTAACTCCAAAGTCTACCAAGACTATTTTGAGTCGATTGCAGCTTTCTCATTGCTGCACCCCATTGGAAAGCCTCCTGGTTCTCCAGGAGCACTGAGCCATGGGATATTTCTCTTTTGTCGACATTCCTTTAGTCCAGATCTATTAGAGCATTTGGAAGGATGCTCAGAATGTTAATGTTATTGAATTGCTCAGTGTAGAGCATTCTATAGTGTATGCAGATTTCAAATTTGGTCCTGGAAAAACCCAAAAGGGTCTGGTTTTCAGCGTATCCATATTGATGAGATACAAACAGGTGGTGCAAGAATGGGGCAATTTGTATGTTTTGCTTAATTTGAAAACCACATCTGTTAGGATCCTCAAGGACCAGACTGGAATAGCAACACGTCAAGAGAATGTGGCATCCAATATAGATCCTGACTTTTTCCTATGGTCACATAACTTCACCTGAAAGTCAGCTGCATCTGTGTACAATTTTCGATGCAAATTCTCATTAGTCTAACACGTGGGCTCTGTTGGTGTCACTACATTGTCCAATGTGCCTCTGCGACATTAGAAACACTGTCTTCAATTCTAAGTACCAGGACAGTTTTGTCCCCTCCCTGTTGATTCTTTTAGCTGGATAAGTGAGGGGGCTATCCAAAACTCACCATTTAGGTCGATAACTTGTTAGTTTTCTGGCTAAATGGCTTTGAATATTGACCTCAACGTGCCTGTGTATGAAAATTCAAAAGGTATGTGCGTAGTTCCAAAACTCACTCGAAAGCCTCCTATTCCTGTAGGTCAAAGTACGCAAATACAGGCCCAAAGCACAGACTTCTGCCTACAAACACAACATCCCAAGAATCAATTTGCACTTATATCACAAGGCTGTTTATATCATCAAATTAGAAACAATATTATTACGTCCTTAGGGCATACAAAATTGGGCGGAAGAACTGGAAATATTTCAAAATAAGTTGACAAAATAATACCTACAAATTATTAATGCTTTTTGTTATTCTATTTATATTTTTAAACCCCTCCCAGCACCACGTCACTTAATCTAAGAAAGTAAGCAGCTGCTCCAAAGAAGCATAAGAAACTTGTGCAGTGTTTATGAAGGTTCAAGTCCCATGCTCCCAAAAACACAGCCATGTTTCTCATCTCGTAAGGCTTTCTTCATGGATGCTCAAGGACGCCAAAAAGGCATGGACATATCTCAACGCTTCTTAACCAAAGACACTCTTTTTCTACCAGCAACTGTCATTTTCACGTTTACTGTTGTATGCTCCACTCCAAAACCTCTCTCTTGTGTATGTTCAAAGAAGGACATTCAATGTGCAGTGATTCTTCTTATCCCACCATATTTTTGCTAGAAGTCTGCTGGACTTCTGCTGGAAGTCTGTTTCTAATTTGGTAGGTATAAACGACCTTGTGATATAATTATATGTTGATTCTTGGAATGTTTTGTTTGTATGCAATGCATTACCAATTCTGGGATCTGTTACAATAATTCGAGGCCCCACGCTTTTGTAATAAGTACATAATTTTACCTGCCTAAAGAGCACGCAATTTTCAAAAAGCCAATTTCTGTGATGATGAACACTGCTTTCCCTATGGAAATAGTTTTTAAAATGAACCTCCCTATGATTGCTAGCAAGGTTAACAAACTCATAGGACCTTATTCAAGAAAAGGAGTTTTCCCCATTCTGTGTCTATGGGGAAAACCTTGTAGAATATGATACTTTGGTTAAGAATTAACGTTTTTGGCCAAGGCTTTAAATTTCCTTCTGCTTCTGAAGGGAAAACATTCCACAGAAAACACCCTTAATCAGATACGTTTGCACTTATATGGCCTAGTGGTGGCATTTATTTCCAGCAATCAAGTGAGCAGTAAAGGATTTTATTTTTAACAGCAGCTACAGTGTGGAGCGTGTTTTGTACTTATTGTTCCTCTGTAACTCTAAGTAAAAACAACTCTTAAGGGCCCGGAAAAACTGACCCTTTCTCCCTGTGTAGGAGCAACTCAGGCGCATGGGTCCAGTGCTCCTCCGTTACCTCCCTCGTCAGCCCTTGTATACCAGGAGAAGCTGAGGCAGGGGCTACATATGTATAAGAAAGAAGAGCATACGAGATGGGGATGGCTTATGTGAGAGGGTGAGACAGAGAGGTGAGGATGGCTGCAGGAGAAAGAGCTGATAGGGATAGCTGAAAGAGAGAGAGGTGAAATTACCTAGGAGAGGGGAAACAGAGGTGGGGATAGTTAGGCGAGAGAGAATGGAGGTGGCTAGGGGAGAGAAAGAGAGGTGAGGATGACTTGGGAAGGGAAGGGGGGATAACTTTGGGGGAAGGGAGAGAGTGGTGGGGATAGGGGAGAGAGAGATCGGTTGGGATAGCTGGTAGAGAGGTTGAGGGGAGAGAAAGGTGGGTTGGCTGAGGGGGAAAGAGAAAGAAATGGAGATGACTGACGGATAGATGGTGTTGGGGACAGCTGGGAGAGAGAGAAGTGGAGATGGTTGGGGGGTTGGGGAGAGAAGACTATTGCTGGGGGAAAGGTAATATGAATATGGCTGGGAGGAAGAGTGCAGCGGGTTGAGGTGAGCATCAAAACAGCTGAAAATTGGCACAATGGCACCTGAGATACATAGGGTCTTATTCAAAAGGGACTTTAACCATACAGTGCCACTACCTATGGAAAAACATACTTCTTGAATAAAGCCCACTATGGATATGTCTGAGCTGAAGCCAAGCCAATGAAATCCTCACCCTGCTACCAGACATTAACAGTAGTAAAATATCCTGAGTGCTTTGCTTCATAGCATTGTTCTTTCAGTTAATAAAGGGGACATCATCTCAATGTCATTCAAACCCTGAAGCAAAGGTTAAAGTTCATAGACTCTGTTGGCATGAGACATCCTTGTGAAAGCGTTAACGCACTGCATTTCTGACAGACATGATATTTTAAGCTGGGAATGGTCAAAGATCCGTTTTATTTGAATAGCAAATTATGGATAAGCAGCTAGGGACCTACACACTACAGTCCTTTGCTCCACTCTTACAGTTATTGTACAGGGCTTGCAATATTAAAGCGGTATAAATTAATTCTCTGGTTCTTCTCATCTGTATGCAATATTTGTCTACTGCATCTAATAGATATCCCTAACAATTGTATCTGTGTGACAATGAGTAGCAGATTTGAAACGAATTGGAGAAAATATTTATTCATTCAACGCACAATTAAGTGGTGGAATTTGTTCCTGGAGGATGTGGTCAAAGCATCTAGCATAGCTGAGTTTAAAAGGGATTTGGACAAATTCTTGGATGAAAAGTCCACAAACAATTATTAGCAAGATAGACTTGGGGGGATTAATACTATTCTTAGGGATATATTAAGATACACACAATAGACAAATATTGCGCACACACAAACACATGCACATATGGAGGTCCATATTCAGACACAGTCTGGATAGTATCGTTATCTGGATAAACTTAGCTAACTAACCCCCTCATTTATCAAAATGCGCGAAGGCGTTTTCGCATGCATGAAGGGCTTATCGCATGCGAAAAACGCCTTTAACGCATGGGATAGCACCATATTGTATGGTGCGATGAAAATCCGAAAAAGAGGAGGAGTGAGCTGGGTTTACCGTTTCGCGAAGCCCTATCGCACGGCTTTTAACGCCGATTTTAGCTACGACTTTTTCAGGAGCATTAAGCCGTGCAATAGCTGGCATCACCCGTTGCGATGTGTTTCGCAGTTGCCGGTTTGATGCTCCCAGAGCATCCACCTAGCTATCAGTACAGTGGTAATTTTGCTGACTCTCTGATATGTTTCGAATGCATTCAAGGTGAAATACACTCTAAAGCAAATATGCATTTCTGTTCACTGTACTACTCATCTCAAGTGTCTTTCAGACTTGGCACATTGAATGAGGATCACAAATACCATACCTCGCTATTACATGTGGGCATCTGCATTTAAAAAAAATATATATATAATACAGTTACCCATATCTGCTTGAGTATCTTTCTGGCTGAATATCCCTGGCAATATTTAATTTGCAATGCCTGCTAATGTGGAATCTCCATTATTTGTCTTTTCTCAGTTCAGCTGCCTGCCTGTCTATCCATTTCAGCTACATTTTACTATTATTGTGCAGATTTTTTTTTTTTCATCATGAGCCATCAGCTCTTTAAAAAAAAAAAAATAACATTAGGAAATGGTTTTGTTTCCTTACTGATGGAATTTGACAGCCAGGAGAAATGTCGCTGGGCTGATTCCCTGCCTCCCGAGTGAAATGAAGATCTCAGCAAGCAGGGGACGAGCCCAGTGGCAGCGCCAGGACAAATGACATTTCCAAACTGCTAACTCTTCAAGCTTATCCTTTGCTCCATTCATCCCATTACCATCAGACTCTCTCTCTCTGCAGACTGTATTTTTCAGCTGAATTTAATGAACATCATTTATTAAAACCAACACCCTGGTTCTGCTTTGGCCTCTGACAGATGTGCTTGCTAGCATGAATCATTCCTTCCAATTTGATTATTCTGATGAGGGACTGTAGTCTTCCTTCTCCCCCCCCCCCCCCCCCCGCCCACTGCCCTCAGTAGCAAGATTATTGGTGACTTGCCTCCAGTCATGACAACAAGGCGATCTGTACTTGTTAAAAGTAAAAAAAACCCCAAAAACTCAGCAGAAGGATGATGACGGAAATGCGGCGTGCTTGTCACGTCCTTCCCTGGCACCTCCTTTCCAGCTATCTCGGGTAAAAATAATGAATGAAAGCAAATTATGATTTTTTTTTTTTATACTTGCTTGCGCAGAGTGTGTGACAACACCTCGACCTTCATAAAGTGAACTGTAGTCCTCATGGGTCCTCATCTCCCATTGCCATCAGGGATGGTTGTCCAGAAGACAAGTATCACCCATTGCTTTTTTTTTTTGTTCTCTCTCGCCAGATTAATTAGTGAAAATACAGGGCATCTCAAACATTCGATGCATGTGTGGACAATCCGGAATATTTGGATGCCTGGTGATCCCGGGCACCCACCCATAACAAACTGCCTGTTTGGGGCTGATGATATGTCATAGGCCTTAGCAACTTGGGTCAATCATGCCGTAGAGTTCTCATGTGACTCCCCTAATAGCAGGGCTGCTGCTTTCAGAACGACTGATCACGCAACACTCAGGCTATGTGCCAGTGCCACTGGGAACCCTTCATCAGATTTCAGGGGTGGGTTGTGGCCACTGAACGTTGACAGTGCCCAACGTTTGCCTATCCACTGCAGTTTTTCTGTCACTGCAACAAATAATAAATAGAGCATGCACATAGCTGGAGTGTGTTTTGCCACTTACAGGATGTTTAAAATACCACTGTACTATCTATGTCTTGAACCAACATAAATATAGCAATTTGAATAATCAGCAAAATGTATTAACAGGACATGGGCAAATAATCACCAGATTTAATGAAAAGGCTGCAATCACACTCTGCGTTCCGAAAATGTATTTCACACATTCATTGATTTCTACCAAGCTAACTTCCTACCAAGGCTGTTAGATCTTGCCTCTGAATCGGAAGCTGAGGCTCACGAGCTCCTTTCAAAGGACGGAAGACAAGCGGACATCTCGGGATGCCGCAAACTTAGGAGAAAGCAATAAAAAGGACCCCCTGCTCGACAGCCTCTACTGTTTGTTTCAAAGCCTATGACTTCTGATCTATCTATATGAATAATATGCCCATAGCAACTTTAATATCTACTTTCAATACCTATCCATATCTCCAATTAAAATATCCCAATCAGCTGAGCAGAATCCAAGTAGTTTGTCAGATCTGTTAATTAAGAATCTGTCTAACTACCCATTCCAATTACCTTTTACACGCACATTGCTGAGATCTGAATAATCCTCCTCGTGCTCCCTCCATTTTTACGTGTTTAAAAATGGCGGACAAAGGCTTAGGGGTTTTTTCCTCCAAATGTTTCTGTCTTTGCAAATACTGTAGATTTTCACAGTCACAAGAAATATCTGTGATGAACTTCCCCGCTGGATCCGGTGCATCCAAAATTAAATCAAGCAGCAAAAGGGCCACATCAAGTGCACCAGGAGAATAAATTACGTTTCTAAACTGCTAATTCTTCCCATTTATTCTTTACTGCTGGACCTAACCCATCGCTAGTCTCTCTTCAGGCTTTCTATCTGTCGCTATAGGGGTTTATTTACCCCATTCTTCCCAATTCTTGAAACATCTGGCTCTCCCCTTTCCCTCTCCCTCGAGGGCCGGCGAGAAGTCTTCTCAAGGTGAGGAGCCCTCATTGCTGCACTGTGGATGGCAGGAGTTGTCCATAGCAGCGGCAGCCATCTTTCTCCCCTTAAGGGAGCTCAATGTGTTCCCTTTGTGGAGCGCTCGAGCCCTAATGACCTAATGTTCCCTCAACTATCCGAAAGGATGCATACGCAGACATTATCTTGTTCTCTGCAACTTTTTATAACATAAGTTCAAGTCGCGCACCTTGAGTAATGCAAATATCAGGATTTCTTGTGTGCGCTATGTTTTGCTGCGTGCGTGGGATCCACGACCTAAGTGAGTGCACACAGGCAGCGCGCACAGCTTAGAGGGAACGCTGCTGCTGACCCTCTTGATGGGGGACATCTGAGCACATTAAGAGGACTTAGAGGTGTCCTGGCAGCTCCGCTGGCTGACTTTGTCAATGCTTCTTTAGAGTCTGGAGCAGTTCAGGGGGATGAGAGATGGGCAGGTGCGATTGCTATTTACGAAAGTGGAAGTAAGGAGGAAGCTGGGAACTACAGGCCTGCTGGTCTGGCCTCTGTGGTGAGCAAACGAATGGAATTGCTGCTAAAAGCGATGAGAGGGCAGTTTCTGGAATCCAACGGATTGCAAGATCCGAGGCAGCGTGGCTTTACCAGAGGTAAAGCTTGTCAGATGAATCCGATCAATTTCTTTGATTGGGTGACCAGAGAGTTGGATCAAGGCAGAGCACTGGACAAGGGGCACTTGGATTTCATCAAGGGCTTTGACACAGTTCTGCACAGAAGACTTATAAATAAGTCTTGCATGGATCCTAGAGTGACTGACTGGGTTAGAAACCGGCTGAGCGGGAGGCGACACAGGGGAGTGGTAAATGGAGGTTTCTCTGAGGAGGGGGGTGTTACTAGCACTGGGCCTCAGGGATCAGTCCTGGGACCGGTTCTTTTCAACATTTTTGTGAGTGCCATAAAGGAAGGGCTGTCAGGAAAGGTTTCTCTTTTTTGCTGATGATACCAAAATCTCTAACAGGGTGGACAGGCAGGAAGGAGTGGAAAACATGAGGAGGGATCGAGCAAAGCTCGAGGTATGGTCCACGGTCTGGCAGCTACAATTTATTTCCAAAAAATACAGAGTAATGCATTTAGGATGCAAAAACCCAAGGGAAAGGTACAGTATTGGAGGTGAAATTCTTCTAAGCACAAAGGAAGAGCAAGATATGGGGGTAATTGTATCTAATGATCTTAATGTGGCCAAACAGGTAGATAAACTGATAGTAAAAGCCAGAAAGATGCTTGGCTGCATAGGGAGTGGAATGGTCAGCAGAAAAGGGGAGGTGACACTGCCCCTGTATAGGTCCCTGGTGAGACCTGACTTGGAATCCTGTGTACAATTCTGGAGACTGCACCTTCAGAAGGATATAAACAGGATGGAGTTAGTCACGAGGGGGCTACTAAAATGGTCACTGATCTTTGCTCGAAAGCATTTGGGGATAGAGTTAAAGATCTGAGGAAAGGTGAGTTAGGGGATATAGGATAGAGAAGAAGAAGGATTAGCGTAGGCTGAGGAAAACAAACAGAGGTTTAACCCAGAGACGATGCACTGGATTTCTGCAGCTTCCTTAATGTTCCCAAACTGCCCAATGATAATGCAAAAATGAAAATAAAAAAGGGCCGAGTGTTTATTTCTCAGCTGATTTTTCAGGATAGCTGATGCGCAAAACCGAGAAGTCAATTTAAAAAAACAAAACAAAACAAAACCCACGTAAAAACAGATAATTTACCTGGCTAAAGTTAGCCAGAAAAGTTATCAGAGATATTCATCCCAGTGAATATCGTCAATTTAAGTTGCCTGGGTAAAGCTACCACGATAACTTTGAAACCTTAGTGGCTGTGTTTGAATATTGCTGGTTAGGTTTCAAAATTATCAGGTTAAATGTACCCAGATGATTTTAACCTTAACTGGCTATATTAAAAAAAAAAATGGTTGCATAGCGATTAGCATTACAAAAAAAATAATAATAATCAGAACGGGCCTAGCAGTCCAATCCCCCACCCCAGTGCAACATATGTTGACCCTGCTAGCAGATTCTCCTCCCCCTGAAGCTCCCAAATACTTTAACTTTTTTGCAGGACTAAAGCTTTGAAAACCTCCCTCCTCCCTCTTCCCCAGGATTGTCAAAATATTCTCCTAGTAAAGGGTCACTGCAGTGGCCTGTTCTCTCCCGTCCCCTCAGGCTAGCCCTAACCCTTCCTCCCCAAACCCGTTTATGGTGAGCAACGCTATCAGAGCAGCGCCGGATGCACAGGGATCCGAATGAATCCGAGCTCCCAGGGTTGGGTCGATGTGCAGGAGGGGGAGGGGGGACTGCTGAGGGAGAAGAGTTTTGGCAATTTGGGGAGAGAGAGGCTTTTGCGGACCTAAAGACCCAGTACGATTTCAAAATATTGTGGGAAATGTGGGTTGGGATAGGCCAGGAGGGTCAACATTTGTTGTACTGGGGTGGGGTCTAGGCCAGTAGGCCTGCTCAGAGGGACTTTTTCTTTTTTTGTAATGGTAATTGCTGCTCAACTGGCTATATTCTTATAATATAGTTGATTACTTTTAAAGTTTCCCTAGATAACTTTAACCCTGCTGTTTGCCACATCTTGAGTTAGCTGAATAACTTGCTCGGCTACCTCCAAATATTGGCCAACTCAAAAGTTATCTGAAGAAATGCCCAAGAATATCGACCTCTGAAAGATTTATGATGGAACCTTGCTCATTTTGATTGATAGTTACTTTAACCCTTAAGGATTTTCCTTTGCTAGATATACAAAAATGGAGACAAAGCAACCCTAGCTATAGACTTTAAATTGTAAAATTCTTTTGGTCAAGCCCATGTTAAAACTGGAATATCACGCCTCTCCGAAACTTAACAATAGGACTAATGACTCTGGCGCAGTTATCAGACTGGATTTGCACTGCACTACAGTAAACCAGTGCGTGAATGTTATGCTGCTGTGGAGCCACTTACTAACTAGGGCACGAAACCATGACAGCAAGCCCTGCCTAAGGCTTCGCACCGGCTATATGGGAGCCTTGCACTACTGCACAAGTCGAACTCTTCCACACTCATCACCTGTGCCACGCCTGGCACCTCCTTCTTGGACAGAATGCTCAAGATGCTGCTGCTCTCCGTCAACTATTTTTCACAAGCACTAAATCTGCCTTTTTATTTTTCAAATTAAGCAAAATACAGGGCCTATGTGATGGGCAGTGCGGATTCAAGGCGCATGCGAACTGCAAATAAGTTTAAAAGCTGCTATTAAAAAAGCGTGGAGAAGCGAGGGTAAAGCTGAAGATGATCATCTGGGGCCATGTTCTCATTCTTCTCACTACTCATTCTTCTGGATGTTATTTCTTTTTATTTTATTTATTTTATTGTGCTTTGGATTGACAGAATTGCCTACTTTTTCCACCAGCAACCAAATCATCTTCCCTCCTTGCTGCTGACAAGATGAAGTCTTATTTTCTTTCCAGTTTCTGTTGACATGGTACTCAAGATGTGAAGAAGGAAACTCGAGCCAATTTTTCCCCTTTTCGGCTACAAGCTGTGAACTACACATGCCAATCAGAGCGCCTTCTGGATTGAACGCAGCTGCTTTTCCCGGTGCTACACAAGCTTTCCTTTGCAACGCTAATACATACTTGTATTTTTTGATGTGTTATCTGTAAGATGTGTTTGCTATTTATTGCAATTACGTTCGTGTTCTGTGAACCACTTTCGGCTAGACTATGTCTAAGGGAGGTAGTGTACAAATACAGCAACATCCCACATAATATCACATAACTCGCCACGGAGGACCTTTGCAAAGTGGATCGGTCTTGTTTTTGCCGCTTCTATTTTAAGGCACGCTGGCCCGGGACGTTTCGGAAGATAAAGCCACGTGATAAACCTTCGCTGTGTGATGGGCACGGCTTCATGCGCACCCGCAGGATCTGGGTGCACGGGGAGATCTAGCATTTTGGTCAACGGGCGAGCCACTGTCTGCAGCACAACCACCAAAGGTTCCATCTTAACACCATGCCACTATGCGTCGCTAATTTATTCTTGGTTTTCTGATCGCTTCTCCATGTCTTCTGTAGGACAAGCAGCACCAGATGGCATAGGGATGGCAAGGAAAAAAGGAAGACCAGACTAATTATTATGACAAATATGCCATTAGAGGAGTGGCACCAATCCCTTTTGGCCTCTAGGGCTGGAGGAAAGGGTTTGGCTTTGGAGGAGAACTTTCCTTGCAAGCTGTAAGCTTTAGCTTTCCTGCTAGAGAAAGTCAAACTCTAGACTTCAGAACGCTCGGAAAGGGGAGTTGAACAGACGAGTCTGGCTCAAAACTGCACCAGTGACCTGGGGCCAGATAGCCAAGTGTGAGCCCAAGAGAGAGCCTCAGCACCCAGATCCTAAATAGGTGCGCGACCACCTTCTGGCTTCTTTCTTTACCTCTCTCCCCCTTCTGCCGTTCTGCAAAGATTGAAAAGTGCTAACTGGATTAAAAAAAAACCAAAAAAACCCAAAACAGCAGAGCTGGAAATTACAGCAAAACAAGTGGTAACAACGGCAAACTACCAAACCAGCAATCGGTAGATTTTGCCTGTGACCTTTAGTATTCCTTCTCGCAGCAGAGGTGAGAGGGCCCCTTATATTTTACATTCATGGTATAATACTCTCCCAGCTGGATCACATCATTTTTCCGAAGTGCACAGAGCAAGCAATAGTAGTCATCCTGTGTAAGATCTGAAAGTTTGGGTTTTTTTTCCATTTTCATTTCTAAAATGCTTTAACTAGTTTTGTCACAATTCCCTTGGTGGCATTATCCAAAAACGATGTCACACACAGTGGTATCCAGTTAGCTGATACTCGCACTAATGTGACAAATGGTATAACAAACATCAAAGATGTGTGAGGTCACCTGGGATGCTGTCGTCAAGGTGACTGCTCCCAAGGGAACACAGGAATTATGGAAGATCGGTCCAAGAATTAAACAAAAAAATAAGGGAAACTAACAAAATTTAATATGTGAAAATGTAATTTCCATCACAAGAAGGGTCTATTACTCACCACGGCAGCTTTCAGGGAACTATCTAGGACATGGTAAACAGAAGTTGCTTGTGTAAAATCTTGCATGTAAAATGGGGCAGAGTACTGACTCATTCCAGTTCCTGTGCACCATTTATTTGCATTGGTGTAGGAGTGACCTCCTCTGCAAAGTAAAGCAGGTTAAACATACGGACTCTCCACCGCTTTCTTTCCGCTGGAAAATATCTGACACCTCCGCCAGCAGCGGCGTACACACGAGATGCAGGACTTCAAATTAAAAACAAAACAAAACACAAGATTTCCCATTTTTATTAGCAAAAGTACATTTTACTCGGTTTGCTTTAAGTAGGGGTGGTGGAATGGACCTCCCTGCAGGGCATAAAGAGCTCACAGCTGAACATTTTAACAGAGGCAAATCTTGGGGTTAGGGATTTGGGGACCAGACTTTTAGTAGGCGCTGCTGGTCAATCTGAGACATCGAAAGAAAAAGTAGGCCTCGTATGGGCAATCAAGAGCTTTGCTATATTACTTTGCTGGTTATGTGCTGCAACCTTTTGACGGGTCTAAAATATCGTTCGTAGAAAGGAATGCGTGAGTAGAAACAAGGCAGCACCATCATTAAAGTCTTGGGTTCGGATAAAATCAGCACAGATCGTTTATGGGGCTGACTTTTCAAAGTGAAACTGATGAGCACAAATCCACTTTATAAAATGTACGGGGTGGTTGGCCTGGTACTTGCACAGGTTAACTCGGAGGGGGGTGCGACATCGAGAAGGGCCGTAAATTAGGCACGCACTTTTTTAAAAATCAAAAGATGTGTACACAAGTTCCAAGTACATCCCATCCCCCTCCACCCGGGCCCCTGGTTTGCATAATAGAAATGTAACCAGGTACCGCCTGCACTGTTACGCACACCCAGCTTTTTTTTCTAACAGCCTTTTACTCGCAAAAAAACCCCCCCAAAAAACAGGCTTTGAAAATTTGACTCTTCCAAAGCACAAGTTGCTAAAGGTATACATGCTTACCAATGTTTTTGTTAGGTTGTTAAAAAAAAACAACAAAAAAACAACCCACTACTTTGTATCATCAGAGCTGGTTCATCCATAATTGGTTTGTACTCAGATGCTGGCACACAGACACATGTAGCACCTAAGAAGTGAATGATTCTCAGCTATTTACATGGAATTCAGGTAAATAGATAACTTCACAACCTACACAGATCTTAACATGTCCTCCTGCTTTAAGACTGACACCAGTCCAGATCAACATCAATGCTGGAGCAAATAAATGGACAGAGGATGAAAGGTTTATGGACATTACTAAATGCCTAACTTTTCTGTGCATCCTGATTTTTCTGTTAGATATATGGTTTTATTTTTTTTAGTTTTATTTTTTTTTGCCTGAGCATCTGTGAACTAAGCCCTCGAGTTTCCCCCACAAAGTCTTCCTGTGTCGTTACCTGTGCTAGTGCTTATTCCCAGCGACTAATGCAGTCTCTCAGTAAGGGCGGTTGGCGTCCTTCGGCCGTTTCAGCTGCACCTTCAGCCTCTTCATGCCAATCTGGAAACCATTCATAGCCTGGATGGCAGCTTGGGCACTGGCAGGATTGTCAAAACTCACAAAACCTGTGAAAACATGATGCAAGGCAGGGGGGTTCAACAAGCTGAAGGCCACTGGAGCGCCACACGTACAGTGAATCCACTTTAAGAATGATTGTGGTGGAAGGGAAGGAAGGGGGTCATGGAGATGGTTGCCAGTGGGGTTGGGTTACAGGCAGAGGTGTATCCCATGGAAGGAGCGCCTCCATCTCAGTGCAAGGCAGACTGATCGTACATGACTCTCTGTGTCACCAGGGATGCTCTGACCATCATCGTCATCACCAGAGCTGGCAACTAACTGCAGGCCATGAGCAGCACTCACAGAGCTTTGCAAAGCTCCTTTCCCTCATCAGCCAGAGGAAATCCCAGGATGATGCAGGAAAGGAGATTAAGGAAGCGAAGACCATTCCAAAGGGTCACTCGTGACTTGAAGTTACTTGGAAGCTCTGAACCCCAGTTTATTAACCTCCACTTCCGTGCAATCTAACTTCCTTACAAAAGCCCACTACTAACATGTACCTAGAGAAGGGTGAAGCAGCCAAGCCACCGAAAAATACATTGGGCTGTTGGCTAAGGACCCTGGTGTTATATAACATTTAACGTTTGCAGGGCTATGTGGATTAATACAAGGATAACCCTATTAAAAACAAACAAACCATCATTTTAGTTTCCACTAAATTGGCAGTCTTGAGCAGACCTTTTCCTAATGAGTTTATCATGTTCATCCTAACTCATATAAACGTCCAAGCAAATAAATACGTTCTGCTTGATCTCCAACCTCCATGCCCAGCAGAATCTTTTCTCTGTACAATGTGCAGGGATGTCAGAAAGACACCTGCAACCGGGAGCTGGCGTGAGAAACCTAACAGCACCAAGAGGTGCACTGTCATCTTCCTGTTCCAAGAGACGGAGCAGTGAGAGCAGCAGCCGGGACGGAGTATCCATGCCAGCCTTTTCCTCAGCCTTGAAAGGGAAACTGAGGACCTTGCTGGGCAGGAGAGGCGCCCGAAGGCCACTTCTGCCCCCTCTGATTATGGTCCCATTTCCTCTCTGTGGTTGACCAGAGCTACACGTCCCTGTTATTCTGTACTGCTGACACTGTGCACTTACAGACGGATTGTCATTTCGATACTCCAGGAGTTCCAGGACAAATATTAATCACTGGGGACATCTCTCTTCTGCGCTCAGCCTCAATACCACAAACCACAAGTGGGAAACTCAGTTTAGGATTTTCACATCACCCTGCGTATACTAATTTATATATATATATATATATATATATATATATATATATATAATTTTTTTTTTTGGTGACTGTAGTAAGGCCCATCCAGCCTTCCCATTTTCCCTTCTCCTTGCAGTTAAACAGACCTTGCTTGACTTCTGGCTTCAACTAAGGAACCTCTGTTTGCCCCCCATGCCGTCTTGAATTCCGATCCTTTTTTCCTTTGGCTGATACGAATTGGGAGGTGAGATAATGTCTGTCTTAGATTAAAAACCCAGAATTTGCTTGTTGTTTGCACGAGAAGTTCTATGTTATGAGAAAAATCCCAACATGGTCTGCTGCACGGATATGAGATCTCCTCTGATAAGATTAATATCCAGGTACTCATCCTCGGCATATAATGCTTGGGTGGACAAGGCCATGGAGCCTGACAGTGAATACCCCTGGGATACTAAAAGAGCTGAAAAATGTTCTGATTACACCCCTCACAGCTCTATTCAACTTGTCCTTGAAGACAGGTAAGGTTCCAAGGCACTTCAGGAGAGTGGATATAGTCCCAGTACACAAAAGTGTGCAAAAAAGATGGGGCGAGCAACTACCCACCAGTCTAACTTCAGTGGTGGGCAAATCATGGAAACCCTACTAATGAAGGTCCATAATATCAAGGCAATGGCTGCTTGTTAGTCAACCTCAATAGAAAAAATTTGCAAAGCTGCAACGTGGAGTTTGGGCCACGCATTCACGTCCCATTATAGATACAGACTCCCTATGTATGGGCCACGCATTCACATCCCATTATAGATACGGACTCCCTATGTATGGGCCATGCATTCTCGTCCCATTATAGATACAGACTCCCTATGTATAGGTCAGCACCGTGAAAGAAGTAGAGAACAGGACACCAAACAATCCTGTTTCACACAAAGAAGACCCCCGCCAGACAAATCTGACGGATGTCTTTAAAAGATATACACAGTCATTTGAAACGACACAGGATTACACCAGCCCTTATCAGGGATCTGTTCTTGGACCGTTGCTTTTTAAATGATATGGAAAGAGGAACAACGAGTGACATGATCAAATCTGCAGCCGACGCAAAATTATTTAGAGTTGTTAAATCACAAGCGGATTGTGATAAATTGCAGGAAGAACTTGTGAGACTAGAAGACTGGGCATTCAAATGGCAGAAGAAATTTAATGTGGACAAGTGCAAGGTGTTACATATAGGGAAAAGTAACCCACGTCATAGTTACACTATGTTAGGTTCATTATTAGGAGTTACCAATTAGGAAAAAGATGTGGATATCATAGGGGATAATACATTGAAATCATTGGCTCAGTGTGCTGCAGCGGTCAAACAAACAAATAGAATATTAGAAATTATTAGGAAAGGAATGATGAATAAAATGGAGAACATCTTAGTACCTCTGTTTCGCTCCATGGTGAGACTGCAAGTTGAGTACTCTGGGCAATTCTGGCCACTGTATCTCGAAAAAGATATAGGTGCACTGGAAAAGATTCACAGAAGGGGGACCAAAATAATAAAGGGGATGGAACGGCTTCCCTATGAGGAAAAGCTAAAGAGGTTAGGATTGTTCAACTTGGAGAAAAGATGGCTGAGAGGGGATATGATAGAGGTCTATAAAATCATGAGAGGACTAGCATAGGTAAATATAAATTGGTTGTTTACTCTTTCAGATAATAGAAGGACAAGGAGGTACGCCCCGAAGTTAGCAAGTAGCACATTTAAAACAAATCAGAGAAAATTATTTTTCACTAAACACATAATTAAGCTCTGGAATTCTTTGCCAAAGGATGTGGTTAAGGCAGCTGGCTTAGCTTGGTTTAAGAAGGGTTTGGGTGCGTTTCTGGAGGAGAGGTCCATAAACTATTAGTCAGATTGACTAAGAAGGTAACTTTCAAACCGGCGCAGGAGCACATGTGTGCATAGTCATCAGCCCGTGCCCAGGGATGCAGCTATTTTATAACTTGCATGCGTATATGCACGCATGTTATAAAACAGCCTGGCTGCATACACGTGTGCGCCAAATTTTACGTGGGCATGTGCAAGTGCGCGCTTATGCCACTTCTACCTGTTACGGAGGTGGACCCCTTGAGCCGAGATGAGGCTGACGCTGCCTACAGCAGGGATCCTCCTGTAGGCCCTCATCGTCGGGAGGCAGTACGCAGGGAGAGAAGACCCAACAGGACCTTCACCTATACCAGCGCACGTTCCCTGCAGGTTGAGCCCTTGGGTACCGGGGTCGGCAGGAGTTAGGCGCGGGTCTCTCGACGAAGACAATCCCAAGGAGGCTAATGCGATGTCAGACATACCAGAGGTCGGGATCAGCAGCAGGCAGGGAGAAACAGGAACAGTCCCGAGGTCGGGGCCAGCAGCTCGCAAGAAGAGTCAGTGGACAGGCAGATGGTCAGGATGGGCGGCAGGCAAGGCAGAATCCAAAGACGAACCAGGCTCAAAGCCAGAAGAGCAATCCGAGGGGAGGAGGAGCAGGAACAGGGACCAGGAACAAGAACAGGACCACGAGCTGGAGCTGGTGGTGGAGTAGGAACAGGAAGCAGGAACAGGATCACAGGAAGCAGGAACCGAAGCACAACTCGCACTCTGAGCAGAGCAAGACCCGTTGCTGAGGCGAAGTGGGAACAGCAAGGCAGGGTTTTTATACCTGCCTTGCCTGATGCCATCTTCCAGGGCCGCAGGAAACTTTCCCCGCTCATGGCCCTTTAAATCGCCGGAAGTGGCGCGCGCGCACGCGCCTAGGAAGGCCACAGGAGGCGTCGGGAGGCACTGCGAGGGCAAAGGCAGGCCTTGGCAGCAGGAGCCAGTGCTGGAGGCGAGGGCCACTGAAAGCTAGGGCAGGAGCGAGCCTTCTGCCCTTCAAGGTGAGGGGACCCGGGGCGTCTAACACTACCGTGTAAATCGGGGGATTTTAAAAGGGATGCGTGCCAATGCCTTTTTCAATTTTACCAGTTTGTCCCCAGTTCGCCCAATAAGTCTTCAACCCCCCTTGGTTTAATAGCCTTCACTCCCTTCAGTTAACCCTGACCCCTTAAGACCCTGCCGATCTGCCTGTTTTATAACTTACCCGGCATCCATGGCAGAAGTAAAGTTACGTGGCGGAGGGCCTCAGCACGCGCTGGATCGCATAAGTATTTACGCAGGCACCTCTGCTTCGTGCCCCCGAAATGCCCATGCCCTGCCAAACCACGCCCACACAAATGCACTGCAGCATTTATGCGCACATCCGGGTGACTTTTAAAATCCACTTGCCAGGCACAAGCCCGACATATTTGCACATCCCCTAATTAAAGTGCGTGTCGGGCTTTTAAAATTCACCTTTTAGGGAATAGCCACTGGCTATTACTGTCATCAGTAGCATGGGATCTATTTACTGTTTGGGTACTTGCCAGGTTCTTATGGCCTGGATTGGCCACTGTTGGAGACAGGATGCTGGGCTTGAGGGACCCTCGATCTGACCCAGTATGGAAACGTCTTATGTTCTTATGTCAGTTCATGTTATTGTCTAAATTAATCATGAAAAATAGTGCTTGCTTTGGCAGCACATGTACTAAAATCATGAAAAATGAACTTGGTTTTGCTTTTTTATTGTTTCTATTGTTTTAGGCAAGCAATTTGCAAGAAGTGGACACTAACAACAAACAACAAAATAAATAGACACAAAACAAATGAAATAAAATGGAAATAATACAGAAAAGAAAACAACATTTTTTTTTTTGCACGCAAACACCTGATCTTTGACGAGATGACAACAATGGAGGACCCGGTGAGGCGTGGTGGACATGGCTTATGTGGACTTCAGTGAGGCTTTTGACACTGTTCTGCACAGAAGACTAGTTAGCAAGCTGGACAATACGGGAGCAGGCCAAAACCTTGGTAAATAGGTGGAGAACTGGCTGAGCGGTAGGATGCAGGGAGTGGTGGTAAATAGAGTCCACGCTGGTGAAGGCAGAAATATCAATGGTGTGCCGCAGGGCAATTCTTTTCAGTATCTTTATTAGTGGCATTGCTGAAAATACGAAAATCTGTAACAGCACAGGCACATTGGAAGGGGAGGAAAAATTGAAATGGGGCTTGAAAACCCTAGAGGGATTGGTTAAGAATTTGGAAACGTGAACATCAGTGCTAAACAGTAAAAATCATACATTTGGGAAACAAAAACCATTAGAAATATCAATCAGAAGGACAAGAACTGGAAAGAGCTCTAGGAGTAATCATTTCAGTTGACCTCAAAGTAACCAGTCAATTATAAAGCAACTGAGAAAGCTAACGGTCTGCTTGATTGCACCTTGAATGCTGTGTTCACCTTTGGAGGACCTATCTTCATGAGGACACTGAAAGGATGGGAGTGATTCAGAGAAGCATTACCAAAATGACATAAAGCCTGCAACTTAAACCCTATAAAGAAAGGCTTAGGGCACTCAAACTGTAGAAGAGATTGGAGGAATATGAATAAAACCTTCATAGAGTCAGGCAACTGAGAAGTGACCGGCCTAGATCCTCAATCCGCTCAGTTTCACTAGCTGACTAGATTTAGTCACAGCGAAAATGGGACTTTCTGGGGACTGAAATAGGCCAGAAGAGGGAAAGAAATTGCATGGATTTGTTTATTTCAGATCTTACAGGCAGCCCGCAGAAACAGTAATATGCAAAGTCCCTAGGCACTTTTGCCCCCACATTCTTGATAGCTAATTTTCACATCAAAACTAGTAATTACTGACCTTGCAGCTGTAGGGGCTGCTCAAAATTGCTCCCTCAAAATTGCCTCCTTAAAAACCGACCAGGTAGATACTGGCAAGTTGGTCATGGCCAGGTACCATCCAGCAAGACCCTGGGGACAGAAGTAGCCAGATGTTTGGGCAACAGCCTTACCAGTTTTGGTCGCTGTTTAGGCTGTTACCAAGCTTAGTGGTAAGACATGTTGGGGAGAAGGCCTGGATATTGGATTAAGTATGAGAACGTGCATGCTCATTTAGCCAGGGCTGGAAGCAACAAAACAGATTTGGATGCGGAGCAATGTCCTACAAAGAGTTAAGCTTTTATGACTGGCAGTTGTGATATATCCTTATTAGTGCAGACTAAAATCATTTGACAGAATGGATGGGCCAATTGATCTATATCTGCCATCTTATACTATGTAACTATGGGAGCACCTTTAATGCACGCAAAAGCACCATAACGCATGGTGTGATGCAAATAAGAAAAATAGGAGGAGTTTGGGGTGGGATTTGTGGCCAAGTGGGCTGGGCTCACAGTTTTGCGAAGCCCTATCGCACGGCTTTAACTACACCTTTTTCATTTGTGTAAAGCCATGTGATAAAGCTTTATCAAGCGCTGCTTTTGCAAATGCTGTTTTTAGTAGGCCCTCTTACAACCACGGGGGGGAAGCAGTGCATGCAAATTTCTCTCATGCATATTCAGTGTGGATATCCTGAAAAAGCGGCTGGCTAGCTGTTCCCCGAGGACTGGGTTGAGAAGCACTGGTTTACACAGAAGCAGCATTCCACTTCCTTTTAAAAAGGTAGAACTCTTTCATCTGTGAATTTTCACAGAATTATTTGTTACGATTCTGCTCACAGTCGGCCCGTGAAGAAGGATATTCTGGGTCCAGATCTTACCTCCTAGTGGACCGTCCTTTCTTCAACTTCGGATAACCTTAGGATGCGTCTTCCATGCTGGGTCGGAAGTTTCGCCTTCCTTCGATTGACTTGTCAGATGCATCAATCATGCCTGGTCCCTGAAGCTTAGTTCAGGATGGATGCTGCTATGAGTCATGGCCGGATACCTTCATACTGAGTTTTAACTCTTCTGTCATCTTTTCACTCAGCAAGTGTCCTCATCAGTGTCCTTGATGTTCTTCTCTTCAGCCTTGCCTCATCCTTACCCAGTATCATCTGACCTCATCTTCCAGTATCGTCTGATCATCGTCTTCAGTCTTCAAGTCTCATCTTGTTCCAGTTCCATCATCTGCCCTCGACCTCTGTCCATCCTGGTGCATTTGCCATTCCCTTATGGCAGGTCCGAAAGGGCTATCGAGTGGCCGGAAGACTACCCCAGAGATGAGCATTGTTGGGTCTCTACTGATGCGTCAGGTTCAGCAGAGGTCCGAGTCCCTGGTCTTCTACCTGTCTGCCTGTGCTAGGATACGTCTCACCTGCCTCGGCGCTTCCACCGAGCTCCTCTCTGCGGTCACATCGTGATCCAAGGGCACACCACTCTCCTCAAAAGCGGGATCGCTCCCTAGCGCTCCCCCAACATTATTTGCTTCTTTCCCATTTAGATCTTTTGTTTTTAATAAAAAATCAATCTAGATTGTTTCTGAAGTATTACACAGAAATATTTATTTGTGTAGCAAGTGAAGAAGAAGTGAAGTTATTTTACATTATCTGCTCCTCATGTAAATATGGGTAACTTAAAATCTTAAGATGAAGTTCCTACATAAGAAATGAGGTCAGACCAAGGGTCCATCAAGCCCAGTATCCTGTTTCCAACAGTGGTCAATCCAAGTCACAAACACCTGGCAAGTACCCAAACATTAGATAGATCACAAACTACTATTGCTTATTAATTACCATAATTACAGTTTATGGATTAATCCTCTTGGAACTTATCCAAACCTTTTTTAAACACAGTTACACTAACTGCTGTAACCACATTCTCCGGCAATGAATTCCTGAGCTTAACTATGCACTGAGTGAAAAAGAATTTTCATCGATTTGTTTTAAATGAGCTACTTGCTAACTTCATGGAGTGCCCCCTGGTTCTTCTATTATCTGAGAGAGTAAATAACTAATTACATTAAATCGTTCAAGTCCTTTCATGATTTTGTAGATTTCTATCATATCCCCCCTCAGTTGTTTCTTCTTCAAACTGAACAGCCTTAACTTCTTCAGCCTTTCCTCAAAGGGCAGCCGTTTCATGCCCCTTATCATTTTGGTCGCCCTTCTCTGCACTTTCTTCAGTGCAACTATATCCTTTTTGAGATGCGGTGACCAGAACTGCACACAGTATTCAAAGTGCGGTCTCACCATGGAGTGATACAGAGACATTATGACATCCTCCATTTTATTTTCCATTCCCTTATTAATAATTCCTAACATTCTGTCTACTTTTTTGATCGCTACAGCACACTGGGCTGACGATTTCAATGTATTATCCACTTTGATGCCTAGATCTTCTTCCTGGGTGGTAACTCCTACGATAGAACCTAACATTATGTAACTACAGCAAGGGTTATTTTTCCCTATATGCATCACTTTGAACTTGTCCACATTAAATTTCATCTGCCATTTGGAAGCCCAGTCTTCCAGTCTCGCAAGATCCTCCTGCAATTCATTACAATCTGCATAAGATTTAACTATTCTGCATAATTTTGTGTCATCCACAAATTTGATCACCTCACTCATTATACCCCTTTCCAGATCATTTATAAATATATTAAAAAGCACCGCTCCAAGTCCAGATCCCTGAGGCACTCCACTCTTTACGTTTTTCCACTGCAAAAATTGACCATTCAATCCTACTTTCTGTTTCCTGTCTTTTACCAGTTTGTAATCCACAAAAGGACATCACCTCCTACCCCATGACATTTTAGTTTTCCTAGAAGCCTCTTAAAAGGGAATTTGTCAAACGCCTTCTGAAAATTCAAATACACCACATCTACCAGTTCACCTTTGTCCACATGTTTATTCACCACTTCAAAAAGAAATGTAGATTTGTGAGGCAAGACTTCCTTTGGGTAAATCCATGCTGGCTGTGTCCCATCAAGCCATGTCTATCTAAATGTTTTGTGGTTTTATTCTTTATAACAGTTTCCACTATTTTTCCTGGCACTGAAGTCAGGCTCACCGGTCTATAGTTTCCTGGATCACCCTTGGTTCCCTTTTTAAATATCAGAGCTACATTGGCCATCTTCCACTCTTCAGTTACATCGGATGATTTTAAGGATAGGTTACAATTTTTTATTAATAGGTTTGAAATTTCATTTTTTAAGTTCTTTCAGAACCCTGGGGTGTATACCATCCGGTCCAGGTGATCTACTACTCTTCAGTTTGTCAGTCAGGCCTACCACATCTTCTAGATTCCCTGTGATTTGGTTTAGTTTATCTTAATCATCACCCAAGAAAACCTTCTCCGGAATGGGTATCTCTCCAATAGGGATGTGAATCGTGTGCCCGATCATCTTAACGATCGGGTTCGGCTGGAGGGAGAAAAAAATCTGATCGGTGGAGATGTGAATCGGTATCGGTTCCGATTCACATCGTTAATTTTTTTTTAGTGAGGCCCGACCCTTTAAAATTGACCCCTTACCTTCCCCCACCCTCCCGAACCCCCGGGTGTTTTTTTTTTTTTTTATCGGGCCATCGGCGCCATTTTTGAGTGGCAGCCAAAATGGCGCCGATGGCCCAAGAGCAGGAGATCAGTCCCCACGCCCCCACTGGACCACCAGGTACTCGTAAAAAGTTTTGGGGGGGTTCGGGAGGGTGGGGGAAGGTAAGGGATTAGTTTTATAGGGTCGGGGTGGGTTTAGGGGTTGTTTTGGTGTGCCGGTTTTCCCGCCCTCCCCCCAAATAACTCCCGTTAGTGGACACTAATGGGAGTAACGATTTTTCACGATAAATCAGAAAAATTTCTATTGTATCGCACACTCTAACGATTTTTGACGATTTAAAAAATATCGGACGATTTTTTTAAATCGTCAAAAAATGATTCACATCCCTCCTCTCCAATATCCTCTTTAGTAAACACTGAAGCAAAGAAATCATTTAATCTTTCCGCGATTGCCTTATCTTCTCTCTGTGCCCCTTTAACCCCTTGATCATCCAGCAGACCAACTGACTCCCTTGCAGGCTTTCTGCTTTGGATATAGTTTATTGTAAATTTTTGCCTCTATGGCCAACTTCTTTTCAAATTTTCTCTTAGCTTGCCTTATCAATGTCTTACATTTAACTTGCCAATGCTTATGGTTTATCCTATTTTTTTCTGATGGATCCTTCTTCTGATTTTTGAATGCAGATCTTTTGGCTAAAATAGCCTCTTTCATCTCACTTTTTAACCATGCCAGTAATCGTTTTGCCTTCCTTACACCTTTCTTAATGCATGGAAGAAATCTGGTCTGTGCTTCTGTTGTACACTTTTTACCTTAGTATTTGCACCTTTCAGTTTTTTTGTCAAAGTTTCCCTTTTGAAAATTTAGTGCTAGAGCCATGGATTTACATATTGTCCCCCTTCCAGTCATTAATTCAAATTTGATCATATTATGATCACTATTGCCAAGTGGCCCCACCACCGTTACCTCTCTCACCAAATCCTGCCCTCCACTGAGAATTAGATCTAAAATTGCTCCCTCTCTCATCAGCTCCTGAACTAATTGCTCCATAAAACTGTCTTTTATTCCATCCAGGAACTTTATCTCTCTAGCATGCCCTGATATTTCGCTTACCCAGTCAATACTGGGGTAATTGAAATCTCCCATTATTACTGCACTCCAGTTTGGTTAGCTTCCCTAATTTCTCTAAGGATTCACTGTCCGTCTCACCATTTTGGCCAGATGGATGGTAGTATACTCCTATCACTATTCTCTTCCCCAACACACAAGGGATTTCTACCCATAAAGATTTGACTGTACATTTAGCCTCATGCAGGATCTTTATCCTGTTGGACTCTATGCCATCCCGGAAATAAACCGCCACACCGCCTCCCGGGTGCTCCTCTCTGTCATTGCGATGTAATTTGTATCCTGGGGATACTTCAAGGAGAAGTAGTTCCTCCTTTTCTTAGATTGCTCTAGAACTACACCTCCAAGGTCACTATGGAGAAAAGCATGACTTGATCAAGCTGTTTGGGTTAACCTTGGGGAGGGTGGGGGAAGGGGGCGGGATTCTTTTCTAGGTTTGTTTTGTTACTAGGGCTTACCAATTGCCTGGTTGGGATCAGACGGTCCAGTTTGGCTTCTTTTTGTGCAACGTCTAGTTACAACAGTATCTGGCCTCTGCAATTTGCAGCGGAGCCTGCATTCCGAGCACACCTGGCTCCAGTGTCACCTCCTGTGTCTGTTCTGTGATGCTTCTCCAGACGGCTCATGCATTCCCAGAAGAGCAATATGAGTGAAGACAAGTGCAGCAGCTGGGTTTACATGGAACCTCCTCCTATAGCAAGTGAAGGGCTAGGGTTGGGGGGGATAGCAGTGTTGGGGAGTGTTAATACATTTATTTTTCTAGTAATGCACTGCAGTCTTTCAATTTTTTGGGTTTCCATCTCCGTTTTTGTCTGCACAATTTTATTTCTGATTTGTGGTCCCTGGTGAGGGTCTGTGTGTGTGTGTGTGTGTGTATTATGCATGTGTGTCCCAGGTGAGATATGCCGCTAACGTGTAATTTCTGTATAAGGATCTATAGCTCTCTGGAGCTGTTCCTGCCCTTTACTCCACCAGCTCCACAGGGGCATTGAAAGGGGTGTGAGGTAGCACAACTGATAGTAGATCCACCCCTCTTCTCAAGCTTAGAGCGGTCTTCCCCCTCACTTGTCAGGCTGAAGTGCTTTCTAGTGCACAGAGTTAAAAAAAAAAAAAAAGGCAGAAGTAAAAATCTGCAAGGAACTTCCTGACTAGGGGAAGGCACCTAAATGCCAGAGGGAGGAAGAACTATGGCAGGCACCTGGCTTCAGACTCCAAGAAATGCTTGAGCCAGTCTGGGACTTTCATGGCCTCTTTCAAAGCAATCTGTGCATAACTTGGAAACTGGAGCTGACAGATCAGGGCTCGCTGGGCTGCTGCAGGGCCTGGAGCAGCAAGCGAAAACGAAACGCGGAGCTGCCAGTTCCCGCAGAGGAGTTTAAGCCGATCCTGATTGTTGAACTTGCGTTTCAGTTCATGGTGGTATCCGGCGGACCCTGCTTCTACCATCAGCCCTGCAGGTACCGGTTTGGGGTTTGCCACGACCAGGGACTGGCCTGAAATCTCCCTCCAGGAATCAGGTAACGTGGCTGCTCTGAGCGTTTTCTTTCTGCGCAGACATTATCCAGCTGTAACGAGGGACCAATGAGGATGATAATCCTATGCAGTCCCATCTGAATTGCAGGCAGGCACTATGCAAATGAAAAATGTGTGTTTATAATATCATAGGAAATGGTGGCCCGTAGTAAAGGCCAATTGTCCCTCCCTGTCTTGCCAGGGGAACAGGGTCAGTACAGTACTGAGAAGAACTGAAATCTCCTCGCACCTCTGCCAGCAGTGGGATAGAAATGATAAGCAATTATTAGGTCTGCAGAGAGCAAGCCTTGCAGCTGGCACTAACCTTTAGCAGAGAACATAGATTTCTGACAAGTTTATTTCATGATTGGGTTGGAATTAGTTCCTCAGTAGCCTTATACAAGGGAAGATACAAGGAGAGAGCAAGGCTCAACGGTTCTGCTTGGGATGTATTTCTCGCTCTTTCCCTCTCTGTCTTACTTTGATTATTTAAATCAGCTGCTTCCTATTCCTTTTACGGCCAATTGGTAAAAAGCAGTGTTTTAACCGTATGCTTTAAGAGTGCCAGACTAGTACCGGATAGCAGAGTTAGCATCTGCTCCTCAGCCATCAATAGCCTGTCGATTGCTTTTCTGTACCTAATCGAAATCAAACAAAAAAAAAAGGTTTTCTACTGACCTAGTCACATTTCCTTCACGGATAATTACTGACAATAAGATTAGTAGATAACACGTGGGGGAGGGAAGGGGTCATTTTTTTTTAATTACTTAATTTATCAAACAGATTCACCTAATATGAAAATCATGAACGCTTCTTACAAAGGAAATATAACAACAGAAAAAAAAAATTGCAACAATATTAAGCACATTCCTCAAATACAACCAATCCATATATCCTTTCTGTTAAGTTTGCTTCCTCCCTATTTTCTACTTACTATTCTATCAGTTATCCTGTTGTCACCTCCCCTGTTTATTGTAATTTCCTCCTTTTTGTTAAAATGTAAACCGATATGATGTGTATTTTAATGTCAGTATAAAAAAGCTGTTAAATAAATAAATAAAATAAATATCCCAACCAAAAGCCCAGTGCACAGGAAGCGGGGGAGTGGGAACAACAACCAAAAAACAAAATTAACCCCTCCCCCACATTATCATTAAATCCGCCCTCCCGATACAACCTTCTGGACCTAACCCACCAGTGGAGTCTGTACTAGCAGAGCAGCAGTCACAAATCCACAGTTAGTTTGTCCGCTCTAAATGTGAAGAGTTCAAATAAAAGAAGCAAATGTATTCCCTTTGTAATTCACAGGAGATGTACGGGAAAAAAACCCAGCACTCAGAGCCACCAGGAAGGGTCATTCGGTTTCCTAGCTGTGCACGCTGGGGCAAGATCCGCGCGTACCTATCACGCAAGGACTGAACCCCCACGTTTTCCTACGCAAACTTCTTTGCGCACGTTCACTTTGAAAATTCCCAAGTAAGTGGCCTGGAAGGCGCACGAACTCACCCCTCACAAAGGTATGCCTGCTCTATGGAGGGCGTAACATGGGGGCTAATTTACACACGCATACTTTCGTACTTCAACAAGAAAGAGGATAAACTTTTACACAACTCCGTGCGACCCAACATGTGTGCATGTGTGCGTGCATGGCCGCGTGGAGACTTACGAAAGTATTTTATAACACACACATATCAGATATGCGCGCGTTTTAAAATTTGCATAAGTGTGAATACACGCAATGCATTGAAAGCGAATATTCCAGTGGATTTATTATTGGTCGGTGCATACTTTTCGGTCCAATTTTAAAAATATATGCTCATATATTTTACTTACAAAAAAAAAAAAGTCAGGACTTGCTAGCATAGCAGGACTTGCGATTCATGTGCGGAAGTCGGTGTATTTTAAAAACATTTGCTCACAATTAAAATTACCGGCTTTCTGATGCCTCCACCAGTTCGCCCAGTCCTACTCTAGGTCATCACGACTCTCCTGGTTCTTCAGCCTGACCTCCCACCCAGCCAGTAGTAGACAACAAACAAGTCTGATATCAATTACGCAAGCTAATTAGCGAGTTTAAAATTACGCAAGTAGGCTGCCAAATGTTCGTGACCAAGTGTCTTATAAAACAGCAACTTAGTCATGTAACTGTTGGCCTCATTCCAGAACGCCCCTTTTGTACATATAAGTGCATGCTAAGCGTCAAGTGCGGGCATACGTTTGATGTTTGTTTATAAAATAGCGATTACCCGAGAACAAGCTACTTACTCACACATTTGCTAATTTTATTTGCGTAAGTTCACGTGTAAAATTAGCATTGAAAATTCATTCTGATGCGCGGAAGTCCCAACTCTGCCTTCCTGGAACCCCTGTCCCCAGTTCGCATGTCGATCACACCTACTACTAGATCAGTGATGGCGAACCTATGACACGCGTGTCAAAAGCTGACACGCCATGACTTTTTGGGTGACACGCCAGCATCCACCAACACCCCACAAAATTATAGGATCTCTGTAAGCCCTTAGCGATCAACACTAGGGCCCCCACAGTGGCTGTGGCAGAGCACGAACCTTCCTCGAGGCTCTCTGCTCATTTCTCTTGCTTTTCCCCCAGCTGCATAGGCTTCTGCTTCTTTTCAGTCTGGCCCCCTCCCGCCGCGATCCCGTCTCCAATTTTGGGGGTTTTTTCCATTTCACCGCAGCATCACTGATAGCTGAGGGACTGCTCCGTCCTCCCGTCACCACCGCGGTGGTGGGAAACGCTCCCGCGGCCGTCCCTCACATCGGCCCCATCTCTCTCTCTCTCTCTCCCTGCTGCGGGAGGCAACAGCAGACCTCCCGCCGCTACCTCACCACAGCTGAGGGCTCCTCACTCGTTTCTGCAGTTCGCCCCTCTTATGTTGGGGTTGTGACAAAAATAACTCTCCCACCCATCCTGCATCAGGTCTTTCTACCCATTTCGTCCCAAGCCAGCTTCCCTGATCCACATTGCTGAATATCCCCGTTAAGTTAGCCAGACAGCTATATCCAGCTAACTTAACCAGCCTCTCTGTGGCTGAATATCAGCCCCATAGTGTCATTCTTCTACCAAATTTGATCTTTCCTGTCCTGCTGATATAGGGGTGATTTTCAAAAAGATTTACATGCATAAATGTAACTACTACAGTAGCAATTTCAAAGGCCATTTACTTGCATAACGTCCACTTATACAAGCAAATTCTATGAATGATTCAATGGCATATATTGTAGCAATTTTCAAAAGCCCACTTTCTTGAATAGAGGACATTTACATGTCTAAAACCTAGTTTTTCTTGAGTAAATGCTTCTTAAAAGCAGACCCATAATTTGTATCCTAGTATCATGATATCCTGTTATTTATTCTTTCTCCACCATGCTCTGAGAAACCTATTAAGTTCAAATTCTCATTAAAAGGAGACTTTTCAAAGGGATTTCATGTGTAAAAATAGCAAATATGCAGATAAGTAACATGTACATATGTCTATGCTATTTTATAAACATTGAGATTACACATGTATTTTTTATTTCATACATACATTTTACTGGGGAAAAAAAGGGATGCTCTAAGGGTGTTCCAAGGAGGGATTCAGAAGTTTGCATGGTATCTGCTATTTTATGAGATACGTAGGTGTAAACCTTACTGAACTTACTGGTATACTTTTACACCTGCTAATTGACCCATGCAAGTGAAATCAGATTTGTCTGTAGTCTGCAGTTTTTGGTTGGGAGGTCTGGGTGAACTGGCGGTGTTCAGAATAACATGTGAGAGGGTCTAGATGAACTGGAGAAATACTAGGTAAACTCGTAGAGATATGGGTGAACTGGTGATTATGTGCACAAGTAAGTATCTTAAACACAGCATATATGCATATTTTATAAAATGCCTGCCTCTGCATTTAATTCTGTGTTTATTCGTACTGTGTCATGATTATTTCATATGTAAAATATATGTGCATATCTTTATAAAATGGGTAGAAAAAAGCATATTTTTCTTACATTGGAAATATACGCATGTCCTGAACCATATCTCTAAAAGGATATAGACAGGATGGGAAGCATTCCAGAGAAAGGCAACCAAAATGATGTGGGACTGGTACCGAAAGACTTATGAGATGAGACTGTATACCCATTTTCAGCATATGAAGGTTTACCTCATTAAATGATTTCTAAGCCTAGTCTGGTTAAAAACCACCCTTCTGATGCAGCCTTGGCAAAACATGGTCCCGTGTCAATAAAGTGTTCAGCTTATAAATAAGAAAGGCTGTCCGGTCTCTTATTTAAACCAAGTGACTTTCCTTTATAATAGATTTTGCAACACACGCTTCCCTTTGACAGACTTTTAAATTCCTGAAAGATAGTAATAATTCATAGGAATCAAACCTTTCCCAATGATAAGAAAGCTGTAGTACTCCAAAGGGGTAGACTAGAACCAATGTCAGAAAATATTTCTTCACGGAAAGGGTGGTAGTGAAGACAAGAATGGTCATGGAATTCAAAAAAGCATGTGATAAACACAAAGGATCCGTAGTGGCTTAAGAATGGAGATGAAGAAAAGGGGTAATCTGTGTTACCTGGAGTAACTTGCAAGGAGCAGCCATCTGTTTATCAAAGGTAAGATGTTAATCAAGGACAATCCCTAAGATTCTAGTGTGGCTAACTTTAATTTTGGACTGCTCCAAAGAGGTGAGGGTTTTCTGAACCAGATGACCTCTGTTTTAGGGGCTTCAGCTCAAGCATGTTGCATTTAGCCACTCAGCAACATCAGATAAGCAGCTATTAAAAAGGATAACTACCTCCTCATGGTGCTTACCCAAAGATGTGTACAACCAAATATCATCAGTATACATTAGTGAACATACCCCACTTGTTATAATATTGTTTTTCTTGCACAAAGTGACACTCCTCTCCTCCTTTGCTTTCCATGTCCTTCCTGAAGAGATTATTACCTGATACGTCAATAGTAAAACTCATTGACAAACGTCTCCCATAGCAAAATTATCTAGAACCACCTCAACCATTATAATTAGCAAGTCTAGAACATTATTACATAGACTATGAGCATTTGTGCTCAATGGGGTAGATTTTCAGATGTACATGCGGGCGTACATGTGCACGTGCTACCCGGCATGCACGCATGTACGCCTGATTTTATAACTTGTGTGCGCAGGCCAAGCAAATTATAAAATAAGAGGTCGGCGCGCATAAGGGGGTGCACAATTGTGCACCTTGCGCGTGCCGAGCAGTGCTGCCTTCCCCCGTTCCTTCCCAGGTCACTCCAAAATCGGAGCGGCTTCGGAGGGAACTTCCCTACCCCCCCCCCCCCCTTCCCTTCCCTTCTCCTACCTCCCCCGCCCTTTCCCCCCTACCTTTTTCTGATTGTTTCTTTTGTTTCAAAACTTACTTCAGCCCTGGGGCTGAAGTAAGTTGCATGCGCCAGCCAACTGCCGGCCCGAGATCCCCGACACAGCTGCAAATGGCCGCTATGTCGGAGGCCTCTGACCCTGCCCCTGCCCCCACCCCCAGACCATCCCTTTAGTAAAGCCCCGGGACGTACACACGTCCCAGGGCTTTACATGCGTCGCCGGGCCTTTTGAAAATGGGCCTGGCGCATGTAACCTTTTGAAAATCCGACCCATAGTCTTCCAGACATTGTTCCTTGCCTCATCATCATTGTGTATAGCCTTATAGGGATTATCTGTGTTATCTTTGCTCCATAAATTAAAAGGTGAACATGTTAATGGTCACAATGGTTAACTAGTTATAGTGGTCAGTTTTTTTTATATAAATTTTTTATTTTGTATTTTTCATAAGAATAGGTAGTTTAAAACACAGAATTTAAAAGGTTTTCATTTTGTTGTTTTCCTATAGAGGCTAACAGCCATATAGAGAAGTCACAAGCCACATAAATACTCAGTGTGTGTGTGTGTGTGGGGAGGGGGAATAAGTCAGTACTATAGGTTTGAATTTAGCTGCTTTAAATGTCATACCAATATAATTGAGGCAGGATGTGCATCACCAGCATAAGGCACTCACAAGCTGGATCTATGGAACACAGAGCTCAGCACATTGCAGGAAGATGTAGACTTTTTCTTCCAAATAAGGTATGATACTGAATTGACTTTATAGGCAGAATGTGTCTGTCAGCTAATCAGCTGACAGACACAGATTTGAAATGAACTCTAGTCAATTAAACACCTGACAATGGACTGCTGATGTTGCAAGACATTCCCTTGATTTGCAGAACCAATCACAATATGACAGCATTTCAATCACACCCAATGAGATAATGTGGAAGGCTTGGCCACGTGATGCCAATGAAATAGGTGTCTATGAACTTGCTAACCAATAAGAGAAGCCTCTCCCAGGCAGATAACAGTCTTTCATGGGCTAGATGCCTATGATAGTAGACAAAGCTCCATGCACGATTACCACATATAAAACTACAAGCACAGGAGCTCCAAACAGGAACATTGCAACAGAAACAGGAAGTACTGAGAGTAGAAGGCAGAGAAAGCTGAGATACACCCTGTTAAGAACTAAGGGGGTCATTTATAAAAATGCGATAAGGTGTTTTTGCATGCAATCGCACCATATAGTATGGTGTGATGCAAATTCCAAAAGAAGGAGAGAGAGAGAGACAGGCCATAATATAATGGACCATAGGTAGGTATTTGTATCCCTATGGTAGGGCCACCTAGTAACTCGAGGTGGGGATTAGGTAAGTGTGTAGGGGGTTAGGGGCCACTTTGACATTCTACGTGATACCTACGAACAGAACAGTGGTCTCATGTGAAGATTTGCTGGCCTTTGGAGTGAGGAAACTCACTCCAAGATGAGATTTGGGCAAGGTTCTCTCAACCTAGCTTGATGGACTCTCTACCTGGGTAACATCAAGCTAGGTTGAGAGAACCTCTCTCTCTCTCTCTCTCTATTAAAAATGGTCCCCCAGTGGTTGAATGCAGGAAATACAACAGGTCTGGCACTTATCGCAGATTCTGAAATGGTATTGCAATTTGTGCTAACTTAGCTCTTCGCACAGGTAATTAGTGCAAATTGCGATAAATGCTATATTAACATAAAACACGCCCCTTTTGCTATCGCATGCGGTACTTACCGCATTTTGATAAATCCAGGCCGAATTTGGTAATAACTTTTGAAGCAACTGAATGTCAGGTGATATAGATGGAGTTTAATTATTTCTGTTTAGGGTGAGGTGAGTAATGAATGTGATAAACCTGTATAATAAAATTTTTGTGATTCCATTGTTTCCTCATTTTGGATCCAATGGGGGAGGGTGGGCAAGCACTGGAAGGAAGGTTCTCTAGAAGCTCCCACTCACAAATACCAAATAAAACAAAAATGTACACTAAAGGAAAATAATCACTGAAAAAGGAGAAAATATTTAAATTAACATAGTTTAAACAAATTACAAATGAATAGCAAAAAGTTGTTGTGTTATTGTAATATTCTGCTATATTCAAATTAATGTTTAAGTGTCAGTAATGTATTTTGAGTTTATTCCTGCTATTATTTGATTCTTTTGCATCCCTCACTCCCCCCATGCCACCACTAAATATGCACAATTGGCCCCCTGTCAGTTAACAAGCTGTTCACTGCCACTCAACTGCCCAAGTTCTGGAAGGTTCTTCAGAATTTGAAGATATCCAACAAATTGCATAGCAGAGCAAATCATTGTGAAAGAGAACCAAACATCAGCTGAACTAATCTGAATATCTTTTTCGCACCATGAGAAAAAATTGTGCAGGATGAATATTTCCAGAGAGTCATCTATTTATTTTACATAGGAATCTAAACAGAACTGAAATGCAAGGATGTGATATATTTCATGGGCAAACCAAGAGCTGCTCCAAATTTTGAAGCTAGAACTCATGTTTAGAAAATATATTTATTGAGAACCCCAGGAACTTTCTGCTATTTGTGATGGCATAATGGATCCAGTTAAAGAACACATAAAACATTATGGGCTGGATTTTTAAAACTGTGCGCGCTACCTGGCACACACAAATGTACACCCAATTTTATAACATGTGCGCTCAGCCGCACACATGTTATAAAATCCGGGGTTGGCGCACGCAAGGGGGTGCACACTAGTGTACCTTGTGTGCGCCGAGCCCTAAGGGAGCCCCGATGGCTTTCCCCGTTCCCTCCGAGGCCGCTCCGAAATCGGAGCGGCCTCGGAGAGAACTTTCCTTCAGCCCCCCCACCTTCCCCTCCCTTCCCCTATCTAACCCGCCCTCAGCCCTACCTAAATCTTCCCCCTACCTTTATTTTGTAAATTAAGCCTGCCTCTGGCAGGCGTAACTTGCGCGTGCCAGCTGGCTGCTGGCACGCAATCCTCCGGCATGGTCGCTGTGCCAGAGGCCTCACCCCGCCCCTTTCACAAAGCCCCGGGACATACACGCGTCCCGGGGCTTTGCGCGCGTTGCTGAGCCTATGCAAAATAGGCTCGGTGCGCATAACCCTTTTAAAATCCGCTCCTATGCCATTACTCATGATTTCTCAGTGGTGTCATGATAGACTCAAGAGGAACATAGGAAATATCTTTTCATGGAAGGGAGAAGGGATGCATGTATCAGCCTCCTAGTGGAGGCAAACCAGTAACAAAATTCAAATAGCCATGGGATGAGCAAAAAAAAATGATCCCTCTTTGCAGTGATGTGATGGGAACGCCAGAGATGAATTGTGATCTATGTGTTATGATATGGAAAGTGGACCCTTGTTCCGAAGTAGAGTCAGCACTGCCGTGAAGGGAGTAAACCCTTCTCGGTCTCTACCGTCGGAGGGCAAGGCCTGTTGAAGAGGTGGATCTGAAGACTTCACCCTGGAAGCTCGTGAACCCCCCAGGAGGAGCCCGTAGGGGCACGGCCGCTGGGACTTAGGAGACTCCCTGAAGAATGGAAATGGTCTGGATGCAGGCGCCTCCTGCAGGTCGTGGTTTCCAGACGGCTGGCGCCTCCAGCAGGTCGTACGCAGTCGGGGAGTATACTTGAAGAATAGTCCCAGTCCAAATCCAAGGGTCGAAGTCCGGAGAGAGGTCGGTAGCCAGTCTAGGAGCAGACGGGAGAATGGTCCGCAGCCAATCCAGGAACAAGAAGGAGAAGGATCCAGAGCCAGTCCGCGTCAAAGCCAGAGAAGTCACCACCACCAGTCCAAGGTCAGGAGCCATAGAATCAGACCAACGGGGAGAAGAGCGGAAACGGGACGAGAAGTAAAATCCAGAACGCCAAACAGGAACCAGGAACTGAGCCTCAATACCAAGGCAAGGTCTGAGAGACAGACCTTGCCTTAAATACCAGCAAAAGGAGGAAGCAGCCTCAGAAGGGAGCCACGACATTTCCTGTCGTGGTCCCTTTAAATCTATTCTTCAGCCCCGCGCGCGGCCCTAAGGAAGCAGGAAGGGGGAGGAGTCATTGCAGCCCCGCTGGGTTCCGCGGCTGGCCCGGGCAGCGGCCGAGGCCGCGAGACGAACGTCTGAGGGAGCTCCTTGCTCCCTCGGGGGTCTCCAGGTTCCCCGGACATCGCGGGTGAGTCACCGGTCCCAGCGGTGGTCCGTCGCGGCCGGCAGCCATGACGGTCGGCCCCGGTTGCGATTTGCTGCGGCCGGCGGCCATAGCACTATGGCACAGTAACAGGATGCAAATTGGGCAAACTAAATGGGTCTTGCAGTTCTTATGTGCCGTCATATTCTCCATTTCTATGAGTGCTCTTTAAAAGGCAGAAAGAAGCTGAAACTATAACCCTTGCGGTCAGTGATATGAAATGGTCTAACTGAGTAATGACTGCAGGTCTATGCTTTCTGACTGTAACAAATACATAATGGCATATTAAACCCATTATCAGCAGAGTCATTCGGGGCCGATTTATGAAAAGGGCTTACTTCAATGCAAAATACCGTTTCAGCTATTAACTAACATCTTTCCCTTCAAAATGTTGAGATATTTTCACTGATAATTATGAAGCAATATTTTTATGCCAAAACAAAACTTTGCTACATCGGTCCCTTTTGGGTTGAAATTCACTTCCATGGCTGCATTTCTGTCCCCCTCCTTTATTTCCAGGTATCCTAACAGAATCACTGTATGTCTTAGGCACTTGTGCTCAATGGGGTGGGGGGAGGAAGATTGCAAGTATCATTTGACCTCCATCAGTTCTGGAGTTGCTTTGAAAATTCAGATCCTTAGGATGGCCACTTCCAGTGCCATCCTAAGGATGAGGGGGGCTGAGGTCTTGAACCGAGTAGATGTGATTCGGTTATTTACACTTTCGGATAATAGAAGGACTAGGGGGCGCTCCATGAAGTTAGCAAGTAGCACATTTAAGACTAATCGGAGAAAATTCTTTTTCACTCAACGCACAGTAAAGCTCTGGAATTTGTTGCCAGAGGATGTGGTTAGTGCAGTTAGTGTAGCTGGGTTCAAAAAAGGTTTGGATAAGTTCTTGGAGGAGAAGTCCATTAATGGTTATTAATCAATTATACTTAGGGAATAGCCACTGCTATTAATTGCATCAGTAGCATGGGATCTTCTTAGTGTTTGGGTATTTGCTAGGTTCTTGTGTCCTGGTTTTGGCCTCTGTTGGAAACAGGATGCTGGGCTTGATGGACCCTTGGTCTGACCCAGCATGGCAATTTCTTATGTTCTTATCCTAAGGATTTGGTAGATCGCAGTAGTAATTTTAAGTCTACATGTTGTTTGTGGGGTGAAAGACCACACTTTAACCTTTTAGCCCCAAAAGTCTCATCAGGTCTGTAACGCTTAGTTGGGATATTGTTGTTGGTTCCCCTAGAACCATAAAATTATTTATTAGTCGGAGCTGCTTTTGCCATCCTTCCCTTCTTTTTACACTTCCCAGGAAGTGATCTCTTTCTGGGGGGGGGGGGGAGGGGAGAGAGGAAATCCTCTGTAGCCAAGGTGACGAAGAGTCCCTCCTGACATGTGTGTGTATCTTTCTGGTGTGGTGTTCTTTTCAAAGTCAGACAGGCTGGACTCAGACTGGGTGTTCAAATCATATTTACTGATTATTTCCAAAGGTCAATCACTGTCCCACAAACATTTACACGGGGGTATCTGCTGGGGTGCTGGTGTCCATCTCTCCAGCTCCTAGAAGCGAGCTTGCCACTGCCTTCTCATCTGTCCAACAGCCCAGTACAGAGAGAATCCTAGTGGGGGCCACACACCATGAAAAGATCCTACCTGAATCCAAAGTTCAGTCTGAAGCCCACAGCCCGTGCCCTGATCTCTTGGGGATGGAGATCCGATGAGGAGTCTCCCAAGGCTTGATGTTGTAACCTTGAGGGACCTCTCAGGGAGAGGCCAGATGTTCCAATTCAGCTCACAGCTCTCTATCCATGCAAAGGGGTGGGGGAAAAAACAACGCTACACTAACAAAAAGGGAAAAAAAATCCAAAAGTCTCTTTCCAAAAAGTCTCATGCTGAGTAGTGCTGACACTGGTCTTGTTTCCTCTAGAGAGTAGTTAGGTGGGCCTCCTATAGAGGTATAAATATCTACCTAGTATGAGGACCTTATAGCTAGTCTCTCTCTCTCTCCAGCTAAATTAGCAAGACTGCCAACTTTGTTATCTGGCTAACTTAGGGCCAGTGAGGAATGTGGGATTTACAAATCCTGCCATTTCTCAAAGTCTGAACTTAGCTGGAGAAATGGTGCTGAATATACGCTTCTTGAAATTAGCAGGAAAAATATCTGAATGTGTTGTTCTTGGACTCTTGCCTTGATATAAATGAGAGCAAAATGTTGCATGCTGATGATGTATATAAGGTTTATCCCCATTTGGAAAACCATGAGCAAGTTTGAATCAACCAAAGTTGAATAGAATGCGCAACATTAAGAGCCGAGTTTAGGTCTGCAACTCAAGCATTGATACTACCATCGACTGACTACTGCAGTGCGCTCTATATCAGTCTTACATCATCAGTAATAAAGGCATTGCAGCTGCTACAGAACCCCACTTCACGATTGATATTTGAACGCTTTATGTGGGAACACATCTCTCCGCTGCTTATGCAGCTGCATTGGCTTCCAGTTCTTGAAATAATTCTTTATAAAATGGCTCTATTGACTCACAATCTTTTGGCTTTTGTTGTCACTTTATACACCTGTTTGGCCAACTTAAGATCACCAGTTACAATCACCTCCAGATCCCGCTCTTCTTTTGTGCATAGAAGAATTTTGTCTCCAATACTCTACCTGTCCCTTGGGATTTTGCATCCTAAATGATTTAATCTGCATTGTTTAGTATTAAATCTTAGTTGTCAGACCACAGACCATTCCTCAGGTTTTGCTAGATTCCTCCTCATGCTTTCCACACCTTCCTGGCTGTCCACACTGTTACAGATTTTGGTATCATTGGCAAAAAGACAAACTTTTCCCAACAATCCTTCTGCTATGTTGTTCACGAAAATGTTGAAAAGATCAGGTCCAAGGACTGATCCCTGAAGCACACTGCTAGTAAACTAACAACCCCTTCCTCAAAGTAAACTTCATTTACCACTACCCTTTGTCGCCTCCCACTCAGCCAGTTTCTAACCTCTAGGAAGATTAATCAATGATTACAACATATTTATGTGAAGACTGATGAACTTTTGGTCTACTGATTCACTAAGGAAGACAGCCTCTTTTCCCAGGATGAAGTCAGGGGTTAAGACCTTTTCCAACCTTTCACTTATTAGCTGCTTTATCAATGCTGTGCTAATAAAGTATTAACTCAGTGTGACCTAAAAGATAAATTAGCTGTAGAAGATTAGTGTATTTTGGATTATGACCATCAATAAGTAACTTTCTTTGCAGTGACTGCTCCAATTTGGTCTGAATTTAAGACAGGAAGATAACATTTCATTGTTCTAATGGACTAATTCTGATCTTAATTAGGACAATAGCACTGAAGCTTGTAAAGCCAAATGAAGCAAAGAAAAGAGAGATCATAAGCTTAAAATGAAGTTGTCAACTCCCAGATGAAGTTGAATTGAGAGGCTATTAAATTTAGCATGTATGATCACCTCTCAATTTTAGTTTCTCATAGAAACACAGAAAAGCCCATAAAGCCCATCTAGTCTGCCTAGCTCTACTATCCCTACCAATCTTTCAGAGACCCCCATGCTTGCCACTTGCTACTGTCCTTGTCTACATCACCTTCATTGGCAGGCTGTTCCATGCATCCAACACCCTTTCTGCAAGAAATATTTCCTTAGATTACTCTGGAGTCCACCCTTTATCACCCTTATCCCATGACCCCTCATTCTGGAGCCTCCTTTCCATTGAAAAAAGCTGGCCTCCTGTACATTGCTATCTTGGAGGTATTTACACTTCTCTATCATATCTCCCTAACCCATCTTTCCTCTAGGACAGTGATGGCTAACCTATGACACGCGTGTCAGAGGTGACACGCGGAGACGTTTTTGCTGACACGCGCAGCGTTTCATGGACTATCAGGAATTTTTTTTTTTTTTTTATCGGCTGCGCCGAGCCTTTTTTTTTTCAGCTGCGCCGACCCTTTAAAATTAGGTTTTTAGTATCCACCCACCCTCCGGACCCCTCCACCCCCCAAATGCCCCCGGGCGCAGGGAGGCTCATTCGGCGCAGCGATAGGCAGGGCCGTGGTGAGGCTCACGTCACCACGGCTCGAAGAAACAGATCGCATTTAAACGCGCTGATGCTCCTCCTCCTTCCTGCCTGTGCGGCCCCGGAAGTAAACGTTGCCGGAGCCGCATGGGCAGGAAGGAGGTGAAGCATGAGCGCGTGCAGAAGAGGAGCAGCGCTTGCGCTTACAGGCCGCCGCGAATTCCAAGTCACAGCGGCCCGAGAAGAGGAAGAGGCTCGGTAGCAGGGCCACCGCAGCCCGAGAAGATCAGGGCCGCTGCAGAGCCCATCCTGTGGCGACCCGCGAAGAGGAGGCCCAGAGGTGAGAGAGAGGCTGAGGGTCTGTAGAGGGTGTGTGTGTGTGTATGCGTGTATGAGATGAGTTGAGAGATTGTGTTTGAGAGTGAGGACCTGAATGTTTGCAGAGACAGCATGTGCTTGAGCAAGACAGCATGTGAGAGAGAGAGAGCCTGTGTGTGAGAGTCAGACAGCATGTGCCAGTGAGAGACTGTGTGTATGAATGATTGTATGAGAGAGCATGTGAGAGTGAGAGCCTGTGAGTGTGAGAGAGAGAGAAATGCATGTGAGAGTGAGGACCTGACTGTGTGTTTGAGGGAAGAAGATGGAGAGAAAAGAAACAGAAAAAAAGACAATATAAAAAGAATTGGCAAAAAAAATAAGAAAGGGAAGGTGGAAAAAAAAAAAAGCCTGTGAGCAACTAATTAGAAAGCTAAGATCAGACAGCAAAGGTGAAAAAAAAAATATAGATTACTTTTTAGTGATTGGCACATGTAATCTTTGGGAATGTGCAAGAATAGCACTTTCTCTACGGATCTCACAATGTACGAGATCAGCATGGAGAAAGTGGAAGCCCACAGGGCCTGCACAGAGGATGCAGCAGAATGGACTTCAGTGCCAGTAGCAGCAATCGGCACCTCCCCAATAGCCATGTGGCAGCAGTGACAGTGGCAGCAGAGGAATGAGAGAGGTTCCAAGGTTGCTGGCAAAAGAGAGGGGGGTCTGCCTTTAGTGTGTGCATGTGAATGAATGGGACTCTGCCTGGGGGTGTATGTGTGTGAATGCATGGGTGCCTGCCTGGGGGTCTGTGTGTGTGAGAATGAATGTGTGCATGCCTGGGGGATGGGGAGGGAGTGGTGTGAAAATGAATGGGAGCTAATAAAAGAAACAGACTGACAGATGAAGTTTGTAACTCTTGCTTGGGCTTGAAGTGTACGAAATACAAACCTTCAACTGAAGATTTAGCCAATGAAATTCAGCAACAAAAAAGTAACTAAGCAGGTGTACATATATTAAAATTATAACTTTGTTATTAATTAGAGCTACAAATATCACAAAATTATGGATTTTTCTAGAAGTGACACACCACCCGAGTTATGCTCGGGTTTTTTATGAATTTTGACACACTGAGCTCAAAGGTTGGCCATCACTGCTCTAGGATATACCCATCCACCTAACGACTCCTTGAGGTACTCTCCCATTTTAACAAAGTTAGTTTGCCTGAAGTCTTGACCCTTGCCTTAGAATGATCCATCATCACTTGCACTCTGATACTGGCACAGCGATCACTGGATCCCAGATGAGCATCCACCATGACATCAGAAACAATGTCCCCATTGGTAAGCACCAGGTCCAGTATCACCCTCTCCCATGCTACCTGGCATGAGACTACAGGCATATCATAATTTTAAATATTGCAGAATAAAATAGTTCACCTATATACATTAAAAAACAGAGCAGACAAATCATAGGACAGTACACTTTGTAGGATAAATAGTATGATAGATAAAAAGCTGCATGCTGACTGTTGGGTAGGCTCACGTCATATGCATTTTGCAGTCACTTTAATCTGTCCTTAGAAGACTTGGCAAAAAAGCCAGGCTTTCTCCTGCTTCCTGAAGTGGAGGTAGTCTTGGATTAGGTGTAGCTCTTCAGGTAGTGAGTTCCAGAGGGAGGGGGTAACTCCTGAGAAAGCCTGTTTGTGGTGTCAGATTGCTTTATTTCCTTTGGTAAAGCAATAACCAGGGAAGCTCCTTGGGATGACTTGAAAGGTTTCAAAGGTAAACTGAGTACCCTGCTCATCAAGTGAAATGGTCCATTTCCTCTCAAGGCTTTGAAAGTTATAGGTTTTTAAATTTATCCCCATTAGAGCACTGGTAGCCAGTGGAATTTTTGCAGAATGAGTGTGACGTAATTGTGGAACCTGCGACCCTCTTTCAGTCGCACTGAATTAATTGAAGCTTGTGTATACCTTCCATTGTTAGGCCATCATATAGTGCATTACAGTAATCCAGCCAAGATGATGTTGTGACATGGACTACTTTGACCAAACTCTCCTTCTCCATGTATGGATGGTGTGTGTGTATTTGCTGCAGGTGGAAAAAGCAGCTTTTAAAGCTTGCCTGACTCTGGGGTTGCCTGGTTAATTCTGAGTCCAGTAGAATTCCAACACTCCAGTTTTGTGTTTTAGGGGGTATTCCATCATCCCCAAAAGGGACTACGATGTTAGAAACTTGCTTACTTGCATTCTGGAACTCGCAGAACTCTATTTTACTCGTGTTGAGGCAGAGTATTATTTTTTTGCCCATTCTTGAATGGTTATGAATATGCAGATAGTGTTCTCACAGCTGTTTTCAGATCTGGCTCTATGGGTATGAGAAGTTGTATATTGTCTGCATAGATGTAGCATTTTAGGTCCATTGATCTGATCAGCTGGACTAGTGGCTTGAGGCAGTTATTAAATAGTGTAGGTAACAGAGTAGAACCTGTGGTACCCTGCAAATCAGGGCTCAAGGTGGAGATCAGGAGCCAGCAAACTATATTGATTAGGTCCTATCTAATGGGAAAGACCTGAACCAGGTTAATACAATGCCACTAATGCCTACTTCTATCATCTGAGAGAGCAGAATATTTATTTATTTATTTTATTGGTTTTTATAGACCGACATTCGATATGGAATAGTGTGGTCAACAGTGTCAAATGCTTCTGAGAAATCAAGCAACATCAGTATTGAAGCAGAACCCCCACTGCAATGTCTGTGGAGGTCATCTAGCAGGAAGACAAGCATCATCTCTTTTCCTTGACTATGTTTGAACCTGGATTAATAGCAGTCCAACCAATTTCTCTCAGCCAGCCAGTCATTAAGTTGAGAGCAAATTGCCTTCCACCAGTTTCCCCAAGAATGGGATGTTGGCAGTTTTGCAGCTTGTCCTGAACAAGAGTGATCATGGGTCATTTCAGTGCCATTAGCAGCAGGGTTTCTGACAATGAGGTGTTTACAATTTTAGTGGCCCATACTATGAGGTTCCTGTTTGTCAGGTTCACTAGTTTAGATGAGCAAAGACCAAGGGAGTAGGATTTCAGCTGCAGTCCCTCTAAAACTTTTCTGTGGCTTTCTTATGTTACTGGCATAAATGAATCTCACACATCTGGGCTTGAATGGGGACGGGATTTTTGTGTGTGTGGGTCCAGTCCAGGTTAGCACTTTCCTGGTTAGTTGGGAGGAGGGTCCAGCAGGGCCTTTTGAAAGACCTGGCAGAGTCCTTTTGTTTTGTTGATGAAGAAAGAAGCAATACTTAAGCAAGTCAGGAGAACAAAGGCTCAGGAGAAAACAGTAAAACAAGGAGACAACTGGGTTTTTTTTTACATGTCTTACTGAAAGGAGAACGTGCACAGGTTCTACTGTAAGACAGAAGAGAAAAGGGAAGAAGGTGTGGAGGGAAAACCATAAATACTCAAGAAATACATTAGTATCATATTTATAGGAAAAAAGGAAAGGGGGTGGTCAATGACCATATGCAGCTACTCTCTGTCCCAATTACAGAGGCAGAGGGAGTATGAGTTACTTTGAACTTTTTTTTTTAATCAGTAAAGTGACTGATAAATGCCAATACATGAATCTTGTTTAAGGAGTTTTGTAGATGTTGAAATGGATCCTTGCTGATAGAAGATGCCAAATTGCTGCAAAAAGTTACTCCATACACTGGGCTGATGTTCTGAATGGTTTTCATTAACCTTTGAAGTAGAAATGCATAGGTATTTACATTAACATGAAAACACAGTGCATTTACAGTAGGTGTTTTAGGTCCCCTCACCACTTGCTTAATTCCCTCTGCAGCAAAGGGACTCCTCATTCCCAATGCCTCCAGAACAAAACTATTCTTAGTGAGAGGCTTTTTGTTTGGGGCAGAAAAGATCTCTCAGTAACCAATCCACATAGTTATATACAGAAATATGTTACTGTCTGCCCACTGTGCAAAATGTTTGGGCTGTCACCCTTGTCTCATATGAGTATTTGAAGTGGCACTTCAGGGATACCAGTTCTCAGACAACACCTCCTACTCATAGCTCCCATAAAAGGCTTCTGCTGTGGTAATGAGGATGTAGGGTTTTGGTGAATCTCCACACATCTTTCCAACTCTTCAGGCATCCATATCCCTGGAAGCTCTGAGTATGTCCCCTGGAAATGCCTCTCTAGAATGTCTCCAGGATTTGAGCATACCCCCTACTGGACAAGATCATTCATCCCACCATAGGGCTAACTGGATCATATCATTTCAGTAGGCACAAATGACATTAGAGGTATCGCATAGACAAAATCATAAGTAACTTCATGGCTCTGGGAGAGAGTGTAGAGCAGATGGGTACACCGATGGCATTCTCCTCAATCTTTCCAGTCAAGGATAAAGGCCCAGGAAGGGAAGGTCACATTCTGGAGATGAATGAGTGGCTACATAGATGATGTCAATGAGAGCGTTTTGGCTTCCTGGACCATGGGAAGATGTTCTAAGACCTGCTTAGAGTTGGTGGTGCACCTGTTGAAGATGTGTTCCAGTGTCTTCCAAAACAGACTGACAAACTTACCAAAGAGAATTTTAAACTAGGATCATCAAGGATAGATGGACAAAGCCCTAAGGTAAATAAATGTACACAGGTAAATAAAGAAATGGGAAAAAGGGCAACATCTGGTAAGCCACACATACTATTTTATTTATTTATATAATTCATCACTCACCTGTTAAACATTCCTAAGCAGCATACAGTGATACATTCATAATCAAGAAAAAGAATACTAAATAAATAAGTAAAATCATAAAATGGATAGAATAAAAGGACAGATAAAATAAGGTAAAAAACCTAAAATAAACAATAACACATAAAACATAACATACAAATAAGCTTACACTGCCAATAACTAAAAGATACCTTCAAGAAATCAGAATGCCAGATAATAAAAATATATGACTATCATAAAGTCTAAACCTGTTTGACACATTGTTTCTCGCCAAAAGCTTTCTTGAATAAAAAAAAACTTTACCTTTTTTCTAAAAGACTTTATGCAAACCTTCGACCTGATATTGGCAGGTAAACTGAGCTCAGGACTGGCTCATGAGTTTTGCATACCGGTACAATTTAGTGGATCATACTAGAAGTAGTTTTTTATTTTGGGTCCTCAAAACATATGAAGAAATATAAACCTTCAGCAGCCCTTTTGATAGATACTGGCACAATTGAATGCAACACTTAAAAGATTAATTCTAAAATCTTAAATTTTACCCACCAAAAAATAGATAACCAATGTAAGGATTTTAAGATGGAGGGTAATGTGTTGCGTTCTTGAAGCCCCAGTGATTATGTGAGCTGCAGCATTTTGGGAAATTTAAGAGCCCTCAAAGTTGAATAAGGTAATCCCAAAAAAACAGAAATGCAATAATTAAAATGATTTGAGACTAAGACCTGAACTACAGACCAAAGGTTTGAGAGTGATAGGTAAGGGCGCAAATGCCAAACAATGCAAAGTTTATAAAAGATGTTTTGCACAACCTTTTTCACCTGAGATTTAAAAGAGATAGAAGTATCAAAAACCACTCCCAGGTTGTGAATTTGGAAAATAAAGTACCAGATCTACAGAGAGTCATGGAAGGGACTGACTTGAATGTGGTGGCGGTCACAGAGGTATGGTACTCAGAGAACATGACTGGGATATAATTATACTAGGTTTTAATATATTCAGGAAGGACAGAGTAGGAAGAAAGGAAGAAGCAGTGGCGTTATACATAAAAAAACTAAAGCAAGAGAACCTCAGGGCTTACGAGGAGGCACTATGGGTTAATCTGGATAGAGGAATGGGACATTCATTTATAGTGGTGTGTTTCCCTTGGGGTTTACCTAAAGGAAGTCTTGCCTCACAAATCTCCTACATTTTTTTGAAGGGGTGAATAAACATGTGGACAAAGGTGAAGCAGTAGATGTGGTTTATTTGGATTTCCAGAAAGCATTCGACAAAGTCCCACATGAGAGGTTTCTAAGAAAACTAAAATGTCATGGGATAGGAGGCGATGTCCTTTTGTGGATTGCAAGCTGGTTAAAAGACAGGAAACAGAGTAGGATTATTATGGTCGTCAACAAACCTTTTCCATTGGAAACAATTTAATAGAACTAGGGGTCACAATTTGAAACTCCAGGGAGGGAGACTTAGAACCAATGTCAGGAAATATTTCTTCACTGAGAGGGTGGTGAATGCCTGGAATGCCCTTCCGGAGATAGTTGTAAAGACTAAAACTGTGAAGGATTTCAAAGGGGAATGGGATAAACACTGTGGATCTCTAAAGGCTAAAGGATGAGAATAAATTAGAAAGCTAAATCTAAGAGAAACATGGGGGTGACCTGCATGGAGTGGCAGTTGCTACCTTGGGAGGCCTGCTGGGCAGACTAGATGGACCATTTTGGTCTTTTTCTAACGTCATTACTATGTTACTATATTACTATGTTATTAAATGGTCAGGTTCACAGTGGAAAAAGGTAAACAGTGGCGTGCCTAAGGGATCTGTACTTGGACCTGTGCTTTTTAATATATTAATAAATGATCTGGAAAGGGGTACGACGAGTGAGGTGATCAAAATTGCGGATGATACAAAATTATGCAGAGTAGTTAAATCTCATGCAGATTGTGATGAATTGCAGGAGGACCTTGTGAGACTGGAAGATTGGACTTCCAAATGGCAGATGAAATTTAATGTGGACAAGTGCAAGGTGTTGCTTATAGGGAAAAATAACCCTTGCTGTAGTTACACAATGTTAGGTTCTATTTTAGGAGTTACCACCCAGGAAAGAGATCTAGGTGTCATAGTGGATAATACATTGAAATCGTGGGCTCAGTGTGTTGTGGCGATCAAAAAAGCAAACAGAATGTTGGGAATTATTAGGAAGGGAATGGAAAATAAAAAGGAAGATTTCATAATCCCTCTGTATCGCTTCATGGTGAGACTGCCCCTTGAGTACTGTGTGCATTTCTGGTCGCCGCATCTCAAAAAGAATATAGCTGCACTGGAGAAAGTGCAGAGAAGGGCGACCAAAATGATAAGGGGCATGGGATGGCTGCCCTATGAGGAAAGGTTAAAGAAGATAGGGCTGTTCAGTTTGGAGAAGAGACGGCTGAGGGGGGATATGACAGAAGTCTACAAAATCATGAAAGGACTTGAACAAGTTAATGTAAATTAGTTATTTACTCTCTCAAATAATAGAAGGACCAGGGAGCACTCAATGAAGTTAGCAAGTAGCTCATTTAAAACAAATCGAAGAAATTCTTTTCTAGTCAGCGCATACATAAACTCTGGAATTCATTGCCAGGGGATGTGGTTTCAGCAGTTAGTGCAACTGGGTTTAAAAATAGTTTGGATAAGTTCCTAGAGGAAAAGTAATTAATAAGGAATAGTAGCTTGGGATCTATCTAATGTTTGGGTATTTGCCAGGTACTTGCAGGGCCGGTGCAAGGGGATTTGGCGCCCTAGGCGAGCCTTCTTCCTTGCGCCCCCCCCCCCCGGTCTCGGCCCCGACTCCTACCTCATTCTCAATCACGCCCGCTGACTGTGGTTTTCTGGGTCGCGAGCAGATTGGGCACTGCTTGCGGCCCGCCAAATCTCCACTCCTCTTTGCCACCACTTGCGGCCCCATATGGCTCGCACCCAGTGGCGCACCAAGGGTCTCCGGCGCCCAGGGGCCAATGCATTTGTGTGCCACAGAAAATCAGTGGCATCTCTAGACAGAAGAATTTGTTTTGGGTGGGGGGGAGCCAAAATGACATTTCTTCATCACACCCACCTCTATAGCATGGATCCTGCTTTAAAATTGGTTATAAAAAAAAGTGTTGTTAAAAAAAGTCCAAAGGGTCCTCTGCATTATTTTAAAAAGCTGGCCAGTTTCACACTTCTAGTAAAACTACTATAAAATTATTTGATAGCCTCATTCAACTAATTCTATATGGATTATGAGAGTGAAGTCTGGAATATATACGAAGGGACAGAATGTCAATACAAATCCTGCACCTCCAGTTCTGTATCTCTGTGCATCCACTGAAATTCCCCCAAACAATGGAGCTTGGATGTTTCCCTTACAGCTCATCATACTAAAAGATATTTTCAAATTCTGGTGTCACCTCACAGTAACAGCAGCACAAACACCTTCCACTGCCAGACACATTGTGAACTAACATAAAGCACCGCAAAAGAGACACCCAAAATCTATACTGCAATCCCATCATAACATAACAGTAATAACACCAAGGATTCAAACAATAATAACCCTACCTGTGAAAAAGCAAGGGTAAATATTACACTGGGTCCTGGGATAACAATACACCACCTACTGAGGAAACAAAACAAACCCGATTGCTATAGATCCCTATACAGACACTACATGCTAGCAGAATCTCTCATCGTGGTCACACACACAGAGCAGAGACAGACCCTCACCAAATACAGAATACAAAATAAAGGAGCACAAATTAGACAAAAACTGGAATGGAAACCCCAAGAAGCCAGACTCTGTGTATTAATAATGGAAAAACAGAACCACCATTCCTCATAAAACAAATAAAATCAAGAAACAAAGCATCAGTTATAATAGTAAAACCATACTAATAAAATATTTTAAAACTACTGATAAATAGAATTTCTATTAATTAAAATCATATACATTTTTTACAATTTCCCAAACACCAATAAAATATTTCAAAACAGTACATATATCAAATAACACACAATAATTAAAATTAATAAGGATTTTAAAAGCCCCTGCTGTCCATACATGGGAGTTCTTGATTTCCAGTCACCCTGATATTGTCGAGGATTAGGAGGTTATCCTCTCTCTCTCACACATACTCACATGTCCATTCTCTCTCACACATACAGTGTCACATACATACACATTCATGCTCTTATACCCAACCATAACCTCTCGCTCTCACAGACACTGACACACTCAGGCTCTAAGGCACTCTCTCCCCCTCCACACACACCCCCACACAAACTCTTACTCCCCTGGATTTTCTCATACACACTCATGCTCTCACTCTCACTGGCTCCCTCACATACACACAAACACACACTCCCAGGCAAGCTCCCACTCGTTCTCACACACACACACACACACAGGCAAGCTCCTAGTCATTCTCACACTGAACCCCAGGCAGGCTCCCATTCATTTTCACACCACTCCCTCCCCATCCCCCAGGCATGCACACATTCATTCTCACACACACAGACCCCCAGGCAGGCACCAATTTATTCTCACACACACCCATACACCACAAACAGGCAGGCACCTATTCTCACACATACAAACCCCAGGAAGACACCCATACATTCTCATTCACAGACACACCCTCAGGCAGGCACCCATGCATTCACACACATACACCCCCAGGCAGACTCCCATTCATACACATGCACACACTAAAGGCAGAGACCCCCTCTCTTTCTTTTGCCAGCAACCTCAGAGCCTCTCTCATTCTTCTGCTGCCACTGTCACTGCCGCTGTATGGCTATTGCGGAGGTGCTGATTGCTGCTATTGGCACTGAAGCCCATTCTGCTGCCTCCTCTGTGCAGGCCCCATGGGCTTCCAGATCCTCTATGCTGATCTCGTACATTGTGAGATCCGCATAGAGAAAGTGCTACTCTTGCACATTCCCAAAGATTACATGTTCCAATCAGTAAAAAGTAATTTATTTCTTTTTACATTTGCTGTCTGATCTTAGTTTTCTAATCGGTTGGTCACAGGCTTTTTTTTTTCCACCTTCCCTTTCTTATTTTTTTGCCAATTCCTTTTATAACATATTTATTTTCTCTCCATCTGTCTGCTTCCCTCAAACACACGGTCAGGTTCTCATTCTCACATGCTTTCTCTCTCTCACATACACAGGCACTCATTCTCACATGCTGTCCCTCATACAATCATTTATACACAGTCTCTCTCTTGCACATGCTGTCTAACTCTCACTCCCACATGCTGTCTTGCTCAAGCACAGGTTCTCACTGTCACATGCTCTCTCTCATACAATCATTCCTACACACAGGCTCTCACTGTCACATGCTGACTCACACACACACAGGCTCTCTGTCACTCCCACATGCTGTCCTGCTCAAGCACAGGCTCTCACTGTCACATGCTCTCTCTCATACAATCATTCCTACACACGGGCTCTCACTGTCACATGCTGACTCACACACACACACACAGGCTCTCTCTCACTCCCACATGCTGTCTTGCTCAAGCACAGGCTCTCACTACCACATGCTGTCTCTCACACACACAAAGGCTCTCCCATGCTGTCTCTGCAAACATTCAGGTCTTCACTCCCACACACACACACACAGTCTCTCAACTCATCTCATACACGCACACATACACACTGTACAAACCCTCAGTCTCTCTCTCTCACCTCTGGGCCGGCTCTGCAGCGGCCCCGGTCTTCTCGAGCCGCGCTGATCCTCTTCTGAACGTGGCAGATGCTCCTCCTCCTTCCGGCACGCGGCTGATGCTCCTCCTCTTTCCTGCCCGCGCGGCTCCGGCAACATTTTTCTTCCGGGGCCGCGCGGGCAGGAAGGAGGAGAAGTTCCTGCATTGGCTGATGCTCCTCCTCCTCCTTCCTGCCCGCGCGGCTCCGGCAACATTTTTCTTCCGGGGCCGCACGGGCAGGAAGGAGGAGGAGCACCAGCATGTTTAGACGCGACTGTACCACGGCCCTGCGATCTTCTTGCTGTGTGTATCTGCCATTGGGATGACGTCCACCGTCGGCCATTGGCCGTCAGCGGCTCGGCGCCCCCTAATGCTCAGCGCCCTAGGCGATCGCCTAGTTCGCCTAGTGCTTCCGCCGGCCCTGGGTACTTGTGACTTGGATTGGCCACTGTTGGAAACAAGATACTGGATGGACCCTTGGTCTGACCCAGCAAGGCATTTCTTATGTTCTTATATACAGACCTCCTTTGCAGGCAGAAGAAATGAATAGTGATTTAATTGAAAAATGTCACAAAATTGCTATGAAATGGGAGGTGCCTCTGCTAGATGATCTCAATCTGTTGGGTGCTGATTGGGACATTTTGACTGCAGTGTTATCTAGAAGCAGGGAGGTCTTGGATTGTCTGCAGAAAGAACTCTTCCAGCAACTGGTATCGGAACCGGCACATGAGGGGGCGATACTGGACCCGTTGCTTACCAATAGTAAGAGTGTTTCAGATGTCATGCGTGATCCCCCACACCCATAGCCACACACGCATGCACACATCCATATCCACACCCCCATGCGTGCGCTGCTGCGAGCATGTTATAAAATCCGGGGTCGGTGCATGCAAGGGGGTGCACACTTGTGCACGCCGAGCCCTAGGGGAGCCCCGATGGTTTTCCCCGTTCCCCCCACCTTCCCCTATCTAACCCCCCCCAGCCCTACCTAAATCCCTCCCCCCTACCTTGTTTCAATTATTTACACCTGCTTCTGGCAGGCGTATCTTGCGCGCGCCGGCCGGCTGCCGGCGCGCCATCCCCCGGCACAGCCGCTGTGCTGGAGGCCTCGGACCCGCCCCAGACTGCCCCCAGACTGGCACCACGCCCACGACCCCGCCCCCTTCCCGTCCCGGGGCTTGCGCGCGCCGCCAAGCCTATGCAAAATAGGGGAAACCGAGGTAATGCCTGCAAAAGAGGGCTGGCATGATCTCATTGAAGGCCACCCAAAACCATGCACATGGTGGAATTCTGCAGCACTCGAAGTACCTTTAATGGGAACCAGGAGCAGCAAACAGTAGAGAACTGCAACAGTCAAGGGTGGTAAGCAAAGAGGCTTGAACAATAGTGCAAAACTCAGGGACATTAGGAATACGTTTCAGACGACGCAGCATCCATAATTTAGAATATCCTGTTCAAATAATAAGCTAATTCTGGGGCTTAAAGGACAATCTGCTGTCAAACAGAAAACCCAAGTTCTTTCAAGCCAATAGAAATACCCCAAAATAAATCTTACTGATATTCTGATTTAATAAAGAATCACCTTTCTTTGAAAAACAAAGAGCTTCAGTTCTGGCCACCTTTAAAAATAAATGGTGATGGCACATCCAGGAATGAATCTTTGCTAAAAAGCTGGAAACGTCCTGCAAAACAGGGATCAAACTGCCCTTCACCAGGAGGTCCGGCTGAACATCAACAGCGTAAATACAAAACAGGGGAACACAGTTTTCCAATAAGGTACAGAGAGGTCACATGTGGATATTGAAAAGAGCCGCAGCTAGAACCGATCCCTATGGAACACCACACCTGGGCCTGGATTCATCATTCATCGCTGAACGATGAATCCAGCAAAAATGGGAGGGGTGGGCCTGCGAAAGCCCGCAGCCTTCGCACCACCGCGGTGTGCCGGCTGCCGTCGCACCGAATAGTGCCACCGTGAAAGGTTGTGCTATTCGGCGTGCTACTGCCGACGATAACGTTGGTAACGTTATCGCCGGCAGTGAAGACACCGCCGACTCCGCCTCCTCCCTGCCCAACTCCGCCCCTCCTCACCCCGACTCCTCCCCTCCCCTAATTTGCATGCTATTGCAGGCGAAAAGGGCCTTTTCACGTGCGATAAGCCTTTGATAAATGACCCCATTGGTAACATGCCAGTCCCAGGAGGAATTGCTGAACAATGCCTGCTGTTTCCTGGCATTAAGGTAAGATTGAAGCCATGCAAACATTCTTCCTCAGACACCTATTTCCCACAGGCGTTCCAAAGAAAGTCGTGGGAAACGGAGTCAAAAGCAGAGGGCACATCAAGACAAATTGCAACCACTGCACTACCACCACCTATGGTTCTCATAAAATAAAACTGGAGACTGATAGAAGCATGGTTAGGTATCATAAACTACAAGAGATCAAGGAAAGAAGCAGACAGGCAACAATATCTTGAAAAGGAAAAAGAATCCGAAAAAGCAGTCAAGAGAATTGAAGACCAGATGGAAGATAAAATAGCTAATGCTATAAAAGAGGGGGACAAGACTTATTTTTAGATGTATTAGTGATGGGACTGCAAGACGAGGAGAAAATGGAAGCGCTTAATAAGTATTTCTGTACAGTGTTCACTGAGGAGGAGCTGGGAGGAGGAGCACAGATAACTGCCAAATATATAGGAATGGAAGTGAGGTAGAACTCAAACAATGTTTGCGAGAAGCTGGCAAAACTGAAAGCAGATAAGGAAGTGGGGCTGGGACAGGATAAATCCAAGGCAACTGAGGAGATTTAGAGAAGTTCTGGGAGCTCCGCTATCATCTCACCTTTTCAATGCCTCCTTAGGGTGGGTCAGGAGTGGTCCCAAAAGGACTGGAGACAAAGGGGGCCACTCTTTACAAAAGTGGAAGCAAGAAAGAGTCCGAAAACTGCAGGCCAGCTAGCCTGACCTTGAGGGTGAATCACTCCTAAAACAGAGGATGGCGCAGTTTCTGGAATCCGAGGACTATCGGGTATGAGACGGCGAGGTTTTACCAGAAGTAATGTCTTATCAGATTAAACTCATCAGTTTTTTGACTGGGTGAACAGAGGGTTAGATCAGGGGAAAATGCTAGACATAGAGGTGCATTTTCAAAAGCTGTGCACTTAAAAAACAAATCAGCATAGGCGTTTGCATAAAGCATATATTTGGGTCTATGCTATTTTATAAACCTCATAAAACGTGCACAAGTAAAGTTCTGAGAGGAAATCTGTGCGTGTAAAAAAAGGAGCAAGCCAGGCTGGTCTGGCGCCAATACTTATGCACGGAAGCAGCTATTTTATAAGCAATCTACATGTGCAGATTTGGCAGCTTCATTGAATATATTTACATCTGTTCTATATTTGGAGTAAGTGATCGTGAACATCTTGAAAGTGATATACTGACCGGGTGGGGGTGGAGGGTCTGAATGAAATGGGGGAGCTGGGGCTGAAGAGTCAAGAGGGTCGCGATGATCTGCAGATGGACTGGGTGAACTGGTAGATTAATTGGTAAAACTGGTAATGTCATTGCCGCACGCAGGTTAAAAAATCTCCCGATTTAAATGCATAAAAACCAATTTACAGGCGATAAATGCGTTTAAATTACACAGGTAAAATCTCCATGTATATAAGTTTAAAAGTTAGACATAAAAATACCCGAGTATAGCAGTTGCATGCTACTTATCCACTTAAATTCTGATTTATCTGGCTAACCTCTATTTATCATTTCACTATAATTATAGCAAAATGATCACCCACAAAAAAAAAATAAAAGGGGCAGTGGGGCGATAGTGAGCAAGCGGCTGCATCGCGGTAGTGTGTTTTCGCCCGCCGCAGTTGCAGGTACGCTGCACACTATCACCCCCGTAGCACCAATGAAATAGTTGTAGGTATTTCCAGCGCTACTGCTGGCAGTAATGTACGAAACATTAACACACGCTGGGCTACCGGCCCATCATTTAACTAAACCCCGCCCAAACTCCTCCCCTTTCCCTCATTTAATTTTTTTACATCGTGATGAGGTCATCACATGCGTTAGTGCATTATCGCACGCGATAACGCCCTAACGCACGCAATAATGGCCCATCGCGATTTGAAAAATGACCCTATAAGTGGGGACTTTGGCGCTACTTGGCTGGATAAATTTTGAAAGTGGCACTCATTTGGACAAGTTCAGACTTATCCAGATAAGTAGCAGCAAAGCCTTGAAAGTGCTTCTTATCCAGCTATCTGGCTTTTAATAATTATCCAGCTAAGTAGAAGATAAATTGGAGTTTATCCATATAAGTGCTGCTATTTAACCAGATAAATTGGAACTTATCCAGGTAAGTGCAATATGTATTCTCAAAATTTTTAAAATGCATGCACATAGGGTCGGATTTTAAGATTTACGCGTGGGCGTAGATTTCTGCGCGCAACCTGGTGCGCACAAATCTACGCCTGATTTTCTAACAGGCACGCGCAGCCGTGCGCCTGTTATAAAATCCAGGGTCGGCGTGCGCACTTGTGCACCTTGCGCATGCCGAGCCCTAGGGGAGCCCCGATGGCTTTCCCCGTTCCCTCTGAGGCCGCTCTGAAATCGGAGTGGCCTCGGAGGGAACTTTCCTTTCACCCCCCCACCTTCCCCTCCCTTCCCCTATCTAACCCGCCTCCCAGTCCTACCTAAATCCCCCTCCACCTTTATTATTTAAGTTGCGCCTGCCTCCTGGCAGGCATAGGTTGCACGCACCGGCCGAGTGCCGGGGAACGATCCCCCGGTCTAGCAGGCCTTCGGAGGCCTCTGGCCACGCTCCCGCCCCGCCCCAGACCGCCCCCACCCCTTATTTCAAGCCCCGGGACATAGGCGCGTCCCGGGGCTTGCGCACATCACCGAGCCTATGTAAAATAGGCTCGGCACGCGCAGGAGGGGTTTAAAAGGGTTACGTGTGTATATTATGCGCAGAACCCTTTTAAAATCCACCCCATATTGCAGGGTATATTTGTGCATATTTTATAATTTGTGTATATCATGTATGTGCAAGTTATAAAATAAATATATCGCTCCATGGTAAGACCGCACCTTGAATACTGTGTACAATTCTGGTCGCCGCATCTCAAAAAAGATATAATTGCGATGGAGAAGATACAGAGAAGGGCTACCAAAATGATAAGGGGAATGGAACAGCTTCCCTATGAGGAAAGGCTGAAGAGGTTAGGGCTGTTCAGCTTGGAGAAGAGACGGCTGAGGGGGGATATGATAGAGGTGTTTAAGATCATGAGAGGTCTTGAACAAGTAGATGTGACTTGGTTATTTACACTTTCAAATAATAGAAGGACTAGGGGGCACTCCATGAAGTTAGCAAGTAGCACATTAAGACTAATCGAAGAAATTCTTTGTGTTTGGGTAATTGCCAGGTTCTTGTGACCTGGTTTGGCCTCTGTTGGAAACAGGATGCTGGGCTTGATGGACTCTTGGTCTGACCCAGCATGGCAATTTCTTATGTTCTTAAAGAAGTTTTTGCATGCCTTTATACTCACATATATGGGGGTGTGAGCAGTAGTTTGAAAGTTATCTTCTAGTGTACTTGGATTGCAGCAAGGCCTTAGGCACAGTTTTGCATAGGTGAACTATAAACCAACTCAATAATGTAGGTATGAGCCCTAAAGTGACTAACTGGTTTAGCAACTGGTTGAGTGGGAGGCAACAAAGACTAGTGGTAAATGGAGTTCACTACGAGGAAAGGGGGGTTACCAATCATGCACTGCAGACATTGGTTCTCGGTCTGATTTTGTTTAACATTTTCGTAAGTGATATTGTGGAAAGTCTATTGGGAAAAGTTTGACTGTTTGAGGATGGTACCAAAACCGGAAACCGGGCAGACATCCTGGAGGGTGTAGAATACACGAGAAGGGATCTAGTGAAGCTTGAGGAATAGTCTAGAGTCTGGTAGCTAAGATGTAATACTAAAAATTGTATGGTCATTCATTTGGGTAACAAAAACCCAAGAGAGCAGAACAGCATAAGGGGAGAAGTTTTCCAGTGCATAAAACAAGAGCGAGATATTGGGGTGATCATATCTGATAATCTTAATGTGGCCAAACAGAATGATAAGGTGATAGCAAAAGCCAGAGGAATGCTTGGGGGCACAGGGAGCGGGATAGCCAGCAGGAAAAATAAGGTGATATTGCCGCTCTATGTGCTCTGGTGAGACCTCATTTGGATTCATTTATATCTTCAAAAGGATAAAAACCAAATGGATTCGGTCTAGAGGGCACCTACTAAAATGGTCAATGATCTTCATAATAAAACATATGGGACAAGAAGCTTTCCTGCTTTATTCCCCCCCCTCAAAATAATTTTGGCGAGTTATATCTAGGAAGTGTGCTATATGTTCCAACTCCAGTGCGTGTAGATCCTCTCGAGCTCTAGATAGTTGTGACATTGTTTTTGGGGATCCATTACATATATGTTGGCGAGTTAGCAATGATATTTGGTCTCTAAGGTGGGAACAGGCTGACCCCTTTTGCTTTTTTAAGTAAGAAGATCAAGATATAAAATGTCCTCTTATAAAAGCTTTAAAACTGCCCCATACTAATACTGGGAATTGCACAGAGTCAGCATTGAGATAGAAAAAATCCAAAATTACCTGAGAGATGGTCTTAGTAGAAGGTATGTCATGAAGTAGAGAGTCATTGAGTCTCCAAAACCGATAACCATGTTCTCCTCTGCTTAATTGAAAATCTATAAATTTTGGTGCATGATCAGACCAGGTAACTATTTCCACCTCAGTTTTTTTCACTGAATGATAGAGAGATTTGTCTATCAAAAGTTAATCGATTCTAGAATATGAATCATGCGCGTTAGAATAAAAGGAGTAGGATTGTGAATGCAGATATTTCACTCGCCATGCATCAATCAAGTGAAAATCTGCCATCAGTTCCTTAAGGGCACGGATGTGAATCACAGCTACCGCTGAGTGGCCTTTAGAGGTATCTAAAGTCGGTGAGAGTGTTACATTTAGATCACCTCCCATTATAAGTTTTCCAGCACAGGAGATGTGGATGGGAAGAGTGGATGAGTGATATGGTCCTTATCTGCCATCATACTCTATGCTTAAGGAAAAGAGGCCATACACACAAATAACGGAAACGGGTACAGAGTTCATGCTGAGGAGAAGAGGGTGGCTAATGGAGTGCCAAAAGGGGTTGAATCTATTCACTGTTTTCATACGTGGTTCTAGACCGGCAGATATTTTTATCTTATCAGAAGTAGACCTGTACTATGGTCGATGACCTGGGGAATGGAAAAAATGAGCAAGCTATTCAAACATTTCTATCTGATCATGAATGTAGCAATGCTTCACTTTATTGCACTTGCACTTTAGCTCCTTGGATTGAAGACCCTGCCAGTGGCAATGCTAAATTCTGACTGTGGGCCAATGGAGGGCCATTGTACTAGGAGCAGTAATTCTCTGACACCATGCCCTGATCTGCAGCTCATAAACTCCGCCCAATAGGGTTGCCAACTGACTCCAGATTTTCAGGACAGGTTGATCCAGTCTTGGTTTTAGCCCAACACATGTAGGAATGTGTGGTCTTGCTTTTCTTAAGGAATGCATATGTAAATCAGAACTACAAATTCCTGCAAGCAATGGGCTAAAAAGAGGACTGGATCAATTTATCCTAAAAATCTGGAGCCAGTTATCAACCCTACCACCCAATGATGACATCATCAGGAGTAGTAGAGTAAAATGCTGATGCTGTGATTTGATAATTCACCTCTTTGCAAGCCCTTTGCGAATCCCCAAAGCCAAGACCTGGTGCATTATAGTTTATTTCATTTTATTTCTGTGATTGTATAGTTTAGGTCCCATAGGGATTAGTGGATAGCAATGTGTCTTACTTCCATTAATAACATTGTTGATGTAAGTTGAGGATGTAGAAGGCAGATGTGTAAACATTCATGCCCTAGATGCTTTGTACAAATAGAGATTAAAACAAGATGTGCAGAATCTCTGGAACATCAATAGCAATGCTCAATTTAATGAAAATGGGCTTTCAAAAGCTTGCTCAATAAAATCAGAGTAGCCATTTAGTCAAGATATTATGGATCATAAACTGCCAATCCTCTGTAGCACAGAAACGTGAGTAGGGGAGAGTGTTTTGTTTAGCCTGCATCAATTGTTCTGCTGTAACAAACCTTTATCTATAAATCTAAGATGATCAAAAAGGGTGGAAGAGTAGCTATCATTTTTCATGACTCCCTGAAATTATTGAAGGAAGAAGCCATTACTAATAGCCGATTCTTTTTTAGTAGAGCCGCCAATAGAGGAACCCTCACAGTACCTTCCTTAAAAAAAAGCTCACCTCTCCTCCACCAGGGACCACGCAATCTCAATTGCAGGCCCCAGGCAATGGAACTCCCTACCTACCCTGCTCAGATTAGAACCATGCTATGCTAAATTCAGAAAGAAACTAAAGACTTGGCTCTTTCGACAAGCCTATCCTGATTAGAGCCTCCCTTTGATCCCCCCTGACTAGAGCCCCCCTTGACCCCCCTCACTCTACCCCTTCTCACCTTGATGGCTTTCCGGACCTCGAATCCTCCTACTTACATAAATCATGTTTGACATGTGAATTAATGTACTTAGTCATAGCTCTTGTAAATATTTCAATTTTGTACCCTGTATATAGTTACCTTATAGCCCTCTTGTTACACCTTCTAATATCTCTTTACGAGTTACGCTATACTTCCTACTACTCTTCTTTTCTTGTGTAATCTGGACGTTTTATGCTCCCCTCCCCCCTCCCTGTTCATTGTACTTTGTTTCTAAGCTGTCTGTTATTATGTAAACCGGCATGATGTTTGCACACTAATGCCGGTATATAAAAGTTTTAAATAAATAAATAAATAAATAAATAAATAAATAAATAAATAAATAGTGTTTAGGTGAAAGGAAGACCTTCATTTATTGTTGGTCTACCATCTAGCAACAATGGATTGGGTTTTCTTGGAGACTACTCAACTCAGCCTTTGGGATATACCTAATCAGTCGGGTTCTCAAGACATTCACAATAAACAGGCATGGAAGCAGTGCATGCAAATACATCTCATGCATATTCATTGCAAATATCCTGAAAACTTAACTGACAAGGTGTGGTCCTGAGGATTGGCTGGAGAACTACTGCCTTAGAGGAACTGCAGGGTAGTCTCGGGATAATGTCTCTTGGAAGAACCTATTGGTGATTGCAGACCTTAATATTCATGCAGATAATCCAACAAAGAGCAGAGAAAAAGTTTTTATCCCTCATGAGTGATCTGGGCTTTTCCCAGCAGATACATTCTTCAGCACCGATTACTAGACATTATTTGGATTTAATTTTCATGTCAAATAGGTTTGCATTTGTAGAGGGGGATATTTCTACTATTTCAATGTCATCGTATGATCACTTTCTAACCACTTTCACACTTGAAGTCAATATGGTATTGCCATCTATCAACAAAGAAAAAACTTTCAACAAAAATCTTGGAAATATTGGTATTGAAAGCTTAGCAAATCACCTAGATAATTTTCCTCATATTTTTTTTGAAAGCACCTTATTTAGCCAGGTAGAAATCTGGAATGATATCTTGAGACTGTTCCTTTTACAGAGCTATTGATAAATCCTGCTCGCCAGGTACCATGGCTTCATCCAGGATTACATTTATTTAATAACTTGGCCACTTGGAAAGAAAATGGCGTACAAATAAAACTAATGTGAATCACCAGCTATGCAAATGTCAGTCAGCTAATGAGGCAATGAAATACCTCAGAAAGACAAATAATGCACAAGAGGCGAGCATTTTTTCAGTAAAAAAGGGGGTTCTGTAAGAAAGGGTCATGATGTGTAGCTGGAAAAGGGGGAGAATCATTAACAAAGTAAGTGTTTCTTCCCGGAAAGGATGGGAACTGCCTTCCAGTGAGAAGCAAAAACCATAACAGGAATCAAGAAAACCTGGGATAAGCATGGAGGATAAACCAAGATTCAAGTAGTGTTGATGATGTTGCAACAGAAGGGGGACTTCTAGCATGTTCTACATTGCATGTTCAGTGCACAGTGTTGGCAATTATTATCGCTGGGAGGCAGGGCACAACTCCATGCCGCAATGTCCACGATCATTCTGAATACACCACAGAAACACCATTAACAGTCGCTGATGGTGGTGAGGGCAAGGGATAATGACTGAGGCCCTGTGGTATGGCCAGAAATGCAACTGTCAACAGACTAAACTGATGAAATAGCTTGACCTTGAATTTAATACCCCCCTCGGCAGAATAATCACCAGGGCTAACACAGGAAGGAGGACATGCCCTTTAATGCGGAAACCTCAAACAGCTGTTCTTTGCATGGACATGCCTGCTTGCTCTTAAAGTTTTGGTGAAGTCAGGGCAGAACTGACAGTTAGATTTATCTCCCCAATAAGCAGTCAACATTATAATAAAGTAAAAATGCTTTCCATGCACCTCTGAGAGTGCATTGGAAATTAATCTAGGCATCAAATTAATTAGAGTTTGTAAGTGAGTAGTTGCTTACAAACCAAATACGTTTCCCAGAGAGACCTCCCCAGGGAACGAGCAAGGCCGAAGAGGATTATGTTGGGTGAGGCTGTGCTAAAGTTGCCAGCTGGCTCTTTTTTTTTTTGTTGCTGTTTTTACCTACACACTGTTTCAGCGAAATCGAAATCAGAGCTACAAATCTATACCTGCGATCTGCAGAAAAAGCAGGACCGAATCATCCTGTTGGTAAAAAGTGAAACCAGCGGTCAGCAGGCAATATACAGTCTCTTTCATGCCAGATAAAAGCACGGGAGCTGAATGGCGTGCATGCAAGATTACTGTGCAGTGGACTTGGGGAACTGAATTAGGTGACAAATCCCCAGTGTTTGCAGCTTAACTTCACATCGTCAGACGTTTGATCCAGTCCTTGTTTTCTATCCCAGTTCATTCTGCAGAACGACCGGCACCAAGCTGCACAGAGATGGAGCAATCAGATCATCTCATAGAATTAGGTTGGTCTCGAGGCTGAATCCATGTAAGCCCGTTCTCCCATGGCATTCTTGGGGGGTGGGATAACGGTGAATGACACTAAGCACAGTCATCTTTGAGTTTCTGTCTCTTCCATCGCATGCACAGGTTTGATATGTTGTACAATAATTTTACAAAGAAACTACCTACGTGAGTGTAGTACAGCAATGGGCAACACCAATGCCACAAACGGGTCCAGTTTTCAAGATATTCCTAATGAATATTAATGATGTGCTGTATATCTGCATGCACTGGGTCCAAGAACCAGGTTAGTTTGCATGTTGTGCTTATTTTGGAAAACAAATTACAAATAAACCTGTTTCTGGTCACCGAGGATGAGAGTCGTCCATGACTGCTGAAGGGGGTGCCAGGTGGCTCCTGCACACTGGGAACAGGCCGAGTCACTTCTGGCTTTTACTATTGCCCACTCCTAGCACAGACCTGCGGTCCCAGATTCCCAAAGAAAAGCACAACTACAGCTTCATTTAAGCAAAAAGGATGAGAGGTGGTAACTACAGACCTGACCCACTTTATCATCCTGGGAGCTGTCTGTTGCATTATGACAGTAATGTTATTAAATTCAATGATAACACTTGTAGCTCTGGTTTAATAATTCCTGCCGTCTTTAACGGGGCGGTGAAGCCAAGATTTTCATGGATCAGAAGACTTTATTCCCAAGGTAAGATGGAATAAATATGTCTATTACTTCTATAACCCAAATTAAATATTAAAAAAAAAATAAATACACATGAGTTTCAACATGTACTTCTTAATTCAAACTGAGGAATCTGCAGCTACTTAAAGTTGATGAAGTCAACTTTGCTTCAGTTTCTACAGCCATGGGCCATATCTTTCTATACTGACTATATCTAGCCCTTTAAATGAATGAAGGTAATAATTACCATAAGAATAACAGATAACCATTCTTTATGGTTCACATTTGTTTCTTGTACTGCTGTTTAGGGATCCACAGAGTCAGTGTAAGTATTTACAATTTAACTTTATTTTAACTTGGTATATGACTACTGATCTCCCTCTCTCTCCTCACTTCCTGTTTCTTCTTCTCACAGCCCTGCCTTTCTGCTGTTACTGAGTCTACCTCAGATACACACATTCCTGTAGCTTTCCTTTCAACAGATTAAACCAACAACACCACACGTACTTTCCCCCCCCCCCCCCCCTACTGACTTGGATAGAGGGAGAAGTACAAACACACGGAGACCTGATCTCTTTAGTCCTGTAATCACCCGGGCGCGCTGATCAATGTTTCAGCCGTGGTTCCCAACCTTATTTGTGTGGTGGCCCAGAGTCCACGTCATCGTGGCACCACCATCACCTTCACCACCGTCATTTTCTCTTCCTTTCCCTCACCCCCCCCCCGCCCCCCAGGCATCATAAGCTCCCCTTCCCTCTCTTCCCTTCCCTCCCCCCCCCCCAGGCATCATAAGCTCACCTTCCCTCTCTTCCCTTCCCTCTCCCACCCTCCAGCATAAGCATTTCCTTCTTTTTCTCTCCCCTGGCACCATCACTTCTCTTCCTTCCTTTCTGCCCCACTCTTGGCATCACCATTATCATTACCTTCCCTTTCCCCCATACCCTGTCCCTCACCCCCCACCCCGCATCACCATGTTCCTCTCACTTCCTCAACACTTGGCATCCTCCTCCTCCTTTTCCTCCCCCTCCACCCTCTGCCATAATCATCTTCCCTTCTTCCACACCCCAGGCATCCTCATCACCTTCTCTTCCCTGACCTCATCACCTTCTTCCCTTCCCTGTTCCTCCATCCTCTAGTACATCACCCACCTTCTTCTCCCTTCTCTCTCCCCCCCACCATCTCAATAATATCACATTCTCTTGCCTTCCCGTTCCCTCCATCCCACATAATTATAACCTTCTCTTCCCTCTTTCCTGCCATCATCACATTTTCCTGCCTTCTCTTTCCCCCACTCCCTGGCATCACATCACTTTCCCTCTCCCTCCACCCTTCCTCCCTCACCCTCTGGCACCTTCACCTTCCCCTCTCTTCCACCCCCTGGTATCATCTTCCCCATACCCTTGGCACCATCACCTTCTCTTTCCTTTTCTCTCCCTCTACTCCCTGGCATCATCCTCTCCTCTTCTCGTCTTTTCCTTCTCCTTCACCCCTTGGCATCATTATCGTCATCCCTCTCCCTCCGCTGCCTGGCATCATCTTCCCTTCTTTCTCCCTTCACCCCCCCCCCCCCCCGCCCGGCATCAGCAACATCTTCCCTTCCCTCTCCCCACACATCTCGTGGCACATTCAGCTTTCCCTCCCCCACACAACATTTAGCATATTCAGCTGTAACATTTTTCTCTTATGTCCTGGAACCTGCAGAGTCTATGAGTGGTGCTGTTTCGTCCTCTGCCGGCTTCCCTCTGCAATAAGAACGGCAGGAGGCCAAGCTGGCCTCACAAGATTAACAGGGCCCGCCCCATGAGGTTTCAACTGCAGAGGAAAAGCAGCAGAGAGAAACCCCGCCCTCTAACCCTCACCCCTCCCCCTGCTGCTGGGAGGACATCCTGCAGGCCAGGAAGGAAAGAAAATTAAGACTGCAGCTGTGCCTCAACTCCTTTCTGTCAGGCTTTTTTCGCGGCACACCGATTGGGAAACACTGTTCTAGAGGATAGGTCTAGTCCTGTTGCATCACTGTCCTTATAGTGTGGTCGGATACATTGGTCTTGTACAGAACCACTTCTCTTTATTTTCCCTTCCAAACAGCCACCGATTCCTGAAGAGATATCCAAATCTGTCTGACCCTGAGCCAGTATTCTCCTGTGTGTTGACTGCCGCAATAAGAACATAAGAAGATGCCATACTGGGTCAGACCAAGGGTCCATCAAGCCCAGCATCCTGTTTCCAGTGGCCAATCCAAGTTACAAGTACCTGGCAAGTGCCCAAAAACTAAGTCTATTGTCTAGTGTTGAGTAGAAGTCTAGTGTTGAGTAGAAGTCTCTGCCAAACATCTGCCGTTATCGGCATTTGCGTCATAAGCTCACTCCACTTTCTGTAACCACTGTACAAGATCTATTCCCCAGAAGATACACAATGATACCTTCCTGCCATTCATTCTCTCTCAGTGGTGGACTGACAGGTTATATCCAGACTATGTTCCCTTTACATAGTGGTGGTAAGTCTCTGGCTCCTTTCTTTATAGTGTGACAGATGTTTGGTTTGTTATTTTATCAATTGCTGTTGAGTTCTTGCAACCTTTGGTCCCTGAGGTTGTAGCAAAGGCTCTTGTATTGGGAGCAGCATTCTAGTTCTTTGCTGGGAAGATGTGTTGTGGTAATCTAATATTGCCAGATATGGATTCTCTGCTGCTTCATGTGCCTTCATCATAAGCTGATTGGCCATCTTCATAGCCAATTCTGCCTTTCCATTACTTTGGGGATACAACGGAGATGGTATCTTGTGCTGGAAGTCCCATTTTCCCTTGTGCAAATTCTGTAGATGTATTTTGTGGTCCATTGTCAGAAATGAGGGTTTCTGGGACCCCCATGCCTCACATAATGTATTTAATACATTTATATACTGCTTAAATAATAAAAAAATACATTGAAAGCAGTTCACAAGATAACAATAGTCATTTAAAATACCACCAAAATACACAAATTAAAATACAAAAACATCATAAATATAAAAATAAGATTAAATAAACATAAAATTAAAACTAAAATCTAAAATAATTAGATAAATCTCAAACAAAACCACCTCACTTTCAAAGGAATCTTCACGCACTCATATTATATCCAGGTTTCCACCTCATCTTTGGAAACAAATGTGTTTCCACTTGCTTCTGAAATTTCTGAAAATTCAATTCTATCCTAACAGACCCTGGCACTGCTTTCCTGTGAGAAGGCATGTGCTACATACCACTTCATTTGTAACTTTGGGGCCAATGCTGCCATCAGAAATCGTCTCTGAGATGCCCTTATTTCCCAGCCTGGTTTATACCATAAAAGCCATAGATATTTAGGACCATTGCCCCTCACCAGTCGAAACACGAAGGTCAGCAGCATAAATTTGGCTCTTTCAGCAAAGAGTAGCCAGTGCAGTTCTGCAAGCAGAGGAAAGGCTCTTTCAAAATGTATTTATTTGTTTAATTTAAAGTCTTGTATTTTGCAAGTTCCAAGATACATACCTGTCCAGTCCAGAACTTACATTTTCCCCTTAATCCATCGTGCTGCCATACTTTGAAATATCCGAAGTTTACAGGTTAGTTTACCTAGCATCTGCACAAGCAGCACATTGCAATAGTCCAATACTGAAAATGCAAAGGCATATACTGCTAAATTTAGAGCTTGAAAACACAAAAAAAGGATTCAGCTGATGCATTAAGTAAGCTCTCTGTGCTACTGGCCCAATATCAGCCTGCAAAGAAAAGCTACAATCCAGAGCAGCTTCTAAGGTGAGGAGTTTTCCTAAGCTCAGAAGAAATGGGACTAGCATGCCCCTCAACAACAGGTCGGATGGTCAGCGCCAACAACCTTTTCACAGTATTCCCTATACACAGGGCCTCAGCCTTGTTCCTATTCAGAGCCAAATTGCTCTTCTGGAAACAGCAAGACCACAGGAGTAATCCAGTCACACTGAAAAGGAGTGAGCACCTGACCCAAACTGAGTGCAGGCTTGAGCAATACAAGACAGAGGTCAAGCCACAGGATGGCCCCTCTGGTTGTAATGTGAATACCAAAGAGAACTGTACTGAGAGGAAGAAGCTGCTGTTATTCTCCACATCAAACAATCTGGCCGCGTTTCAATTGAGCTGGTACCGCCAGACACAAATTTGCTTGACAAACTTTGAATCCTTGACAAACTTTGAATCCAGTCATGAGGCACAATTCCATTCACCGAATGTCTTTCAGCTCACACCAGCATCCCGGTGAGAAAATGTATTTACGCATCAGTTAAGAGGAAATCTTATCGGAAACCCACCAGTACTATGCCAGTGTCTTGTGGTAATAATCTCTAATCAATATTGACTTTTGGATCATATGCGTATGGATATGCAAGAAGTCCTGATGAAAAAAAAAAACTTCTTCACACAATCGGACTTCATACAGGACTTTGCTTCTGAGTCTTTTAACAAAGTCTCGCACCAGGTTTCAAGACCCAGCTCCCAGTTCAGGCCAGCCCTGCTCCACTAACTATGGGGCCGATGCAATACAGTGCTCAGCCAAGCGCACTGTATACCCTGCAGTCGGACACGGGTTAAATAGGCGCTAATCCACCCCCTAATGCAACAGGGGGATTAGCGCCTATTTAACGCGCCTCAGACGTGGAGCGAATGAGATAGCTCTCATCACATGCAAATGCATGCGAATGAGGCTATTACTCATTCACTCCGCATGCAATAAAATAAATGTGCGCCTCAGGCACATATTTATCGCTCAGATATTAACGCCTGCCGTTAATAGCTGAGCGCAAGTAAAAGAAGTACAGAAAAGCAGGAAAAACTGCTTTTCTGTACTTGTTCAGTAAAAAAAACAAAAAAAAAAAAACCTCGGCAGACCACCGAGTTATGAAGGCCGAAGCCAGTAAACCAGCGTCGGTTTTCATAACCGGCAGCCGCCGCGGGGTCACATTAGCAAGGAGGCGCTAAACCCTAGCGCCTCCTTCCTAATGCGACTCCCTATTTTGGATATTGCATGGCACCCCCCCCCCCCTTGCGGGCCATGCTTGCCGGCGCCGGGCGTGACTTTTCAGCGCCCGCTTTCCGTGAAATTCATTGCATCGGCCCCTTTGGGAGTACTTGCTGATCTCATCCTTGCTCACGCTTTTGCAGGCTAAGCCAATCTTTGCTCCTGTCCCCTGCTTGCACAACTTTCAGGGGTATTTGTAAGCTCTGGGTCTGCCCCCCTGAGACAGTGGCGTTAACCCGTCATTTGTTTGCTGGAGGTCCAGCTGGCTATCCTCCGTGACAGAGACAGGACCCTATCCTGGCTCTCCAAAGGATGACCCTATTGCAGAGGCGAGTGAGAGAGCCTGAGACCATCTCTGAGATGATTTCATGCACCCCTGAGCAGCGTAAGCTTAGCCACCTAAATTACTACTTAAAGTAAGGAAATTAATTGGCAATGGGTTTGAGATGAGACATAAGGTTTATTTCATATCTTTTGTAACAAGAATGATTTACTCTGTTAAACCAAATTTAAAACAAAATCTCTCATACATAAAACCATTATATATTTTATTTTGCTTGTTTATTGATTAGTACTACCAACAAGTTAAGGGCACTGCTATGGGGGTCACTATGGCCCCCGACATAGCCTGTCTATATGTTTCAGATTTTGAATCAAAATGGTTATCTGGGTCCTCCTTTCAGCCACTGATATTGAAATGGTTGAGGTATATTGGCGATGTTCTGATTATCTGGCAGAGTTCCGAGATTCAGTTTTTCTGTTTCTAGATTGGATGAATATGTGCGACTCCAAGCTACATTTTTCACATTGTTTGCATGAATCTCAAGTTTCTTTCCTAGACATATTAATCACCATACAGAATGGTTGCCTTACTACCTCCATCTACTGTAAGGAGACAGAAAAGAATACTTGGTTAGTATACTGTAGTCACCACCCTCGATTATTACGTGATCATTTTCCAGCTGGCCAATTTCTCAAATTACGTCATCTATGCTGTGACTGCGTTGACTTTATTTACCAGTTGCACACTATGGCTCATCAATTCTTAGCCCATGGGTATCCCATGTGGTTAAAAAGCCTTTAAGCTTTTTAACCACAAGTTTAACCTCCTTGTTGAATGTAACTTTTGCTTCTTCTGTTAAACGATTGTTCTTTGTTACAGTTACCCCGTTCTGTGTAAACCGATCTGATATGGTTCTAACCATGAAGGTCGGTATAGAAAAGAGTTAAATAAATAAATAAATAAGCGGGCTTTATATGTCAATCATGACTGGCTCTTTTTGCCCCGTAACACTGATGACTTGGAGACCTTCACCTGCATTTTCCCTTTCTCCAGCCCAGTATGCCATTGGGGGTTTTTATCTCTTCACCCGTTTTTTTTCGCTATCTCTGATTTGCATTTCGATGAGGCTGCAATCTCTGGAATTTTTTAGTCTCCTCTGAGATACCTTCCTTCACTAGTATCACTCCTTCGATGGGTCATAGACCATGCGGTTCGTGTCGTGCATGTCCTTTTTTTTTTTTATCCCTTTCAATTTTCCGGCATCCTATCACTGATAAAGAATATTATTTATCATTTTCATCTGACTGTAGCACTTGCTTTGTAGTCTACGCTATTCTTTGTTCCTGCTCTGAACTTTATATCAGTAAAACTGTTCGGGCTGTCCTTACCCGTATTTTTTTAACATTGTAGTTGTCTGCATCGTCAGCGCATTCAGGTCCCCTTGGTTTCACATTGGGTACAGGCTCATCACAATTTAGATGATTTGTGGTTTTTTTGTGATTGACAGGATCACCCTCCCCTTGAATGGACTTCTTTTTACTGATCCCCTCCCCCTTTATTTTTTACTTCTCTATGCATAACCCATGTTTAGCCTACCAAATTTTGATGTTTGTTTCTGGCAGGTCTCCAATTTTGACTCTTTGATTGGCTAATTCTTTACCCTCCTTGATTGGAGGTTAGGGTCATGTGATTTTTTGAGCTCTTTAAGTTTCTCGGTGTCCTAGAGTGCCGGTTTGTTTACATTGTACATAGACTGTTTTCTTTGTGCTTCTATTCTGACAAACGTAGGTAGATTTGCTCGAGTTTGTAATAGTTTCTGTATATAAAACTGCTATTTGTAATTCTTTGTTGATTCACTACTTTGTAACCTTGTGCATTTCCTGCTTTTAGTGCCTTGTCCCTCCCAAAGCAGCATGTCTGGCAAAACATGTACATGTCGGGGAACTGACTTGTACTACATTGCTTATATAAATTTGCCTTTGATGAATGTTCTAATAAAACTCTTCTGGATTCTTTCAGCGAGTAACCTTGTTGTCTTTAATCAATATTGACTTAAATTTGAAATTTCATAGTTAATCTGAGTTGATGCACCTTCTATTCTCTCCATACTATATGTGGGGCAACCTTTTTTACCACTTGTTATTCTGATATCTTTTATTGCACCAGTGATGAGACCATGCATATCCTTTCTTCAGGTCGCCTTTGAGGAAGTGACTTGTGTGGTCTTGAAGGCTCATGCACATCATCATGGTTGGAAAACCCATATGTTGGGCCAATAAAAATGATCACAGCCTACAAAGACTCTAGTTTTCTCCTGCACTAACATGATTACAAGAATTCTTCATGTCTCAAAACATTAATTTGTCTGCAATTGTCTTTACCCAACAGCAAACTGAGAATCATAAATCTGATAATAATTTGGGTTTATATACTAGGTTTCATCTAAACGGGATTCAAGAGGCCTGACAATATGGCACTTCAGAAACATGCACGAAGGCATCTCAGGTGCATGGTCAGGCACACGTTTTTAGTGCTTCCAAAGGAGGGAAGGGAGAAGGGACAACATTAGGGTTAGCATTTTTTTTTGTTTCTCGGCAGTTTCCTCCCATTTCTTTGAGCATCCTCCTCAACTGGAACCAGGGCTGAGATCCGGCACCAGGAACTTAATTCACACTACCCAGGGATTTTCCCCCTGTTTTACATTTCCTCCAACACTGCAGTGACAGCTCTGGGCAGGGGGCCATGCACCAGGACTCCTTCTGAAACCCTCCAATCATGGGTCCTGAATCTGGCCATTAGTTGTCACTACTGAGCAATGACCACAACTCCCACACACACACCCCCCCCCCCTCCCAACTAAGGAGCTTTGATTGCTGCCTCTGCTGCATCCCTGGCCTCAGCCAAACCCATGCTGTGGAAGGCCAGACTCGAGGATCAAACCAGATACCTTCCACATGGCAGTGGGCAACACTGGCACCTAGCCAAGGGGCCAGCTCAACAATCTCATTACTATTACACAATCATAATTCAATAAACTGAGGTACAAGAAGACGACAAGTGGCTTGTCCAAGATCACCCAAATGATAAGCCGTAGGTGAATCTGTGCGCTGTATTCCAGACGTCTTTCAAAACCCAGCTCAAAGTCTTAATCACTAAACCACAGCTCCAAGTGTTTTAAAATTGGCAGCTGAGGAGACAAAAGTGGTCTGATGTTGGAAACCTCATATTGGTTCCCTCTCCTGCTGCATGGACCCAGACTGTTATGCATCTGCAAGTCATCAGAGAAAAAGTAAAACTGTCTGGACCTGTTCCAAGTCCTGTGGGAAAGGTTGGAGGTCACGTACTGCTTTTCTACCTTCTGCTAACTAAGAAGAATAGAGAAAGGTTCAACCTTAAGGGACCTTGAACTGTTTAGCGTGGAGATGTGGAAGAAAAGGCCAAATGAAAATAGATGAATTACGACATTATTCCCAAGAGAGTTCCACAAGATCATTCTTAACATAAATAAGATTTCCTTCCTCTCTACCCATCGCATATAAATAAAAGTGGGAACAAAAAAGAGCAATTTCCAGCAATTCTCAATGAAAGCTGCCAACAGTGCTGACAATTTGGTTGTAAATTGACAGCAACAGTGAAAATGTTAAACGCTTTACCAGTAGGCACTGTGACCTCCGGCAAGGCACGGTAGCAGTAATTTATTGCGTAGCTTCAGAAATAGAGGGCACATAATGGTTCTCCGCAGTAACTGATTTTGTGTTCACTGCTCATGACTACAGGAGGATCTATTAATCACGAGTGCTAAAGTCAGGAGTTAGTTATGAAAACTCTTCATGAAGAGTAGGAATTGAGCAGTGGCAGGCAGCGCTGTGCCCAGCTTGGTGAGTATCGAGGGTGGCAAGGTTTACTCTTGAGTAGGCAATGGAGTTTCTGGAGTAACAGTTACAGGACACTATCAGTGGTGATTTGGTGTATGGAGGGGGAAGGGGGAAATGGGTTGGAAGACAGCAACATTTATATCCAATGGTATGGAAAATAGTCCTCAGGGGTACTCTAGCTGATCTGTTTTTTTGGGTTATCTACAACTTCTATACATCAGACAAAAGGTTGCACCCCTGCCTGGTTTGCTTGCTAACCCTGCTGGTGTGCTTTATGTGGTGGTGGTGGTTGTGTATGTGGGGGGGTGCGGTGTGGTGCTGTGTGATGGTGTGAGGAGTTTGTGTATCCAGGAGGATGTGTCTCTGAGGTTGGTGGTGCTGTGGCTGTATATGTGTGTGTGTGTGTGTGTAAGGTGAGGGAGGGACTCTTTGCCTCTTGCATTCTCCACTATCCCCCTCGCACTCTCCAGTTTCTCCACCTCTCCTCCACCTCCCCTCCCCATCACCTCTCACTCACGCCCTCCCCTGTATTCCCTTCCTCTCACTTCCTTCTCTGTGTTCCCTTCCCCTTTATTTACCTCTCCTTCTCCTTTCCTCTCCTTCCGCCTTTCCTCCCTCCCCCACATGTAAGGGATGGTGGTATAAGTGGGTTCTGGGGGGGGAGGGCATCCTCATCTTGCAGTTCGGGACCCAAGGAAGCCCCACCAGCTCTTCTGCTCCTGTCCATCAGTCCTCTTCAGCCTGTGGGATCTGGAAACTCCTAGCCATCCTTCCTGCCACCGAGATTCTGTGCCTGAAGTGCCCAGGGTACTGATCCATTCCCCAGTTCTGGCTGTTGCCTCGGCTACTCCCCGTTCTCCTCTTGCTTCTGCTGCCACTGGCTGGTCATCCTGATTCCTGACACTGCTTCACCTTTGTTAGGGGGGCTCCTATGTGACATGGCATCATTCTCACCTGGAGCCCCTAACATTTTTACATTATAGAGAGATATACTTGCATACATTCGGTCTCCTACTGCTTCTTTGGGCATGTAGTTCAATTGGAACTAGTTTCTATATGCAACTGCAGAAATTTTCCCTGTTTTATAAACCCACCCCCATCCCAGCCCAGCTACTGAAAATGGTCCTTGGCCAGAGGCTGCAGCTTCTTCATGAACCCAGTAAACATCAATCCTAAGTCTGGCCAGTAGGTGTCACCATTGAGCAATGGCGGAGACTTCCACCCAGCTGCCTGCCAGGGGCTGTGAATGTTGCCAATGGTGCATCTCCAGCCTTGACTGGCTGACGAGCAGATGCCTAGCGAAGCAACGGCATCCAGGTCTTCTGTACAAGAGTACACGGCACTACTACTGAACCACAGTATGCAAATATATCTATGCATGTGCCTTGTGAATAATCTGAAAACCGGTCTGAGTGGGGTGCTCCCAAGAATTGAGTTCACTACCTGCCATCCCCTTGACTTGCCTGCAGAAGGGAGAACAAATCCTGCATCTCTGGGACAACCATATTGTATTCTGTTTATTCCACAAAGTGATGCTATTTTGTACAAAAACATGTTAACCTGACCTCTTGTAATGAAACATGAACTTACAATAATAGACAGACGTAATCCTCCGTGCCACGCGAGAAGATTCAAAGTTCCTGCTAGATGGCCCATTCTGGGAAAGACAGACTCTACTGTTTTATGAAACAGAGTATTAGATTTCACAAAGACATGTAAAATCTTGAGTGAAATGCAAACTCTTAATTTGAACATTTGTGCAACCATTTTTTTTTTTAATTTACCAGGTGCACATTGCCTGACTGCCAAATTTTGATCACACCAAACCTGTCTCAATCCACTACCACCATCATTTCTAATTTCCATCACCAAACAGGCTATTCAATCAGTCCATCACCTTAATCTGAAGGAAGCGCTCAGGAATTACATAATCTGACAGCATGACTTCAAACAGACAAGCACATCCATAAAAACAACAGAATATGACAGCAGAGAAAGGATCATAAAACCCACCCCAGTTTTGCAATGCCACCGAGCCCAGCCGGCTTTCCCTGCACTGCTTCACAGCAAAGGCTCCTCTGTGCTTATGCCCAGGCCCTTCCTGAATTCTGTCAATTATTTTTTACCTCCCTCACCTCAGCTGAGAAGCTAATTCCTTGCATCCACCACATTTCCTTGAAGAAATATTCTCTAATCCCCAAGTCTCTTGCCTTTCAGCATGACCTCGTCGTACTCTACATCTTCTTTTTCACTGAAAAAATGTTTACTTCCTGTGCCTTATTTTTTTTACCTTCTAGGTATTTGAATGTCTCTTACATATTTATTTATTTTGATTTATATTCCGCCTTTCAGCCACTTCAAAGCAGATTGCATTCAGGGACTGGCGGCATTTCCTTGTCTCCAGAGGGCTTACAAATCACATATCCTCCCTCCCTCTTCTCAGGTGTCCATATTTAGGTCTGTAAGTCTCACGTCATACAGCTTTTAGTGCAGACTCCGCCCCATTTTGTTAGCCCTTCTCTGGACTACCTCTACCCTGTCTGTATCCTTTTAGGGTCATGACCTCCAGAAATGGGCCCAGAACTCCAGATCAGGTCTCGCTCATGGCTTGTGCAAGAGGGAATATCACCTCCATTTCTCTACAGATCGCACATCTCCTCCCTGCGGCTCTGACCACTGCCTTGCAGAACTGCTTTGCTAACTTGCAATCATCACCCCAAGTTTTCCCTTCTGAGTGGTGCACAGCAGTACCTCACCCCTATTACCCATTTCTCCCTCCCTCCAAATGTATGATTTGCACTTTTTAAAACTGAATCTTAGTTACCAGCTACCTGTGCACTTTCAAGTTTTCTTAGGTCGTTCCTCGTTTTATCTACTCCCTCAGTCGTGTCTACTTCATGGCAGTTCTTAGGGACATAATTTACTTTTTTTTTAAAAAGGCTTTACTTCTAGTGCCGATTCCAAAATCTATTAACCTATTGTATTGCCTTTAAAACGTTATTCAGATAAAATATTTAACTTTCAAGGATGGTCTGCAAGAAAGCCACAAGGCAAAACAACCAGAGAACATGTTGGTCATACATTACAATTAGGTCCACCAAATCTGCATATTTTCTCTATCCATCTGTCTGAGAGAAGATCCATGTTCCTGGCTGCAAAGTTCAGATCACACTTCAGGAATGTATCAGGGTTTATCATGACAAGAATGAAAACAGGAGAAAATCAGTGGGAAAAAATGACATTATTTCTCTGGGTAAATATCCGAGTTTATTTTGGTGGACAGAAGCCAGGATGGTAAATATTAAGCAGATTCTCCCACTCACTCAGCCAGCAGCAGATTCCTCTCTATCCCCATCCCCTGTCTAGTATGTCCCTTTCTCTCTGCTCCCATCAAGAATCTTCTTCCCCTGCTCACGGCAACAGCCTTCTCCCAGAAATGGTCCCAGAACCAGGAGGGAGAGGGTAATATTGGACCTGCATGTCTAACATCTAGATAGGTGGTTATCTGAGCTCCAGTGATCATCAGATGCTATGGTTCACTACAAGTTGGGCTTTTGTTTTTAGGTGCTTATAAATTGTAAATGCAGGTGTTTATTTCTGAGGTGGTATCTCAGTGCAGGTGCTATCACCGAGTACCTTTTCCAGTTGAATCAAATACATATACTGTATTGCCATAACACGTGTGTATTGATATAATAAAATAATACAATACACCCAGTAACCAGCATCAACACTCACATTCTCCCAGCAGGCTCTTCCCCACCCCTACAGCCCCTGTACTCTCTCTCTCCCCCCACCAGCCTATCCTCAATTTTCTCCACCCCTGTATTCTTACCACTCTCATCCTCCTTATTCTACCACCACCGGCTCCGGTATTCACCACCTGGAACAGCAGAGCCTTGGAGGAGGAGAATAGTGGATGCCCATCAGATGCTAAAGCCGTGTAAAGTTGTCAGCATGGAACAGGTCCAGATGCAGTGGGAGATCCAAGGCAGGCAAGGGAAGGGTGGGGGGAGAGGAGGCAGGATTAGGGGCATTGGTGTTTATTTTGTATTTACTCAATAAACATCTATCCTTTGACATCGGGAGGGGCTTCATCAGTGTTTATAAAAGCCAACGCACAGAGGGGTCATACAAAAGTCAAAGTCCTGGACTTCAGAAATACTAAACTTGTTAAAAAGGAGGGCATACGTGACAGGAAGGGCTCTGCGCAGAAAAACAGCTGGACTAGACTGGATGGGGCACTGGGTCGTTTTCCTACATCATCTACGCAAGAATGGGCAAAAACTAAAAGGAGCTCTACGAAAGGACAGCAAATTATTTTTGTTAGGAAAGTGACCAAAATTAAGAGGAAAAAGAGACCAGTACGGCTTTCCGAAAAGGTGGCTTGAAAAGTAAATGCAAAAAGATTGGCATTCCAAAAAATACAAAGGATCTCAGGAGCAGTGGGAGGAGCATCTGGTGCAGCGGAAGAAGCAGGGAAGGTAACCAGGGTGGTAGAGGTCGGCGCGGAAGAAAAGAAAGCTAAGGTGGTAAGGCAAAGTCAGAAGACTTTCATGGGGGTACGTCATCGAAAAGAAGCAGGGCAGAGGTGGGACAAGGAGAATGACAAAGAGAAAACAGAAACACGAAACAAACACTTTTTACTCAGTACTCACTGCAAATGGGATTGGAGAAGGACTGTGGCTGGTTGGTACGTCCATGGTAGAGGGGTAGATGCTGCACCAACTATGGAAGATGAAGTTTGTGTTACGAGCAGAACTGAAAGAGGACCAAGCTGAGATCTAGCACATGGTATTAAGGTAGCTCGGAGGCTCCAGCAGGGGCGCTGAAGGCTCTGTTCACCAGAGGAGCTCCAGAGGTCTGGAGAAGGGCAGATGGTGTCCTTCTTCATGAAAGGGAAATAGGCTGGAGGGCTGTTGGTCTGAACTCTGTGATGGTAACATTAGTACAGATCCTAAGTATCTTGAATCCAGTGAGTTTCAGGATGTGAGGCAGCATGGTTTTACAAAGGGAGATTCTGTCCAAAAATCTGAGCCATTTTCTTATTGGGTGACTAAAGAATTAGATCAAGAACATGCATTGGATGTGGTTTACTTATATTTCATCAAAGCTTTGGACACTGTCCCACGCAGAAGGCTTCTGCAACTGCTCCCCCCGCCCCTCCCTTCACTGGAGTACTAGATCTACATGGTGCAGCCTCGAGGATCAAGTCATGGGTTTGTGCTGTAGGGAGCAGGATTACCTGCGAGGCCCAAGGAATTACAGACACAAAATACAGTCCACATGAAAACTGATGTTCCAAACAAGAAAGAGAAATTGGTTTAGAATTTCAATTCTAAAAGACATGAAAAAAAATGCAAACAATCCACACTCCCAAAAATAAAATCATAGCTTCTTTGACAGTTCACAAAAATTTCAAAAGTGGTTACTCAATCCATAGGTTGCTTAAGACCTTTTCTCTCTTTCAGGTTCCATTAAATCTCTTCAAGTCCAGATGGAAAATGGAAACCCCTCTTCACCATTACACAAAAACTGCTGCAGACTTCCCCAGGGAGATGGTGTCCCCATTTGAGAAGGAGGTCTTAATCCTCCCTCCCAGACCTTAGTCTTTACCAGCGTGAGCTCCTTTTGCACGCTGCAGTGGATCAAAGAAAAAAACGTATATCTCCAAAACCATAAGAACATGCCATACTGGATCAGACCAAGGGTCCATCAAGCCCAGCATCCTGTTTCCAACAGTGGCAAATCCAGGGCATAAGAACCTGGCAAGTACCCAAAAACTAAGTCTATTCCATGTAACCATTGCTAGTAATAGCGGTGGTTATTATCTAAGTCAACTTAATTAATAGCAGCCCTGATCTCCTTAGGACCAGGCTTAGAACTCCTTTCAACAAACTCCAAGATTAGACTCCTCCCTATGTCTCATGGAGCCGTCCTTTAACCTGCTTCCACAATTCATTCCCTTTAGGACAAGAGCTCTCCTTTCATTCACTGTCTCCTGCACACCTCTCATTGTCGAAAAGTCCTGTTAGCTTCTAATACTAAGGGCTAGGCACCCTTACACTTCTATATATACTTAACAACAAAATAACGTTGTAGTTCATGGCAGAAAAAGACAGGCTGGTCCAAATAGTGTGTCCAGTTATTACTGTCATAACTGCAAAAGATTGACTGCTTGCAGAACATTACTGCTTTATGAATTAGGTTTTGTTTGCTGTCTCATATGTTCTTTACCATTCTGAATAGATGGCCATGCAAGATTTCATCCCCAATTCAAGAACCAGACCTATCCCACTCTCTCACCATTCTCTGCCACCAATCTCCATAATAATCTAAAGAGCTGCAGATCTATACAATGAGCCTTCTAGGTCTACATGGCCCTGTTGGCCAACAACACTTGTTTCATGAGCAATTTGGAGTTGGGCTGCAAGATGGTAGATTGGATTAGAAACTGGATAAGCTATAAATAACAGAGGGTAGTAGTAAAAAGAGTTTACCTAAGGAAAGGAGGGTGGTGAGTGGAGTGCCTCATGGTATTGGGGCTAGCTCTGTTCAATATTTTTGTGAGTGATACTGTGGAGTAGATAGTAGGAAAAGTTTATCGTTTTTCAGATAACACTAAGATCTGCAATAGAGGACACCCCTGAGGAAGTAGACAGAATAAGACGTGATCTAAGAAAGCTCACAAAATGGTCCAAGTGATTGGCAGCTAAGTTCCAATGCAAAAAAAAAGTGCCCAGTAATGTATTTAGGGTATCCAAGGGAACAGTCTATGATAGGGGAGGGGGACCGTGAGATATCATTACCCATCAAGTAGGAAAGAGACGTCAGAGTGATCATATGCCAATTCTTTGGTTTAAATGTTATCTGAAGGCGGTGGAACAGTGTGGAGGCCGGAGCCAGAGGAATACTAGGGTGCACAGAGAGAAGCATAATTAGTACAAAAAAATGGGAGGTGATGATGTTGTTGTTGTGGCAGTCCAGAAAAGTCCCTTTCATGGAAAATGAAACTTTAGAACTAGAGATTATGGTATGAGGCTCCTACGGAGTGGATCAGGAGTAACCTCAAAAAATATTTCTTCACATAGATGTGGATGCACAGAATGGCCTTCTACGGAAGACGGAGGAGGAAAAAATATTTACAGAATTCAGGAAGGCAAGGGGTACACACAGCAGATCCCCTGGTTGCAAAGAAGTAAAGGAAAAGCCATGACATTGTACCCAGAAATAAACCGGGCAGATTAGATAGACCTTAGGGTTCTTATCTGTCATCACATTCTACATTTCTAATAACGCAGACAATATTTGTTTGCTGGCTATAACCTGAATTTTTCACTGCTAAGAATCCTCTATGCTTTCTCATGCCCCTTCTGCCCTCTCTCGCCACATTCATTACCTAAATTGTAAAGTAATTCAAATAATCTGAAGTTTTGGGGGGACTTGGTTAAACACATTTTGATCAAGTAATTCACAGAAATATTTTCTCCCTCTTCCCCATACGAGCTTTTCTGATAATCATGTAATTTGAAGTGGAGAAAAATTGCATGGTTTTTACTGTTCATCCATCAGCCATGAGTATGCATTTGATTATGTATGCTTTGTTAGGTTACATAAATAAATGCCTAAATAGAATTTCCCTATTTCACCTGATACCAGGTACTATAGTGACTAGGAACCTAGCAAATGTTTGATCAGTGAGCACCAGATCTCTGCTAGTCCACTTGACAGCACATAGTTGATACGAAGGAAGATGTAAAAAAAACGAATGGTAAGTAGATTGAATTGAGCTGCTAGATAAGTCCAAAATGAATGATAAATATTAACTCTTTGAATTCAATGTCTTCATCTTCATTTCTCAATTCAGTTGACCATTGTAAGTCATGGAGGGTCCCATATAGTTAGTAATAGAACCTCACTTATTTTTTTGTATTTGTTCTTGCCGCCTTTATGGCTGGTGCTCTTTTGGTAGATAAAGAATATGACTGAAATGTTGGATATTGGATATCCAGACATCTGAAGATGGGACCCATGAGGGCCCAAAATCTCATGTACAATACTACATGTATTTGATTTATTTTTCTTGGTCCAACAAAAGATATCACAGCTTCCAGAGTATGCAAATATCCTACAAAATACTGTTAGAATGTGCCCTTCTCCAAGCCTGAAGAAAATTTAATAGAAGCAACAAAGGAACCAATGCAATGACCTAGGAAACTGCACTCAGCACCCCAAGCCAGGTATTTCTAAGAAATACAATTGTCTGGTGTATACCTTAGTGCTCAGCTGAAGGAATAAATACAAATGGTGAACAGAAACGAGAACCTCGTGATTCCGAGATATACATATTATATATGAACAGTTTTTTCAGAGCTCTGCCTTAGGATTCACTGGAAACAAATGGGAGTTCGCAGGATGGAGGGGGGGGGGGTGATATAATTAGCTGAGCATTAAAACTATGTGCTGAAATTCAACACATACGGGCTGATACAATAAAGTGTGCTCCAGCGGAGCGCACTGTTAGCCCACGCATTTTTGATGCACTATTTTTACCCCTTATACAATAAGGGGTAATAGCGCATCGAAAACACGCGGCCAACCCCCCTGAAACTAATAGCACCCGCAACATGTAAATGCATGTTGATGGGCCTATTAATCATTCCCACGCGATACAGAAAGCAAAATGTGCAACGAAGCCGCACATTTTAATTTTGACCGCCACCAGGAAAGTGTACACAAAAGCAGAAAAAACTGCTTTTCTGTACACCCTCCGACTTACTATCATAGCGATATTAAGTTGGATGCCCCCAAAATAAAAAAAATCAAAAATTAAAAAAAAAAAAAAGTTTAAAATCTGCCCGCGGCCCACGGGTTGGAAGATGGACGCTCAATTTTGCCGGCGTCCATTTTCCAAACCTGTGGTATCAGCGGGTTCGAGAACTGACGCCGGTAAAATTGAGCATCGGCTGTCAAACCCGCTGACAGCCGCCGCTTCTGTCAAAAAGGAGGTGCTAGGGACGCGCTAGTGTCCCTAGCGCCTCCTTTTACCGCGGGCCCTCATTTGCATGCAGGCCGATACTGAATCGCGCACCCAGGCCTGGGCGCGCGTCGGGAGAGCAGGCGCTCGCCGGCTCTCCCACGTTTCTTTTTGTATTGGCCCAATAGTTTCTTAAGGCACAACTTAATATTTTTTTAAACTCCCGAAACAGTAAGCTAATGGTATACCAATACATTGGGAGTTAAAAATGCATTCACATCTGAAAATGTGCACAAAGAAATGAATTAATGCACAGAAAAATATGATTTTTGCACAAACATGGTTTATGTGCATAAAGCATCAGAAAATCCTGACTACAGGTCCCAACACCGGAAACTCTTGCTTCTGCCTATAGTCTGACACTAGCACTGGAAACGTTACTCTACCAGCAGCAAAATTTCCAGAGTTAAGAGAGAAAGGCGTAAAGCCAGCGCACCTCTGCACTGGGGGATGGGGGGGGGGGGGCGTAATAAGTAATGCCGTCATTTGCATGGGATTTCCACGGGAGGGTGCTAAGCGGCATGAACAGTTCTACGCACTCATCTTTTGTGCACAAAACTCCCTGCCGCATTAACACTAGAGTTTGTGCACAATCAGGAGTAAAACTGCCCGCTCTGCGGAGCGCACCCTATCACATCGGGACCAGGGTTCATACCCTTCCCTTGTGGCACCCTCAGACAGAAGACAGGCAGGTGAATGAGTCTGTCAGTAGGACTGCAGCAGATTCATAGAAAGAACTCCCTCAGAGCAGAGGAAAAGGACGTTGGAAGACGCCCGTTCTGCATCTCCATGGGAAGGAACACCCCCGGGACTCTGAAAAAGTTTGCCTTCAAGAAGTGAATTATTTCAGATGGAGGGAAAGAACCGGGAAAGCCAGGCGGCCAGACCCTCTATAGAGAAGAAGTTGATACTAGGGAGAGGGGTTAATGCAAAGCAGACTGAAAGCGCAGGCAACGGCAACTGCTTTTTCAGGTAATTTGCGCCATGATGGCGTAGTGGTGGCGGTGATTTGTGGAGGTTTTGTACTGAGGAAAAAGGCCAGCCAGTGAAGATATCAAAGTCCTGTCCGTGCTGGTACAAAACTGAGGCAAAACATTTGATACATCCCACAATGTGGGAAGAACAGCGGGCTCACTCTTCATTGGTGGCAACTATGCACTTCGATCTCCATTTGCCTTGTTTGACCCTCAGTGTACTCCAAGTCAACTCAAACTGACTGCCAAGATAACTGAAGACAGATTCCTCTGCCATTTGAAACTGGAATGCATTAAACATAAATTCTGCTGTGAAGGATACAGTTGCTTCCAAGTAAATAAGAAAATCCCAATGAAATATTTGCTCAGGATCTTGAGTGACTGAGGCCTCAGAGCTCAACGATGGACGTCCCTTGAAAGGCCACACTTAAAAGGATTCTCTTAGAAGCAAAATATTTGTTCACCCAGTTTTATCTCCCCCTTCCCAATATACTCAGCACAGCCATTGCAGCAACAGACCACGTCACGGGGCCTCCTTGTGCAAGTCTGCAGCCATGGACCCTAAGGCTGCCCACCTGGTGTTGCTATAGAAGAACGACTGGTACTCCCGTCCCCAGAGCTTGTGAATGCCACCTCCGCAGGATCCCCAGCCCTGGCTGACCTGGGGACAGGGGTGGATCCATAGAGGGCAGGCAGTGAGTCCCTCCCCCCCCCCCCCCCCAGTCTGGCTGGATCACTGATTGCTTGGAGGGAAAAAGCTCTTGGCACTTGCCCACCCTGAAATTTACTCTGCCTCCTCTTATGCCCCCATTCCCCAAAGGTTTCCGGAGTCACCGATTGTCTGGGGAGCAGAAGACCTCAAGTGGATATCAAACCCAGGTCCTCTGCATGGCACCACCACTGAGTGAACAGTCTAGACCTAGCAGAATATTTAACAGGAATTACTTCAGTGACATAAGATAATATAGCACTCAAATATATTTAGAATATTCTTAGATTTTCTTGCAAGCTGAAGCTACTACACCCCGTTGTCATGACTCAGTCTTCCCTTTCATAATATCTATCTGAAATAACAATAGCACAATGCAAAAATCTGGTATGAGTGCTTGACATTACCAATCCAGATTTCATTGACACACTGTTATATTTGTTGGTCATGCTGAAAACTTACCTCTTGAATGTTTAAGGTAAAAGATGTGGTTACAACATATTTCTGCTTACATTACATGCCATCCTGATGGGCTAAATTCTCATCGTTTGGTTAACAGGGAGCCGTGCAAGCAAACCCCCGGGGAGCAATAGCTTCCTGGGCCCCCCAAGATGAGAAGTTATCCCAACATGACCCGATGAGGAAACAACACATCACAATCACTTTCTGTGCACGATAATATTCAATACAGCATGTTACGATATGTGACCGCATAGCACATCACCACATGACACCAAAGTCTCAAAACAACACCAACTTCCACCAACCCCTTTTCCCTTCCCCTCCTTCCTCCCCTGGCAAGGCTGTCAAACTCCCACAGAACAGAACGCTACATCTCTCCTGGGGGCCTAGGATGGGTTAGTAAATCCTGAAGGGGGAGAAAACTCTTCAGCTGTCCAAAACGGAAAGAAAAGAGGCCTCAGGGCCAGTCTCTGTTTGTAAGACTAGGTTGTCACTCATTGCTTTGTCTACTGGAGTAGATTGGCTGCAACTGTTTTACTGCTTAGGGCCCTATTATCTTCTCAACCCTGCCATCCATTAATCTTTCTAAACCTGAGAAGACTAATAATCTGTGTCCCTTCATGGTCTGAAAGCCCATCAGAACTTCTTCGAAGTCTGTGGTTCTCAACTCTGTCCTGGAGGCCCATGTGACACTGATGCCATTTTTTTTAGGATATCCGGAGTCAATGAGCACGAGACCCGTTTATGTAAATCTATTTCATGCATATTTATTGTGGCTACCCTGAAAACCAGGTTGGCTAGGTGTCCTCCAGGACAAGGTTGAGAAGCATTGCTCTAGGTGAGTAATTAAGACAATAGTGTAGGTCGCAGCAGTCCTGAACACCTTCTGTCTGAAATAGCCTACTCGTTTCTAGTCCTCTCACCAACTACCTCCCCATCTCTTTAATCCTGACTTGAAGACTCCCCTCCTTATCATTTCTTATGAATGCTACTGTAATAACAGCAATTTCAGTAGTAGTATGGGTTCTGCAGACCCCTGTAATCTTTTGTAGGTTGTGATACTTTTTACTGGTAAAATAAAAAAGCAAAAGCCAAAACACAGGCTCACCAATTTTACCAACAGAAGACTAGTGAAGGTGAGACCTGGGGATGTACTTATCAAATAAGGGACAATATAAATGTTTCTACCCCCAGGTGAGCTGGGAATGCTGTGGAGGCAGAGGGGGTAGGAGTCATGGTCATTACTTAAGGGTGACACCTAATGGCCACCCTCAGGGAGGAGCCCCGGTGCACGGCCCCCACTTCAGGACTGTTGCTACAATGTCCAGGGGCCAGGACTATAAAATAGGGGATAAATGCCAGGTAGTTGTGAATGAAGGCTCATGGCACTAGATGCCAGCCCTGATTAACACTGAGCTGGAAGCACAAAGAAGCAGGAGGAAACTTCTGGGTTAAAAAAAAATGTGAAAAATTTGGAAAAATATATATATAAAAAACTTAAACCCCCCCACCCAACTAAAACAAATTTGAAATACATGAGAAACATTATTTAAACTATTATATTTCCAGCTAGTTTATTTTTCAAGTTTTTCTCTTTTTGCTACTTATCTCTGGTGTTTGGATATTTATGATATCCTCATTGGGCAGGACTTGGCTTATTTCATTAACCTGATATCTTTCACTAGGCCAATACATGAATTATCCAAAGAGAAGGATGTACCTGAGGCTTATAGAACACAGGACCCTTCTTCAGAAGTGGTCTCCAAACATCTTTGGATAATTCTGATGTTAGACCAACACTAGGTGTCAGAGCCTGCAAAGAACAGAATATCAACCATGTACTGTATTTTATGATAGTTCAGATTGCTTCACAGTTACATATATTTTGTGGAAATCTCTGGGCAACCTGCAGCTGATGTCACAAGGCTCAGCACAGAGGCTTGTAGGAGCCTGCAGCTTACTAGAAATCATGCATGGTATCATGCATGTATCCTCTCTATAACTGTAAAGAATCAGGGAATAAAGGGTTTTTTTTCCCCCCAATACGAACTCTAGACTGAACCTTGTCCATCTAATTCAAGCTTCACAATGCCTTGAGGGATTACCTCAATGTATTGTAGAAGTGTACAATCCGCCAGGTGTTTTTGCTAACATGTAACGGGAAGACACAAAGCCATTTACATATGTAAGGCCCATAGCATTACAAAAAGTGTGTTTGTAATGGTTCTTTCTTTGGCAAAGGGAAAGGGTGAAACAATCCTAGAGCTCTAGTGCGGGTGTGCATGTAAGACATGCCAACAGAAAGTTAGGGGGACACTTAGTGGTGCTAGGAAGGACTCATCCTGAGAAGAAGAAAGAAAGAGGAGCAAGAATAAGCTAGTTCTTTGCTCACAGAAAAAAATGAACAGAGGAATAACCAGTTGTCATTTTCTAAAAAATTATATACCTGGTTGTGTCCACCTTCCACTTTTTCCCAATGGGGAAAAGGAGGCAAGCTCAAAATGTTTCCAGGTTAGTGATGTGGCATGATCTGGCAAAAAAACACAGTAACCAGGAGTGTTCAGAGGAGCTACAATAGAGCCCCAGTGAAGAACATGGGTAATGACTATTGAGTTTGGAATACTATTCCACAGATCCCAATCAGATGGGATATTTAGCACTGTATATTGCTCACTCTGAGAATATTATTTTTTTCACAAAGGCATTTACTTAAATATTATGTTTGTTGGTTGAAAACTATTCTGGCTTTTTAAAACTATACTGGCTTTTTTTTAAGGCTGCTCACCTGGTATTGCTATAGAAGAATGACTGGTTTGTGTGCTATTTTAATTTATGCGTTATCTCAATTGCATTTATTTGTGTAATATATTTTTTAATTATGATTATATTGCATTTTATGTTATTTTATTTTTTATATTTTTTTTGCATTGTTGTATTTTGTTGTATTTTGCTCAGAGTGCCCCTTTGACTAAGTAGACAGGAACAAAGCAAATGTTGCTTAGCTCAAGCAAAAGACTCTTGAATAATTATCTGGATGTTGAGGAAGTATCCTCAACATCCAGATAATTAATTGCTACTCAACTTATGCAGCACTATACAAAATCACATGAGACAGAAGACTTACAATCTAATCAAGACAAACATAAAGGGCAAATTAAACTTTGGAAATGTCGTTTATTAAGATAATGGTTAAAATCAATAAGGCTATGGGCAGGATAGCAAGGGATTAAGATTTAAATGCCTCCTAAAAAAAAAGGTGGATTTGAATAGACTGGATTTGAATAAGACCAGAGAGGGAGTATGACCACCAACTCAGGAAGACTATTCCAAGCATGCGGAGAACGGAGTCAGGAGTTGGCCAAGGAGGAGAAGGGCATAGATGGAAGTGACTTGCCTAACGAGCAGAGTTCACGAGGAAGGGTGTAAGGAGAGATAAGGAAGGACAGGTAGTGAGGAGCTGCACAGTGAAGGCTCTCATAGATGAGTAAAAGGAGCTTGATCTGTATGTGGACATGGATAAGGAGCCAATGTAGTGACTTGAGAAGAGGGGTTATATGGGTGTAGTTGCAGTCATGCAGTTGAATTCTTGATAGATTGTAATGGAGAGAGATGGCTCGCTGAGAGACCTAAGAGAAGCAGGTTACAATAGTCTAAGCAGGCTGTCATGAGAGAGTGAATAAAGGTTCTGGTAGTGTCTTCAGAAAGGAAGGGATGGATTTTGGTGATGTTATAGAGAAAAAACGACACATTTTAGCAGTGTTTTGGATGTGTGTAGAAAAGGAGAGAGAAGATTTGAAGATGACCTTAAGGTAATGGGGCTTAGGGAACTGGGAAGATGATAGTGTTAACCACAGATATAAAGAAAAGGGGAAGAGAGGAAATGTGTTGGGGTGGGGGGGGGGATAGAGTTTTATCTTGGCCATGTTGAGTTCAAGGTGGTGGTGGGGCATCCAGGCAGCAAAGTCAGAGAAGCAGCCTGAGATTTGGGACTGGATTCCTGATTAAATTTAAGGTGTACAGAGGTAGGGTCTGGAGGTCATCAGCATAAAGTTGATGCTGAAAGCCATGGAAGGAGATCAGAGCACCAAGAGAATTAGTATAGAGCAATAAGAGGCGTGGGATACGTACAGTGGATAAGTCAAGAAGGATAAGGATCAAGTAAAGACCTTTGATTTCAGCCTTAAGCAGGTCACCGGAGACTTTGACAAGGACAGTTTCTGTGGAATGTAGAGGGTGAAAATCAAACTGGACTGGATCAAGAATGGCTTGAGATGAAAGAAAGTGAAGACCAAGGAGGCGAACAACATGTCTAAGTAGTTTGGATAAAAAAGTGAGGAGGGAGATGGGACAACAGTTAGCAGGGCAGGTAGGATCCAGAGAGGGTTTCTTGCTGAGGACTTTGAATGGGCACAGTCGCAATGGAAAGTGTAGAGGGTGAAAATCAAAACTGGACTGGATCAAGAATGGCTTGAGATGAAAGAAAGTGAAGACCAAGGAGGCGAACAACATGTCTAAGTAGTTTGGATAAAAAAGTGAGGAGGGAGATGGGACAACAGTTAGCAGGGCAGGTAGGATCCAGAGAGGGTTTCTTGCTGAGGACTGTGAATGGGCACAGTCGCAATGGAAAGTGTAGAGGGTGAAAATCAAACTGGACTGGATCAAGAATGGCTTGAGATGAAAGAAAGTGAAGACCAAGGAGGCGAACAACATGTCTAAGTAGTTTGGATAAAAAAGTGAGGAGGGAGATGGGACAACAGTTAGCAGGGCAGGTAGGATCCAGAGAGGGTTTCTTGCTGAGGACTGTGAATGGGCACAGTTGCAATGGAAAGTGATTCACTGAGGATGTGACAGATGAAAGGGATGACTATAGGGGAAAAAGTTAAAAGGAGCTGGGTAAGAATGGAATCAGAGGAACAAGGGGGGGGGGAAATAAATATTTTAAATAATAATACTGATTTCCTTCTGCTTGAGCTTGATTCTGGTCATGCGTGTCTAGTGGTTTTCTTAGACGTGTCCACAGTTTTTTGACACAGCTAATCATTCTTTACTATTAAATCGACTGCTATCATTTGGAATTGGAGGGATGGTTTTCCACTGGTTTAAATCTTAGTTGACAGAGCACGAACAGCAGGTCAGGTTCCAAAATTCACAATCAGCATGGTCCACCATTCAGACAGATGTTCCACAAGCTTCAATTTTAGCTGCAACTATTTTTGATATTTATATGCGATTGCCGTTGGACTCTTTAGCTATAAAGTTTAAGATATATGTAGATGACAACCAGCTGTATTTTCCTCTTAAGGAAAATCTTCATGCTACTATGACTAGGACTCAAGATGGTCTTGTTAAGATTAATCCCTGCATGGCTGATAATAATCTAATTTTAAACTTGGCCAAAACAGAAGCACTATTAATCACAAGCAAATCTAGGCTTGTTGCTTACTCTACTAATCTATCCTTATCTGTGCAAGGCATCTCCATTTTTGTTCAAGTATTGTATCCATAATTTAGGTTTTCAGTTTGATTCTGGGCTGTCTTTCAAGCCTCAAATGTTGGCAATTGTTTCTTATTTTAAACTGTGGCTGTTAAGACATTTGAAATATACTGTACCCCGTGATGTTTTTCATATCGTCGTTCAGGCTTTTGGGCAAACTACAATGGATTACTACAATTCCTTGTACATGGGGCCTTCCCTTATCTTCACTTAAAGCCTTACAAGTGCTTCAGAATTCAGCTGCGTGGCTGATTTTAGGGAGATTACCCTGGGAGCATGTCACCCCTATGTTGGCTTCCAGTGCGATGAAGGATCAAATTTAAGTTCTTAGTCTGTCGTGTTTATTTCGAGTTTATATGCCAACTTGCCTGTTGAGGTCGGTAGATAAATGTCTGCTTATTATACCCTCTGTGAGATTTCTTCATCTGTCATCAACATGGTCTTGGGCACTTTCAGTGATAGGCCCTACGTTCTTCCTGTAGCTTTACATATGATTGATGATCTTGCTGATTTTTGAAAACAACTCAAAACGCTGATGTTTCATGAAGCCTTTGATTGTTAGCTAGTTTTACAGTTCACTACTATTTGTATTCTGTGTTTAAGTGTCTTTGCTTTGAGGTAGGAATGAGCCATTATATTTCATATTTTATGGTTATATATATATATATTTTATTTATGTGTGATTGTATTCTTGATGTATTTTTTGAGTACTTTGCTTCATTGTAATCAGCCTAGATGAGCTGGTCTGTGTTAGGCAGAAAATAGTATCTATAAGTAAGTAAATAAACATAATGGCTCAAATAAGTTAAGGAGCCGTCATCGCTGAATACCTTGCACCAGGAACTCTCCCCCCCACCAACACAAGTCACGTGCTGTATCCAAATGCACCTGGAAAAAGCATTCACATAAAAAGCAAGTGCAAAGGCATCTGGGTGCTTTTTCTTAGGACATTGTCAATGGGAATGTTTTCACTTTGAAAATTGCCGTAAAGGCTGTGGTTATAAATTACCCGCCAGCTTTGCATTTCTGTGGGCAGTTTGAAAATTGCACTTTCTATGTCTTGTCTGAGGTCCTCTTCAGTCCTGTTACTGTTCCTTGGCTTCGGCTGGATCTGGTGCCCGCACCATGCCTGATCCCCCCAGCTGAGCCCTTCCTTACAGCGGGACTGTTCCAACATGCACCCTTGGCGCCCTTGTTAATTTCATCGCCAGGGCCCTCTGAAGGTTGGAAAAGTCAGTCCATGGAGTGATGCTATCCAGATACAAAAAGGGATGTCTACTGCTTTCCCTCCTTCCAGTCAAGGGCATCTGGTGAGTCCATCCCATGTCAGCTCACTAGCTGCTAGAAAATGACAGTAACTATAAAAGGAGAGAGCAAGATCCTGTGACAAGGCAGCCTAGTATCCAAGGCAGGGCTACATATAAATAGAGGCATGGGGGTATGGGGGAAGTAGGACCAGCTAAGCCTGCCCTGATAACGTGGAACATATCACTTATTATCTCAAATTTCTACAACACAACTAGTGCTATAAAGCCATTTAGGCCTCAGAGTCCACAAGGGATCCAGGTTTATCAAAGGCAAAAGGACTAGAAAGTGCCTTCCAATTGGGTTTGGGCCATCTGGGCTAGCTGAGGCTCTCCTAGGTTTACCCAACTGCATGCATCCTCTTGCAGTCCTGCTGTTCTTGGAAAATGCTGGAACAACAAGTGCATAGCAAAGAATGGAGTGAAACCAGAAGTGTCTCAGTCTGTCCAGATGACACAGAACCAGACAGCGACCTGAGGCACACAATGAATGACAGTGCTTGAAAGCTCTGGCTTGCAGGGACTGCTCTCACCAGCAGGAAAGGGGAGATTCCTTGCGATCACCAGAGCATTCTGTGGGCTTCCAGACCATGAGGACAGTGCTCATCAAAATCCCTCTATGGGTCCTGATCTCTAAAGGGTTTGGGTCTGGGGATTTGCGAATAAATTCACCGCAGAAGCAAAAGCAGGGTGCAGGCAGTGCTGCAGATAATTAAGTAAATCTGCCACAGTTCCTGGTTAAAACAAAAAAAAAAAACAACCCCAAGCAAACACCCCTTCAATTTATTTTTTTAAAACGGGGGTTGGTTTGCAGAAAAAGCCAATGCAGTTAGCGGCTTGACCATGGACCTGTGCAGCTCGCCCAGCGATGCACAACAGATCTTGCAAAGGATTGCGACATTTTACAGGTGGGGGGGGGGGGGGAAGAGGCCCCAGTTGGACTCATCAGTAAATTCAGGACCTGTGGGCTTTTTGATGCAAATCCGGTGGATTTATTCACAAAAAAAAAAAAAAATCTGTAAAAAAAAAAAACCCCGTAGAAGCTCGCACTTCTTTATTTGTGATCTGCTTCTTCCTCCCCCTCCCCCCGCCCCCAGGATGCGTTTTCCTCCCCTATTAACGAACACCTGCTTTAGTCCCTTATAGCGGTACCTACAGTAGAAGCAGTGTCTTAGCAATGAAACGTAAGGGTCAGGTGGAAAAAGTATATAGGGGGAAAAAAAAAAACAACCAACAAACGATTTAAAAAAAAAAAAAAAAAAATTTAAAAAGGAGGTTGGGGGGTAGTAAAAAAAAAAAAAAAAAAAGCAGTTTGATAGGATAAGTGCTCAGAGAAAGCCCTTTCCTGGATGAAACTAATTGTTTTGGTATCTTTTACCCACCAAAGCATTTACTTTGGTTTGTCGCCCGATCCACAAACACTTTCGAGGAGATGACATTACCGAAAGGCAGGAACATCTGCATCAGCTCAGCGTCCCCAAATTCCTGGGGCAGATGGTAGATAAACAGGTTACAGCCCTCGGGTCCTGCAGGGGTGGGGGGGAGGAAGAGAGGAGAGGGGGGCGCGTCAGTAAAGAGAGAAGGCGGGCAAATTACCTTCAGCCCCTTTTTCCTGGCTCCGGTTCCCTTTCCCCCCTCCTCCACCCCCCCCCCCATGTTTTAACCCAGTTCATACAAAGGACGCACTTTAAAAATCAGAACTGATCGCCTTAAGATCTCTTATGCTCAATTTCTTTTCAGGACAGGCCGATGCCATCCTGGTTTTATCCCACTGCATGCGTGGCATCCCTTAGAGATACCACCGGAACCACAAATCCTTGCATGTAACGGAGATAAAGCCAGGACTGGATCGGCCAGTCCTGATCAAAAGGAGCCAGCTGGCCACCCTATAGGCTATATAGGTTAATATATCTTTGGAGCAACAAGATGCATCTTTCTGTTTCCATCTGGCCATCGGCCCCCTCTCTGGTTTCTTCCGAGTCCCGCTCTCCCTGCGCTGGTGCTCTTACTCGGACGTTCGATTCAGCAGGCAGCACTGCAGGTTGGTGGAGACAGTGGGGGACAGCAGCAGCACCCAGGCATCTTCAGATCTGTGGGGGTGGGCGCCGCGGGACTGTGCTGGGACTTCTTTCAAGACTGATTTTGGAGCTCTGATCTTTTTTTTTTTTTTTTGCATGGTCACCGGAGCACGTTAGACATGCAACGGACAGGCCCGCCCCCTTATCAAGGCAATCCCACAGATCACAATCTCACCAGCCCTTGGAACAAGTGGACCCGCAAGGTGCAGGGTTTCCACGCTCCCACCGGGTGACTCACGGGTCACAATTAAGGAGATTTTGTGGGACTAATTTATGGCAGCGGCAGCAATTTGGACTTATTTGGACTGGAGAGGTGAATGAAACATGGCGTGAAGGAGAGTTAGCCTTACATTCTGACAATTTGTGTGTCAGAGGTGCTCAACATTTTTCCTATAGGCAGAAAGAGGGTCATTTTCAAGAGCATTTCCATGGGTAGGAAAAAAAAAAAGTATCTTACACACAGAAATGTGCTTTCTTACAACCCTAAATATGAAGAGGTAATCTAAATATATATATTTTTTTCCCCCACAGAAAGGATGCTGGATGCCTGCAATGGCCGCCCGGAGGAAGCGGGAAAGACAGAAACGGTGAAGGAATTAAAAAGGGCATGGGATGAACCTAGGGGGGGGTAACCTGCACGAAGTGACAATGACAATGCTAAACACCTTGCTGGGCAGAGTGGACGAGCCATTTCCGGTCTTTGTCTGCCATCATTTACTATAGGGTTACTAAGGGAGTAACCAAGCATCCTGAAACCTGACTAGGAGGGAGAGATACAAGGCTTCAGGGAGGGATGCACAACGTTGTTAGGGGCAGCAAGGTATACAGAGGGGGTGATGATGAAAGGGATCCTCAACCCGACCGTTTGTCCCCCAGCTTCGAAAGCCTTTCCCGCAGTACTGGTGGCGATGGAGCCGCATAGCGAGGGTTTGTGCTGCCCGCAGGAGGGGCGGCGGGCTGTACTTGGGGGGGGGGGGGGGGGGGGGGAGGGAGGTCAAGGTGCATGGTCATGCGGATCCAACTCGCACCCTTCTTCCCTGCCCCCCACCCCCTCTAATTATCTCTGCCTGGAGATGCCCACTACGTAGGAGACTGGCTGTTGGGTCAGCAGTCTGTCTGTCTGGTTTGGGTGGTTATTTGGGGGAGAGGGTGGAAGGGTGTTTGGATTAAGTGTGGGATCCTGTCGGCTCACCTGACCAGGAGAGTACAGAACAAAAGGATAAACTGACAGGATAAAGAGTGTGTGGCCAGGAATAATTTGGCTAGACTGGATGGGCCAATCGGTCTTTTTTTTTTTCTGCCATCCCCCTCACAAACCAGGGGATGAAAAGGCACGGTGAGGTGCACAGTGCCAAGTGAAAGCTTTGTGTGGGGACAGGTTTGCCACGTATAAGGGTGATGGCCAGCCTGAATGGTGTATCATTCTTTTCTGGTTTTAGTGACTCTGCTCATCGGGCCTGGTGTTTGTGGCTAATGTGCACTGGCAGTGTTTACTTATGTGAGAGAAGCTGCTCATATTGTGCCACATTGTACGGTAAAGTTGTGGCATGACAGCAGAGTAGCAGAATTGAGTTACAGTGGTCTTGTGGTTGAAACTGGCAGTTGGGTAACACTGGTGCTTGATGATAAATGGAATATTCTGGGCAGCTGCCACAACCCGTTGTGTACACACTGTCACACAACTCTCAGTGTGAATGCACTGCCCCCAGGAGTGAAGTGAGTGTTGGCTGGTGTGCGTGTGTGTGTGTGTGTGACCACGAAGCATGTGCATCTCGTGTCTTGGCGCATCCGCTCTAATGTATGTGTGTGAGAGTGTGTGCGCGAGAGGAAGCGAGTGGGTGATGCGAGTGTGTGTGTTTGAGCGAGTGAATGCAAGCCTTTCTGTCCAGCGTGGCCTTTGTCTTCGCGAACGTGGCTATGCGTGAGGGAGTAGGGTATGAGCAATGTGTCTGTAGACGACCGAGTGGGAGGGGTGTAATTGAGTGGGAGGGGTGTGAGGAAGTAGCCCACATCCCTGTCGCCTCTGGCCACCCGCTCTGCCCAATCTCTCCCGCCACACCATTTCATCCCTCGCCTCTCTGCCCACTTGTCCAACTATTTCCATCACCTCCCTTTCTCCTCGTTCTTCAGTTTGTCCTTCCACATGCTGTCGTGCAGCAGCCTCCTTGCTGCCCCCACACTCAAGTCACCTCTCAGGTAGCACGTTAGTGTGTACACGCGAGTGCAAGGTCATAATGGAGTTGTGGGTGTCTGTATGGACTTAGGTAGAATCTGTGTCTGCTGCTGTGTGTGTGTGTGTGTGTGCGCATCTGGGTCAGCTGACGCATGGGCTGCATGTGTGTGTGTGGCCACGCAAGTGAGTGGGTGATGTGAGTGTGTGTCTGAGTGTGTGTCTGAGGGTGGTGTGGGGTCTGTCTGTGCGAGTGTAGGTCTGTGAGAGCTCTGCCTGCGACTGACTGTGTAAGTCAGTGTGAAGGGACTGGGGCACTGTGCATGTGTACGAGTGAGCAAGCCGGAGGAGTTTGAGTGACTGAGCAGGTGACAGACTAAGTCGAGATCCTCATGGCCGCTGACTCCCCTTCACCTGACACACCTTTTCCTCCATCACCTCTGGGCTCTTTCCTCCAACGATTTCCCACACCACCCCTTCTCTGTCTTCTTCTCTTCTCCCTCCCTCTCTCCTCATTCCCACCTCACCCTGCTCTTCGGGTCATAGATGGGGAGGGGGGTGGCTGGGTGTCCTTTCCGGTAGCCACTCCCCACACAAACACGCTGCATTCCCGCCGCTTCAGCTGCCAGGGCTCCTGTTCAGCTCGCACCGTGCGTCTTTCACGGCAGCCAGTCCGCTCTGTTCCCGCGCGGGCCCAGCGCCCCCACCTGCTGCGGCCCGGAATCTTCACCGCAGCAAATCTTCCGCGGCTCACGGGCCCGGGCTTCTCCCCGCGAGCTGTGCTGCCCGCGGCGCTCTTGCATCCTGTTGTGGCTTCTTGGGCTGCGGCTTCTTTATTTAAAATATTTCTATACCACCCTCCCAACGACAGAGCAGTCGCCTAGGCCAGCATTAGGCAAATGACCAAATGACATAATGACGCTTTGCCTATTACATTAAAGAGAAAACTAATGCATATTTAACAGGTAAACTAATGCATATTTAATTTCTAGCTATTTGGTATTCCTCTTTTTTTTTTTACCAATTAATGGTCACAAGACAGATTACAGCAAATAAATAAATATATATATACACAGACACACACACATCCCCTTTTCATGCAAACGTTTATCTGGACTGAGTGTAGTCGTTGCTGGGGGCATGGATGGTGGGGAGAGGTTTGCACTTACACACTTTCTTTTGGATTTTAAAAATACACGCACGTACATTTACACGGGAAATCTGTGATGTTTAATCAGACGTAAGGCGTGGGGGTGGATGTGGCGGGATAATTTTCAGAAGCGGAGTTACGTTCTGGTGTAATTTGCGGGCGCGCATATTCCAACTTAACTTATGCGGGACGTTACGTAATAATCCCCCAAAGGGTCCGATCCATTAAGGCCCATCCCCCATTCTGTGCGTAGGTGTGTGTGTGTGTGTGCGGGGGTGGGGGAAAACCCCTAAGCACATCCTACGCTGTGAGTGGTATTGTGACCATTTGTCAGGTAACGCAATACATGATCTGGGGGTCTGCCAGCCTCCTGCCGCCAAGATTCGTTTTCGGTTTTGCTGTCCCGCCTCTCTTTCGGCTTAACTTCCTCTCCGAGATTCGTTTTCTCACCTTACCCCCGTCGCCCTCTACACTTCAGGGTGGATCTCATAGATATGAGAGTGAAATCCATGATAAGGAGCTCCATCTTTCCAGTCTGAAAACTTCTCAAATTACAGAGGATCCAGTCACTGAGAAGTAAAACTTAAATACAGCTCAAACGGGATGGTGCGCATTTCCCTATTTCTTTGAATTGATAGAAAATAAAGGACCACACATTTTTATAAATGTGCTCAGTAGACAGGACTTGGCAGATAATCCCACAATTTCTAATGTTTCTCTGACTTAGGAGGCGCCATCCCGATTAATGGGAGCAGAGGGTTTCAGTTTATGGACCATGGCAGGCACGCAATACCAAGAAACAGAGATCAGCGCAGGATCTCAGCACCCACTACAGAGGGGGGAGCGCGGAGGCAAGAGTGCCCGCTGCAGGGGAAAATGCAGGGACCCAGGGTTTTCTGCAGGAGGAAAGTTGAAATGACCGAGCATCTGCTGCGGGGGAGGGGGGATGACGGAGTCCACTGCCTGTCGCAGGGGGACGTGTAGGGGCCCAGCACTAACTGCAGGGTGAAAGGTCAGGGGACCAGCGCCCGGTGCAGGGGGAAGCACAGGAGCTCAGCACTGACTGCAGGGTGAAAGGTCAGGGGACCAGCGCCCGGTGCAGGGGGAAGCACAGGAGCTCAGCACTGACTGCAGGGTGAAAGGGCAGGGGACCAGCGCCCGGTGCAGGGGGGAAGCACAGGAGCTCAGCACTGACTGCAGGGTGAAAGGTCAGGGGACCAGCGCCCGGTGCAGGGGGAAGCACAGGAGCTCAGCACTAACTGCAGGGTGAGAGGTCAGGGGACCAGCGCCCGGTGCAGGGGAAGCACAGGAGCTCAGCACTGACTGCAGGGTGAAAGGGCAGGGGACCAGCGCCCGGTGCAGGGGGAAGCACAGGAGCTCAGCACTGACTGCAGGGTGAAAGGGCAGGGGACCAGCGCCCAGTGCAGGGGGAAGCACAGGAGCTCAGCACTGACTGCAGGGTGAAAGGTCAGGGGACCAGCGCCCAGTGCAGGGGGAAGCACAGGAGCTCAGCACTGACTGCAGGGTGAAAGGGCAGGGGACCAGCGCCCGGTGCAGGGGGAAGCACAGGAGCTCAGCACTGACTGCAGGGTGAAAGGGCAGGGGACCAGCGCCCAGTGCAGGGGGAAGCACAGGAGCTCAGCACTGACTGCAGGGTGAAAGGGCAGGGGACCAGCGCCCGGTGCAGGGGGGAAGCCACAGGAGCTCAGCACTACTGCAGGGTGAGAGGTCAGGGGACCAGCGCCCAGTGCAGGGGGAAGCACAGGGAGCTCAGCACTGACTGCAGGGTGAGAGGTCAGGGGACCAGCGCCCAGTGCAATGGGGAAGCACAGGAGCTCAGCACTGACTGCAGGGTGAAAGGGCAGGGGACCACGCGCCCAGGTGCAGGGGGAAGCACAGGAGCTCAGCACTGACTGCAGGGTGAAAGGGCAGGGGACCAGCGCCCAGTGCAGGGGGAATGCACCGGAGCTCAGCACTGACTGCAGGGTGAGAGGTCAGGGGACCAGCGCCCGGTGCAGGGGGAAGCACAGGAGCTCAGCACTACTGCAGGGTGAAGGTCAGGGGACCAGCGCCCGGTGCAGGGGGAAGCCCAGGAGCTCAGCACTAACTGGCAGGGTGAGAGGTCAGGGGACCAGCGCCCGGTGCAGGGGGGAAGGCACAGGAGCTCAGCACTACTGCAGGGTGAGAGGTCAGGGGACCAGCGCCCAGTGCAGGGGTGAAGCACAGGAGCTCAGCACTGACTGCAGGGTGAGAGGTCAGGGGACCAGCGCCCAGTGCAGGGGAAGCACAGGAGCTCAGCACTAACTTGCAGGGGTGAAGGTCAGGGGACCAGCGCCCAGTGCAGGGGGAAGCACAGGAGCTCAGCACTAACTGCAGGGTGAGAGGTCAGGGGGACCAGCGCCCGGTGCAGGGGGAAGCACAGGAGCCCAGCACTGACTGCAGTGTGAAAGGGCAGGGGACCAGCGCCCGGTGCAGGGGGAAGCACAGGAGCCCAGCACTGACTGCAGGGTTGAAAGGTCAGGGGACCAGCGCCCGGTGCAGGGGTGAAGCACAAGGAGCTCAGCACTGACTGCAGGGTGAAAGGTCAGGGGACCAGCGCCCGGTGCAGGGGGAAGCACAGGAGCTCAGCACTACTGCAGGGTGAAAGGTCAGGGGACCAGCGCCCGGTGCAGGGGAAGCACAGGGAGCTCAGCACTGACTGCAGGGTGAAAGGTCAGGGGACCAGCGCCCGGTGCAGGGGGAAGCACAGGAGCCCAGCACTGACTGCAGGGTGAGAGGTCAGGGGACCAGCACCCGGTGCAGGGGGAAGCACAGGAGCCCAGCACTGACTGCAGGGTGAGAGGTCAGGGGACCAGCGCCCGGTGCAGGGGGAAGCACAGGAGCTCAGCACTGACTGCAGGGTGAGAGGTCAGGGGACCAGCGCCCGGTGCAGGGGGAAGCACAGGAGCTCAGCACTGACTGCAGGGTGAAAGGTCAGGGGACCAGCGCCCGGTGCAGGGGGAAGCACAGGAGCCCAGCACTGACTGCAGGGTGAGAGGTCAGGGGACCAGCGCCCAGTGCAGGGGGAAGCACAGGAGCTCAGCACTGACTGCAGGGTGAGAGGTCAGGGGACCAGCGCCCGGTGCAGGGGGAAGCACAGGAGCTCAGCACTGACTGCAGGGGTGAAAGGTCAGGGGACCAGCGCCCGGTGCAGGGGGAAGCACAGGAGCTCAGCACTGACTGCAGGGTGAAAGGTCAGGGGACCAGCGCCCGGTGCAGGGGGAAGCACAGGAGCTCAGCACTAACTGCAGGGTGAAAGGGCAGGGGACCAGCGGCCGGTGCAGGAGGAAGCACAGGAGCTCAGCACTAACTGCAGGGTGAAAGGGCAGGGGACCAGCGCCCAGTGCAGGGGGAAGCACAGGAGCTCAGCACTGACTGCAGGGTGAAAGGGCAGGGGACCAGCGCCCGGTGCAGGGGGAAGCACAGGAGCTCAGCACTAACTGCAAGGTGAAAGGTCAGGGGACCAGCGCCCGGTGCAGGGGGAAGCACAGGAGCTCAGCACTGACTGCAGGGTGAAAGGTCAGGGGGACCAGCACCCGGTGCAGGGGGAAGCACAGGAGCTCAGCACTAACTGCAAGGTGAAAGGTCAGGGGACCAGCGCCCGGTGCAGGGGGAAGCACAGGAGCTCAGCACTAACTGCAGGGTGAGAGGTCAGGGGACCAGCGCCCGGTGCAGGGGGAAGCACAGGAGCTCAGCACTGACTGCAGGGTGAAAGGTCAGGGGACCAGCGCCCAGTGCAGGGGGGAAGCACAGGAGCTCAGCACTGACTGCAGGGTGAAAGGGCAGGGGACCAGCGCCCGGTGCAGGGGGAAGCACAGGAGCTCAGCACTGACTGCAGGGTGAGAGGTCAGGGGACCAGTGCCCTCTAGATGAAGGTGCAAGGGCCCAGCATGGGCTGACCGGAGCGCTTGGTTTTAGTGCTTCAGCTTTCAGCTCCAGGGAACGTCGCTCAGATGTCGCAAGGCCTCAGAAACGTAAGTCAGTGCTTAATGCGTGGGACAGCAGCTTGGAGAGGCCCTCCGCCGTTTCTATTAGCCATCATTCATCCCCCCGGCTGGCAGCTGAGATCCGGCGAGTCAGGATACTGACAGATGCCCATTTAAAGCTCATTAAAATTCCTTCGTCTCAGCGTGATTGAAATTACAGCCTCTCCACAATTCCTTGTATTAACACAAAATGAACTTCTAATGAGTATTTGCTAAGCACAATTTTCCCTGCTAATTTGCTAAGGGGACTGTCAGGAAGGAACAGCTGATACCCCGCGTTTCTGGCGCCACTGCGAGCCGAGCTGGGGGTGGATGGTTCTCCGGTACTCCCAGCCAGGGGGGGGGTGCTGGTGCAGCAGGACCAATTAACCGATGAGGTGGTGGCCTGCCAATTTTCCTAAGCCATGCTCCCAGAGCTGCCATGCTCCCGTCTCCTTGCTTTTTTTTTTTTTCTCTCTCTCTCTCTCTTTCCTTCCCCGATTGCAGAGGCATTCCCGAGCTGGCTTGAGTTCACAGCTTCCAGTTTCACCCTTTCTGTTCACCTGGCTTCTTCCCTGTCGAGACGGAAATCAATAACAACCGGGGCAAACCTTTAACCGTCAAAGGTTCATGTAAAAATTTTTTAGAAAGGAAGGACCTGATGGAACGTCCGGAGAACATCCGCCGCCGAGACTATCCTGTATCCGAAATATCTCAAATCAGATGTCCGCCACCCGACAGGGGCCGGGTGGGCGGCTCGGTGGCCCTGCCACGAAGGAGATGTAGGTTTGATTCTTGGGGATGGCCTCCGCTTCCCAGACCGGCTGTGATTGGGGTTGCAGGGGGAGGCAGCGATCACAAGCACCTTGGATGCTGGGGAGGAGGGGGATCGGGACGGGGGAACGGCGTCTCGGGCAACAGCGACACCTAGTGTCCAGACGGACAGCCCCTGCTGCTCGGGATTGCCAGCCCCCCCTGGCAGGCTGGCAGTGTGACGGAGTCGGACAGCACCATGTCCCCGCCACACTGCCTCGCACCGCCAGGTAGGGCTAGACGAATACTGCAATTTTTGGAACCACATGCGTCCAAGCGCTTGTTAAGCCATGTGCTAGGCGCTGCACACAGTATTACATGGACCCTACGGTGCGCTGGGCCGAGCGCACAGCTTTACAAGTGTTTGGACGCCCGTGCAGTAAGGGGACAAGCGTGTCCAGACCAGCGGCGTAGATAATAGCGCTCATCACGTGTAAATTCATGTTGATGAGGTCATTAGCTATTATCTCTCGAGGCAAAAAAAAAAAAAAATGTGCACTCGACGCGCACATTTTTACTCTCAAAATAAACAGAAAAGCAGAAAATGCTGCTTTTCTGTACCTCCTCTGACTTAATATTGTGGCGATATTAAGTTAGGAGGAACCGAAAAAAGAAAAGGCAAAAAAAAAATATATATATGTGTCGCCGTTGGTCAGGTTAGCAAAACGGCTCAATTAACAAGCATCCGTTTTCCTAACCCGTGGCTGCGCGCACGTTAGGAAAAACGGACGCTCGTAAAATTGAGCGTCCGTTTTCCTAACCTGCTGACAGCCACCTCTCTCGGGCGCTCGATGCCGAGGAGGCGCTAGGAATGCACAGTTTTCCCTAGCACCTCCTTTTCACTGCGGCAGCCCATTTAAATATTAACTCGGGTGTGCGGGAGAGGTGGATCGGCGCGGGTTGAGAGAGTGGGCACTCCGTCCCATGAGCGCCCGTTTAACACCGGCCGATATCGCATCGCTCTGAAAGTGCACGGGATTGGCTGGGCGATCCCACTGCTGTCGGGCGCGTGCACGGATAACTGAAGTGACCAGAAGGCTCCCTGACCAAAGGGGCAAGCCGAGTCGCTCCTGTTTTACCCGGTTGCATGCAGGGAGATGCGGTCTTGCTTTTTTTTCCTCAGGACATGGAAACTCCATGCACGCGGTAGGGTGAGACCAAGCTCGGATCGGCCTAGCCGTGACCCTGTTGGGACTATTAACAGGAGCGATCTGCAGAGCAAGGACCCCCTTATTTACCAAAATGTAAGCAAAGTTAAAATCACTGACATGGGAAGACTTTACACTGAAATTATTACAGGAGCACAGACCGGGGTGCTCCCTTCAAGGTCGTGTGTGTGCGGGGCTGTGACAAAATTGTTACCGCTTGGGTAGGTGATATATGAGTAAGAACGTTGGAGGCCAGGTGGGGCTTGACTAAAAATAACACAAATTATAAGCAAGAGAGGGGTACGAAAAGTGTAGTGAGTTTCCCTCGGGGGTGGGGGGTGGAGAGGACTTAGCTCATGTGCTGCCCCGGTGGCACTTTACCAGGGATGGCCAACTCCGGTCCTCGGGAGCCTCAAACAGACCAGGTTTTCAGGGTACCCACAAAGAATATGCATGCGATAGATTTGAATGCACCGCTACCAGTGAGCTTCCCTTTTCCTAACCTGACCGCCGTCACGATTTTATTATTTTTTTTTCCGTGTTGCAGCTTTCTGTGGTTCCTCCTGCTTAGCACCGCAATGGTATTACGTAGGAGGAACCAGGGAGAAGTTGTATTTTTTGCTTTTCTGAGCAAGGCTTACGGTGCCTCGATACCTAACACCAGCTCTGGGCTGTCATTAATTTTTGAGGTTTAAAATATGCGTGTCAGGCGCACAATTTTTTATTATTATTTTTTTTTTACATCGGAGGTACTAGCGAATAGTCTCATCAACATGGCATTTGCATGTGATGAGCGCTATTAGCTACGCGCCGGTATGGACACATATTTTTGGATGCGCTAAATCCGATATTGCATTGGGCGTACGTCTTAACACGTCCAAAACGCGCAGCCAACCGAGAGTTTAGCAGTGCGCTGAGCTCGGCGCCCAATATCGCACCGGCCCCATTGTATGTAAATCTATCCTATGTATCCTCGTTGTGGATATCCTGAAAACCGGTCATGTTTGTGGCTCTTGAAGACTGGAGTTGGCCGCTGTACATTCATAGAACATCCAAAAAGCAAAGATTTGTGACCAAAATTAAGCACAGATTCTAGAAATTCGGTTTTATACATACTAAGCGAAGTAGAAGCGCATGCATGTGTGTGAGTGTATGAGGGGATAGGGCTAGGTCACTTACTAGCCCCCGTTTGGGTGTTTTGTTTTGTTTTTTAGCCCTCTTGACTCACCTTCTCTCTGCTGCTGCGGGATCATGGGAGGTGGCTGTGGAAACGCTTGGCTGATCTGGCCGTATGCAGCAGGATACGCAGCTATTGGAGAAAGAGGCAAAAGAAAAGAAAAAAGAAAGAAAGAAAGAGAGAATTCAGTACGATAGAGCAGGCGGCCTCTCGCCAACCCCTCACTTCCTCCCGGAGAGAGCCTCGCAGAGAAGCGACTTCATGCTACAGTCAGGGGGGGGGGGGGGACAAGAGCCCGGGCCCCGGCTGCTTTCATAACCCCTGCAGCCGGGAACTGATCAGCAGTCCGGGGGGGGGGGGGGGGGGGGGGGAGGGGCAACTCTTATCACAACAGCGCTCTCGTTCTATAAAAGAGCAATTTCAGGTGGGAGGCAGCGGTCAACAGGGAGAAAGGAAAGGGGGAGGGCAGTTTCCTCTTTGCATTTATTCAGATTTATTAAAAAAAACAAAAAAACAGGGGAGTGTAATTTCTAGAAGGAATCTGCATTGCCGGCTGTGCATTACAGGAGTTACAGGCTCATATCGCGCTATACATTGGCTTAAGTGCTGGTTATTTAGGTATCGCTACTAGGTCCCAATTCCAGAGAGATCCCACCACGCAGTCTGAACAGGAACAACTAACTAAATACTTTTATTATTTCCCCCAGGCATCCTCTGGAGGCCCGTACTTTTGCTAACAACTGTTTTGTTTGTTTGTTTTTTGTTAACACCGCCTCTGGCTGAACATTACACCTGCCAAACCACTCCACATCCCGCTCGGAATACGTGGCAAAAGCACAAGGTCAAAGGTCGCGTGCCTTGCGCACCCCAGGCGGAACCTGGCAGCTGTTTTTAAGGCACGCCCAGGAGTGTTTTAGATCCACCGGGGCTACGAATCATCTCTAGCTTTATGTCCGTTTGCTGTGTGTCCCGATGACACGTAATTAAAAAAGAAAGAAAGGAAAGAATCAGTGTGGGCAGAATGGTGACGTTATTCCAGCAGGCAGCTACAAACTGGGGACCGTGGGGTGCTTCGTGTATCCACCAGGCCACTAAGTGGCCTGTGCACGCGCACAGGAGAGTGGGCGCGTGCACAGGCCACTCAGCCTGTGCACGCGCCTGGTGGGAGAGTGGGCGGGTGCACAGGCCACTCTCCTGTGCGCGTGATTCAGTAAACAAAATTATTCAGATTAGGGCCCACGGTAAAAAGAGGCGTTAGGGACAGTAGCACATCCCTAGCGCCTCTTTTTTTTACAGGAGCGGCGGCTGTCAGCGAGTTTGACAGTTGACGCTCAATTCTGCCAGCGTCGGTTCTCAAACCCGCTGACAGCCACGGGTTCGGAAACCGGACGCCGGCAAAACTGAGCGTCCGGTTTTCAACCTGAGATCCGCGGGCTGATTTTACATTTTTAATTATTTTTTACTTTTGGGACCTCCGACTTAATATCGTCATGAGATTAAATCAGAGGGTCTACAGAAAAGCAGTAAAAACTGTGCACTTTCCCGGTGCCGGAAGAAATTAACGCCTACCTTTGGGTAGGCGCTAATTTCTGAAAGTAAAATGTGCGGCTTGGCTGCACATTTTACTTTCTGAATCGCGTGGGAATGACTAATAGCGCCCGCAACATGCATTTGCATGTTGCGGGCGCTATTAGTTTCGGGGGGGGGGGGGGGTTGGATGCGCGTTTTGGACGCACTATTACCTCTTACTGAATAAGGGGGTAAAGCTAGCGCGTCGAAAACACGTGTCGAACGCAGGATAACAGTGCGCTCAGCCGCACTGTACTGTATGGGCCTGTTAGAGGCCTTTTTTACTAAAAGCTTTCTTCTATTCTGTGCCTATAGGAAAAATGCTTACCCATAGCCCCCGCCTTAACCTGGAAGCTTTTTTTTTAAAGGGGGGGGGGGGGCAAGGAGGGTGTACAGCCGTGGAAATATCCTTGTACAGTGTTGTGTATCAGCTTTATTACAGCTACTTTTATTATTAACTATTATGCACAGTTAACACAGCATTCTCCCCCTAATTTTTCTTCTCCTCCTCCCCCCCCCCCCCAATTCGGGGTATTCCTGCAGCAAATCAGCAAAAGGAAAATGCCTTCAGGCCTCAGATTTCTAGTTGCACTGGGAGCAAAAAAATAAAATGAAACCAGCCAAGGCTGCAAAGTGTTGCCGGAGCTCGGCAGCTCGTGCGGCTGAGCCAGCCGGTGCAGCACTGCCACGCGCGGGCCTCTCTGCTGCCCTCTGGTGTCCGGAACACCCTCTATTCCTTTTACAGCAAGCAGCAAACTGGTGAAAAGCAGGCAAGGCGTCTCATTAGGAGCAAGGGGGCATGGGGTTTTCCTTTCCCCGGAGAACCCCCCGGCACCTTTCTCGCCGCGCAAAGTAGTCGCATGCAAGGAGCAAAGGGTCTGCAATGCTACATTTCCCCGTCCTCCACGAACGATCCACGTGGACGTACACATGCCAGAAGACTTTTCAAAATGAAAGTTAAGCCGTGCAAGAGTTGGGTTACAGCTGGGAATGTTAAACGCATTTCTTTTATTTATTTACAACATTTCCATACCGCAGCTTTACTACTCTGGTGTTCGCAGAGGTGTACAATATCGTTGTATACAATATTGCTTAACAACACAATCGCATAGCTAAACAGCAATTAAAAATAATTTACAATCGATGACATCTTACATTAAAGTATTCTGAAAAAAAAAAATGTTTTCAGACATTTCCTAAAGTACTTATAATCAGAAATTAGAGGAATTTCCTGCGGGAGCTTATTCCAAAGAATGGGAGCAATTTGTGAAAAAGTACGATTTGAGATGAGTTTTAAATGAGTTTCTTTTGCGCCTGGGACCTTCAGTGACTGTTCCTCGGTTGAATGAAGATTTCGGGGCTGGAAATACACTTGCACTAATCCTAGCAAATATGGGGGACAACTTCCCACGTAATGCCCCATGTCCCGACGTCAAAATCTTAAATTGAACTCTGCATTGGACCGGAAGCCAAACAAATAATATCCAAGACGTGCAATAAAATACAGATCGAGAGAAAATTTTGTTTCCCCCAGCTTGTTGGCAATCAAGCCAGCACTGTTTCCACTGCAGAATATTGTATACCAGAAATATAAGTGATTGTATTTTATCTAGTGAATGTTAACATCCGGGAAAGGTGCTGGACTGACAACCATGGAAGTCAACACCACGGTTGGTTCAGAGAACAGGTAAACCTAGGGTTGCCAGCTGGCTCCAGATTTTCAGGACAGGTGGCTCCAGTCCTGGTTTTACCCCATTGCATGCTGAGATTTATTCTGATTTCCCTATTGCATTCCCTAAGAAAAGCAGGAATACAAGTACCTGCATGCAGGGGAGTAAAAGCAGGACTGGAGCCACCTGTCCTGAAAATCTGGAGCCAGTTGGCAACCCTAGGTATAGCGTGAGTGGTGGGGGGTTACAAACGTCCCTCATACACACACATGCTGCGTGGCCAGCGTAGCTGCCATCCTGCCTTGAAGAGACCACCTCTATAAGGTAAAAGAGTAATTCACTCTGGATGCCTGTGAAATCTGTGGCCCTTCTGCAGAGCTTGCCAAGAACAATGGTGTTTATTTTGTGATATGGACAACCTAGCCACGGAGAACTGGATTCAGCACCACATCTGAATGCTTTGCAAATAGGGATGCCCACTGCACGTTTGTGGACTGGACAGCCCATTTCTTTTAATGATGCTGTGCATCGTCCGCTCAGAAGTGCCGACCGAACACTGAGCATCTGGTTCTTACCGGCAGCTCCCTCTTCTCTCCCACAGGCTTCCTGGTTAGAGGGGCAGGAAGGCAGAACCAGCACCTCTGAACAGAGAGCTGTGCTGTGACCCCACCCCCTGCCTCTTTTTCTCTGCTGTGATTGGCTGTTACGGAAACCACGGCCCTCAGCTCCCTGTGGCTCTGCAGATCTCCATCAGCAATAGCCCTCTGCATTCACCCCCCCCCCCCCCCCGCTGTGTGATGGGCGGAGACCGAGGGAGCTGCTGAAGTGAGCCGGGGCAAAGCAGGCAGAGAGGAAGGGGGAGGGCACAGAGAGAGACACAGAGAGAGAGGGGGGGGGGGGTAGAGTGTGGGGGAAGAGAGAGAGACACAGAAGGGAGGCAGACAAAATGAGAAATGGGGTGGAGGGGGAGGGAAGGGAGAGAGACACATGGAGGCACAGGGGAGGGAAGGGGGAAATAAGAGGGGAGAGACACAGGGGTGGCAGGAGGGGAAGGATGGAATAGACAGAGAGAGGGACAGGAGGGAAGGAGGGGTGTACATTGGCAGGGGCCGACTCTTTTTAGCTTTATGTCCTGTCATTTGGTTGAGGAGTGTTGTGAGCACACTGAGGTCGATATTCAAATAAAGCCATTTAGACAGATAACTGAAAAGTTGGCTATCCGGCAATATTCAGAGTCATGAGCGGCATTAGTCGGGGTTCTGGGGTGGATGGGAGGCGTTCCAGGAGGAGTTGAGCGAGCCGCGTAATTCAAGATGAGCTGCGCCACTGAATATACCCCGCTAGTTGGCTGGATAAGTTTATCCGGCGAAGTAGCCAAGCTGCTCAGCGGCTGAATATTGGCTTGTGTGTAACTTTCGCTTCCCCCTCCCCCTGTCTCCCTAGTGAGATCCATAATCCAACCTCGGGCTGCGTGTGGCGGGGAGATTTGGAAAGCAGAGGGAGAGAGGCGCCGTGGTGAGGGAGAGTGTGCATGTGTGTGCGAGGAGGAGGAGGCCGCGTGTTACTGTGTGTGTGTGTGCTTCTACGTGTTACAGAGGCTTTAGTCGTGACACAGAACACAGCTGCCCAAGGGAGGCTGTGGTGGGCGTGATTATGAGGATGACGGAAATAACAACATTTTATAAAGCAAAGTGGACGGAGAGGGGGCTTGGAGCCCAAGTGATGAGAAGGCTGTGGACTGACAACCGGCAGCAGCCTCCTGCCCCACCCCCATCCTAAGGAGGGTAACACGCACACCCCCACCCTTCAGTCCTCAAGTTTCATGTGGTGTCCACTTACGGTCCACGGTAAAAGTTGGGCCTCCCCAATTACAAAGCAAGATTTTTGCGGAGATGCAGCATCCCTTCCCAACTCCGTGCCAGCTTTCCAGAACGCGCAGAATCCCGCAAGGTTGATAACGTGCTTGCTTTCAAACTGAGAGCCGATCCCTTTAAACGTTCCCCGAACCCCCTGCTTAGATCGAAGTGGGAAATGAGCCGGGCCTGCGTGGGGTCGCGCTGTGGGCGCGTGTGGAGTCGTTTGTGACATCACACCCACGACTCTGATCACTGGGTGCGAGGCAGCTTGTGATACCCCCTCCCATCACAGCCAATCCCAGGGGCCGCAGGGGAATTTAAAAAGGAAGGACATATTAACATCGTTAATCGATGCTGGGTGTCAAAATAATTACTAATCCCCACGTGCACTTTTAAAAATCCTTGAACAGCAGACCGTGCATACGGCTTTCATTGCTAAGGACCAGAAACAAGGAAACGTTTGGAGAGATAATGGGACGGTTTTTGACCAAATAAGAAAGTGAGAGCTCTTTAAAGAGGGAAGGTTGCCAGCCACATACGGATCAGTGGTCTGACCTGTCTACAATAAATTGGAACTACAAATCCATCATGGTTGAATGCCATGAGGCAAAACAAGGGCTGGTTCAACCTGTCAGTGTTGACTAGGATCAAGTGTCAACCCTATAAACCCAAGGACAGCTAAGGGTGATCTCAAGCCTTCGCTGGGCCACAGGATACATACTGTGGGCAGGTCAGGGCTGGCCACAAGCTCCTGCATTTTTCTACTGAAGAGCAGTGCATTGTATTTTAAGGGTCACCTAAACTGAAGTGACTGGCAGCAGTGGAAATAACAGCTGAGGGTCTTCTATGGTGCAACTTTCGCTCTTCAGAACAAAAGTGAGGAATAACCACGTGGAAGTTAGTAACGGCTGTCCTATTTCAATCACAAATCGCACCTAGATGTGGTTTTAGCTGAATTTCTGTAACTATTCTCCCTGAAATTTCCTTCAGCTCCTGGGAGCAGCCATGTTTGGGACAGCATCACAGGCTGCATCAGAGAATGGCATCCAATCGGTTCAGGCACTGTGACCTCATAGCCAGTATGGACCAATTGTATCCAGGATACGCGAGGTGATTTGGGACACCCTTTTGAACACGGCTGTTTCTAGAGCGAGATCAAGTGGAGGGGGTAGCGTTTAGAATTTGAAAAGTAACAAATTAATAGTGAATGTTTAATCAATATGTACAGGGTATTACGGATTTCTCGGTGACCTTGTGAAATACCGCATAACGCACAGAAGCTAACATTTTGTGAGGGAGGGCTATTTTCAAAGGCATTTCTGAGGGGTAAAACGGTGCTTGACCCGGGGACATGGCCCACCTGTCTTCTATACTTATACACTCATTGGCGTATGTCCTGCAAGTTTACTCGGATTACGCAGAGATGTTCCTGGGGCTGGGGAAGGGTTTGGACTCGAAAGCATATTTTTTTAAGTTTCAAAAGAGTGCCCGTACATTTCTTGCCGACATGTTGACCGCTGTGTTTGTGCAGGGGGAGAGTTTTGGCGGGATGACTTTCCCAGTGAAATTATGCGCATAACTTCGGTTTGAAAACTGCCTGTATTTGCCCACTTTTTTACGTTGGTTGTTATAAAATTGACCCCTTAATGTACTAAATCATTTAAGAAAATGTGAAAAACATTTTTATTCCAGCCGGCATTTCCTGAATGAGACAGTGATGGATGTTTTATTATTATTTTCGGAGTAGTTGTGATTTTTTTCACAGACCGTGATGTTTTTGTTTTTTTAGGGTTTATGTTATTTTAAATTGTGAATGTTTCTTTGTAAACCGCCTCGAGCTGTGTGAGGGGCGGCCTATAAATACGAGAAATAAATACAGTGGAATTATTTGATTATTTTCTAGTCACTGTAAAAGATTAATTGTTTTTCCCCCATAAATCTGCATTTGATGTACTTTAACATGTTCTATACAGCAAAAGCCAGAAATAATGTTAATACATTTTCCAGAGTTATGCTTTTTGTCATTGGGCATAAATAATAATCAGGGGCAAATATCCACAGACCAGACATAAAAATAAACACTTTGCTCTTATGTGTTTCCCTAGGAGGGGAATAATGAATTCCAGGGAGTGCAAAGGGGTGTGAGAGAGAGCATGAGTGAGAGAGAGAGTGTGTGTGTGTGTGTGTGTGTGTGTACGCGCGTGTGTGTGTTTGAGGGGGGTGTTGGTCAAACTGTGATACACTGCAGCAAGCCCTTTATTGCATAAGATTGCGGTGGACCCATAGCTCTCCTCTTCATGCCTGGTAATGCCCTCTTTAAAAGCTCATCTCACTTTCTCACCCATAGACTTTGGAAACTGGAATCAAACAACAAAATGAATTGCCTTCAACTGGATTTAGAACCATTTTGAACCCAATTGCCAAACTCGTTTGACAACAGTTTAATTGTAGTTTTAATTTAATTATTTAATAACAGTTTAATTGTAGTTTCATAACAAACTACAATCTAATCCATATACCATGACAAAAAAGGAGGTGGCTTACTAATAATCTGCAGAAAGGAACCCGAATTAACCCTGAAGAAAACTGAAATTCACTCTCCTTATGAAGTAGCCATTTTAAAATCAAAACAAATTACTATTGGATTGGTATACTGCCTTCCTGGCCTACTCCAAAAGGACTACTCACCCTTAATCGAACTTTTCACCAAAGAATTCCCTACTCCAGAGACAACAATAACACTAGGAGATGTTAATCTTCATGTAAATGATTCTCCAAGATCCATCTCTTGCGACATGTTCCTAGAAGCAATGGAAACCCTAGGATGGACTCAACACATCTCTGAGGCCACCCACAAATCAGGCAATACACTCGACCTCATATTCACAGATTCTAACAATTATAATATAAATACTAAACACAATATAATTCCTTGGTCCGACCACCATCTAATTAAAGCAGTTCTAATATACAAAATTCTTTCAGTGATTAGCCCTGAAATCAAATCCTGTCAAACATACAGAAGGAAAATTAAAACAGAAACACTAACTAATGCATTAGAAACCAAAATCAACAACCTAAATTTAAACAGCTGTGATGAGGCATTTAATTCAAGGAAATAGCAGACAAGTATAGGCCCTATCCAAACCAAAACCTCAAACAAAAATTATGATAATCTCAAAAAAATGAACACCTGGTACAATGAAGAACTGAAATAAACTAAGAAACACCTCAGAAAGCTTGAAAAACTTTGGCAAAAAAACCTACAGATGAATCTCTATCTATCATCTATCATAACTATCACACTACAGAACACTAACGAATAAATAAAAAAAAGACTATTATGCAAAACAAATTCAAGGAGTTGTTTTCAATTCAAAACTTCTGTTCAAAACAATTAAGACTCAATAAAAGACCCTTCTGCACTCCAAACTTCGATCAATAATTTCACTTCATGTAATGACTATGCTACGGCATTAACTGAAAAAATCCAGAGGTTGAAACAGCAAATCACCTATACCCACTCTCTATTGACACATTGGATGCCTTTAATGCAAATGTTAATTGGTCATCATTTGACACAGTCTCAAAGCTGGAGACAAGTAAAATCACAACTAAACTAAAACCAGCTACTAATCCACTTGACCTGATACCGTCCCTCTTCACTGAAACAAGTAAACCAAACCATAACCCCTACTATTACGACAATGGTCAACCTTGCCCTTGCCCTTGCCCTTGCAGAAGGACATGTGCCCCATGGTCTAAAACAGGTAGTCATAAAATCAATCTTAAAGAATAAAGCAGGAACTACCGACCAATCTCCAACTTAATCTTCATCACAAAAATTCTTGAAAAAGCAGTGCTTACCCAATTAGAGTATCATCTAGAAGACAATAATACACAGTATCCTAACCATAAGAACATGCCATACTGGGTCAGACCAAGGGTCCATCAAGCCCAGCATCCTGTTTCCAACAGAGGCCAAACCAGGCCACAAGAACCTGGCAAGTACCCAAACACCAAGAAGATCCCACGCTACTGATGCCAGTAATAGCAGAGGCTTTTCTCTAAATCAACATTATTAATGGCAGTTAATGGACTTCTCCTCCAAGAACTTATCCAAACCTTTTTTAAACCCAGCTACACTTACTGCACTAACCACATCCTCTGGCAACAAATTCCAGAGTTTAATTGTGCGTTGAATGAAAAAGAACTTTCTCCGATTAGTTTTAAATGTGCCACATGCTAACTTCATGGAGTGCCCCCTAGTCTTTCTATGATCCTAAAGAGTAAATAACTGATCCACATTAACCTGTTCTAGACCTCTCATGATTTTAAACACCTCTATCATATCCCCCCTCAGCCGTCTCTTCTCCAAGTTGAAAAGTCCTAACCTCTTTAGTCTTTTCTCATAGGGGAGCTGTTCCATTGCCCTTATCATTTTGGTCGCCCTTCTCTGTACCTTCTCCATCGCAGTTATATCTTTTTTGAGATGTGGCGACCAGAATTGTACACAGTATTCAAGGTGCAGTCTCACCATGGAGCGATACAGAGGCATTATGACATTTTCTGTTTTATTCACCATTCCCTTTCTAATAATTCCCAACATTCTGTTTTCTTTTTTGTCTGCCGCAGCACACTGAACCGACGATTTCAATATGTTATCCACTATGACGCCTACATTTCTTTCTTGGGTGGTAGCACCTAAAATGGAACCTAACATTGTGTAACTATAGCATGGGTTATTTTTCCCTATATGCATCACCTTGCACTTATCCACATTACATTTCATCTGTCATTTGGATGCCCAATTTTCCAGTCTCAGAAGGTCTTCCTGCAATTTATCTGAATCTGCTTGTGATTTAACTACTCTGAACAATTTTGTATCATCTGCAAACTTGATTACCTCACTCGTCGTATTTCTTTCCAGATCATTTATATATATATATTGAAAAGTAAGGGTCCCAATACAGATCCCTGAGGCACTCCATTGTTTACCCTTTTCCACTGAGAAAATTGTTCATTTAATCCTACTCTGTTTCCTGTCTTTTAGCCAGTTTGAAATCAAATCAAGGACCTCACCACCTATCCCATGACTTTTTTACTTTTCTTAGAAGTCTCTCATGAGGAACTTTGTCAAAAGCCTTCTGAAAATCCAAGTACACTACATCTACCGGTTCGCCTTTATCTACATGTTTATTAACTCCTTCAAAAAAGTGAAGCAGATTTGTGAGGCAAGACTTGCCTTGGGTAAAGCCATGCTGACTTTATTCCATTAAACCATGTCTTTCTATATGGTTCCAATTTGGATTTCGGAAAAATCGCTCAACGGAAATTCTTCTGCAATCCCTAACGGACCCTAGTGTTGATTGAACTCCCAGCAGCCTTTGATACTATTGAACATAATCTACTTTGCCGACAGTTGAGAAATTTAGGGACTGAAGGAAATGTACTTAAATGGTTCACCTCATTCCTCGCAAATAGATCTTTCCAAGTTAAACTCAACAACCCATATCTGACACATTCCAGTGCTCTACAGACACCCCGCAAGGATCAGTGCTTTCTGCAACCCTTTTTAACATCTACATGCTGTCCTTGTGCCAACTTCTACCAGACCTAGGAATAAAATTCTTTCTATATGCTGATGATCTGCAATTCTATATCCCACTAACAAAATCATTTGAAAAAACAGCATCACTTATCTCTGAGTATATGGTCACAATAAAAGAAAACTTGCACAAATGAAACTATCGATAAACCCCAAAAAACAAATAATTTGGCTGAGCCGAAACGCACCAAAACCTATTCCACCAGGTATAGATCTTGCCAGTCAATCCCAGAAACTCATGTGAGAGATCCAGGAGTTCGAATTGATGAAAACTTAACAATGAAACACACATTAGCAAACTGATACCTTGATTATTGTAATTCCCTACTTCTGGGACTTTCAAATAGTCATCTAAAACCTCTGCAACTATAGCAAAAAGCTGCAGCTAGACTACAGTATGAAGCAAGGAAATAGGATCACATTACCCCAATTCTGATTGCTCTACATTGGCTCCCTGTACAATCAAGAATAATCTACAAAGTACTTACAATAATATTCAATAACATTTATCCAAACAACGATCTGATAGGAATAACATTTAAACCCCATATACCACCACAAACGCTCAGATCACAAAACAAAGGCCTCCTAGAAATCCCGACCATAAGAAACACTCGTCTAACACAAACGAGAGAGATCAATTTCAGTCTCTGGCCCAAAACTATGGAACTCCATGCCAGAGGACCTGAAAAAATTTAAGAGCAAGCTAAAAACATGGCTATTCTCAAATGCCTATGATCTGACTGAAAACTCCAGTTCACCAACAATTTATTTATTTGCTGAGTTTTATATACCGTCATTCAGTGAAGCCATCACAACAGATTACAAGATTCAAAAGGTATTCTCTTAACAAATGTGAATTAAGGGTATAACAGGATACATATTATAAACGTAAAGTTATTCTTTTTTATAGTCCAGAATAAAATCATTTTTGAATGAGAAGGGTTTGCTTGGTGCTGGTTGATGACTTGCTTTTGCATGGTTTCGGTTGGTAATTCTGTTGGGTGTTTGGATGTTGTGATGCTTGATTGTCAATGTAAGATCTACATTGTCAATGTAAGATCTACATTGGCTCCCCATCCTCTCCCGCATACACTACAAAACCCTGACCATAGTACACAAGTCTATCCACACCCACAATTCCAACTGGCTTGACCTTCCCTTCAATGCCCCCCAGTCTACTCGAGCCACCAGATCTGCCAGCAATGGTACCCTACATGTACCTTCCCTGAAAACAGCCCATCTCTCCTCCACCCGCTATCGCGCCATTTCTATTGCTGGTCCTGCTCTCTGGAACTCACTGCCCGTCCACATGCGCCTTGAACCATGTGTGATCAAATTTAAAAAGAAACTAAAAACACTACTGTTCAACCAAGTTTATTCAGAATAGTTCCCCCCCCCCCCCCCCCTCACACAATTTCCTACACCACCCCTTGGTGACCACCCATTCCTTATATTAAGGAGCTAATTATACTGTAAATTGATCTTGTTCTTGTTTTAAACTATTTTTCCATGCTGCCCTTGGTTAACCCCCCTCCCAGTTTTCTCCTCCCTGTTGATATGTATCTTCAAGCCTTTGTTAGAATGTAAACCGGTATGATGTCCCCACTAATACCGGTATATAAAAGTTTCTAAATAAATAAAATGTAGACTTTGTGAAACAGCCATGTTTTTAGATCCTTTTTGAATGTTTTGAGATTAGGTTGGGTTCTTAAATCTTTTGGGAGGGAGTTCCATATTTTAGGGCAGGTGATGGACAATGCTCTTTCTCTGATTGCTGTCAAGTGAGCATCTCTGATGGGGGGGACTGTTAAGCGGCCTGTGTTGTTTGAACATAAGTTTCTTTGGGGATTCTGGGGGGTTATGTTTAAACCAATTTGACCTTGATGTTCATTGTTTAGTAATTTGTGTATGATGGTCATGGATTTGTGTTCAATTCGGGATTTAATTGGAAGCCAGTGTAGTGAAATCAGTATTGGCGTTATGTGGTCATTCCTCTTTGTTCCAGTCAGAATTCTGGCTGCTGAGTTTTGCAGAATCTGGAGAGGCTTGAGGTTGGAAGATGGTATTCCGATCAGTAGGGAGTTGCAGTAGTCGATGGTTGAGAATATGAGTAGCTGTAGTACAGTTCTGAAGTTCTGATAACCTGAACTGCCCTGACGAATTCCCCCTACCCTTGGCCCTTCTATTGCTCGGCTATGTCTTTCTTTAATTGTATCGGTCTTTGATATGCTCCCTCTGTTTCTATATGTTCCCTAGTTTACTACCTGTACGTATGCCTACCTCAGTTCTCATTATTTATTTATGAATGTCTAACCTGTGCACCATTATGAACTAGTGATTTTCACATGGAATGACGGTACATAAATCAAATAAATAAACAGTTACATGAAGACCCCTGCTGTGTTTTATTGTGTCACATCTGTAGATGTCCTCTTGTGCTTTCATTTTGTCACTCATTTTTAAGATACCTTAGAAGCTGTAATTTCATGTATTGGACCAAGAGGAATGTATACACAGATGTTATTGTATATTTCTATGACCTTGCCAGTTCCTTCTTCAGATGTCTCTGTGTCAGTTACAGAGGCAACATCGGCAGAATGGATCTGTGAGGCCTCAAAAACTAATGTACAATAACATCTACAGTAATATATTTTGTTGGTCCAACAAAAGACATCACAACCTCCAAAGTAACCTTTTTTTTTTTTTCTTCCGGGAACCAATACAGCAAACAACAGTCTAATCAACCATTCCGATATGGTATGGCGTGACTGGGACAAGATTAGAGGAGCTTGGATTGGCTACTGGTTGAAAATGAAGATATGAGCTAAGTTTTTCTATGGCTGTAACAGTAGCGGGGGGGTGGGGGGGGGGAGGTGGAAGTTAAAGATTTATTAAGAGAAAGTGTGAATACTGACGACCTGCATACTGCTGCACTCCTGCGTAGGCTTGCTGTAGGGGATCCGCTGCAGTCGGGCTCTGTGCTGTAAAGAAAGAACAGACAAAAAAAGAGAACGTCAAAAGGCATCAAGCTACTGGAAAAGGAAAGGGTTTTCCAATGGAGGCAAAACAGGATAACAGACCTTTGGTACATCTGGCTCACCATCATACATTTACAATAGATAATGCATACAATCCTTTTTATAGGAACAGCCCGGGGCAAAATGACCCACCCACCCCCTTTAAATAGGTGGCGATGCTGCTAGAACTGAAAAGATTTCGTATGAATTGAATAAACCCTAGGGCTTCCCACTTCTGGCTTGGATTGGATGGGGTAGGAAATGACCAGAGTCAATTCCGACTTGCTCAGCCATAGCACTGTCCATGTAAAAGTACTCAGCAGCATCTTGAGGTTGTCCCCATTGACTTCATTACTGTCTATGTCCACCACCTTCTAGATGACATTAGACAAAACCATATTCTTATGTTGGGAATTAATTCCATATGAAGAATAAACATATTAGTAACAAAGTAATACAGGAGCTATCATAAGAACATGAGATAGTAGAAGAGTAGCCTAGTGGTTAGAGCAGTGGGCTATCAATGAAGAGATTAGGGTTCATGTCTCACTGTTGCTCCTTGTGACCTTGGGCAAGTCACTTTACCCTCCATTGTCTCAGGTACAAACTTAGGCCTAGATTTATCAAAAAGCAGTAAATATCACATGTGATATAAATGGGGGTGTGTTTTATGGTAATAGCCTATTTATCACAATGTGTGTTATCTTAGCACTTCACATAGGTATTACTGCAAATTGCATTCACTTATGGAGAGAGAGAGAGAGAGAGAGAGAGAGAGAGAGAGAGAGAGAGAGAGAGAGAGAGAGAGAGAGAGAGAGAGACTGACTATCTACAAGCCCTTGTAGTAGTTAGCTATTTATGCTACTATAGGAGGCCCACCTAGTAACTCGAGGTGAGGTTTAGGTAGTAGTGTAGGGGTTAGGGGCCACTTTTACATGCAGAGTGAGAAGTACGATCAGAACAGTACACTCTTGTGAAGATTTGATGCCCTTTGGAGTGAGGAAATTCACACAAAGATGAGCTTTGTCCAATGTTCTCTCAACTTAGTTTGATGTTACCCAGGTAGAGAGTCCATCAAGCTAGGTTGAGAGAACACTGGCAACTATGTCCCTGGATTGTGAAATTGCCATGCTGGGCTTGTGACTTGGTGATTGTGCACAGCTTAGGGATAAGTTTATATAACGCGGAGCCATTCACCAAACGACCGCTGTGCCAATTCCACAAGTGGTCTGGCTCTTAAGAGATTGGTGCAGGAGGCGCTAGGGACCTCAGCATCTGTTCTGGTGAGGAGGCTATCCTCTTCAAAAAGGTACTGAGGGTCTGCACCCCTACTGTCAGACCCCTCATATCCGCCCGAATGCCTTGCACATTCTGAAGGTTCCTTACCAGAATAGACCCTTCAGCAGATGCAAAGCTAGGATGTGTTACTACTGCTCATGCTACTATTTTGGAGCTAGTACACATATGCCGTGCTGTAGAGATACACACCAGAGGCAGTCCCTGTTCACTGGAGCTTACAGTCTAGCCAAGAAAAACACACATGACAAATAAGTCTATGGGAAGTGTATTTATTGTCGAGACGTATTTAGGATTTAAAGGCAGTTTCTAAAAGGTGAAATTTTAAGCTGGATTTGAGTATGGCCAGAGAGGAGGCATGACGCACGAACTTGGGAAGTCTATTCCAGGCATATGGCACAGCAAGGTGGAAAGCGTGGAGTCGGGAGGCAGCAGTGGAGGAGAAGGGCGAGGATAAGCGTGACTTTCTCCATGTACAGAGTTCATGAGGAATGAGGAAAGGAGAGAGAAAAGAAGACAGGCAAAGAGGAGCTGAGAGTGACTGCATTTATAGGCAAGAGAAGATGGATAGAGAGTCGGTGTACTAAGAGAAGAGCGCTGTACTGGGTCTGATGCTCCAAAATGAGCTGGGCCTGCTGGGAGAAACTCTTCAACAGGCTCCAGAATTACAACTGGAGTCAACTTTTTTGCACCTCTCCCTTTGGCAAAATGGAGAGGGGTCCTACAGGGAAACATACAGAGGGAGGTAAGAAAAAAAAAAGGGAGACAAAGTCCAAAAGAGGTGGCAGATGAGGACTATGGGGCAGCTCGTCCTAAAGAGGAGGGTGAGGAGGAAGGAACAGGGGAGGTGGTCTTGGAGATAATGGTATCTGAAGAATATATGTGTCTGTTAAGTCCCCTAGCTGCAGGAAGTCTTAGGTGATATTCACTAGGTTCATAAAGAGGTGAAGAGAGGCAAATGAATATTGCTGGTTAGCCATTATTGGAGAATCTCGTACGTTAAAAATCTCTCTAGAAACTTGTCTGCATCTTCCCATCGACGGCTCTTCTGTGATTGGTCAGCAGAGGCTTTCTACTGCCGCACACTGTAACTGTCCTGACCAGAGGCCACAAAGCGCCATATTGTGATAGGGTCCCTGCACCTCACGTCCCCGCGGTGAGAGAGAGGGGGCAAGTGTGCGCAGAAAAAGTGTAAGAAGTGCGCGTGCTGTTAGCAGCCTCCGCCCAAAAGAAGGGAGCGGAAGGTAGGAGGAGGTGTAAGGCTTTGAAGAAAGAGAGGTGAGCTAGGAGAGAGATTGTAAAGCAGGGTTGAGGATAAACTCCATATTCATAAAAGAAGTGATCAAGATGCTGTCTCTGTAATGGGAGGTGTTTTCAGCAGCAAGGCTGTTTGAGGTGTGTGCTGTACGACAGTCACATACCCAGAGGCCTAACACCATCAGTCTTAGGGACGTGCATTCATTTGAAACAAATGGGTAATCTGAAACAGAAAAGACCAAAACAAATGGACGAGGGCTCAAAGATAACAACAATTTTTTGTTTACATTTATTTTTGGCTCCATTAAAGTCTGTGGGGCAAGCAAAACTGCAGGGTTTCCCCCCCCCCCTACTCAAACCAGAGTTGAAGTCAGGATGCGAAGAGATGGGACAAAGAAGGAGCAGAACCAATCAATCAAGAAGCAATCCCAGCTGGCACACATTCATGGATTGACAATGACTGAAACTGAAAGGAAATCTAGCCCCCTAAACACAATCATCATTTTCAAGTGTTTCTTTCTTGGATTTAAGAACGAGAGTAGTTTGTTTCTGTAGCTCTATGTATTTCAGAGTGAAAAAAAAACTATAAAAAAATAATTTACTTAGGAAAGAGAAAAGTAGGGTACTATGCTTAGGTTGTTGCCCGTTCTCAATGTGTCATAGGAGACAATCTTCTCTCTCTCTCTCTCTGTTAGGGTTACAGCATCAACAGTAGTTAAAGGGCTGTGGAGAGACACAGTGTCCTACTGTCTCCAGCAAATAGGAGAGATCTGGGTTGTTTTGTCACTCTGACTGGAAGATATACCGTACTGTAACCTCGTCTCCCTCAGCGTTTGTGGAAGCACACAGTCTGTGATTTGTTTCACAAGAAAAGTGGCTGCTGTGTCTGTGTCCACACTACTGGGTGATTTGCAACACTAAAGACCCCCAGCAAGTCATTAGTCGTCTGTATAATTGTATCGCACCATTGCCGATGCCTACAGAATCAAAGGGCAGATATGGTGGCACGAATGGGAGAGGAAAGGATCTAAGGAGAAAGACTATTCCTGCACAGAGAACTAATGCCAGCACAAGCAGCACAGATGAGATTAGTCATCATACCAGAAGTCCCCCAACCAAGGTAAAGAGAGGTCGTTTTAGAAGGGAGAAAGCAATTACAGAGGCAGGGTCAAGCAAAAAGCTGGAAAATCAGTTATCAGATCCCATCAAGAAGTCCACTGTGGTGCAGCAGGGGAAGAAGACGGCAGAGTCACGTACGACTGGGATCAGCAGTGGTAGTTCGGCATCACTAGGAGTGGACAAGCACCACCACTCACTTCTGTTTCCTCCTGAGGACTCTCTACAGAAAGTCTTTAGAGGCAGCAGTGATTCAGATTAGTCATGTCTGGGACTCCCAGAGCCACTGAGCATCTAATAGCATCACAACATATTAAGAAGCTGTCATACTGGGTCAGACCAAAGGTCCATCAGGCCCAGCGTCCTGTTTCCAACAGTGGCCAATCCTGGTCTCAAGTACCTGGCAAGTACCCAAACATTAAATAGATCCCTGATCCCATGCTATTATTGCCTGTATTAAGCAATGGCTATTCCCTAAGGGGCGGATTTTCAAAGGCCCGCGCGCACCGGCGGCCTATTTTGCATAGGCCGCCGGCGCGCGTAAAGCCCTGGGACGCGCGTAGTCCCGGGGCTTCCTGTCGGGGGCGTGTCGGGGGCATGTCGGGGGGGCGTGTCGAGATGACGCGCCGTTTAGGGGGTGGGGCGTTTTGGAGGCGGCGGCGTGGGCGTGGTTTCGGCCCAGGGGCGTTCCGGGGGCGTGGCCGCGGCCTCCAGAACAGCCCCCGGGACCGGACCACGGAGCGGGGCACCCGGCTGACGCGCGCAAAGTTACGCCTGCTGAAAGCAGGCGTAACTTTGCCAACAAAGGTAAGGGGGGGGTTTAGATAGGGCCGGGGGGGTGGGTTAGGTAGGGGGAAGGGAGGGGAAGGTGCGGGGAGGGTGAAGGAAAGTTCCCTCCGAGGCCGCTCCGAAATCGGAGCGGCCTCGGAGGGAACGGAGGCAGGCTGCGCGGCTTGGCGTGCACAGGCTGCCGATTTTGCGCAGCCTTGCGCGCGCCGACCCCAGATTTTATAAGATACGCGCGGCTACGCGCGTATCTTATAAAATCAGGCGTACTTTTGTTCGCGCCTGCTGCGCGAACAAAAGTACGGGCTCACGCAACTTTTTAAAATCTGCCCCTAAGTCTTCTTGATTAATAGCAGTTTATGGACTTCACCTCCAGGAACTGTTCAAACCTTTTTTAAACCCAGCTACACTTACTGCCTTAACCACATCCTCTGGCAATGAATTCCAGAGCTTAATTGTGCATTGAGTGAAAAAGATTTTTCTCTGATTTATTTTAAATGTGCTACTTGCTAACTTCATGGAGTGCCCCCTAGTCTTTGTATTACCAGTTCAAGTCCTGCCACGATTTTATAGACCTCTATCATATCCCCCCTCAGCCGTCTCTTCTCCAAGCTGAACAGCCCTAACCTCTTTAGCAGGTCTTCCCAAACTGTGGATCAGAACCCTAAATGGTATCACAAAATCTTCATTTGGTGTCACAAGTGCCTCAAATGGCAGCACTAGTCTAGTGCCAGCAGCATTAGAGGAGGTGAGGAGTGAGAAGAGATCAGCTAGGGGGTTAGTGAGAAAAGGGTTGGAGGGGAGGAAGAGATGCTGAGAGGTGAGAGAGGAGATGGGGGATGAGAATGTGGAGGTAACAGAGAATAGGATTTATAGGGGATGATAAGATCAGTTGAGAATCAGCTGAGTGGATGTGAAAAAAGCTGAATGGGCAAGGGACATGAGGAGTGTAGAGGGGTGAGAAGGCGTGGTTGTTAATTTGTTGGTTGTCTTCTGGGGTCATGTAAATTTTTTAAGTGCTAGAATGGGGTCACAATGGGTAAAAATTTGGGAAACCATGGGCTCTTTAGCCTTTCCTCATAGGAGACCATTCCATCCCCTTCGTTATTTTGTAATTTAAAGTTTATTAATAGCACTCAAAAGTTGTAACACTGGATAGCAAATAAATCCATGGTAACAAACAATACTATAGTACATTGTAAATGCAATGGAACCATAAAATAAACTTGTAAACAAACGGTGCTGCCTTTTCATTATTTTACCCTGTCCCACACCACCACCACCCGCCATGGTGGTCAGGCATATATTCAGAAGGGATATGCAATGAAGGTAAGGGTCTGAGCCAGGACATCATTATAGACACCCTAAGGATGGGAACATAAAGCAAAAGAAAAGGTGACAGTGTTACATTCCCCCGTTATCCCGATCAGATCTGGCATATAGGTCCTGGGCATAGTCCCTACCAATTAATATATAATCAATTGGTTCCCTTAGACTTCAAATTTGTATAAGGCCTCCATATTTTCTCAAATTTGACCACTGCGTTATTATGTAGAGCAGTAAGCATATTCATATAAAACACCCTATCTAAGCAGGCGAGCACATCATGCCATACGGGTACGGTAGGTCGACAACAGCAAGCTACAATCTCACACCACTAACTGCCGCGACCACCTGCAAAACCCATCACTGGAAAAGCTTTAATCCCACCGTGGTAGGCCAACATAATAAGCACACTTTGGGATCCTTAGGAACCCGGACATCCCTCAGTAGACCAATAAAATCGAGCACTGCATCCCATACCCAGGCACTCCCACCACATGTATTGGAATGTACCCCTCCCCCCACACCTCTTCCAGCACCTGTCCTCCCTTCATTCTTTTGGTTACCTTTCTCTGTACCTTCTCCAGTGCAACTATGTCTTTTTTGAGGTGCGACAACCAGAACTGCACACAGTAGTCTAAGTATGTCTCACCATGCAGTGATACAGAGGCATTAGGGCATTCTCCATTTTAATCACTATTCCCGTCCTAATAATTCCTAAAATTCTGTTTGCTTTTTTGACCACTGTAGCACACTAGGCTGACAATTTCAATGTATTGTCCACTATGGCACCTACATCTTTTTCTTGGGTTGTAGCTCCTAATATGGAACCTAACATCGTGTAATTACAGCAAGATGTATTTTTCCCTATATGCAACACCTTGCATTTTTCCACATTAAATTTCATCTGCCATTTGGATGCCCAGTCTCCAAATCTCGCAAAGTTCTCCTGCAATTTATCACAATCTGCTTGTGATTTAATTATTCTGAATAATTTTGTGTCATCTGCAAATTGGATCACCTAATTTGTCATACCCCTTTCCAGATCATTTATAAATATATTAAAAAGGACTGGTCTAAGTACAGATCCCTTAGGCACTCCACTGTTTACCACTCTCCACTGAGAAAACTATTTAATCCTACTCTCAGTTTCCTTTCTTTTAACCAGTTTGCAATCCACAAAAGGACATCACCTCTTATCCCATGACTTTTTAAATTTTCCTAGAAGCCTCTCATGAGGGAAATTGTCAAACACATTCTGAAAATCCACATCTATCGGCACACCTTTATCCATATGTTTATTAACCCCTTCAAAAAAATGTAAAAGGTTAGTAAGGTAGGACTTCCTTTGGGTAAATCCATACTGGCTGTGTCCCATTAAATCATGTCTATCTATATGTTCTGTGATTTTGTTCTTTAGAATAGTTTCTATGATTACTTTCCGGCCATGAAGTCAGGCTCACCTGTCTGTAGCTTCCTGGATCACCCCTGAAGCTCTTGTTAAATATTGAGGTTATATTGGCTACCATCCAGTCTTTAGGTACAATGGATGATTTTAATGATAGGTTACAAAATATTAGTAATAGATATGACATTTAATTTTTGAATTCTTTTAGAACCCTGGGGTATATACCATCTGGTCTGGGTGATTTGCTACTCTTCAGTTTGTCAATCTGGCTTACTACAACTTCCAGGTTCACCGTGATTTGGTACAGTTCATCTGAATTATCACCCTTGAAAACCGTCTCCAGAATGGGTATCTCCCCAACATCCTCATTATAAACATTAAAACAAAGAATTAATTCAATCTTTCCATGATAGCTTTATCCTCTCTAAGTACCCCTTTAACCTCTCGACCATCTAACAGTCCAACCGACTTCCTCGCAGGCTTCCTGCTTCAGATAAATTGTAAAAAGTTTTTATTATGAGTTTTTGCCTCTGTGGACAACTTCTTTTCAAATTCTCTCTTAGCCTGTCTTATCAATGTTTTACACTTAACTTGCCAATTCTTATTCTTTTTCCTATTTTCTTCAGATGGATATTTCTTGCAATTTTTGAAAGAAGTTATTTTGGCTAAAATAATCTCTTTCACCTCACCTTTTCACCATGCTGGCAAACATTTGGTCTTCCTTCCATCTTTCTTAATATGTGAAATACATCAGGCCTGAACTTCTAGGATGGTATTTTTAAACAATGTCCATACCTGTTGTGCACTCTTAACCTTTGCAGTTGCACCTTTCAGTTTTTTTTCTATTTTCCTCTTTGTATCAAATTCTCCCTTTTGAAAGTTTAGTGCTAGAGCTGTAGATTTACTTATTGGCCCCCTCAGTCATTAATTAAAATTTGATCAAGTTTTGATCACTATAGCCATGCTGCCCCATCACCATTACCTCTCTGACCAAATCCTGCATTCCACTAAGAATTAGATCTAAAATAGTTCCTTCTCTCATTAGTTCCTGAACCAATTGCTATATAAAATAGTCATTTATTCCATCCAGGAACTTTACCTCTCTAACATGTCCTAGTCAATTTTGGGGTAATTGAAATTTCCCATTATTAGTGCATTGCCAAATTAGTTAACTTCCCTAATTTCTTTTAGTATTTCAATATTCATCTTATCATTTTTAGCAGGTGGATGGTAGATACCCCCATTGCTATACTATTCCCCAACTTGCATGGGATTTCTAGCCATAAAGATTTTATTGTGCATTTAGTCTCTTGCAGGATCCTTATCCTGTTGGTCTCTAAGCCATCCCAAAGCGCCACCCCCCACCAATTATGTCTACTTCTTCATTTACTCCTATACACTCTAACTCTCCCATCTTATTTTTTAGACTTCTGGCATTATTTATTTATTTTATTATTTTTATTTAACAGTTTTATATACCGAAATTCTTGTAAAAGGTTACAAATCAGTTCGGTTTACATTGAACAGTAACAGTGCTTCTGAAGAGAGCAATTACATCGAACATTAACAGTGCTTCAGAGGATAGGAATGTCAAGAAACTAAGGGATTCCAATAAATAAAACGAGGCAACTTAATATCATGGCGATATTAAGTCGGAGGTCCCGAAGGTATAAAAAACGTAAAATAAAAAAATAAAAAAATTTGAAGTCGGCCGGTGGCTGTCGGGTCGAAAACCAGACGCTCAATTTTGCTGGCATCCGGTTTCCGAGCCTGTAGCAATCAGCGGGCTCGAGAACCAACGCCGGCAAAATTGAGCGTCAGCTGTCAAACCCGCTGACAGCGGGTTTCCTTTTGGCCCGCCGCTCTTTTGGCCAAAAGGAAGCGCTAGGGATGCGCTAGAGTCCCAATTGCCTCCTTTTGCCCATTTCTACCTCCGGACCTAATTTAAATACTGCATTGCGCACACAGGCGAGTGCTCTCCCGCGGACTTTACTGAATCGGCCTGATAGTAAGAGGCAGGCAGCATCAAAGCTGGTGATACAGTGCATTGGGGAAATTATTACTCTGGGTGACTAGCCCCTGCAGATCGTGGATAACGTGGATTTAAGCAGCTGCTGCACCTCATAGCCCAAAATTACAAAATACCCTTCAGGACAACATTAAGTAGGCAGGCTATTCCACCCCTGTGCATTCAGTGCCATAATTGTATGCAGACACTGCAGGCTAAGTTGTAGCATCCATTTCATCAGGGACATCTAGGTTAGTCATAGTGCGATGCTGATTGTATACTGGTGGCAGGTGTGCCAGGCAGGGCAGGCAGAAGCTCCAGTGGGTGCCAGCCAGCAGGGGACAGGTAGATTGTGCTGCACTCCCAGGTGATAGACAACAGCTATTTATTTATTTATTTTTATTTTATATTCCGCTTTTTGTCACTTCAAAGCCGATTACATTGAGCTATACCTCAGTCAATATCTTAACAGCAATTATAAAGATGATAAAGGGCTGGCAGCTAGACTGGAGAGATGACTATTGTTCCTGATTGTTTTTGTTACAGACGGTGGTGCTAACATGGAAAAAGCAATGGAAAATGGGGCCTACAAGTGGCTTCAGTACTTTACAAACTTACTGTACCTGATAGTAAAGGATGCCCTGGGGATGGATGCCAAGGAATATGACAGCATACTCCTGAAGGAACTGATAGAGAGGTGCAGGGAAAGAGGGGTACTTTCATTGGAGCATGAAGGATGAGGAGCAGCTCTGTGAGAAGCAGGAAGCAGTGGGGGATGCCTCAGCACAGACTTATTCAGGATGTAGGCACCAGATGGGAATTCCACCCATCTAATGCTGCAGAGGTTAGTGGAGAAAGATATCTTTTTGTGACTTGTCTCCAGAAACCGAGATAGGTATGGATTGCCCTCTGGGACATCAGGATTGGCTACATCTCAGTTCCACAATAGCCATCCTGGGTGAGGTCATCCCCCTAGGTCAACATCCTGGAGTTGAAGGATTTACTGGAAGGAGATGCTATTGGCTAGCATGCAGGAATATCAGCACCAGAGGCAGAGGGACAGTGGAAATGCAGTGCAGGAAAGAGCGGGCACCCAATATAGCACTGTCAATAGGAGCAATGCCCTGCCAGCTATAACTTTCTACCCCAAGCTTTCACTGCCACTCCTTCCACTCCCATCATTATAGAATGGGCTTTCCTGACACAGGCCACACTTACAGTGGTAGGCAACATAAATCCCCCTCAGCACAGTCCCCAGCACAACATTTAGTCACACACTGTCTTGCAGAGCACATCAAGGACATGGACACAGATCTGTTGGAATATTGGACACACAAGGCCACAGTCTGGACAGACCTGGCCAAGGTGACTCAGCATTTCCTGCAGCATGCCTAATGAATGGGTATTCTAAATGGCAGGAGACATCATGACCCCACATTGTTCACAACTGGTAGCAGAGTTGGTGGAAACTTGGTCTTCATGAAAAATAACCTCCTTCTGCTTGGTTTCCCTGAATTTCCATGCAAGTGGCAGGAGGACCAAAACATATCTTATAGTGAACCCTCATCAGTATAGGAATTTCAGGTACTGCTCTTTCTTGGATAAAGTCCTTCCTCCAAAACCGTACCTACACAGTCCTCACAGACAATTTTACATCCCCTCCTGTTAATCTCGACTGTGGCGTTCCCCAAGGATCCTCCCTCTCTTCCACCTTATTTAACATTTACATGCTCCCCCTTACAAACCTCCTCTCCAACCTTGGTATCACACATTTCATCTATGCGGATGATGTGCAAATCCTCATCCCTTTCAAAAACTCTGTGCTCACTGCTATCCAAAACTGGAACACCATTCTCGCCTCAATAAACCAGCTCCTCACTGACATGCACCTAGCCCTCAATCCGCAAAAAACTGAGCTCCTCCTCGTCTCCTCTAGACATGCAGCCACACCCACTCTCTCCACCCTCCATTCCCCCGACCTTCTCTCTAACACAAGAAACCTGGGTGTTATACTTGATAACCAACTAACCTTCAAACCATATATCAAATCTATCCTTAGCAGCTGCTATTTCAAACTACAAACCCTCAAAAAACTAAAACCCCTTCTCTACTTTTCCGATTTCCGTACAGTACTCCAATCCATAATTTTTTTGAAAATTGACTACTGTAACGCTCTCCTACTTGGACTCCCTTCTACCCACATCAAACCTCTACAACTCCTCCAAAACGCTACTGCTCGTATCCTCACCAATGTCAATAAGAAAGACCACATCACTCCCACCCTCATTGATCTCCACTGGCTTCCCATTCACTCACGAATTATTTACAAGACCCTCACCCTCATCCACAAAAGTATTACTAACGAACACTACAACTGGCTAAACCCACCCTTCCTCCCTCGTACCTCCACAAGACCCACCCGTGCTTCCCTCCGTGGAACCCTTATCCCCCCCTCCATAAAATCCACTAGACTCATCTCCACCACCAATAGAGCCCTTTCCCTTGCAGGCCCCTCCCTCTGGAACTCTATGCCTCTTGACCTACGCACCGAAACCTCCACACCTACTTTCAAAAAGAAACTCAAAACCTGGCTTTTCCTCCAAGCATACCCCCTTTCCTCATCAGCTCCACCAACTAACATGCTAGCCCAACCCTCATCTCTCTCCCACATCCCCCGTTCAGGTCCTACACCCAATACCCTCCCCCTCTAATGATTCATACAATTTTTGTATATAACAAGTGTACATATTTCTCCCTCGAATCCCAATTCATATCTTATCCCCATGTGTCTGTTTGCACCCTCCCCCTGCCCCCCCATTTGTCTCGACTACCCCCCTCCATCCCTCCCCTAGTTATTTAGTTATTTATTCTGTTACTGCGTTTATGTTATACACCGTTCTCTGTAAAGGCTACGCCTATATATCTTTTGTAGTAAGTTACTTGTAAACCGGCACGATGTGCAAACGGTTGCCGGTATATAAAATTAAATAAATAAATAAATAAATAAATAAATAAACCAATGCCCACACATTTTGCCCTCAGCACCTTGCTGTGTGGTTGCCAGTTGCCACTCTCACCACTGCCTGTTCCTTTCACCCTGCTTCTTTAGTTTCTCCTGGGGTACTTTGGTCCCAAAGCAAAAATATAACGAAAAGAAAAACAAAAAAAAGATGATCCTTCTCCTCCCCTGCCCCTCTCTGGAAGTCTTGAGCCCCTGAAGCCTTCTTTTGTTCCTGTCCAGCTTGCTCCTGCTTCCCTACCAACCATGCCCTAAACCTCTTTTGGTTCAGTACCTTGCTGTTTTGTTGTACTACTCTCGTGGTAAACAGCAGTGACCCTAAACAGGACATGCATCACAAACCTTTCAGGGCTACTGCTATGCACACAGACTGAGTAAAAGTGCAGGCCTAAAGCAATGCAAACATGGAGTTTTGCATTGTGATGATTTTTGGCAACTTTATATGGGACTGCGTTTCACACAGGGGAGAAAAGACTGTGCTTCTTCATATCAGAGAGTTGTCATCACGTCCCAAATAAGAGGAGAGGACTCTAATGATCATATGAGGATATTCCTATGCGTTCGCACCTAGATTACATCATTTGCATGCCACCAATCCTGTGTCTAGAGGAGGTGGCAATATCCAATCTGGATCAATGCTGGACTTTTATGGAACTGAATATGCAATGAGGGTTGATTCTGAGGAAAGGACTCTGGTTTTCCCAGGCAGCGGTTTTTCTCACAGACTATCCAGAAGTTTGGTTTGAGAGCCGTGTAGCCAGAACTGACTGTGCAGGTCACTATAACTGTGACTTGTCAGCTAAGACTGAGTTCTTACTCAGCACAGTTGCTCCATAACATGAATGCAACTGTTTGCCAATTATTCCCTTGAGAGACTTTCGGCCAATTAGTATACCTTATCTTTTTCTGCCGTCATATCTCACAAAGACATCAGTGAGAACTTTTTGGGTTTTATCTGTCATCCACCAAAAGGGGCTTTGTTGGATTAACCCTTGGTGTGACCCTGGACTTGTGTAGCACTATGGAGGATGAGAGCACTAGCTTAATTCCCTTTCAGCTGGGCTAATTTAGTTTGGCAATTGCATAATTCGTAAGTGGAAAGTTGATCTTAAAGATAACATTTATATTCTGCTTATCTTATGTGACATTGCTTGCGCTATAAAACTAAAATTGAAACCTTAACAAAAGCAAAGAAACAAAAGAAATAATTGTACCATTTTAAACCTTGTTTTTCCATATGCTGCTAATAAATTAATTGACTACTTCACAAAAAGGGTCTGTATCTGCTCCCTAAAACTATAAATTTGTATCATGAAATTATTGGTTAAATCTGATAATCTACTGTAAATTTATCCATGTCAGATATTTCCTACACTACCTCTCTCTTGGTTATACTTGGATGTTTTGATTCACCCCTCCCAAAACAAAAAGTTTAAAAAAAGAAACATCTTTTCCCCTCACCCTATCCCTCTTCTGGTTCAGCATCTTGCTGGTTTTATTTATTTATTTATTTATGCAAAAGCTTCTATTTACTCACAGAATACTCTGTGCAGATTTCAACAAACCTATAAAACACAATAAGTAATAAAATAAAATGAATAAGATACATATACTAGATATAAAATAAACTATCATTCAAAAGCTTCACTGAACAGGATTGATTTTAGCTGTCTTCGGAAGTCCTTTACATCTGTTAGGGATCTCAGTTAATCAGAAAGAGAGTTCCACAGTACAGCAGCCACAGAAAAGAAGGCACAAGCTCTTGTTCTCTATAATCGAGCCAAACTATTTGTTGGCATCTTTAATGAAGCTCCGCTTGCCGACCGCAAATTCCGATTTGGTTTGTAACAATCCAATTTATCTTTTAAAATACATCCGTGGTCTGAACACCATAAGCTTATGCACCAAGGTGATCAACTTGAATTTGGATCTCTGCTTCACCGGCAGCCGATGCAGTTCCCACACTGCGGTCTGAATGCGATCGCTCCGACGCCATCCCTTTAGGGCACGGGCGGCAGCAGGCTGGATCGGCTGTAGCGCGTGCAATGGGCTTGTCGGGCAAGTCCACATAAAGGGATCTGCAGTAATCCAGCTGACCTAAAACTAATGCCTGTAAAGCAGTCCTAAACATTTCCTTGGGTAATATCTTTTTAAAGATGTGCTGTTCTGCCACTGTTACCATCCAGCCTGCTCCTGCCCCCCTCCCCTCCCCTCCCCCTCATGCTGTCTTGGGAAACTCCTGCCACTTTTGCTATAGTTTGCCCCTCTCTACACCTTGGGGTGTTTTTTTCCTCTGATGTTGGTACCCCTTGCCCCTCTTTTAATGTCTTGGGATCTTCTTGCACTGTTTGCTGCCCTCACGATGCCCTGCGGGTGCTCTTGCCACTATTGCTGCTGCTTTACCCCTGTCACAGTGACTTGGGCTATTCATGCCATTCTTGGTGCTGATGCTTGTCTGCATGTTTCACTAAATTTAAATAGATAACCCCAATTTTGAAGCACAAAATAAGATACATTGCTTCCCCCATTGACTTTAATGGGAAAACAAATAACTGAATGACCAACAAATAATATGGGCCCGAATGGAATGAAACAAACACCAAGCCCAGCAAACTCAATGAATGAACTGAACCAATAATGTGTCCCACACACATCTCTAATCTGCTTGGAGTGACAGTGCTTATAAGATAGTTTGTCAGAGTAAAAGCTAGACCAGATGTAAGCATCTGTACTTACCCAAAGCAGGGTGCAGTGTGTGTCATTGAGTTTCTGCAGCCATTCCCTGCCCCAAAGCTTCCTGACTTTTTTTCTCAATGTCCTCCAGATCACAGGGATAGAATGCACGCCTGGGTGAAGCTTTGGAAGAAGTTATGACAGGAAGTGGACATCCTAGCTAATTTCCTCCACCTCTTGGCAGAAGGGAATAACTTGCCGAGCCGTATAATTGCACGGACTTCCTGATTTGGTGCCATGCTCTCTCTCTCTGGCCTTATTTGGATCCATTCTAAGAATCACGTTTTGAGGCTGCTTTAAATCATATCCCTTGATTATTCTGATCACAGCTTTGTTAGTTTTAACAATTTTCTTTATAGATAAATGTTCTAAAGTTTCTTTTATCCCATATGTTCAAATTTACTAGATTATAAGCTCTGTAGAGAAGGAACTGTCTCTTAGGTGTATTTCTAAGGAGAGGTAGTACTAGTAGTAGAACAGTTGGCCCTTCTCTAGAAGATTAACTGTGCTGCAGTAGCAGGTCAGCCTGGGGTTGTGGACACATGGGGGATACCATTTTAGAATGTGGTCCTTACGTGCGCAGGAACCAGAAATAGAACGGGCAAAAGGTAAGAGTGTTGTTGATCCAGCTGCACACAGTACATGATCTGACATGTGCATAATGCGTGTATTTTTGTGGGCAAATATAGATAGTTGGATTCTAAGAACAGCTCACACCACAGCTCTTTCAAAACCCGGGGCAAGTTTAGATGCTAATAGGTAGGTGCTCATCTGCACAATTAAGAATGCTAATAAACATTGCCCTTTAAAAGTATTAGAGGTGGTAGGGGTTGATTGTGGATATTTTAAGAGTGAAAGTAATCTGAGCATATTCGCTAATTCGCAGTAACCTGAGGTGATCTTTAATGCACGTTAGAAATCATGGAAATTAGGGCGAATAATGGGTGTTTACAGATATTTGACATGTGTTAATGTGTACTGCAGGTCATTCCAGGTTAGTAAACCAGTCCCTGGGGATGATGGTGAGCTGCATGGAGAGAAGTCATTTCTTTTGCATTAGCCTGGTTCCAGACAGGCATTACGATGGCTAACCAGGTAATACTGTGCACCAAATACTCAGCAGCCAACCAGAGTAATGCTCCATCATGATGCACTGGTTTCACTAGGGACAATCACTGCAACACTGCATTAAGTGCACTGCATCTCTGACAGGCAGCATCTGGTGGTGGTGGTGGTGGTGGCGGCACAACACTGGGATGGGACTCGCTCCTGAGACCGGGTTACCGGGCAGCTCTTTAGAGTTGGGCAAACGTAAGCAATGCAGGATAAAGGTGGTCTTGCCATGATGGTAAGACAAGGATTCTCTTGTTTTATGTCTTTTATTATGACTGGAAATCATTTTATTTACTTACAATTGTTTATATACCACCCATCCATAACAAAAGGATTGGGGCGGTTCCCAACATTATATAATTTTACCCTATGGGAGTGAAACCAGTGCCAGAAAGCTGCAGGTTTATGTGGGCTGTTGGCGCCATTCATTCCTTCAGAATGGCACCGTTTCTATACACTGCCCCACTGCATGCATGGGGCTGCTGTTGTGACTTTTCCATTGATTTCCTTGTGAAAATCAGAACTACACCTACATGCATGCAATGTGGTAAAACCAGACCTAGATCAGCCAGTTTGATTGACCTAGGGTGAGGTGGCAACTCTAACTGTACAGCTTATGTGTTGAGCTTTGCTGGCCGCGAGCAAGCCCCGTAACTGGCCGCACTTACCCTCTGCATGCCGAGGCCCCGGATGCCGCCCAAAAGTGCCGTGTGACAATGATGCCACCAGGACGCTGCTCCCCCTCCTCTCCGCACCAGTCTTAGGCACATACGTGTACCTTAATGACCACGCAGCGGGAAAGTCGCTTCATGGCACCTAGGGATGACCTCACCGGGCACCTATTTAAGGCCCAGCCACTCTGCTCTTCCTTGCCTCAGCAACGGGTCTTCTGCCTTGCAGTGTATGTTACCTAGTGATCCCGATTCCTGTGGTCCCGCACCTTGTCCAGCCTTATCTTCTCCTGTCTTGCCTTCCAGCTTTGCCTCATCCAGCCTTGTCTTCTCCAGCTTTCCTCATCCAGCCCACCTTGTCCAGCCTCGCCTTAGCTTATTCGTCTTGTCCCGTGTCTTCAGTGTGTCTTCAGTGTGTCTTCGTCCATGCCTGACTTGGCCTAACTCTCTGAATCTTGACCCCCTTGCCTGGACCTGACCTCTCTTGCTAGCTGTCTGTTTACTGAAGAGGATGTTGGGGAGGTACCTGTATTGGAGAAGGTTTTCATGGGCAATGATTCAGATGGACTGGATCAAATCACGATGAACCTAGAAGATGTGGCAGACCTGATTGACAAACTGAAGAGTAGTAAATCACCTGGACCGGATGGTATACACCCCAGAGTTCTGAAGGAACTAAAAAATGAAATTTCAGACCCTTTAGTAAAAATTTGTAACCTATCATTAAAATCATCCATTGTACCTGAAGACTGGAGGACAGCTAATGTAACCCCAATATTTAAAAAGAGCTCCAGGGGTGATCCGGGAAACTACAGACCGGTTAGCCTGATTTCAGTGCCAGGAAAAATAGTGGAAAGTGTTCTAAACATCAAAATCACAGAACATATAGAAAGACATGGTTTAATGGAAAAAGTCAGCATGGCTTTACCCAAGGCAAGTCTTGCCTCACAAATCTGCTTCACGTTTTTGAAGGAGTTAATAAACATGTGGATAAAGGTGAACCGGTAGATGTAGTATACTTGGATTTTCAGAAGGCATTTGACAAAGTTCCTCATGAGAGGCTTCTAGGAAAAGTAAAAAGTCATGGGATAGGTGACGATGTCCTTTCGTGGATTGCAAACTGGCTAAAAGACAGGAAACAGAGAGTAAGATTAAATGGACAATTTTCTCAGTGGAAGGGAGTGGGCAGTGGAGTGCCTCAGGGATCTGTATTGGGACCCTTACTTTTCAATATATTTATAAATGATCTGGAAAGAAATATGACGAGTGAGATAATCAAATTTGCAGATGATACAAAATTGTTCAGAGTAGTTAAATCACAAGCAGATTGTGATAAATTGCAGGAAGACCTTGTGAAACTGGAAAATTGGGCATCAAAATGGCAGATGAAATTTAACGTGGATAAGTGCAAGGTGATGCATATAGGGAAAAATAACCCATGCTATAGTTACACAATGTTAGGTTCCATATTAGGAGCTACCACCCAAGAAAGAGATCTAGGTGTCATAGTGGATAACACATTGAAATCGTCAGTTCAGTGTGCTGCGGCAGTCAAAAAAGCAAACAGAATGTTGGGAATTATTAGAAAGAGAATGGTAAATAAAACGGAAAATGTCATAATGCCTCTGTATCGCTCCATGGTGAGACCGCACCTTGAATACTGTGTACAATTCTGGTCGTCGCATCTCAAAAAAGATATAATTGCGATGGAGAAGGTACAGAGAAGGGCAACCAAAATGATAAGGGGAATGGAACAGCTCCCCTATGAGGAAAGACTAAAGAGGTTAGGACTTTTCAGCTTGGAGAAGAGACGGCTGAGGGGGGATATGATAGAGATGTTTAAAATCATGAGAGGTCTAGAACGGGTAGATGTGAATCGGTTATTTACTCTTTCAGATAATAGAAAGACTAGGGGGCACTCCATGAAGTTAGCATGGGGCACATTTAAAACTAATCGGAGAAAATTCTTTTTTACTCAGAGCACAATTAAACTCTGGAATTTGATGCCAGAGGATGTGGTTAGTGCAGTTAGTGTAGCTGGGTTTAAAAAAGGATTGGATAAGTTCTTGGAGGAGAAGTCCATTACCTGCTATTAATTATTTTGACTTGGAAAATAGCCACTGCTATTACTAGCAACAGTAACATGGAATAGACTTAGTGTTTGGGTACTTGCCAGGTTCTTATGGCCTGGATTGGCCACTGTTGGAAACGGGATGCTGGGCTTGATGGACTCTTGGTCTGACCCAGTATGGCATTTTCTTATGTTCTTATGTCCCAACCTTAGCCTGTCTCTGACTCCATTAGTCTGCTGCCTGCCCCGACTCTGGTGTGCTTTTGGGTTTTAGCTATCTTCACCACCCTAGGGACCCACCTAAGACCTGCCGGCCACCAGAGCCCAAGGGCTGAACCTGCGGGGGAGACAGCTGTAAAGGGGAAGCTTCAAACTGTCCCACTACAGGGCGCGTTCGCCCGCTGCCAGCATAGGCCTCATGGGTTTGCCCTCGAGGCTCCGTCAAATACGCCGCAGCACCAAGGGCTCATACACCTTCACATTATGATGTTAAATTGTTAATCTGTGTGCATTACAGATGTATGGATAAATTGTACATAGCACTAGGAAAATCAAATGTATCTTTCAATGCGAGGAGGGGGCACTGTGGTCTGGTTTTAATCTGTTACAAAGCTTCCACTGTGAATTTAGTGTTATATGTATCTCTTGATAAATATGGAACAGACAGGAAACACATTTTGTCGTTTTTCCCTTTCCCTGTTTCCGCAGCTCCCCTTGGCAAGATGCCAACTTCTTCTTTTGAGGAGGCAGGCACGGTCTTTTGAATTTGGCTAAAAATATTGAACATTTTCCTCATTTCCGTCGTGCTTTAAGAAGTTCTGGTCTCTCTTCTCCCCAAAAGTCCTTCTTAAGAAACTTTCACCCGCTGGTGAACGGGGCAACTCTAAAATGCCCAGTTGGTTTAGGGCAAAACAAAACAACCCCAGGGAAACTCATCAAGAACGGAGCCTGAATCAAAAGTTCTAATTTAATGTCAAAATTTGTAAAACTTTCCTGCAGTAGGCCTGTCCTTGCAGAAATACACGTTTGCTCCATGTTTTCTGTGTGCACGCTCACTGACTCGTCCCTACGGGCCAGCAATGGCATTAGGCAAACTTAAATTTCGGTAGAGGTGACACGATCCAATCAACTTTTGCAGGGCTTTGTGTGTGACTGTGTATTTGTGCGTTGGTGTGCCGGCGCTTACAAGTTTAAGGCGCCTGACTTTCACAGCCTTCGGGAAAAAAAAACAACCCACAGCCACAAGGTCAAGATCACAAAACAAAATAAGGAGGGGAAGAGTAAGCCCTCCTTCCTAAATCCAATTTAAATCACTGTACAGTCCTAATCTATATCCATAATTATATCATTTCATACAACAAGCTTGCTAGAGGCCTCACAAAATTTATGTAGATTAAAATTCCTGGGTACCATAGCATGAATTCCAGATTATTAAGATTGATTAGGACAGCTGATGCAGTGATTAAAGGAGCCAGAGTTTACTGTTGTAATTAATTAGGTATTCAGACACAACAATAACTGCGCTAAGAAAAAGAATGTGCTGATCTGGCAGGAAGTTATAACCAATCCTAGGTTTTATGTTCTCATTTAACTTTACCGGTGGCCACCCGTCTTTCAGAGGCATGTCTTCTGAATCTCTTCCTTCCTCCCCTTAAGACGACAACCAGATTTATTAACCTTTCCTACTTCTTTCCTGCAGGGTTAATAATGTGTCTGATTTCTCTTCACATTCCAGGGCCTCGTCGTGGAAGTGCCAGTCTTCTGCAGAGTGCCAGCGAGCACGGGCCGTCAAGATCGCCAAGTGGCTTCGCTCTGCCTACGCAGGGGATTTGTGCTGGGGGTAGGGAATGGGAAAGTCCACAGTGGTACTTTCTAGTTTTTCTAGAATATATGGAGTCATCATGGGAAAGGTGCTAGTGGGGGTTAGAACATGACATTACAGAAGCCTAGTATGGACGTTCCTTGTGGTATCTCACAAGACATTCCTGCATTTCTTGGGTTGCCAAATTTTTACCGCCAGTTTCTTCATGGTAAAATGAGAGAGCGGTGCAAAGCAGAAATGAGTAGAGAGACCCGTTCTGTCAAAAGGTGGATCATTTAAATGATGTTCTGTCTGTCAAGGTGGCTTTGGGCGGGAGTAGAACCCAAAGTCTATAGGCTTCATCATTATGCCAACTTTGATATGAAAATTGGAAACTATAGTGCACCTATTCTCTCTATATTCAGCTTTACTGTTTGTTTTGCACATGCTCTATGTTTTGCACATCAACCATGAAAAGTAGACTAGTTCTCTATATTCCCTTGGGCTCCCTAAAGGACTATGTCAGTTACTGAGAGATTTTTCTGTAGATTTTTAAATTAGTAGGCAGCAGGTCTCCTGCTGGTAGTACTGCTGCCTCATGAGGATCTTGTGGTCTGGAATAGTTAAGATGGCAAAAGGCACCAGCCACCAAGACATCAGGAAGATGCCGCCTACTACCTATGTGCACTTCTTAGACAATAGAAATATAAGCCATAAAAACTACAGGACCCCCCATGAATTAATACTGTACATTTTGATGCACATCATATGCCACTAAAAGGAGACAGGGTGAAATACAGGAGGATGAGAGCAATGTAAGACAGACCAGGAAGCAGACTGAAGAGGAAAGGTTGGAGAGAAACCAGGATATGGAGGAGCTAGCATTAGAGCTTCTGGCTTATGAGGAGAAGGCTACGTATGCCGGGGTGCAGGAGGAAGAGAAAAAAACCACCTAAGTTAAACCTAACACCCAAGTAAAAATGCATGATATGAGATCCTGCAGAGCTTCCATCACAGGCCTCCAGGCAACAGTCAGACTTAACAGTACCTGGAGATCCAGATACTCAAACCGTGCGGATGTATGAGAATGAGCAGGCACAGTTCTTAAACATCAACAAGCATTCTCAGAATGAGTGAGAATCCTCCAGCACACATGGAAAAAGAGGCAACCGAATATACAAAACAAGGGGGGGAAAAAAAACTCTTTAAAGACCTGTGCCTGCAAACAAGGAAAAACAACTGGCAAAGGCCCAGAGTGGGAAATGCAAAGTGATCCTACACCTGAAGCAGGAATGGCTAAGGAGAGATGAACTTAAACCTAAAGATGAGAGATGGATAATTACAGCAGAGGACAGTAGACTACGGACAAGGCCTGTATCCAGAAGGGCAGAGCAAGGTGGCAAGGCTCGTCCACCGGAAACTACAGTAGGTAAACATTACAACATCACTGTACCAGGAAAACACTGGGCTCACGACCCAGAGAGAACTGCGGAGAATGAAGACTTCGGGATCACCTGGCACATTCCCATTCCTACCGCTAAAAAAGCAGGATGCTAGAAAACTGGAAAAGGGAACAGCACTGCTAATAGAAGTGTCGGCACCAAGCGACTATTCTGCACAACATGCGGAGAAAGAGAAGACCTTCGCTTAGGGATACCTTTTTGAAATTGTATTGAGTAATAAAAGCACCTAAAGAGATATAAATAAATAAGTACCGAAAAAGATGCAATCGGACACCAAGAAAACGTGGCGTCAAGGTAAAAGAAATTGCCCCAACTGTACTGGGCGCCACTGGCCTGATTCGAAGGAACTTCCAGGAGCGCCCCTGATACGTTGTCTGTGTGTATTCCAGCCTACAAATTCAAGAAAGAGACTCTCTCTGTGACGCAATGCACGTGTCAAGAAGCACACTCGCAGAAACTTTGACAGGCTGAGATCATATCCAACATACCCTTGCTCACGCGTGAGATGCATTCCTGTCACGGTACACCCAAAACAAGCCTATTTGGAGACGTTCCCCCGAGACAGGTTTTACTGGGGATCAGTGTGTGTAAAGGGAACTCTTCCCTGGGAACTGGCATAGAATTTCTCACATTTTGCTGAGATATTACAGGTGTTGAAGTCGGGGGCCAGGTCTTAGTGCCCCGGTGCTCTTTCCCAGGCTTCGTTTCCCAGACCAGAGAAGGAGCAAGGACTATGAAGGCCACGCTCGCAGTCGCCGGGAGGGAAGGGCCTTCTGTCATTCACACAATGACACCTACTGAGCCGGGCTCGTGCTGCAGCTGCCCTGGCTTCTGAAGGGAGAGAAAGCCCTTGGAAATGGATTCAGTGGGTGCATTGGAAAGATCTTTATAAAAAAAACGGACTTTCTGGCAGAGCTAGAGGTTTAGCTAGAATCAAAGTTTTGACTGCCAAGCATTTGATTTGAAAGTATTCTTGTGTGTTTTTGGAAAGGAAAATAAATATTTAAATTGATTTAGAAAGATAGTTTTTGGCAGATAAGGCCTATTTGGTCTACCCAGAGACTGATTTACTATGGCTTTTCTCCCGTTCTGTGCCTACAGGAAAAAAAAAAAAAGTTTATTGAATCAGGCACCTGGGTCTGCCTAGCAGCCTTGCCCACCGAGATCCTAGTGGATGTCTCTCATCTCCTTCCCTCGACTTTACCACCACCACTGGGCCTGACCTACCACGGTTTCTTCTGGTGAGGTTTTGCCGGTATCCACTCATCTCTCAGAAAAGAAATATTTGTAAATGAAAAAAAAAAAAAAAAAACCAGATGACTTTTAGAATTTGCCATCCATGCATTTGGGGAAGCGTCCCAATTTTTGGAGCTAGAAGCCCTCCCTCATGAAGTCCTGCCTTCTCCCAATGAGTCTGGAGACCGGTTTTGGATTAGCTTCAGTCTGTAAATCAAATTATCTTCAGTCATCATGGAATATCTTTAAAAAATTGATTTGAGATGGATTTCAGATGAATTGCAATGAAAGATAAGTGAGGACCTTAACTGTAATTGTGCACATACACAGTGCCCCGGAATAGGGTGCACAGAGCGCACTGTACATCAGGATGCATAGGTAAGCAGCAAGATGGTTAACACACGATGAACAGTATCTTGTAAAATCGATTATAAGCCCTCCCCCTGAAAGTTCAGATCAAAGGCGTCATTACTGCGTATTAGCAGGTTTTAAGGGACAGTCATATTAAACAGACTTCATTAATTGAAGGCGGTTAAATAATAGATGCCTTTCACTTGCCACTGGGGAATCCCAGCTAGAAGGCTTCTACTGTAAACTCACATCATTTTGGACTCGTTGGTAAAAGTTAAACACTACACTTGAGACCGTCTTGGTGGCCCCGTAGCCGGCATTTTGCAGTTTCAAGTAGAAAGCGATTTTCATGCTTCACTCGTGCTCCTGAGAGCCCCAGGTGAGGGGGGGTAGGTGTGGAGATAAGCTGATTAGTGCCTCTTATAACGCCACTCTGTGGGTAACTGATGCAATATGATGTGCGGTAAAATGGGCGCTTGTATTTTGAGCACCCATTTTCCCAACCCGCGCACATAGACCTCTCCTGGGCGCCCGCTGCGATAATCTAACGAGCTGCTGCGTCACAAAGGATGCGCTAAGGGGAAATTTTGCATCCCCAGCGCTCCAAAGCATCGGGCGCCCAGGAGATGCGGCTACGCGCCAGTTAAGAAAACAAACGCTCAATCCGACCGTCTGTTTCATCCTCCTGCACGCAGTGACGACCGTGAGTCGTGCACCCTGATGTCGAGTCGCTCCCTCCCTCTGCGGCGTCTTGTAATCACTTCACTTACAGGTGCGCCCGTGCACGGCCCAATCTAAAAAGGCGAGGCAGGGGATTAGGAGCGAGACGGTAGAAACAAAACCTGCACGCGCTGGTGAAAACAGCTGCAGACAAAGCAAGAGAGAAAGCAGTACTTTTGCTTTTTTTTGTTGAGCCCTTGGCACGCGGCAAGACTTAACACCAGCTCCGGGACTGGCGTTAAATTTTCCATGTTAAAAAGGGAGCATCGGGTGCACGGTGATTTCTTTTTGCATCGGGAGGTAATGGCTAATTGCTTCATCTGCATGGCGTTTACATGTGATGAGCGCCATTGGCTATGCGCCTGTTTGGACGCGCGTTTTGGATGTGTAAATCCCATTTCCGCATCGGGAGTTATTCTAGCGCGTTCGAAAACGCACGTCAAACCAGGCGTCGGGGGGCGTGCTAGGCCGAGTGCACTACACTGCACCGGCCCCCTAAGGCAGCTGAAAGAGAAGCATGAGGGACTGGTGTACTTCTTTCTGCACCACAGGAATACAGAAATTAATTCCATGGCGGAAGCACAGACGCTCCTTAAGCAGTGGGAAAGAGGGGGGAAAGCCAGAGGTCTGAGATAGGCTGAGATAGGTCTTCCAGCTGTGACTGACCCTCATGTTCTCTGTCTCTGGGTTGTGGTACTTGGGGAGAGCCACGGGTGAGAAAAGCAAGAAGAGTGAGTGTAGGGCCGTGGAAGGACCAGATGAATCAAAGGACGGGAGCAGCCTTTCGGAGAATAAAACAGGGAAAAAGAATAGCACTGCGACATGAAAGTACCTTGCATCCATTAAAAAGCAAGGGGCATATTTTCTCCCTCCATTAAAACCTGATTCATTATTAAAACGTGGTCAGAAAATGAGCAATGGGGGGAAAAGGTGTGATAGATTTTTTATTTTGATAACTCCCCCAATTCAGAGGACAAATGCTCTTATTGGAAGAATTTCCAAGAATCGACTTAATGACCTCCATTCATTACCGCAGAAAGAGTGAGTTTTGAAGAATTTCACTCATTAAACCAGCTCATATTCTACATTTAAAGATGGTAAATTAGTTTTCGCTCTCTCTTTTTTCTCCCGGTGTCTGGTTTATGGAACATGGCTGATTGTTACAAATGACAGGGATAATGCTTCCAAATGCTAATGAAATAGATCACAGATGTCTAATAGGAGCTCGGCATTTAGGATCTCAGCTCAATCACCTGTTTGCTGTCTTTTGCCGCAGCCTTTGGAATGAAAAACATTCATACATACACAATGTGCTAAGGGGGGAAACAAGAGACAGAGAGAAGAGTATTTGTGTGGTCTGTGCGAATATATATGGTGGGGAGGTGGGGGAAATGTGGGTATCAGGTGAGTGTAGGTAAAGGGAACTGTAGGTAAGGTGAGGCACAGGGGTGGATCTATCATTAGGCAGAGTAAGGCGGCCGCCTCAGCAGGCAGAATTTTGGGGCAGCAAGGCACTCCCCATCCCCCGAAACCCTCCTGCTGCAGCCGTCTCACTCTGCTCTAGATGTGACTCCAGCAGTGCATTTTGGTACAACCAGTGCATTTTGATGATGTGCCCGAACCCCGCAGGCAGGAAATAAAGTGAGTGAAGTAGAAGGAAAGGGGAGAGGGGTGAGTGAGTGAATGAGCAGGAAGTAAAGGGAGTGAGTTGTGAGTGAAGGAAGTTGTGAGAGTGAGGGGGAGGGATGGGGGTTGAGTGAGAAGTAAGGGGGTGAGGGGATGAAAGGTTAGAGGGGGAAGGGGCGAGTTGGGGAAAAGGGGTGAAAGGGAATGGAAGGAAAGGGAAGGGGTGAGTGAGGAAGGTGGAGGCTGCTGCAGTTTGTGCGTTACAGAGAGGGAGATAAGTGTGTGTGATCATGTGAGAGAGTGTGTGAGAGAGAATGAATGTGCATTAGAGTGTGTATAAATAATAGAGGAGAAAGTTTGTGTGCAGTCCCTAACCCCCACTAATCCACAACGATCTCAGGGTGACCGGAAATCAAAAGATCCCAGGAATGAGCAGGGAATTTCTTTTATCCCTATTAGTTTTAATCATTGGGTATGATTTGATGTGTTTGCTCTTTTTAAATATTTTATTGATTTTTGGGAAATTTTTAAAATTTTTTATAAGAATTTAATTATTGAATGTTCTATTTGTCAGCTGTTTTGAAATACTCAGTTTTTTAGTACATTTTTACTATTATGCATGATGTTTTATATTTCTTGATTGCATTGTTTGATGTTTTATGAGGAATAGTAATGTTTCTGTTTTACTGTTGTTGTATTACATACAGAGTCTGGCTTGTTGTGGTTTCCACTTTTTGCATGTTTCTATTTGTAGGTTATGGTCTCTTTATACTATATTTGGTGAGGATCTGTCTGTGTTCTGCATGCATGACAGATATGACGTATCTGCTACCCTGTAATTTCTGTGTAGTGTTCTAGCAGCCTGGCTTATTGTGTTTTTTCCTAACAGGAGGTTTATTGGTGTTTTCGGGCGTGGTATAATATTTACAGTGTTGCTTTTCATAGGTAGGGTTGTTACTGTTGTGTGCTGGCAGTTAGTGCTGTTTTGGTATTTATTTATTTTGTTTGTTTATCTATTTATTTAAAATCTTTTCTATACTGTTGTTTAGTAATGCACCATCACAAATTTAAATTTGGTTAAAATCTTTCTAACAAAGTGCCAAGAAATTTTTCGGTAACATGTTTTCATAATATAAGGAATATGATGAGTGATCTGGATCTTGTCCATTTATATGATTAACAGGAAAACCATACAAGAATTGTACTTTATACTGCAAATCTCTTATATTAGTATATAATTATGAGTAAAAAATAATAAAATATACAAGTATGCTACTAGGTGAATTTGTGCTGTGTGTAGATGTTCTTTTGCTTGTTCATTTAGACTTCTTATTCTCCATTCTCAATGTAAAATGCTTTTTTGAAAAGCCATGTTTTTAAACTTTTTTTTTTAAAGCGTTTTAAATCTCTCTGTAATCTTGTTTCGAGTGGCAATGTGTTCCATAATGTTGCTCCGGTTAAGGACAGTGCTCGCTCTCTAACTTGGGTCAGTTCAGTTTTGCTGTCTTGACCAAGGGGATGGTCAGCAGAGCTTTTATTGGCTGATCTAAGATTTCTCTGGGGGACGTGTAAGCGTAGCACTGTGTTTAACCAATCAGCTTTTTCTTCGTTGATTAGTTTGTGAATTGTGCAAAGTGTTTTATATTGCACTCTTTGTTCTATCGGCAAGTGTTTGAGTGATGTGATCTCCTTTGCTTTTACCAGCAGGTATTCTGGCAGCAGAGTATTGTAAGATTTGTAGAGGTCTTATTGTTGAACACGGTAGTCCCAGAAATAGTGTGTTACAGTAGTCTGTGCTAGCGAAGATAAGTGCTTGTAGAACTGTTCGAAAGTGTGCTTGGGTATAGGAGGTTTACTATATTGTACTTTATTCATGGCTTTCTGCGGGCCAAGCTCACACTTAGCACACTTTACAATAGGCCTAATAGCAGATGGGTTCCAAGGGCCCTTTGTTTGCTTTTTTGCAGGGTTTTTTTGCTTGGCACCACAACAGTGGAAGTAAATAAAAATTATATGTTGTAAATGATCTTTTTACCTCAGAAGACAGTACTTTGTCCGTTTTCTCCATATAAAATCCATTATAATTGCATACATGTTTAATCGTGTGTGGAGAAGGCCAGGGGTGGGTGTGCAAGGCTGTAAGGTTCGTCCACAGTGCCTAGTACCCACGCACCGTCCCTGAGGCTGCGTCACACCCAGACCCACAGCGTTCATCCATCTCCCACTTCCCCAGAGTGTGCCAGGGTTGCCAGCTTCCTAGAAATATCATTGCCACTCCTGTGGGAATCCTGCATTTCCAATAGCCATAAAGGCTGGATGTTAAGAAGGCTGCCACCCCGTTTGCCTTCTTGCTGATTTGACCTGTGTCGGGCCCTTGGGGGAGGGTTGCTTTCTCTTTCCTTGCCTCAGGCAGCAGATTGCCTTGAGCTGCTCCTGGTGAGGGGGGGGGGAAGGAAAAGGGGAGAGGGCATGAATGAGTGCATTGTCTCTGCAAGCGCAGCAACATCGCCAGTTATTACGTAAACACGACGCGAAAAGGAAAAATAAGCCACAAGCACTATAGATCCCGTCCATTCTTGCAACCAGTCATGCAGAAATCCAGTGATTTCGAGATAAAACCCATGCACGTCGACTCTTTGGGTTGGGCGTGGAAGAGTGCCAAGGTTACCGCATGCTTCAGATTTTGTCCCCTGCCTGCCTTGGCAGATTGACCTTTGACTGGTGGAGGTCATAACATCCCCTCCCTCCCAATGATTTCGGTGAGGATCTGAAGGCAGCTCCAGAGTAAGTAATGAAGTTGCACTCTGGTGCTTGCATTCACCAAAGACACTCGACAGCTCTTTGGTGCAAAGCTCTATAGAAATTTAAATTGAAAACAAAATGCCCCTAATATTACTGGTTATGTGTATTAGCTCCTGGAGGGTTTCACTGAGATTACATCATTCTTGAAATGGTTCTTTATAAATTTAAAATGAAATTCAACAATACGGGAAATAGCACGAGGGCCGTACGTCTGAAAGGTACAAATGTATGCGTCTTCATATTACTGGCTACAGCTGCAATGGTCAGTTTGACAGGAGATTCTCTGGAGTCCTGGGGACCCAACAGCAAAAGGATGCAGGAAGCTGTTCAAATTCCCTCCCCAGCTAAACCGGCACAGCGTAATTTCATGGACCGCGGGGGGTTTTACTCAGAAACCAAATAAAATTGCAAGCTGCCACAAAATCTGGGCAGAATGTTTTCCTAAAGCAGCAGGATCTGTGCAACTCCCCAGGGCAGGTTTCCACTACTTCTGCGGCAGACGGAAGTCTGCCAGGCCACACTCTCCCCGCTTCGCGGTGTGTGGTGAATTGCTTGGTACAGCCCCGTCCAGCCTTTCCGATGAATCACATTACGGCAGCCAGCGGCATTAGTCCCCGACTGTACCAGTATGAAAAGGAAAGTGATATCTTGTCTCTGACTGGCCTGTAGCCTTCCAGAAAGTTAACAGTCTTGTAATCCCTCTTCGGCACATTACTGGTGCCCGACGCTATATAGGAGCACTGAATAGACATCTTAAGGTTACCACGGCGTGCCTTTTCACGCATCCTCAGAGTGAAAGAACCACACATTTGAGTTGTTCTAGCACCCTAAAGTGGACGATGACAGCTCTGCTCGCACGTTTCAAAGGCGAAACAACTCAACCATATTTCCATAGACATGACACTTCGGTGGCGATCTCTTGTGCCAAGCCACATTTAAACTGGTCAAGTATAAATCCGTTCTTAGGAATGTGAGACACATTCCTAAGAACGGAAACCTTCCCCACGCCTTAAACAAGAACAAGAATGATCAAACACCTTCATGGGCCTAGCAATAACACATTTTCTACACCGTTTATGGTTTTCCTTAGAGTAAATACTGTATTCTTTCAGTTCTTGTTTGCATGCTTTTCACTCAGACCTTCACATGTTTGCATACTCATAGCGCAATAATCCTCCTCCCCGTTCTCATTCTCCTCATCACTCCCTCGCTTTGGAAACAGTGGCACCTCACTCAGGTTTGCGTTCTCTGGCTTGGAATGAAGTCTCCAGCTTACTTGGTGGCTCTTTCATGCTTTAAATTGTTGGGTTTGTGAGCTGGAAGTAAGGAAGGAACCTGAGGGAGCTGAATGGCAGTTTTGAGGAGTAGCCCGGTGGTTAGAGAAAGAGGCTGAGAACCAGGGAAGGCAGCATTCAAATCCCGATGCTCCTTGTGATGCTAGGCAAGTTGTTTTACCCTCCATTACCTCAGGGGCAAATTTAGGGAAGATTTTTCTCCCATTTTGTGTCTATGGGAAAAATGCTTAGTACATAGAGCTCTTAGATTGTAAGCCATCTGGAGCAGAGGCCTATCTATTGAAAATCACCTTGGGGCACAGGTTTGGAAGGGCAAGTAATTACAGTGGTCCCTTGACTTACGAACTCAATTGGTTCCAGAGGGCTGGTTGTAACCCAAGTTGGTTGTAAGTCAAGACTATTTTTTCCATAGGAAATAATGGGAAAACCAATAATGCGTTCCGAACCTTCCAAAAGCACCCCTTACCTAACCATTTCTATAATAAAAATGGTTGGATAAGGTCATTAATTACCAGAAACACCAATACTTCCCTAGTGTACTCACCAAAAGATTATAACATGTGCCTAGCCTACCAGAAACAATTTCACCTCCTCCACCAGTTCCTTTATGATATCTGCATATGGACTCTCTACCTGGGTAAAATCAAGCTAGGTTGAAAGAACACTGCACAAATCTCATCTTTGGCTGAGTTTCCTCACTCCGAAGGTCATCAAATCTTCACAGGAGAGCATTATTCTGTTTGTACGCCACACTCTGAATGTCAAAGTGGCCCCTAACCCCTACACTAATACCTAAACCTCACCTCGAGATACTAGGTGGGCCTCCCATAGAGATAAATACCTATCTAATGTGAGGGCATTATGGTTAGGCTCTCTCTCTCATTATGGTTGTAACTCGAGATCTGTTTGTAACTCAAAACCAGAATTTTGATCGTAACTCAAAATATGTTTGTAACCCAAAACCTTGAATGTTGGTCGTAACCCAAGTTGGTCGTAACCCGAGTCGTTCGTAACCCAAGGGCCCACTGTACATTTAAAATGCCAAACTGAAGACTGGACTATGACAGCTCTGCTCGCACGTTTCAAAGGCGAAACAACTCAACCGTATTTCCATAGACATGACACTTCGGTGGCGATCTCTTGTGCCAAGCCACATTTAAACTGGTCAAGTATAAATCAATAAGACCCAAAGCCACAAAGTCATGAATATTGGGATAACTGAAAGTCTAAGATGCTATAACAGAACCAGAATAAAAGCCAAGGACAGCCTTACATTTGGGTGCCATGCACAACCAAAAGAAGTTCTTGAAATTTCTGTTTCAGTAATCCTGTAAACTAAATGTAATTTGGACCTATGGATAATGATTTTTTATGATACCAGGTCTTGTGGTTTTAAGTACTGATTTTTATTTGGGCCGGCTGGGTTATACGTGGTGGCCTTTATGCTATCAAACAGCAAATGAGAGGAGAGTCCAAGCTGCCCCTTTTGACGTTATCCTAAAACTGGCAGTATCCTACAATATTCCCCATCAGAATTTTTGCTGTAAAAGTTTGATCCTTCCTATTAAATCTTCATTGAAGATTTTTCATTTTTCCCCTTTTCGCCCTCTTTTATCTTCCTCTCCTTTGTTCAGGGTCTATGACTTTTATACATTTTGGCTTTTACTAAAAAAAAAAAAAAAGCTCCAGATGTTGAAAGAGGCCTTTGCCAGCACTGATAGAGAGAGGTACTGCAGATGTTGAAACAATCTCAGTTCCGCTTTCCCGGCTGCGATCCTTACTCTGTGCGAGTTAGAGCTTACCTGGGTAGGGATGGATGCCGTTGGCAAACACGGCTTCTGCAGAAGGTTGCCCGTTGGCCTGCGGCGGGAGGCCGGTGAACCCGTTGACACCAATGGGAGAAGGAATGCTAGGCACAGCTGGCGCAGTGATGCCGGGAGGCGTGCTTCCACCTGAAACAAACGAAGGCAAAGCAGAGACCGTTCAGAGGCGGTGCGTTTTTCACTTAAGCCGTTGGGCCACATCCAGACGTAATTTGTCATTAGCTTTCAGTCAGAGGAAACAAACGAGGAAAACCCTCTTCATGCAATGACTACTGCCACGAGCTGCGCTTTGCTTTCCTCGAACGACGGATTCGCACGTAAGCGCTTTGGACTCGGCGAGGGTCAGAAGCCACGCCACGTGCCGCCAGAGACCTGTCTCGGGAATCTGGCTGGAAACCTATTCAGTTTTTTGTTTTTTTTTCAGAGACTCATTGGATAATCCAGAGAAATGCAGGATACAGATACTAAAAATGCTGGATAGACTCAAAAAAAAAAAAATGCAGGAGTTGAAAAGGCCAGAGAGACTCGGGCAAAGGTGCAGGATTTAAAAGTTTGGCCACGGAAAGAGATTCCTGTTTGAAAACAGAGCTCTCTTACTGCTCAGAGAAAAAAAAACAAAAAACCAATTGCTAAGCTCTAACTGTGTCTTCTCTGACCTCATGGGGTATCTTGAGACCCAGGGGCAGAACACAGACAGAACTTTGCAGGCCATTTTCCCAGGACAGTAACTGAGCAGGCGAAGGCCAATTTTCAAAAAGGCGGGCCAGGCTTGCCCAGCAGCCTTTATCTGCTCTCAGTCCCCTGTCTGCCTAACTAGTACAGCAAAGCAAACAGATCTGAGCAGGAAATGATAAAAAGAAAAAAACAAAACATATGTCAGACATGAAAGGCTCAGTGCTCCGCAGTGACTACTGCTGGCACAGAGATGCGTGTGAGTCAAAATAATCTTCCTAATGCTCCTGGGAGTTGCAATATATTTGATTTATACACAGCCGATTTGATGATTACTATGCATGGTGTTTGAGGGGAACCAGAAAGTGTCTCATTTGCTTTAAATCTCCCCCCCCCCCCCCCCCCCCGGATCAGTAGGAGGGTGCTGTTTCAGCATCCGCGCGCAGGAGCAGGATGGACGAGGGAGAGTGCCCTCCCTCCACCTTTCCCCTGCCGTGCATTCGCATGACCCCGGCCCCCCCCCCTGGAGCGCGCAGCAAGCCGAGGGTCCCCGAGAGGCTTTTTTCCTCTGGTTCGGTCACTTCTGCAGGGAGGCCATCGCCTAGGATGCAGCCTGGATCCCTTACGGTCATCGTTCATAACCGCAGGACAGTGCCCGCCGGCAGCCTTAGTCCCCGCGCACCCAGCTCTGCACTCATAAAGCAGCTGGACGTGGTTAGCAAGCGTTTACTGAGGAGTCTGCTGTCACGGAAAGAGCTTGAAAACCTTATTCCAATCAACCCCACATTGATCCTTCCCGGCCTCCTGCGGTAAAAAACCACCGTTACCTCGCTCTGTTTACAACAGCCCCAATCAGTGGAGAATTTCCTCCGGGCCGCGCCAGGTTGGAGGCGTGGAACATTTTGTTACTGATCTGGAACCTGTTAGAAGAGCGTCCTTTTCTCCATTGGGGGAAAAAAGTTATAAGGCTGAGGCTGCCCGGGTATCTTTATTTATTTATTTATTTTAATGACCACTGCCCATAATATTCCCCCCCCCCCCCATTCTCATTTTCACCTCATTCTGTTCCAGTACCCCGATACTCCTTCTGGTCTCACACAGTATGTAACAGTAACCCAGTAATCTTTCCTGCTCTCCAACAGCGTATGGCTTTCACCTCCTTCAGTTGCAGAGCCCCTAATATTTCTTCCCAGTCTCCCACAGTGTCTCGCCTTCACCTCCTTCTGCTGTAGGAGCCTCAGAGGTTTACTTCCTTTCACTCTTCTGGCAGTGCATCTCTGCCTCATTTACTGTATAACAGTACCCCACATTACTCTGGTTTTTTCTCTCTGCTGCTCTGCTGTACCCGTATCCTCTATTCCCACATTCTCTCCCAAAATATCCTCTTTCTACTCCTTCCTCACGTGTCACCGTCTTCTCATTTTAGTGGATCCTTCGTCCTGCAGCCTCCAAGGGTGCGGCGTTAAAACATAAGCACCAGCTCCATTTTATTCTCTGCCACGTATTTAAAAATTCACACAGGGACACTTAATGAGCTGTGGCTTGTGAGACCCCGGTAAACATGGTCTTTTCCTATAAAAATCACTCTTCTTTCAAATGAGAGGTGCGCACTGCATATCGGGGACGGGCATTTGTTGGGTCCTTTGCTTCGTTCGTTTCAGCTGGGTGCGCACATCTAGCGATCGGCAGGTACGCGCGCAAAACCGACAGCGCGCGCACATTCAGGTGGGCGCCCACGTGCGCACATGCCACCGGTTTTGTGCACGCACATTCCGATCGCGGGATGCACGCAACATGGACCGAAACGAATGGACTAAAACGACCGGTGAATGCACCTCCCTACTGCATGTACAGTATTCCTGCTCCAAGACCTGTAGCTCTTGCGTGCTCAGGGCACTGGATAAAAATCACTTGTTTTACACATTACATTCCTGCAAGGTGAAAGTGTCTTAAGAAGCACAGGCCACTTCTCTCAGGTAGGGGGTGACCTTGCTTGGTAAGTTCACGCCTGAAAGACTCATCTATAGCAACTACGTGGGCCTTATGGCTCTTGTCTGCCATCATATCCTATGTTTTAACTCTTATTTGCATCATGTTTCTAAGCAAGGATTTTTCTACATCCCGGTCTCTGCTGTGCCCACTGTGTGCAATGTGCCACCTTGCTGGTGCCAACACACTTAACTCTTACCTGAGGTTGGCGTCATGGGTGCAGCGGCAAGGCCGTTCATGTTTAGCGCCGCCATTTGTTGCATCTGAGCTGCCGCAAAGGCCGCCATGGGGTTCAGATAGCCTCCTTGTGCCACGGAAGCCATAATAGCTGCCTGTTGCTGCATCTGCTGGAACAAAAGAGAGCGCCGAAAAAGTATTAAGCATTCACTGGCATGCACGTGCAGAAGGGTGGCATGGGGTGGGTGAGGCAGCAGCTGGTTGGCACTGAAGGACACCGCTTTGGTACCCGCTGCTGGAAGGCAACAAAGGAGGTGCTGCAGTTTTCCGTAATTTTGTTCCTAGCAGTTGGGACAAGCCCGGCCCTCGGCTTCTACACACGTGGCGGCCATCGTGATCGGCCTGTGCCAGTTTATCAGAGACGTGAAGGCTGCTTCTGTCTTTGCTAGTGCACGACCTCTGATTTTCAAACCGGTCCCTTTGGGACCACCCAGCCGGTCGGGATTGCAGGATCCCCACAGTGAGTTTTCCCGAGATAGATCTGCATGCTCGGTGTTCACTGTGAGCAGATCTATCTCGGGCAACATCCACTGCGAGAGCCGGGGTGGCCGAGTGCTTCCCGAGGACTGGGTTGAGCCACGTCAAGTCATCATTTATCTACGGCACACTTTTCCAACAGGAGAGCTCAAAGCGCGTGACAAGGAGACGGCAAATAAATATGCATACAACAGAAGGATAAGATAGAATATGGCAGACTATAACACATATTACAGTTACAGTAAATAAGGCAACCCTCTTGCAAAATGCAGTGCAAGCAATGTGGGGATAATTCAGAATGGAGGTCGTCAGATATCCCCGTGTGCCAATAGATACAGGGGAAAGATTGGTGAATTAAGTGGAGAAACTGCAAATACAGGTTTGGGCCAAATGCTACATTGAAGAGGCAGTTTTTGATCAGTTTTCTGAAGGAGGGGAGATCTGGTGCAAGGTTAATGGCCGGCGGAAGGATATGGTCTTACTGTAATATGCCTCGTTCATCTTTCTGGAAAAGAAGAGGGAAAAGTCGGACAGCGGTCTGTGCTCTCAAGGACTGCGAAGCGTAGTGTGGGGGAGCAAAATGAACCCCCGCCTGTGCTGAAAGCGCAACCCTGGTGGTGGTGGGGGGGTCGGCGTCCCATTTTGTTTTCTGCGTGTCTGCTAAGAAAGTCACAACTCTACAGTCGCCTCGGGACTTGCTACTAGCAGGAGGGTGTGTGCCACAGGGGCTGCAGAAAGACTGGCCCAGGAAACGTCTGCCACCACATACCAGGAGTCGAAGGGACTCAGAGGTGAAAGGGCAAGATCTGCGCCCGGAAACGTACAGAGCACAAAACGTCTTATCTGCGCGCCAGGACTGAACTTTCTGTGTAAGCAGAGGTTTTTAACTGTGTGCGTGTGTTAACCTCAATATGTCATCCGTTAATCTTTTTTTTTCATATATATATATATATTTTTTCTTTTTAATTCATCGGCTGTGAAAGATGCTTGATTGACAGCACTTGCAATCAAAGCCCCTCCCTTTATCCAGAGAACAGGTGCAACACCGGGCAGTGACCCTGCAAGCTTCCCCCACGATCTCCTGCCAACAGGGGGGGGGGGGGGGTGGCGAGCTGTCAGTCCTTCGCCTCTCTAACTGTTCAGTTTCTGCTGCTGATCAGGCCCCTGCACGGCCTGCTCTTGCTGCTTCGAGTGGTAGTTGGGGGCCCAGTGCTGGGCACGGCTGTGATGGATTGATTTTTTGGGCACGCAGTCCGCTCGCCCTTGAAGTGACTGCAGAATTGTCACTTAGCGCCCCTGCACCTGTTATTTTCTGAAGAAATCCAGCTGCTTTAGTCAGTGCGTTGGGCATTCTGGCATTGATAGGTGAGAAGCTCAGAAAGAATGCAGCCACCTCCCTGAGCTTTGGCAGGCCCATAGCGTGACTTCAGACTGTTCTGAAAATGTCATCTGTTTAACAAGGCTTTTTCAGCTCCGGGGCAGCACCCAGCTCTTAGGTGATGTCCCCATTATGAAGGCTTCCTTGTCCAGTGCCATCTACAGCTTACAGAGGTTAACTGCATCGGATGCAGCAAGTTTCCGTTCATGTTATTATCTGCGTAAAATGAGTTTTGTTTTATTTTAACCATGTATGTATCCTATGTACCCCACCCCAAACTTTGGAGGGCGCAGGAAAAAGAACTTTAAAATAAAATGATAAATACATACATACAAAACGTTGCCAGTTTTGCTTCTCTTTTCCTCTTTCCCCAAGTCCCCATCCCCCTTCTGACTTTCATATGGACAGAATTACAAACTTACTGCTTGTGCATAAGCGCCATATGCCCCGAACTGGATAGCCATAGGGTTAAACATGCCCATCTGCCCCGCCATTTGTTGCATGCGTCTCATCGTGCGCTCCTTGTCCGTGTCTGCAAACTTCACCACCAGGCTCGACGAAGCCCCCTGCAAGAAAAGAAAAAAAAAAAAAAAAGAGAAAAGACAAAGTTTCCTGTTATCCCCCAAAGTAAAACCTGATGAAGTCCCTGGCACTCTGTAATCAGGGCAGCCCTGAAGGATGGTGATGGGTCAATCTGTAGGGAGATATCTCGTGTTTTACCACTGATGCACCAATTATGCATTATAATAGCCATGTACAGGCCAAATTCTGACAGGCCCGCAAAAGGCACTGTCACAGCAAGAAAGAAGAAGGAACTTTGCCCAGGTGAACTTTACAACCTTATCTCTGTGGAAAATGAAGAGGCCTTGTCCTGATACACTGAAGGATACCTTATCAGATGTGCCTGTTTGTAAGGGCCTGTTTAAAGAAACCAGACAGAAGGACAATATGACTAAAGCATAAGCAGGAGTTATGGTTCAGCCAAAGCAGAGTGCAGAGGTCATAAAGAACCCCACCCTTGGAAGGAAGGGGGGGGCAGCCTGAACTGGAGAAAAAAACTCTGACATACAGCTTGGCATACAGATGTGGCAGTTCTCTCCCCCGAAGGAATGGGGAGGGGGGAGGGGAAGACCTGTAATGCGGCAAAAGACCCTCCACACACCACGTGGTTATGCATGAGCTTATGCATATTTATCAGCTGGAAAGTATAAGACAGGGGGGCAAGGAAGAGAAAAGGAAGGCACAAACCCTGAATGCAAACCCGGGGAGAAAACCCAGAGAGCGGATCCTGAGAGTGACCCTGAAACCTGTGCTGAAGCATCCCTGAAAGCGGAAGGGGGACCAGAAGAAGACCAGCACTGCCTGCTATTGAGAAGGGAAAAGACTAGGTATGGCCCAGAGACCGGAGAGAGGAGACCTCCAGCTCAGGTGCGAAGAGTGATGGAGTCATAGACGGTGAAGGGTAAGAACAAGCCCAGACAGCCAGCACCAGAGCCAGAAGCAAGTCTCCTTCCTGGACAGCCTGCCCACTCTGCCAGCACCAAGCACAGGAAGTAAGCCTCTCTCCTGCCCACATTCTCCAGCTCTCCAGCCGGAACCTGCTTCAGAGGTGAACAGAGATATTGCTTGAAGTCTGGACCCAGGGTAAGTTAGCCCTAAGTATTAACATATTAAGCAGGCTAAGGTATATGGCATGTTTTGTTACCACAACAAAATGTGGAACGATGAGCAAACACACTATAAATCAATTTGGAACGTTCTGTTATCACCCATGATACAGAACTTTCTTTAGGGAAAACTGGTGCTTAGTGGCCAAGATGTTAGAGATAGGAATTCTTATTTTCTAAATGCTATGTCCTGCCAAATCTGATAAATAAAAGCCTATTTCTAAGGAGAATACACATTGTCTTTTCCCTGACTTAGGATCAAACGTAAGGTGGGAGGGCAGCTGGCAGTGTCTTGTGGCAAACAGATCCCTGCACCCCTAAACCTGCTTACAAATCCACTATCAGTTGCACACCAAGGCACCGCCCCATACACCGCATGGCTTGCTTCATGAGGCCTATATGCAGAAAGCTGACCTCAAGCTTACAACACAACACACTAAGGGGCAATGATAAAACACAATCCATTTTTATCTAAAAACAAACAGGAAGTTATGGAGTAAAGATAGCATCATCTGTATACTTGCAGAGACACCATGAGATCTCCATTAGAGAGGTAGCCTAAGGTTAGCACCCATCAGAGTAGACAGAGGAGCAAACCATTTTTGTGCAGCAATCCCATGGGAGCTGTTGCAGTGGCAGGTTCCTGCCTGCTCAAGAGCAGGTGACCCCTAGGTTGAATTTTGGAGGAAAAGGATCTGATTTTGTAGTTTCCCTATTCCTTTCAGTATTGGCTAAAACTCCTTTCCTTACAAATATAGGAAGCAATTGGATCAATTTGCAAGCCCATGTGCAATGGCTTGTGACTGTGGCCCTATTGATTTTTTTTTTATATTTTGGAGGTGTTTGGATTTTTATGTAGGGAGGAAGTTTTGTTGCCCACCCTTCTTGCATGAGAGAGGAGTAGGCAAGAAGGATTCATTTTCCCCACTGCAGTGATTCTGCATCCTTCAGTCCCAAGGATCCCCGTGGCATCTGTGAAAGAGTAAAATGAGGGAGGAGAAGCATGAGGCGCCACACGGGAGTAAGAGAAGAAGGTCTTCGGGCATCAAAAGATGTAATCGGAGACCATGAAAGTGTGGCAGAAAGATACAGAAATAATCCCACTGGTACTGGGCACCACAGGCCTGATTATAAAGAACTTCAGGCACACCTCGACATATCACCTACTAACTCCAGAAGGAGATTCTCTTTGATGAAATGCAAGCATTAAGAAAGGGAACGTAGCAATAAATCTGAGGGACTGAGATCACATCCAACATACCCTGACTTACGAGTGAAATTCATTCCTGTCATTGTATGTGCACCAACTGACCTATCTGGAGATGTTACATATGTGAGTTTCTGCCAGGAGAAAAAGGAAACGAAAGACACTTGAGCCCGCTAACTCAGAACTTAACTGGCTAAATGAATATTTGGCACATATGTGGCTACATTCTAGCTGGCTAATAAGTTAGGGGGCTAAAATTTAGTTGGATAAGTTAGGGGCGTTCCAGGGGCGGTAACTGGCAGGAGTTGAGTTAGGGGGCTAAGTTAACCAGCTGGCTCAATATTCAGAGTTAGCCGGATGACTTACCGGCTAAGTCTGGTCAGGCCACTAAGCTGTCCAATAGTTAGCCGGCTAACTTTACAATAGCCGTCTGCACTATTGACTATGCCTCCAAAGTCAGCCAGGTAAGTTTATCCGGCTAACTTGCTATCCGGACTGGGTCTGAATATGGACCTTTTAGAAATTTTGGAGCTGAGCGGTGGAGCCAAAAGTTTTGGAAGGGGAGATCCATCAGAGATAGGAGAGCCATTTCCATTTCACCATGGGCAACTTAATAGTCCATTCACAGTTAGAAAGATATCAAGGGCCCCACACACACAGGGTATAATTTTTAGAGTGATTACAGCTGTGGCAAGAAGAAAAGGCTGTAGGGTGTCATATGCTTATCATTGACCAAATCTGGACCATAAATGTATTATTTTGAAAAACCCTACTTCAGTATTCAGTCTGTTTATTTGGCATAGGGAAATTACAGAGACTGAGCTTACACTCACAGAGAGGGATGTTTTGCACCTTGGGCCCTGGACGTGTATCTCTTCCCCCCGTTCAGAGAATCCACACTAGGGTCTGAAAAGACTTTGCCTGGACTGAGCCCTTGTTACTGAGCGAGACCCCCTGCTTTCATAGCTACCACCAGAAGAGAGGGCTACAGAGTGTTGAGAGGAAAAGGAGGAGGAAAACCCTCTGCCTTAAACCATGCTGAGGTTATCTGCACATGCAGTGATTTATAAGAAATGCCCACCACAAGCAAGCTGTGTCTTATCAATGATAAGGCTCTAAAGATTTTATTTTCACTGGACCAATGTAAGAATTTTCAAAAAATTATTGTTGAATGTTAGCTTTTGAGACTGCATATGTCTCGTCACGTGTATTGCATTTAAAGAAAGGGCCCATGTGGTCTCAACTGTTTATGTGCAACATCATCTGTGGATAATTCTCGTTAATCCTGCAAAGAATCTTGTGCACGCTCTGAGGACCAATAGAAGTACTAGGGGGCTGTGCCAACAAACTCCACCTTCCATCATGTACAAATTCAGTCAGAAGTGCACTAGTTAGTTTATACTTTATATCACCTGCTTTCTAAGTCTGACATTGGGATCATGGGCCATCCATTCAAGCCAGCAATGCAACCAAAAATGTGTCTTGTATTTGATAATTCAGCTAGCTGTGCATGACCTCTCTGGAATTTATCACTTAATCACTGCTACACCATTTTTTTTTAATACTAAGTGGTATTTTAACATGGTTTATCAGATTAAACCTAAAGCTGCTAATTCTACATAAAATGCATGTAATTATACCTCTAAACACTAGCTTTAACAACTGGCAGAGCATTTTTTGAGGCTGCGAATATATTCATTTTCTAGGAATTTACAAGCAAAACTCATAAAGTGCTTGTTTTTTTCATCCATTTATATAATGTAGGATTGATTACCTTGGTCATAACACATGCCGAAGGGGGACCATATAGCTCCATGTCATAAAGAACAGGTGAGGCCATCTTGGGTTTTACCTCCATCGCATCTATGGACTTGTTATCCTGCTGTTCAATGGGGTAGAAACCAAGACAGGTTCAGCCTGACAGCTATGACATGGCACATCTGGTTATGGTCATTTATATATACACATACATGTGCTAATGAGCACAACATGGCTCTACTGCACATTACAAGTTTTAAGGCATGCTAATAATATTCAATGAGCACTAAATGAAACAAAGCAAAACCGACGACAGCCCATCCCTACTAATGAATCTACAGCCACTCGAACAGTATGGTGAATAAAGGAAAAGACAACTGAATGGCTTGACAGGAAAGGAAAGAGAGAGGAAGGTCCCATTCCAGAATGCAGAATGGAGTACAGGACTTCTTAGGTGAGCAAGATGGAAGTTGTTCCAAGACTTAGGCAGGTTTCGTCTATAACCTCATGATGCAGATATTGATTTTCTTGACTCACATTCTTAATTGCTGCTCATCGACAAATGAATATTTTAATGCATACGCTTCCTGCTAATTATCACCCATCTCAGCCTTTAATTAGATTTCAGCACTCATTTAATTAACCCAAACCAGAGAACTGCTTAGTAACCCTAATGTCTCACGATTGGCGGCCAGCTGCAGCCTCTTCCAAGCAAGGTGCTGATTACTACTGCGAGGATGGGCGATGTGGTGGGGCAGCCTTCTCGCGACAGCTGTCTACTTCGTGATCCCACACACAGACTGAAACTGCATGGGTGGTGGAAGGCCATGAGCAATGTAATGCTGCAATCAAGCTGACGTTCAACGCAAGCCTTTCACATGCAATTCCATCCAACATGGAGGGAAAGGCAATGTCACTGATGATGCGCACTATGTCCCACTTTGGTTAAGGTTACTGAAATGGCAGCATTTTCCTCTTCCCTTCTTCATCGCACAGGAAACAACTGAATACCCTCATGAGCCCATTCACCTCAAGGGGGCGCTAACATTATTGGGACAGGTCAGGGTATCCAAGGTTCCCCCAGGCCCAGACACCGATGGGTTTTGGATTCTGTACGCAGGAAAATGCAGGTCAGGTAGGTTTTCATACTGCAGTATTAGAGGCAAGTCGAGCCACGTGCATACCTGGGAACTCTGGATTTAGAGTGGCCCTGAGATTTTTATCGATTAGTGAGGAAGAAGGGGTGGCATTGGGTGTGTGCGTGGGGGGGGAGGGGAGCAGTTGATTGGTATGTGCAAAAGCTTCCCCCCTCTTTCATACACACACACACACACACACACACACACACTCTCCCAACACATTCATATGATCTAGCTAGCCAACAGAGGCACGTGTCCATGTTTGCCACGGACCAGGCAGGCTCTAGGAAATGTCGGCGAGACAAAGAAAGGGGAGGTAACAAGGGTGGAAAGGGGCAAGATGTGAAGATTAAAGGAGGCACTGGGAGACTGTGGGGTGGAAGATGAAGGGCGAGAGAGAAGATGAAGGGGTAAGCTGGGGGGGGGAGGGGCCGGACTAGAACAGTGAGAGAGAGGAGGAAGGGAAAGGTGGAGATGGAGCATTGGAAGGGTGAGAGATGGAGTGGGGGGAGTAGGAAGGGTAAGACGCAAAGAGGAGGAGATGGAGAGAGAAATGAAGGAGTGAAAGATGAAGATGGTAGTGGAGGAATGAAAGACGAAGGAGAAGAAGAGGAGGAACGAGTAAGAGAACTGTGCTGTGCTACCGAGGGGGCTGTTGCTGTGGCAGTCTGTTTTATTTAAGGAGGGAAGGCTGAATGCTGCTTTCTGGTAGGAAAGGACTGGGGAGAGGGGCCCCCCAAAAACTTGTCTTACACCAGGACTCATCGCCCTTACGTTCTTCTCACGGTTTCCAAGCCCAGTGAGAGGGACACAGAGCACACAATACTGTTTGACTGCTCAGGAGAGAAAATGCAGGAGCTGCCTCAATCCCCCACCCACCGAAAAGCAATGAAAATGAAGACTTTTTAAGGGGAGCACAGTGGAAAAAATGGTAACAGATTCTGGCTGTGAAAGGAAAATGCCTTCCCTTCAGAAGGAGAGTTGGCAAGCTGGCAGCTTTATGGATAGGCTTACATTTAGGCACGGGCGACAGAGGCAACTGATTCAGGCGGCAGATTTTCACAGGTGCCTGAGCATCGCTGCCATGCTGCTCGACCCAGGCCTGCGGCCGAGCCGCTGTCCTACCGTCTCCGGCCTTACGACAGCAGCAATGGAAGTTCAGCACGGGGGCCGGCCAGCCCCCGACGCACTCAGAGGCCCTGTGGTGGGCCCCCGCCCCTCCTCCCACCTGGACTTCCTGTTACCATGGAAACTCGTGCAAGGGGCCTCTGAGGGCACAAGGACTGGCAGGCCCCCCCCATGCCAAAGTTGCTGCCGTTGTCGGGCCGGCACCTGAATAAAAGACAGAAGGAGCGTCTCTGGGGTGAGGGGAGGGGAGGACGTCGGGAGAGGGGGGGCGAATGGGAAGGAGAGGGGGGTGACTTTTGCCTATGAGTGCCCACAAGTTAAAGCAGGCCCTGTTTATAGACACGACGTGCTGGGTGCAAGTCTGTCCCCAGATCTCATCTGGTGACCTGGGTGCCCTCTGGACGCTCACTTTCACGCTTCTGTATTCCATGGGAGCCGGTGGATTAAAACAAAAACAGGTGTGGGGAGAAGATGCACTGGGATAATTTTCAAAGCGGGCTTTGAAAATTGGTGCAACTTTGAAAATTGGTGTAACTTGGGCGCCTTTTCGCCAGCTTTCCTTTGTGGGCTGTTTGGGAATGATCCTCTCAATAGCGATACAAACCTGGCCATCAGGTATTACATTTTAATTATCCAATATGCCCTCCTTTCCACTGCAAAATAGTTACCTACGTCCTTATTGAGCTCTCTCTGATAATTAATGACTCAGAGACACAGTAATTACTTATTTACAGTAGTTAGTAACCAGTTACAGTAATTCATTACTTCTGCATGCCTGGGACTTTGCTTGACCTTTCTGTGCTTACCGCAGTCACAGAGAGAACACCTTCAGCTGGTACGTCTGGACCGGCAAATCACGTCTGAGGGAAGTTACTTCCCAGCCATCTGTCCCTCCGTCACCTCCTCTCTTTCATGTGACTTCTTTCCGTCTTTCGCTTCTCCATCTCCCTCCCTCTTCTCTCATCATCTCTTCACGCTGTGCATCTTCCTGATTTTTATTGCCTTGCAGCCTTCCTGCCCCGGTATCTGGTCTCATGTCTCCATCTCCTCTATTGTTTCGTATTCGACTGTCTCACCCTTCCCCACCTCTCCTCTCTCTCTCACCTCCATTGTTCCTCTGCTGACGTTCATTTCCCTCTTGTCACCTTTCACACTTCTGCCATCTGTCTCTAACTTTCACTCCCCCCCCCCCAAAAAAAAAAAAAATAGCCACAATCTGCTCTATAGCCTTCACCCCCTTCACAATTATTTTCTTCCTATTCTCACACCCCTGCATCCCGCCTGCTCTCACACAGTTCCCCTCATCTCCTTATTTTGGTCTTTCCAGTCTCCCTCTCTTTCCCTCCATCTCTCACTCATTCCCGTCTCCCAGCTCCTTCTCTCCCTCCCCCATTCCCATTCCCAGCCCCCATCTCTTTTCCCTCCATCTCTCCCAAATTCCCAGCCTCATTTCCTGCCCCCTCTTTCCTACCCCATCTCCTTTCTTCTGGCTCTAAATAGTCCATCTGACATCCCTAGGCCAATGCCCGTCTCTCCTCTTCCTGGGGCATCAAGAGAAGGAAATCACCCAGAAGCAATGACGTCGCAAGGACATGAATGGAGAGCGCACAATCCCCGGTCCCATAAGCTCCCTGAGCTGTGGAAAGAGCAGAGGGGAAAGCGACGGGCACTTGCACAGCCTGAGAGCACGAACTCTCTGCACCTCTTCCCTTGGTCTCATGCCAGCAGGGCCGGTGCTTCCATTAGGCTAACTAGGCAGTTGCCTAGAGCGCCAAGATTTTTGGGGGCGGCGAAAATCCCGCCACTATGATGTACCACAGGCATTGCCGTCTTAGAAGGGAGGACTGGGCTGGAGCCACGGTCATTGGAAGTTAAGTTGGGGGGAGGGGAGGGGGTGAATGACCAAAGGTTCGCCTAGGGCACCAGATAAGCTTGCACTGGCCCTGCCCGTCAGGACTGATTTGGAGGAAGGATGGTTATGGGCTACTTCTGAAGGGGATCCGTGGCCCATTCTTCCAAGTCAGGTGAATAATGAGGCAGATGGGAGCCTGAGACTCTGGGAAAAGGGAAAGCCCTTGGAGGGCTGGAAGCCTTGAGTCAGGCCCAGAGCTAAGAGTCTGCACATGTTTAGTTAACCCCTTTACTGCCGAGGTGCCTGTCACCTCATTGCCAAAGTAAAATGTTAATTCTTTTTGTCATAACATATAAATCATTATTCCAGGTTCTAAAGAGGCCTATATTTTGTATCGATCTCAGAGTTTGCTATTACTTCATTTACTACAAAGAATCTCCTTTCTCGTAGCTGAAGTTGCATCCTGTCCTGCTGTTGTGTTGGGAGGTGAAGAGAGAGGAGAGGAAGTGAAAATCCTATAAATCTGCTGAATCCATTACATCGCATCTTTCAAACCAAATAAATTGAGCCCCAGTCACCTGATCTTATGGTGACATAAATGACCCAGAATTAAGTTTCAAAGATGTGAAATTTTGACTAAATTCGACTATGTCTCAATGCATGATAAAACGGGCGAAGGGTTGGACAGCATCAATAACCATAAGAGAGCAGAGGAGGAGATTAGTAGTTAGAGCCGCAGGCTGCAAATCAGGGAAGCCATGGCTCTTCACACCCTCTGCCTTCCACTGACACTCCTCATGACCCTAGGCAAGTCACTTCTTCTCTATTGCCTTGGGAGCAAACTGAGGGCTTCATTTACTAAACATTTTTTCCCATAGACTCAGAGTGGGAGAAAACCTTAGTAAATCAGGCCCCTCTGGTGCAAGGACCTACCTAATGCATCTGAATTGTAATTCACCTTGACCACAGATTTTGGAAAGTCAAGTGTGTGGCGACCCCTAGGGATCACCACTAAATGGCCTTGGTTAATAGGACAGGAGTTTAGAGTTAGCCAAGGGAGCGAGGGGTGGACCATTTCAGAGCAGCACCTCCATTGAGGCTGCTGGTATCAAAGCAGGTTGATCAGTGCGGGAGAGTAGATTTGGTTTAGAGTTGAGAGGAAGTATGAGCTTTTCCTCGTTTATAGTTTTGGCTGATTTTCAGGGCCAGGCCTCACAGTCTTACAACGCCAGACAGGCGGGAAGCCTAACCTCTTCCAGTAGGCAACCTGTCTGGTTGGGTTATCACCAGCATTTCGTTCCTGAGATTTGTGTTGCATTTTTGGAGGTTTTTTTTTTTTGTGAGACCACCCGCTCTTTTGGCCTGGAAAGGGATTATTGGGAAATCGAGGTTGGTAGCTGTTGCAAGAGAATTCCAGAGTTTGGACTTTTGAGTGAAGACTTTGTTTTATCTTTAATCTTTATTTAAAATTTATAAAACGCCTATGTCCTCGGCGATGTTTTGGAGGATCTGGCAGGAAGACTTTTGTTTGCCCTAGAGTGAGGAAAATTAGAAGAGCTGATGGTTCCCTGCTGCCTGGACCTTTCATCAGACAGATCCCATATGTCATCTGGAAAAAAGAGAACCGTGAGTAAGACCTTTTTGGACAATTTGGGAGACTTCCTTCTGGAGTCCTCGCCATGGGGAGAAAAGGTACAGGGATACTTGCACAGATAAAGAAAGTCGGAGGATTGGGTAAACAGTCTGATGTGCCAAGAACTGCTGTGGAAAGTGCCACAAAGTAGTTATCAATAATTTGCTGCAGCAAAGCCCCTCATGTTGGCCTATCAGAACCACATCTTCCTCTCTCGTGCAGCAGCAATTCACACAGAAAAAAAAAAAAGAGCCAGATCCTGCCTCCTCTTCTTTCAGCTCCAGTCGAGGTTCACTTTCTGTCCCGCAGTAGGGTTAGTGACCTCCGACCTGCTGACAAGCTCTCTCCTCCCAGACACTCCCAGTTCTCAGTATGGTCAGTTCATTAACAGCGCGCACGCATTGACTCTACCGGTGGCATCAGACCACAGGAGGCTGTGGCAATCTCAGCGGTAGAATGGATTCATTAAGACCTTATCTAAGACTTGGACAAGAAGTGTGAATGGACATATAAGCACCCCTCCTCCCTCTTGAGAAAGGGGGTCACATTTACATGCCCTGCAGAGCACCGAACAACTTATAGCAGGGATGAGGACAGACACGGATTCTGTTGTAACCCCTTTTTTGGAACTAATTATTACTCCTTCAGGGCACACAACTAATTTGTATCTTCAGGCGCTGCTTTGGCTGGCAAATTCCATCCCATACTTGACTCTTAATCCCTGGAGGGGATTCTTTTTGTGGGGTTAAGTTCTGGCTTGTGGCTCGGACAATGTTATGCTGCTCTCAGTATGTGGGTGTTCTGTAGGTGCTTCTCATGAGGTGAAAGGCTGTAATAAAGTAGACAGGACCAGGCTCTGGGTGTTAATCATAAATTAAAGTCCATTGTCCAGAAGGGTGAATTTACATCTGATTGATGGCACAAGTGTAGTTCTGAGTAGGTAGATGTCCTTTATTCAGACCTCTGGGTACAGCTCCCATGGAAATTGTAATGCACAAAGCTCACCCAGCGGCTACCCGGGAATCCTAGTAGAGGGGTCCCCTACTTCATAGCAAAAGTCCTACCTTGAGTCATTTTCTCCTTGGAAACCCAGTCCATCCTGGTCCCATAGGTGTGGAGATCCAGTTGGGGTCTCCTGATCTTCCTGTTGGAAACGTGGACCCTTGAGCCGGCTGGAGGGTAGAAGAACCACCGGAGGAAGGCCTGCAGTGGTACTCGAAGCCTGGAGGCGGAACAGGACCAGGAGACCGGACAGGACCTTCACCTATACCAGCCCTCGTCCCCCGCAGGTTGAGCCCTTGGGTACCGGGGCTGGCAAGACTTAGGCGAGGGTCTCCTGGCGGAGGAAATCCGAAGAGCAGACCGGGTCAAGGCAGGCTGAAGACTGGAAGAGACAGAGGCAGTCCAGAGGTCGAGGCGGGCAGCAGGGGTGCAAGACGAGGAACCAGGCCAGAGGTCGGGGCAGGCAGAAGACAAGCGAAGTCAAAGAACGCGCCAAAGGTCAGGACGGGCAGTGAGCAGAGGAATCCAGGAACCAGGCCGAAGTCAAAACTGAAGAATCAAGCAGAGGCAGGAGCGGAGACAGGACCGGAACCACGGGAGCAGGAATGGAGCAGGAACAGGAACACACAGGAACGCTGGAGCAGGATCAGGAACACGCAGGAACAGCAACTCGTAACTCACAGGAGTCGACCTGTTGCCAAGGCAAGGAAGGGAAGCAGGAAGTGGGCTTAAATAGCCCTGAGCCATGACGTCATCGCTGGAGACCGGACTGAGTTTTCCCGCCGCAGGCCCTTTAAGAGTGTGGCCCGCAGGCCCTTTAAGAGTGTGGCCCTTTAAGAGTGTGGCCCGCCGCAGGCCCTTTAAGAGTGTGACTCCTCCTCCCTAGGTGTGTGCACGTGTGGCCCGGCCCGGGCCACACGTGCACACACCTAGGGAGGAGGAGTCCAGGCGCCAGGCGGCGGTGTCTCCCTCGTGGGGAGAACACCGTGGTGGAGGCCCGATGTGGCCTGCTTGCTGGAGCCGCGGAGAGCGTTGGAGGCCGGCGTCTGCCGAGTAAGGGAGGGGATGGACCACCGCAACCGGGGCTCCCAACACTTCCTCTTTCATTCTTCAGTGGTTTTTTCTGGGGGGGGGGGGGACTTCTTGTGGGGAAAAGTCAAAGGAATCCAAAAAACCCTCCCCACTCTGTTCAAGTCAAAATCTTAAGTTTAAACTAGATACATCTTCTGCCCTCACTGACTCTCGCAGCAGGATCCATCACTGGTGTTTGCCCACCTAGAGTTTAGAGTAGGCTCACAGGTCTTCGGCCCACTGGTGAAAGCCCTTTTGCCCCAAAAGGGTATCAGGCTCAAAAATCTGTCTTTCTGTAAATTCATAGGAGAAGGACCCTCTGTCAGGGAGTGCATGCTGAGATGTCACTTCCAACAAATTCCATTTGGGTGAAGCTGGGAGGCCTCACTAGAGTTTAAAACTTATACATCCTTACTCTTCAAAGGCTTTCTCAAACTGACCCCACTGGCTGGGCTAAAGAGTGTTCAGGCGTCCAATCCAGACCGTCCATGTGGGAGGGACTGAGGGGTATGCATGGCTCCTAACTAGACAGTGACATCTGGTGGCCAGACTAGGGGAGGTGGGGTGGTGGTCTGGCACACTATGATTTGGGGACAGGATACACACCTGTTGGGCTACTTAAAGGGTCACACAAAGTCCAAAAAATAAACAGAGATGTGTTCCAAAACTGAAGAAAAGTTTACTAAAAAATCAAAAATCCAACAGATATAGAAATCAAAACAGTCCAGAGGGATCTAATCCAAAAACAGAATACAGTTCTCTCCAAATTTTTCAAAAGATCAATATGCAAATACACTCTTATGCTGCACAAGGTCACTCAGTAAACTGCCTCCACCAATGCTTTTCTCCCCAAAGTCATTCACCTCTCAGCACCAGGGAGAAGGGAGAGAATCCTTAGCCTAATTCCAGAATTACTCGCACTGGCTGATTTGACCAGGATAAATCCTCCCACGATTATTTCTGGCAATTATGATCTGCGGTTTGGCCCTTTGCCGCTTACAGAAGAGAAACCCTTCCTTTCACAGATCAGTTGGAACACTTAGTATGGGGTTTAATCCCTTTGCTGCCCTCTGGCTCCCAAGCAAGATGTCTCACTTCGAACTTTTAACTCCAATTCCAGTTACTCTTAAAGATCTCCTCTCAGAGACTCATGGAATTACTATATACATGACCACCTTCCTGACCCACCCTTCAGAGGATGGGGCTGCCCTGCCACTCCTGGTGCTGTTACCACCCAGTAACCTTCCCTCACTGAAAGATTCCTGGTGTTATTTAATAGCAAAGCCTAGACACTCTTACAGACATATATGACCAGCTGAAGGTTTCCTGCCCATTTCCATTGTTTCAAAATGTGTTTCAAATCCAAGTTCTTCCACTAGAAGAATATCTAAGGCCTTTTTCTGTAGTTAATAGTCAACTTTTTGATAACCTTAGAATGTCTGCATTTCATCTAATGCTAGCGACAGATGTGCAGAGGGGAAAAATGTGTTTTGGTTCTTTAATTTTGAAGATAGCTCAATTTATTTCATTAGTTTAAAAATGAAAAAAAGATAATTGGTATTACATTTAATTTGTTTTTTGTTTTACAATGAAGTCAATGGGAGTAGGCCCCCTTGATTTCACTGAAAAAGAAACCGGGCCTTGGACCCAGCCCGAGGCCAGGTCCTGTCACCAAGGCCCAGGCCCAGTTGAAGGGCTGGGCCCGGCCCAAGGCCGGATTCCATCACTGAGGCCCAGGTCTAGGCCCATGGCCTAAGCCTGGGTCTGATGTTGAGGCCCGGCCAAGGCTGGGTCACACTGACAAGACCTGGGCCTGGATTTAGGCCTAGGCCTGATACTGGGGCCCAGCCAAGGCTAGGTCCAAATGCTGAGGCTCGGGTCCAGGCCTGATCCTGGAGCCTGGTCCAAGGCTAGGTTCTGGTTACTGAGGTCCAGGCCTAGGCTGAGACCTAGGCTCAGATCCAACACTGGGCTCCAGCCAAACCTGAGTCCTGATGCCAAGGTCTGGGCCTAGGTCTGACGCAGGGGCCCAGCCAAGGCCATGTACTGATTCTGAGGCCCTGGCTGGACGTAGGCTCGACACCAAGTATTGGCCTGAGGCCTAGGCCCAGGTCCCAATTGCTGAGGTCCAGGTCTAGGCCCAAGTCTAGTCCCGGGCACAAAACTGGGGCCTAGGCCAAACCTTAGGCCTGGAGGCCCGGGAGCAGGTCTTCCAGCATCTTCTTTCTTAATCCCAAAACTATAAATGATGTTCTCTGCCCAGAGGATACAGTGCAGTGATATTGCTACGGCACCTCACTCTATAGTGGACAAAACTGTTTTGTTTTATGGCCTTGTGCCAGGCCCTGGAGATGGCACTAGGCCAAGGCCTGGTTCTGCTGGAGCCCCCTTTTTTTTTGGGGGGGGGGGGGGGGAGGGGGGCACTGGACAAATGATACTTTCCCGCCCTTTTCATATAAACCAAAAAGGGTCTCATTTTTTTATATGCCTGTCACAATATTCAAAATAAACGAACATCCCTAATGCTAGCTATTGGTAACAGTAATAGTGGTATATCATCCTGCTTTGTATGATCACTGCGATCTTGCATACTGACTGTCGGGGTTGTCAGTTGTGCTGCACACAGCTTTTGGAAGTGATACTGCATTTCTGTTTATTTCAAAGTTTCTTTGCAGATGAGTAGAATAAAATACTTTTTTTTTTTCAGTCATAAATAATTCTACTACCTGTATGCCTTGAATCATGAGGTAACTGGTATTTTCTATTTTCCTTCATCGTTATGGAAAGAGAGATCAGTCTCTTGCACCCTGAGTCGGAGATCTCAGCCCAGATCCTGCCCCAGCTGTATTAATGCCACTACAAGTGCCTCGGTCAATTATCTCGGGAGGGGGAAGTGTTCAGTGCGTGTTCCCACAGCTTTAATGCTATAAAACAGTACATGTCACATAGTCATCTCATCCCAGTCAGACTCTTAATTTTATCCAAAGGAGACAGGTGTTCAGAGAAGAAAACCCTGGGGACGCTCTTGCGATGTTACTAAGACTTGTACAACTTTTTCAGGCGCTGCGTCTCTTTTGTTGATGTAGTTTCTCTTCCCTTCAGACCCATAAAAGGACATTACAGCACCAATTAGCTCCCTTTGTCTCGGGCGAGGATGGCAGGCACGCTATCGGTTATCACTCTTATCCCATTTGGCGGTAATGAATTCTTGCAGCTCAGAGGCGTCTGAAAGGCCTAAAGGCGGTGAGCGAAGCCTGTCAGGTCCCTGCGGGCCTCTTCGCTGTCCGGCCGGCTGCCCGCGCCGCTGCTGGAGGGAGATGTGACCGGAGAGAGAGAAAGCAGCTCGGGAGTAGCGTTTCAAGCGCCCCCCAGGCCGCTCGGCGCTCTCTTGCCGGGCCCAGCCGCACCTGATTTAAGAGGGGCAGGGGGAAAGCATCGTTTGTCCGGTGCCTTTTCACAAGGGGAAATCGAGGAGCGCTAGGCCTGGCGCAAATGGCTTTGCGGCCCGAAAAGTCAAGGCTAGGGGGTGAAGCGTGACCGGGAGCTGTGACATGGGGAGGGCGGACGGGGCTGGGGAAAGGAAGCGGGGCTACTCCACCGAGCCCTTCGAACCACCGACTGCCTGGCGCTGTGGCTTTGGCGCTGGATGGTAACGATCGCGTTACTTCTCCGGCTTTCACACAGGCCGCGGTCGCCCTCTCAAGTGAGAGAGCGTGTCAGGAGCAGCCCCACGGAATGAAAAAAACAAAACAAAAAAAACCCACACATAACATAATGTTACTGCTGCTTTCCTTTAGGGTGCTCACTAGCTGCATAGGTCTATGCGTCATCAGGGCCGCCATCAGGGCAGTATTCTTGGGCCTGCAGTATGGGGCCCCAGGATCTACTACCACATATGGGGGCCCGCAGCCGCAGGCGGCAGGTGCGCTTGGGGGATGTATTAGTTCATGGCAAAGAGGCCCACTGAGGCTCTCTCCGACAGTCTGTCGCCCAGGGGCCTACTGAAACCTGGAGCCGGCCCTGGGTGCGGGCCCCCAACACGCTTTATTGGATAGAACCCACTGGATTTCTCAGATACTGTGCGTTTATCTAAGTGATTTGAGTTTGTTGACTTGTTTTTATTTTTTTACACCTATGGTGGAGTTTACACATAGGTATAAACATTGTTGCATATACTTTATCCACTGAATGCTTGTGGCCCAGACATTTTGGCTGTATGGGGCCTCAAAATTCCTGATGGCGGCCCTGTGCATCATATTCCACGGGCAGCCATGGACAGCTCTTCAGCGGCCTACAGTGGTATGAAGCGGCATTGGGAAAACTCATGGGAAGACCCAGGCATGGGCTCAGTCCCTCTTATGGAGGGTCTCTGATCGCTTTCGCTCGGTCGCCTTTCTAGTCCCCACCAACTCTATTCTTTTACTTCTCTCTGTCTCTCATCCCCTGGACCGGATGGTACACACCCCAGGGTTCTGAAGGAACTAAAAAATGAAATTTCAGATCTTATGGTAAAAATTTGTAACCTATCATTAAAATCATCCGATGTACCTGAAGATTGGAAGATGGCTAATGTAACCCCCATATTTAAAAAGGGCTCCAGGGGTGATGCGGAAACTATAGACCGGTGAGCCAGACTTCAGTGCTGGGAAAAATCGTGAAAACTGTTATAAAGAATAAAATCACAAAACAATTACATAGACATGGTTTGATGGGACACGGCCAGCATGGATTTACCCAAGGGAAGTCTTGCCTCACAAATCTACATTTTTTTGAAGGGAATAGCAATGTGGACAAAAGTGAACCAGTAGATGGGGTGTATTTGGATTTTCAGAAAGCGTTCGACAAAGTACCGCATGAGAGGCTTCTAAGAAAACTAAAAAGTCATGGGATAGGAGGTGATGTCCTTTTGTGGATTGCAAGTTGGTTAAAAGACAGGAAACAGAGAGTAGGATTAAATGGACAATTTTCATAGTGGACAAAGGTAAACAGTGGAGTGCCTCAGGGATCCGTACATGGGGTGGGGTGGAGTGGGGGTGGAGTGGACCGGTGCTTTTTAATATATTTATAAATGATCTGGAAGGAGTGAATGAGGTGATCAAATTTGCAGATGATACAAAATTATGCAGAATACTTAAATCTCAAGCGGATTGTGATGAATTGCAGGAGGATCTTGCAAGACTGAAAGATTGGGCATCCAAATGGCAGATGAAATTTAACAGGACAAGTGCAAAGTGTTGCATATATGGAAAAATAACCCTTGCTGTAGTTACACAATGTTAGGTTCTATCTTAGGAGTTACCACACAGGAAAGAGATCTAGCCATCATAGCAGATAATACATTGAAATCGTCAGCCCAGTGTTCTGTGGAGATCAAAAAAGCAAACAGAATGTTAGGAATTATTACAAAGGGAATGGAAAATAAAATGGAGGATGTCATAATGCCTCTGTATCACTCCATGGTGAGACCACACCTTGAATACTGTGTGCAGTGCTGATCACCGCATCTCAAAAAGATTATAGCTGCACTGAAGAAAATGCAGAGAAGGAAGACCAAAATGATAAGGGGCATGGAACGGCTGCCCTTTGAGGAAAGGCTAAAGAAGTTAGGGCTGTTCAGTTTGGAGAAGAGACAACTGAGGGGGGGATATGATAGAAGTCTACAAAATTATGAAAGGACTTGAATAAGTTAATGTAAATCAGTTATTTACTTTCTCTGATAATAGAAGGACCAGGGGGCTCTCCATGAAGTTAGCAAGTAGCTCATTTAAAATGAATCGAAGAAAATTAAGCTCTGGAATTAATTGCCAGAGGATATGATTACAGCAGTTAGTGTAACTAGTTTTAAAAAAGGTTTAGATAAGTTCCGAGAGGATAAATCTATAAACTGCTATGACGGTAATTAATAAACAATAATAGCTTGTGATCTATCTAATGTTTGGGCACTTGCCAGGTACCTGTGACTTGGATTGGCCACTGTTGGAAACAGGATGCAGGGCTTGATGGACCCTTGGTCTGACCCAGTATGGCATGTTCTTATGCTCTTATCAAATGTTCGGGTCCTTCCCTCCTCTCCATTTTGCCTCCCCTTCCCTTCCCTTCCACCTTTCTCTCTTTCTTCCTCCCCATACCATCATCCCCTCATATCAGGACTGATGCATCCGCCCCCCTTCCCCCCAGTCCACACCCCGACCTCATTCACTCAGACAGGCCCCCTCTCTTACACACACTTATGTTCCTTATCTCATTCACACACGCACCCTACCTCTCTCTTTCACTAACACCATTGCTGTCTCATACACACACACAGTCCCTCTCACATATATACACAGACACAGGCGCCACTTGCAGCCCGCCAAGATTCTGCTTCTCTCGGCCACAAGCAGGATGGGCGCTGCCCACGGCTCACCGAGTGTCTGCTTTTCTTGGCCGCGAGCAGAATAGGCGCTGCCCGCGGCCTGCCGAGTCTCCTCTTGGCCGTGAGCGGGATAGACTGCTTGCGGCCCGCCGAATCTCTACTTCTCTTGGCTGTAAGTGGGATGGGCGCTGCTCGCAGCCCCACATGACTTCTCTTTGCCACCCCCCTAATGGCTGGCGCCCTAGGCGACTGCCTAGTTCGCCTACTGGGACGCGCCGGCCCTGCTTCATATTCCTCTTCACTTCCTGCATCTCCTTCCATGGTGTATCCCATCTCCACGCCCCGCCCCCACCCCACCCCATGTTCCTCTCTCAACTCCAGCTAGGATTACCCCAAGCTAGAGTCAAAAACTCTCCATTTACTTATTACTGAACATTGGGGTCCATTTTCAAACCAAGAATGTTTTAAACTGTGTTATTCAATAAAAAAAAAAATGAAATTATATGTTACCAGTAAACCCTGGGTCTATACATACTAGTGCAGTTAGAGAGAGATAATGAGGGGGAGGATTAATTTGGCAGCCCTCCCATTGTGGGGCTGTAATGGATATCCCCTGCAAGAGGTTTTATAGCAGAGCTTCGCAGAGGGCTCCGGGGCAGTCTTAGTTGAAGGTTTGAGAGGAAGGTTGGAGTTTTCGTGGGTTACATTTTCGCCCCACCTGGAGCCTTGGAAGCCATCTGAGATCCTCTACAGTGGGTTTGGTCATTCCTGCTGTGCTCTCCTTCAGAGGTACAGAGGTGTCCAGGGAATAATTTGAGACTTTTTACAATTAGCGTGGTAGGAGCCCTGCTGAATCCCTGGACCTTTCCGAGACACAAGGACTGGGGAATCCAGTGTTGAAGATGCCCAGGGTTAGGAACCACCTGCCCATCTAAGATGGTGACTTGCTGCACAAGAACTGCATTGTTGTTTACTTTTTGGGACAGAAGAAAGTTTATTTTCAAGATCTGGGAGGAAGTGTTTTCTGCCCCTCCCATCAGTGGACTTGTGAAACTTACAGTTCCATCAAGCATCCGTTCCACCAGGAATCCCATCAAAATCCAGTATCATAACTGTGAATAAGAAATCATCTTTATTAATAGAGGACATCCACTCGGAGTCTTCACAAAACCTTGGGAGAGAGATAAACTTGGTCTCTGTGCAGAGACAGATGATGTTTCCCATCTGGGAAGGGTTTCCCACCCACTCAAGGGGCCCTAACCAAAGAGGACCACTGCTCAGCCTAATCCAGGAGGGTTGCGGGATTCCCAGTCTTGTTAAGAGACTCTTGCACAGAAAGAGGACGTAGAATTGTAAAATCAAGAAAGAGAAAGAATTGTGGAGCTGGAAAGTCATTTATTGTGCCACCAATCCAGAGCTGTTTGCAGTAAAATATTAATTTTGGACACTAACCCGGTGGTCTTCTTTGGCACCCAACACACAGCGACTAGGAATTCACCTCACCCAGGGGATTCAGGAGAGGAAGTCACTCACCCTGCACTGAGACCTGAGAGGACTCCTTTCTTCCCCCAGTCAAAAGAATCCACAACTTGAGAGATTAGGGAGACAGAACAGCTAGCCAGGGTCCCTGCCCTGAAGAACCCATACATTCTCTCATGGCCTCACCCATGCTGGACTTGCACACTGGGATGGGGTTACATATAGCACTGGACCAGTGGCTTAGGTGGAAGTGCTGTGCATTGCCATGGAGAAGATCCCCTGGATGACTGGGGATGGGGATGCCTCAGAGGAGGGTTCACAGTCACCAGGACGAGGAAGTCATGCTTATCACTCTTGACCCTTGATGGCCAGATTCAGGGCCCATGATTGCATGGGTCTCCAGCCCAGAACCATTGCTGCAATGACCTGAAAAAAAGATAAATGATCTTATGAAGATAGAACATATTCCAAAAGGACAAAGACTATTGTAGCAGCAGCTAAGAGTCTCACTCATACTCATACTTGGGACTTTAGTGTTCAATTTAATATAGTAACATGATACACCCTGGAGCCAATGAGTGGAACAAAATTGTCCCTTCACCCAGATCCAGAATGTGGTTAAAGGCTTGTATCTTTATTCTGGGCACTGACCCTGTAGATTAGCAAAGACCTGGATAGATTCTTTTTGAAAATTGGCTATACACAGGTTTAATAATTCCTGCTTACTTAGCCGAAACAGAAAACGGTGGCAGGTCCGAATTATCCGAAGGGACCTCTATAGAATCGAAAAATCATTGTACACAAGTACCTAGAGATTTCCCCTCAGCAGCACCCTGTGAAGTATCCGGAGGCGCTCCAGGCAGAGTGAGTCAGTACGAGATGTCCTTGAAGCAGCGGCTCGCAAAACGCGTAGGACTGTTGACTCTGGTACCACCTCAAAGAACTAAGGGAAGTACAATTCTTTGAGTTTTTAAGAAAAATGTAAAAAAGTTAAAAAATGTCTTTGCAAAAGCTGGACTAATGGACCTATGATTAAAAAGAACCCACAACGCTGCGAAACACAAGTGCAAACTTGTAACACCGTGGGTGTTATGAAGGTCCCAAATTCATAAATGAATTGTGTGGAAATATTAATATGAAAAAACCGTAGCACCAATACTATAAAAAACAAATATTTGTGATACAACGTATTTTTGTTGAAGGTAATTGAAGTCTCCCATTATTACCGCACTACCAATTTGGTTAGCTTCCCTAATTTCTCTTAGCATTTCACTGTCCGTCTCACCATCTTGACCAGGTGGACGGTAGTATACTCCTATCACTATAGTCTTCCCCGACACACACGGGATTTCTACCCATAAAGATTCAATTGTGCATTTAGTCTCATGCAGGATGTTTATCCTGTTGGACTCTATGCCATCTCGGACATAAAGCACCACCCCGCCTCCCGGGTGCTCCTCTCTAACATTGCGATATAATTTGTACCCCGGTATAGCACTGTCCCATTGGTTGTCCTCCTTCCACCAAGTCTCTGAGATGCCAATTAAGTCTATGTCATCATTCACTGTTATACATTCTAATTCTCCCATCTTACTTCTTAGACTTCTGGGGTAACTTCTGGGGTAACTTGCATAGTGTGGCCATGGTTACAACCCTATCATCAGAAGTGTAGCTATATTACATTTCAAAAAGGCTGTCGTAACCTGCACAGAGAGGCCATGATTAGAACCCTAACCATATACTGTAAATATGGCCTTATCAGGCTGACAAGAAGGCTGGCTTAACCTGCACAGATCCATCATGGTCAGAACCCTTACATCAACAGCACAGGCATGGCTGCATGTTTCAAATAACTGCCACACTAGTTTTGGTGGCTGCTTATTACAAAACTCATTGGATTAAATATGGGATTTATAACAACCAAGCAGGAAGAAGATAAAGCCTGCAATGGCTTACCAGCAGGGGAGGTGGAGGCCAGAACTATAATGGAATTTAAATATGCTTGGGACAGATACAAAGGACAGTGGCAGGAATAGGGTTTAGAATTTGGGGAGGGTGCTGGTTTTGTTTTAAGTAAGGGAATTTTTATGCTCATTTACCCAAAGTGGATGATCCAGAGTTTAGATGGAGCAATTGGTCCTTATTTGCAGTCATCTGATAGGTTAATATGTTATATCTGACTCATGATATTCAGTTATTATCCAACTACAATTGTTGTACTCTTTGTCCACCTTGGAAGGCAGACATGATCACACATGGCTATGAACCTGGGATGCCACAGGTATGTTAGTCACACTTCTTAAGTAACAAACCTACCTCTCCAGACAATTGAAATAAATACACGTCCAGAAGAGGAGCACAGGGAGACAAACCTGTGGATTCCAGAACAATGGGGATCTTTGACATTTGTCAGAATGAAGATGACATTCTATAATTGCAATGGATTAGCGTTGAGAGTGAAGCCATTTGAGTCTACGGAGGAACATGAGCTTGACTTTAAAATGAAGATGTCAGCAACTGTACCATTTCAGGAGTCCTAATTACTTCTTATATTGGACTGGGAGCCTGTCTGATCAAGATGGGAGGATTTTTATTTCAGAAAAATATTGCTTAAAATGCATTTGATGTGTTTGTAATGTATTTCCAACTAAATTCTGCAGAATTTCACTGATCTCCACAGTAATGCCTTTAGGAACAGGAGAAAGATGCCAAAGGAATTGGGGTAGAAGAAATGTCTCACTGTTTTGCATTTATATGTATTTGGAATTAATAAAACACATTTTTTGAAGTCAATGAAGCAGAACAGTAAGCACAATACAGGCACTTCAGGCAATCCAACATCATATACGCAAGGTCAATCTAATCGGACAGAGTGCCAAGTCAGAGCAAACTGCAATCCAAGGTTAACTCAAGAATCAGTTCAAGATAAGTGAAGATACAAGGAAGAAAAGGAAGCGGGAAAGACCATTTCTTTCTCATTTCATCTTGGTCACAAGTCTGTAACGAGGTGTGCAACAGAATTCACGGATTCATAGGAGTTTTCGATTGCTCGAGGTGATAGACTATGCAAGTAGGGAAGTCAAGAGAGAAAATACGGAAGTATGAAGCAAATTTAAATGAGACTTGGTGTAGCACATGTGCGATGCGGAGAATTATTACATGGTTAGGTATATTAAGGGGCTGGTGTTGGGCCCATGGTGAGCCCATGGATCCGATGACTTTCTACATTGTACCTGCTATTAAAAAATATTTTTTACCTTATTGGCATACAGTGTTTTAGTAGCTATATTGGACCTAGAGGAATCTGGATTTGTTACTGGCCATAATGCCTTTTATTGAACCAATTATCCAAAGACAATATTCATGAGATTTACAGACCACATAGGTCGCTTCGTCAGATGTGGCACTCATGGATCTCTGTGAAACTATTCTGCTAGAAATGAAGGTCTTCATCCCCACTGCATATTCATATGTATTTGGTCACTGAATTCTCCCCAGAAAAACCTGCAGCTTGTGGAGAATGTAGACAAAGATACAGTAGCTGCAGACGTTCCTTGTCTGTCCCTCCGTCATGCAAATAATACAGTGGCCAATTGGTCGTTGACAATACAATTGCACTCCAGCAGATTTAGGATGCATCCTGATTTCTTTTTAAATTAGTGCAGTTGTTGGCAGGAAAATGTAATTCATTTCTTTGTGGTGAGTCCTGTATAACCACAGTTTACTGGATCAGGCAAGAACAGAAGCCTAGACATTCTCAGAACATAAGAACATAAAATATGCCATATTGGGTCAGACCAAGGGTCCATCAAGCCCAGTATCCTGTTTACAACAGTGACCAATCCAAGTCACAAGTACCTGGCAAGTACCCAAACATTAGATAAATCACAAGTTACTATTGCTTATTAATTACCCTAATAGCAGTTTATGGATTTTTCCTCTAGGAACTTATCCAAACCTTTTTTAAACCCACTTACACTAACTGCTGTGAGCACATCCTCTAGCAAGGAATTCCAGAGCTTAAACTATGCGTTGAATGAAAAAGAATTTTCTTTGATTTGTTTTAAATGAGCTACTTGCTAACTTCATGGAGTGCCCCCTGTTTCCTTCTGTTATTTGAGAAAGTAACCGATTTACATTAAATTGTTCATGTCCTTTCATTAATTTGTAGACTTCTATCATATCCCCCTTAATCGTCTCTTCTCCAAATTGAACATCCCTAACTTCTTCAGCCTTTCCTCATAGGGACGTCATTCCATGTCCCTTATCATTTTGGTCGCCCTTTTCTGCACTTTCTTCAGTGCAGCTATATCCTTTTTCAGATGCGGTGACCAGAACTGCACCCAGTATTCAAGGTGCCGTCTCACTATGGAGTGATACAGAGGCATTATGACATCCTCCATTTTATTTGCCATTCCTTTCCTAATAATTCCTAACATTCTGTTTGCTTTTTTGATCGCCACAACACACTGAGCCCACGATTTCAATGTATTATCCACTGTGACACATAGATCTCTTTCCTGGGTGGTAACTCCTAAGGTAGAATCTAACATTGTGTAACAACAGCAAGGGTTATTTTTCCCTATATGCATCACTTTGCACTTGTCCGTGTTAAATTTCATCTGCCATTTGGAAGCCCAGTCTTCCAGTCTCACAAGGTCCTCCTGCAATTCATCACAATTCATTTGAGATTTAACTACGCTACATAATTTTGTGTCATCCGCAAATTTGATCACCTCACTCATTGTACCCCTTTCCAGATCATTCATAAATATATTAAAAAGCACCATTCCAAGTACAGATCCCTGAGGCACTTCACTGTTTACCTTTTTCCACTGTGAAAACTGACCATTCAGTCCTACTCTCTGTTTCCTGTCTTTTAACCAGCTTGCAGTCCACAAAAAGTCCATGATTTTTTAGTTTTCTTAGAAGCCTCGCATGTGGGACTTTATTGAACGCCTTCTGAAAATTCAAATGCACCCCAAATATCTTCCTCACTTAAAAAGAAGATCACCCTACTGTCAACAGAGCCGGTGATGTGTCGAATGTTTACGACAGAACATAACATAAAAAGAGAGAAAAGATTTGCGTTCTCCTATATAGATCAATGTCTGCCAGCTGTATCCCAGAGCATTTTATAGGCATAGGAAAATAGAAACAGGATAAATCAAGAATATGGGTGCTTTTTTCAGAGGATTTAGGCATCTTCCACCTTCTTAGTAAAGCAGTATATGCTGGGTTTTCAAGACCTGACCAGACAGGCTAGCTGGAATCTCCTCATGTCTCTCTTTTCATTTTCCTACAATTTATTTCCTATATTATGATTAAAAACCGAAGAGGACAATACGAACTTTTCTTGCTGAGGGCACCCAGATGTATATTCTCTCTTCTTGGTAAAGACTGATGCAGGAACACACCGGTGAAATGGAATGATTGCCTGCTGAATCTGATCCAAACCCCAGACCTGAAGTCTCCTAGCCTTCTAAGGTCTCCAGGCTGTTCTCTCCACACAGACCACAGCGGGACTGAGTTCAGATGCTTCCCTCACTAGTGCTAGAGGCAGTTGACTTGGAGACCACTAAAGTAAGGCACTCAAAGTGGCTAGAAGGGAGACAGGGGATTTTGCTTTCCTGCCCCAGATGGAGAGCTTCTGGATTCGGAGTTTCTGTGGCTGGAGACTTATGGAATGAGCTAGGAGGAGCTTGCGGGTTTGAGGGCCTTGCAATGTCAGCACAGTCTGCAAGTCTAAGAAAAGTGTGAGGACTGGAGACACTATAACTATGATGCCAGCAAAGAAGACTCCGATTTTGGAACGGATAAGGGGAGAGTTTTTCCAGACTTGAGCCTCAGGAGTTGTCTTTGGACATTTTTCGAGATCAGAAGCAGTTCTGGTTGCCAAAGTTGAATTTCAGCCTGATGCTGTGGTCCAGTTTAAAGAATGTGTTGCTGTGTATATGAAAGGAAGACAGAAGAATTAGCAGCTAAACTTTCCATAGTAGGCTCTAAAGTCTCATGACTACAAACTGTGATTCTCCAGTTAAAGATAATAAATTGGAGGCTATTGATAAATGTTTTGAAAAACCGAAATTTCTTCTGGTGGAGGTGGTCTCCGGAGCAGATCTTTTTATAAGTTACCTTTGGGAAGTCTTTGGCATTCCAGAGTCAGCATTGCCACGGCTGCTCCGGGTTTATTACTTACTGAATGAGAAGACAGTTGGGAAACACTACCCCTATTTAGCTAGTACCCATATTTATCCACGTTACTTTGTCGAGTTACTGTTGCTTATGTAATATTTATTGATGTTCCTATGTTCAGAAACTCTGTTTATTGTAACGCCTTAACCGCGACAGTTTTGTTCTTTGGAAACCGACCTGATTTGATACTTGTATTAAGAAGGTCGGTATATAAAAATCCTAACTAAATAAATAAATAAATAAATAAACTGAGTAACATGTCATAAAGTCCTACATCGAAGAAAATAAATGTTGATCAGAGTTTTGGGGAAATTTCATTAGATTTATTACCTGAATCTTTGGAAAAGGTTACTTTATTGGTGACCTTCTTATTAGAATCTAATAGAGATTTGATTTGCAATTTTTTTTTTCCCCTAAGCAGGATGTTAAATTTCTTAGCCAGATAATTAGACTTTTTCCTGATGTTGTTACAGAGACTAATTCGTAGGGAAGAGTTATTGTCTGTAAGACCAGAAGTAATTGCTTTAGATGCATCTTTTTTTCCTGAGTTATCGCCGTAAACGTAAAATTGTGTATGATCAAAATAGTTATGTTTTATAGCCAGATCAGTTATCAATTGTTCTAAAAGATCATCAACAACAATTATCTGAAATAGTTTCTCGTGGCTCTTTTGCTCTCTAGAAGAATAATTTGAGTTGTATTGTATTAGTTTGATTCTTGTTTATAAAAATATGCTTTACTCTGGATTTTATCAGCTTAGCTTGTTTCTAATTGGATTTAGGTTCAAACCTTATATTTTCTTCCTTGGAATTCCTCTGATTGGTGCTTTATTCATGTGGTTGGGTAGCTAATGCTACCTATTAATCTTTACTGAATAACATTAATACTTTTAGTTTTTATTTCAAATACCTACTAAAAATCTTTGCAAGTTCCTAAATTTTACCTTTCCTTACCTTATCTATATTATTCTAGGGAATCTGTGATAATTTAACAATGTCTTTCATTCAATGCAATAACTGTCGTGCTTATGTCCCAAGGTCTATCATTTGGAGAATCAAAGGTTGCCCTGTTTGCCTTCAGCTGTCTGCAGTTAAAATGGAGCTGATTCATCTAAGGGAGGAATTGTCCAGGTTTAAATTAACTTCCCCTTCCTCGAACAATCCAGTATCTCTCTTCCATCTCCCACAGAAGTTACAGAATCCCAGGAAAAAATGGTTTACGGTGGGCTCTGGTAGAACAAGACACGTGACAAACAGACATCCACCTTCCCCAACTTTACAGTATCCTGTGCAGCAACCCCCACTTCTGCAGAGATGTTGGACATCCAGGATTCAAAAACCCAGGAGCAAGTGGATAACAGTGGGCTCTGGCAGAATAAGGCCTGTGATGAAGAGATACACACTCTCACCTAAGTTACCCCTACATAATGCATTTTGTGCATTGGAGAATTAAGAAACATCAGCAATAGATTTTGAAGTGATTTATAAAAGTGATGTCACTCAGTGCACCCAGAAGCCCTTCAACAGAATCAAATGTCATTAAAAAAAAGCTGCTTCTGCTGGGAGACTCAATCATCATAGGAACCAATTTGGGAGTCGTTTTTGATGGTGACACAACAGTTAAATGCTTCCAGGATCCTCAGCAAGTAGAAATGCAAACCAGATAGTCCATGTCATTGAAGATGAAAGACTTTGATATCAGTGTTATCATCCAGCTGGGGACCAATGACCTCAATAGAAATGGTATCCATGTAGTACAAAAAGATTTCCAAAATCTAGGCAAGATGATAAGACACACTGCAAGGAATATTGCCTTTTCGGAAGAATGACCTGTTCATGGAAAGGGAAATGAGAAGCTATGCCATATAAATAATTTCAATTCCTGGCTCAAAACCTTGTGTACAGAAAGTGGTTTTGAATACATTGGAGGCTGGGGTTGTGTACGGAGCACTAAAAGGCTATATGGTAAGGATGGCCTATATTGTCTGTAGCAGGAAGGAGGATGCTAAGTGAGAAATTCAGATCATATATTATCAGACATTTAAACTAAAGAAAGGGGGTGGCAGGAGATGGCCAATGAAATTCGCATGTCACCCCCAAGCAATATAGGACATGGAAGGAGAAAATAAAAATCAATCAGCTCAAAAAAGTAGAAAAGGTGCCTAGAAATTCCTACAAATCAAGGGAGAAAAACTGAAAAGCTGTGACTACAAATGCTCGTATTATGGGGAATAAAATCTCTGACCTGCAGGTTCTAGTGGTGGAGGTGGACTTGGACATTGTTGCTGTTACAGAGACATGGTTCATGGATTCTCATGATTGGGATACAGCCAACTGGGCTATAACTTGTTATGGAAGGACAGAGAGGACAAAAAAGTGGGAGGAGTAGCTTTTTATGTGAAAAACAATATCCAAGCTACTGAACTGCAAGGAATTTGGGGTAGAGAAGAAGCGTTATGGGCCGTCCTAAAAAAAGATGATGGTGCATCCATTTTTACTGGTATGGTTTACAGGCCTCCAACTCAAAAGGAAGAACTGGATAGAGATCTGGTCGAAGACATCCAAAAAGTGGGAAAGAAGGGAGAAGTGTTGATTGTTGGAGACTTTAATATTCCGGACATAGACTGGAAAATCCCTTCTGCGGAATTGACCAGAAGTAGAGAGATAGTGGATGCCCTGTAAGGAGGTTTCTTCAAACAAATGGTAATGGAGTCCACGAGGAAGGGAGTTATACTCGACCTAGTGCTCACTAATGGGGATAATGTCTCTAATGTCAGCACCAGTGATCATCAAACAGTATGGATTGATACTGCAAACAGGATATGGAGAAGTCACACGAAAACCTGAGTTTTGACTTTCAAAAATACAGTCTTTGTATTTGGAGGTAGAACTAGTAGACTGGGAGAAAATAGGAGAGCTGGAACAACAGTGGACCAAACTAAAGGGAGCAATCACAAGAGCAACAAATCTATATGTTGGAAAAGTAAACAAAAGTAAGAGAAATAAGAAACTGATCTGGTTCTCAAAGGAGATGACTGACATAATAAAAGCAAAAAAAGCAGCATTCAAGAATTATAAAGGATCCCAAAAAGAGGAACACAGGGAAGAATACCTGGTAAAACTTAGGGAGACAAAGAAAATAATCAAGAAAACAAAAAGTCTGGCAGAAGAAAGGATTGCCAAAGAGGTAAAGTGAGGTGACAAAACATTCTTCAGATTCATCAAGGAAAGGAGAAAGGTCCACAGAAGTACAGTGAAATTGAAAGGTGACCAGGATCAATGTGTGGAGAAAGACGAAGAAATGGTGGAAATATTAAACAAATACTTCAGTTCGGTGTTCACTAAAGAAGACGCTGTAGAAGGACCGTCGCTAGTTAACAAGACTGTGGAAGGGGATGGAGCAGACGAAACTCCATTTACAGTAGAGAATGTATGGGAAGAGCTAGGAAAACTGAAAGTGGACAAAGCCATGGGGCCTGATGAAGTTCATCCCAGAATACTGAGGGAGCTCAGAGATGTGCTTCGCGGGTCCACTATGTGACATGTTCAATAGATCCTTGGAAACAGGAGTGGTGCTGAGTGATTGCAGAAGAGCAATGGTGGTCTCGCTTCACAAGAGTGGGAGCAGAGAGGAGGCTGGAAACTACAGGCCGGTTAGCCTCATCCCGGTTGTGGGAAAATTAATGGACACTCTGCCGAAGGAAAGAATAGTGAACTATCTACAAGACAGCACAGATTCACCAGGGGAAGGTCCTGTCAGACGAATCTGATTGATTTTTTTGATTGGGTGACTAGAAAATTGGATCAGGGAAGAGCGCTCGATGTGATTTACTTGGATTTTAGTAAAGCTTTTGATATGGTCCCACATAGAAGACTCATGAATAAAATGAGAAGCTTGGGAGTGCGCAAAGATGGTGGCATGGATTTCAAATTGGTTGACGGATAGAAAGCAGCATGTGATGGTAAATGGAATCAGCTCTGAAGAGAAAACGGTGTTAAGTGGCGTGCCACAGGGATCAGTGTTGGGACCGGTTCTGTTCAATATCTTTGTGAGCGCCATTGTGGAAGGGATAGACGGTAAAGTTTAGTTTGTCTATTTGCGGATGATACTAAGATCTGCAACAGAGTGGATATGCTGGAAGGAGTAGAGAGGATGAGACATAATTTAAGGAAGCTTGAACAGTGGGTGAAGATATGGCAGCTGGGATTCAATGCTAAGAAGTGCAGAGTCATGCATCTGGGGTGCGGTAATGCAAAAGAGTTGTATGTGATGGGGGGGGGGGGGGGGTGAGGGGCTGTTGTGCACGGAACAAGAGAGAGACCTTGGGATGATAGTGTTTAGCAATCTGAAGACAGTGCAGCAATGTGACAAGATGATAGCAAAAGCCTGAAGAATGCTAGGCTGCATTGAGAGAGGAATAACCAGTAAGAAAAAGGAGGTGATAATCCCCTTGTACAGGTGGAGTACTGTGTTCAGTTCTGGAGACTGTATCTCAAAAGGGACAGAGACAGGATGGAGGCGGTCCAGAGAAGGGCGACCAAAATGGTGTGGGTCTCCATCAAATGACTTATGAGGAGAGGTTGAAGGTCCTAACTAAGTATACCCTGGAGGAGAAGAGGTGCAGGGGAGATATGATACATACCTTCAGATACCTGAATGGTTTTAATGATGCGCAATCAACGATAAACCTTTTCCGTTGGAAAGAAATCAGTAGAACTAGGAGTCACAAAATGAAACTCCAGGGAGGATGATTCAGAACCAATGTCAAGAAATATTTCTTCACAAAAGGGTGGTGGATGCCTGAAATGTCCTTCTGGAGGAGGTGGTGAAGACAAAAACAATACAAGATTTCAAAGGGGCATGGGATAAACACTGTGGATCCCTTAAGGCTAGAGCATGTGAATGAAGAAATGAGTGCACAGGGATAACTTGCTGGTGTGGCGGTTACTACCCTTAACCATTAAGCCTTTATGCTGTTGAGGCAACTCCATCATTGCTCTCTTGCTTCAATGGCAGGGGGAAAAGAGGAAAAGGGGAATTAGATTCAGACAGCAACCAACAAGGATACTGAATTACAGTCTGGGAAAACGAATAAGCATGGGAGTAACTTGCTGATATGGTGGTTACTACCCTTAACCAATAAGTCGTTATGCTATTGATGCAACTTCAACAATGGCTAGAGGTAACGGGGAACTGGGACTCAAACAGCAATCAACAAGGGACCTGGACTTTGACAGTCTGGGAAACCAATAATTATAAAGGTGGCTTGTATGGCCAGTAGTTACAACCATAAGCTTGCTGGTCAGAGTGGATGGACAATTTAGTCCTTTTCTGCGGACATTTCTATGTTTATGTTTATCATGCATGTTTTGTTTATGTTGCTGCATATGTGTTTCTGTGTATTTGAAAAATTACTTAAAAATAAGTTTTGTTTTAAAAAAAGAAGTATTTCCTTATGTTTCTTCTCAATCTTTCTCCCTCCAACCTCATATTATTAACCTTAATCCTGGAATTTCTTTTTCTATGGAAAATCAGGCCACCCAGTCCTTTACGGAAGCCTTCTAAATAGAAGAAAGCATAGATCATATCTTCCTTTCCCCTTTTTTCCCTCCTGAAAGTTTATTTTGCGTTTTTAAGCCTCTCTGAGTAGGGTTTGTTTTGTAGGCCCCGTACCATTTTAGTAGCCCAACAATTCTCTCAATATCCTTATGAAATTGGGGCCTCTAGAACCGAACACAGTACCGAAAGTGGTCTCACTAATAACCTATAAAAGGGCAAAGATTAGCTCTTTTTTTCCTGCTGCTGATCCCTCCACTTTTGCATGCAAGCTCAGTGTTCGCTTTCATTGTTGCTTTAATACGGAGCAATCTGGGGTGCTTCCTCCCCCGCAAGGCTTTATACCAGGGCTTCCCAAACCCGCCCTGGACCTCACAGCCAGTCAAACTTTCAGGATATACACAATAAATATTCATGTGATCAATTTGCATATGACTCTCCAATTCATGCAAATTTCTCTCATGTATATTCATTGTGGATGATATCCTAAACCCCCGAGTGGCTGGGGGGTCCCCAGGACAGGTTTGGGGAAACTCTGCTTTATACACTGCAAAATTGCAAAGGTTGCTTCAGAGTGGCATTTAAATGTTTTCCTTTCCTATAATAATCTTTTAATCAATTATTCATGACCATTTTTGACAAAAATTTTAAAAGGAAAAACAAAATTGGCTCCCTGATGACCAATGACTCTCAGGGGCTGTGATTTTCTTCTTGCTAGTGACTGCACATTGAGTATTCCCACCTTATCTTTCCGTACGGATCAATGATAAATAGGATGTCAGGAAATGTTATTAGAATAATTTACCATGCATATTGAATAATACATGAACAAATTTGTTTACTATTTGTGTACAATAGCAAGAACATTTTCCCAGAAAGGGAACTTCCACCTTGTAAAAGCTAGGGAGGGGCTGGGCTGGGCCTACTTTGCATGCATAGTAAAACGTCGTTAACGCATCGCACTGCGCACGGCAGGGAAATTGACATCTTGTCACTGCTTGTCTCACCAGTGCTGAATAAATAACATTAGAACTCTGAGGATACATCTCAATAAAAGGTCAAGAGATCCTGCTTAGAGTACATTATTAAATGGCTGAGAAGAAACAAGCATCGTGAGTTGTGAGAGAGCATCATGTGACCATGAGTTGACGTCCTCCAATATCTCTTGAAGCATTAGTGTTAGCCAGTGGCGAGGCAGTTCTACGATGATGTCACAATGCACTTGGGTCTTCCCTGGAATTTCAACAAATATTATGAAGGTAGTGATTCAGCCATTATCCGGTGTGCAGAACTGCTTAGCACTTTTTTTTTTCACAGCTGTACTTGTTCTCAGAATAGACTGCATAGTGATGATGGGCAGCAAAACCGAACACAGCCATGCTAGACAGTATAGCGCTCCCCCTTCCCTCCCTCCCCCCGTTAATCTGATGCTGCCAGTCTGCTGCTGCTGCAGCGTTCCTCCTCTACGCCAGCTGACAGGAGAGCCTTGGCACCCTACCACCGTCGTCTCTTCCTTTCGGCCTATGCGGGCCGACACAAGCACACCTCTACCTTCTTGTGGGTCAACACAACCACCTCTCTCTTTGTTCCGGCCTGCGTGGGCACGAGGTGTCGTCCTCTATCTGTCCCGTGCAGACTGGAAGGAGTGCAGTGTTATGGACCTTGTTCTAGGGGCAGGGCTGATGCAAGAGTATTAAGCACAGTAGCAGGCCGATAAGTACAATGCGCTCCAACGGAGCGCACTGTTAGCCAGCATTTGGACGCGTGTTGTCGACGTGCTAGCTTTACCCCTTATTCAAAATGTGCGTCCAACCACCCCCCCCCCCCCCCGAACCTAATAGCGCCCGCAACTTGCAAATGCATGTTGATGGCCCTATTAGGTATTCCCGCGCGATTCAAAAAACAAAATGTGCAGCCAAGCCGCACATTTTACTTTTATAAATTAGCGCCTTCCCAAAGGTAGGCGTTAATTTCTCTGGGCACCGGGAAAGTGCACAGAAAAGCAGTAAAAACTGCTTTTCTGTGCACCCTCCGACTTAATATCATGGCGATATTAAGTCGGAGGTCCCGAAAGTTTAAAAAAGTAAAAAAAAAAAAAAAACAAACAATTTGAAGTTGGCCCCCGGCTTGCGGGTTGAAAACCGGACCCTCAGTTTTGCCGGTGTCCGGTTTCCGAACCCGTGGCTGTCAGCGGGCTCGAGAACCAACGCCGGCAAAATTGAGCGTCGGCTGTCAAACCCGCTGACAGCCGCCGCTCCTGTCCGAAAAGAGGCACTAGGGACGCGCTAGTGTCCCTAGCGCCTCATTTTTACCGCCGGGCCCAATTTAAATAAATTTATTTACTGTATCGCGAGCACAGGAGAGTGTCCTATGCGCGCGCTGGGAGAGCGCTTGCCCGCTCTCCCGCGATTTTACTGTATCGGCCCGTGGGTGAGCCTTCAACCTTGTGCGTCCTGAAAGAACTTCAGGCCCATAAGCCCCTCTGAGATTTTACTAATTAAACTCGGCAATCATTTTGACCCTATCACCACCCATTCCAAGACAATCTTATAAATATATATAATGGAACATCATATTGGTAAAAATTAAGCTTTGTTTTGATTATATGTGCATGGAGAGGAAAACAATGAAAGCCCTTTCCAGGGACACAACACTGTTTTATCCATGAAAATGAGCTTTTTTGATGATTGCCCACCCTCTACACAGGTAAAAGTATCCACCTCTTTCAACAATGTTGGTATTTTTTTACCCATATATGTGTGGGGTTGTTCCTGAGGTGGGATTAAGGTGAGGCACATACATGAGCATTTATTATTTATTTATATTTTTTTTATTAAAAAATGCTTATAAACCCACAGCATTTTGTCTAAAATGACTGAGTACCTGCACACAAAGCAAATGCAAATTTCTGTGGAGACTTTTTCTTGGGTAATAATCAAAACAAAACTAATCATGTCGTTTTGCTTTGATTGTTTCAGTAAATTTCTCATGTAGTTTGATTATCTACGTTAATACTAATATGTATCAGAGATCATGTCACGGTGTTTAATGAATGTGTCATCTGTGGAAAATAAATGAAGAACTATATACATTTATATCTGAAAACAAATCCATGCTACACTGGTTAACGGTCATCTCTGAAATGGTTGGCGGAACCGAGTTAGGATGATTCACCTTACTATTCAACACAGAAAAAAAAAAAATTCAAATTCTGTTGTCATCCTTGTAACAGTGGCAGAAAATCCCTTGATTCCCAGGTATTTTATTAAGTAATATAAAACCTTGCAAAAAAAGTCACTTTGAATCTAGAGAGCAAACCTGTGATACCAAAACAGCACTAACTTCCAGAACTCAAACAGCAACAACTCATTATGAAAAAAACCAACACTGCACATATTCCACTGGGCCTTAAACACTAACACAACTTCTGTGGTGGTTCAAAGAACAAGCCGGGCTGCTACAGATCCCTTAGTCACATTCACAGAATACCAACTCTCATCAATATAGAATAAATGACCGAAAATTAGAAATTTGAATTAGAAAATTAGGAATATGTAGTCAAAAACGGAATTCGTCTTTGCTCTATTGTCCACTCCAGACAGTAGGGGAGGGCTGGTTTAGGGAACAGAATGGCTATTCTTTGGTCTGCAGTGTCTTCCCCGAATAACAGGAGGGGGAATGGCTGACTTAGGGAGCAGAAAGGATCTCCTTTGCTCTGCTCTGTGCTCTGCCTGCTTTTAGGATCCTCCTCTCTCCTATTCCTTGCAGGCTGCCTAGGAGGGGATGGCCTCATGCAGTGGGCTCCCCTTCTGTGTAGGGCCCCAGGGTGGGTGTCTCTTTTGCCCATAGACCAGTGAATCTGAAGATGCCCGTTTGTGAAACAGTAACAGAGTGGCTAGGGCAAAAAAACCCCCCAAAAAACACCTGTCCCATTCAGTGCGCTTAGTGTTACTGTCTGCATTGCTAAAAATATATCCCATCTACCAACTAAATTCCCCTCACATCCGCTGTGTGACTTTAACCACTTCTGAATCCTTGGGGGTCTGATTTAAAGAAAAAAACAAAACATTTAAACGCTTAAAATTGGGTTTTACACAAGTAAATGCAGTTTATCCATGTAAGTGGGGGTTTGAAAATTACTACAATGCATGCCATGAATTCTCCGTAGGATATTCATTTGTAACTTCAAGTGTGTGAATGGCTTTTCAAAATGACTGCTATAGTTAGTAAGTTACATTTACACGTGTAACCCTTTTAAAATTCACCTGTTTCTGTGTTTAAACTTACTTTGTAATACTTTTTTGCAGATGACTCCTAGCTATCTAGGATGTGCTGAATCAGTCTATATTTTATCCTAAAGCGTGCTTGGTCCTGCATTTCTCAGAATCAGAACCACATCTTCGTGCCTACAATGGCACAAAAACCCAGGGTCTGCCTCAACTGTTCTAGCTGACTTGGTATCATCCGATAACCCTAGACAGTTAATTCTTTCAGGGACGATCATTTTACCATGGGGAACAATTCTGTGTGCATTGAGGGTACCGCATAAATAAATAAAACATTTATAATTAATACTGGGATAATTAAAGGTGGGAGAAGCAAGTGAAAATTAATTTACTGCCATCAGCAACAATACATGCACTCAAGCAACAGCTTTGCCAGAATAAAATGCTTCTGATTCATAGCTGTTGGACTGGCCACAAAATGAAGATCCTTTTATCCATACGCGGAAACCACTGATGCTTTAACTGGCCACATTTGTAACTAGCAGGCCTGGTCTTGAGCCAGGGCTTAAAAGCTCGGCTTTCTTACTGACTGTGTTTACGTTGTCCTCTTGGTTTCCATTCCCTTTTGGCTTGCAGGTTCCAGGGCAATTCAATTTATCAGGTTTTTTTTTTTAGCTTTGGGCGCGTCTGCTGTTCCTCTCCTCTCTGCGGTTTAATGCAACTCTCGTCAATCAGAGAGGCCAAAGCAAGTTAACTCGGAGGCAAGTTTTGTGCTGCTTTAAAACGGAGACCATCAATACGGCCAGAGAGAGAGAGAAAGAAAGGAAAGAATGGAAAGGGAAAGGAAGAAAGGTGGGAAAGATTCATAACAGAAAAAGAAAGAGAGGATGGGTAGAGGGAAGTGAAAGAATTTGAAAAAGAGCAAAGAAAACTTCGGAACGCAAAAAAACCAACAACCCAAAAACCCAGGAAGAAAATGAATTAAAACAAGGAGATATGTGAGCAGAAGAGGCTGGGGTGGAAGAAAGGTCAATGTACAAAAAAATATATACGAGGATACCCCTTATGTTGGACTAACCACATTTCATGACTTAGCCTTCAACAAAAAAGAGAAGGTGAAGGCAGAGAATCATGTTAGCTAAATATCAAACGCCATCACGATGGTGGAGTGAGAAGGTGGTGGCAGAGAGGCCGTTGTTATATCTCACAGTTAGAAAGCCCCGGCGGCTGATAAATCCCTTTACGCTTGTTCTGAAAAGTCTGATCGTTCCAAATTAAAATGATCAAACGCTTGAAAGCAAATAAAAAAAAGGTCCTAACAGAGACCTGGGCTTTCTCTCTCACAATCCAGGCAGAACATCTGCCTCTCCGCCACCTTCTGATCACCCTGCTAACCCCCCCCCCCCCCGCTCTTCCCCTTCACATCACCATTGCAATTGTAATCTAGAGGGACGTGCACAGACAGTTTTCCCCTTTTTTTGTTTTTGTTTTGCTTTTTGTTGTTGTTGTTGCTTTTTTTCATCGGTTGTTTGTTTCATTTCTTTAAAAAGAAAATAAAATCAAACAAATGATATAAAAAATAAATAGAAAACCAAAAGTATAAAAACATCTGGTCCGCAGCCAAAAATAGCCCCTCGTTCTTGGGCCCTCTCCAGATCCTCCCACCAGAAAATGTAATATTTTTTATTTATTTATTTATTTAAGTTTTTTATATACCAACATTCAGGACGGTGGTCCCATCATGCTGGTTCACAAGAAACAGGGGTTGAAATTATAATAAACTTTACCATTTAAACAAAAGTGCAGAAAAGCAGTTACATATAACAAGGAAAACATAACTTGGAATGAGAGAGGAAATGAAGATCAGATAGTTATATACAAGTATAAATAACATTGTGAAAGGTGGTTATTAACGCTAATGCTAGCGGAGCTTGTTGCATGAAGGGAGTTAGATGGAGTTGGAGTTGGGGAAGGCCTGTGTGAACAGCCACGTTTTGAGTCTTTTCTTGAATGTTGAAATGTTGGGTTCCATTCTAAGATCGGGGGGAATGGAGTTCCATAATGTTGGACCGGCTGTGGAGAATGCCCGATCTCTAAGCGTGATGTGTCTGGTAGTCTTGGCTGGAGGTACTTGAAGTGATCCTTTGTAAGCATCTCTTGTCGGTCTTGTGGAATGGTGTAATCGGAGAGGAATATGGAGATCGATTGGGGCTAATTGATGGATGTTTTTGAAAATGGTGAGAATGGCCTTGTAGATTATTCTGAAGTGGATGGGCAGCCAATGGAGGTCCATCAAGATGGGTGTTATGTGTTCTCTTCTCCTGGTGTTGGTGAGTATACGGGCGGAGGCATTTTGTACCATTTGTAATGGTTTGGTATGTGATGAAGGGAGACCAAAAAAAACTGTTACAATAAAAAAGCTGGACTATTGTAACACCATCATTTGGTATGTGATGAAGGGAGACCAAAAAAAAAACCCACAAAATACGCGCCTAGGCCCGCCCTGCAACTGAAGGCAGCCAACCAGAGAGAGCCCGGCAGGGCTTTAAATCCTACCCTGCTCGGCGCCCTCTTTCTTTCCTCTCTCCTCCACGCGGCGACGAAGACCTGCGCGGCCGGCGCCGGAGCCCCACCGGGGGAAGGTCAGGTCAGTTTTCGGCCCCCCCACCCGGGGGACCCCGACGCCAGCCGCGATCGCCGAGGCCGTTTCCGGCGAAGGAAAACCTAAAAAAAAAACCACAAATACGCGCCTAGGCCCGCCCTGCAACTGAAGGCAGCCAACCAGAGAGAGCCCGGCAGGGCTTTAAATCCTACCCTGCTCGGCGCCCTCTTTTTTCCTCTCCTCCACGCGGCGACCGGAAGACCTGCGGGCCGGCGCCGGAGCCCCACCGGGGAAGGTCAGGTCAGTTTTCGGCCCCCCCACCCGGGGACCCCGACGCAGCCGCGATCGCCGAGGCCGTTTCCGGCGAAGGAAAACCTAAAAAAAAAACCACAAAATACGCGCCTAGGCCCGCCCTGCAACTGAAGGCAGCCAACCAGAGAGAGCCCGGCAGGGCTTTAAATCCTACCCTGCTAGGCGCCACGCGCCGAGCGTCGCGCGCCGAAGGAGCGCGACAAAGGGGCCCTTTGTCGCGCTCCTTCGTAGAGCCCCTAGGAGGCCCCGAGCCACACCCGCGGAATAACCAAAATCTTCAACAAAGGCAACAGCCAGCAAAGATACAGATTTAACCGCTTCAGCCATAGGGAATAAAAGTCCGCCTCGCCAGCAAGCTCTCCAGCAAGCGTCCAGCATTCATCCAGCCGCTCCAACAAGCGTCCAGCATTCATCCAGCCCCTTTATACATGACTATTGTAATTTATTTATAAAAAAATAAATAAATAAATCAATCAATCAATCTTCCTACCTCTTGTTAAAAATCTCATTACACGGCAGGAGCAATTCCTGGTCACCCTGCCCTGTTGCTGCACACCATTTTATATGGCAAAAATGTACAGTGGTGCCGGCCGGTCTGCTGGCGCCATTTCCAACAGAGGCAGCTGCAGGAAAGGAATGACCGGGGATCTTTCATGCCCTGTGAATACATTTTCCACAAAAGGGATATGAGGATCTGAGGGATGGGGATTGGGGAGGATCAGGAAAGAGCCTGGGAATGAAATTCTCCTTGTTTTCACTTCGTTTCATTTTAAAAATGAAATGAGAAATGTCCTTAATATTTCCTGTTTTGTTTCCAGCGAATGCATATTCCTAATTAATCTGTGATATCTATCAACCTTTACCTTGACCTGCTCATTTGAATTGGACTTAATGATGGGAGCGTAGCTCCTGAAAGCTAGTCCAGTATAAAAGTATCACCTTATTTGGTTTATTGACCTTTGTTTCCCATTCAAGTGGACCAACATGGCGTCTCCTTTGGTGTAGAACTTTGCACATGGTTGTGACTACTAAGCAAGGAGGGACTGGACAGCTCAGTGACACTGCACTGTGATCTGACCTCCCTGACATTTCGGTGGAAGGTATGGTAAAAAAAAACAAACCCAAAACCCGCACACAGCGTTAGGGGCGGTGGTTGGGAGCACATAAAGCGAGCAATGCAATATCATGCACACAAAGAAAATGGACGCACGCTTTTTTAAATGCAGGCACATCCCCTCTCTCTTTGGCACTTGATGTGATACTCAGATGAGCTGGTATCGAGCACCCAGGAGAAGTGGCTGGGTGCAGGTAAGGACAACGGACACTCAATTTTCCCAGCGTCCATTTTCCCTAACCCAAGCACAGCCATGGGTTAGGAAAACGGACGCTCGTAAACGGAGCTTCCCTTTTCCTAACCTGACCGCTGTCAGGATTTTCTCTTTAATTGCAGTTTTCTGTGGTTCCTCCTGCTTAGTACTGCCGATATTAAGTAGCAGGAACCTCAGAAAAGCCGTATTTTTTGATTTTCTGAACATGGCTTGGGGTGCCTCAAAACTTAACACCAGCTCTGGGCTGGCGTTCATGTTTTGGGTTAAAATGTGCGCATCAGGCACGTATATTTTTTTTTTACATCGGGAGTACTACCTAATAGTCTCATCAACATGGCACTTGCCGTCGGTAGGGACGCGTGCTAATCCCGACATTGCAATTGGGCATATATTGAGCGCGTCCGCTGCGCGTTTAGCGGCGAGCTCGGCTCAGCAGCTGATGTTTCATTGGTTCCCAAAACGCTGAACTGGAGGTCGCCGGGCGCTCTTCTTTCCGTGTGGCAGACATGCAGACTGATTTTGGAGGGAAACGGTTTAAAAGTTATCCGGGGATGGGAGACGGCCGGCCAGATACACGGCCGGTCTTTCCGTAGGAAGGGAGGCTGAAGAAAGGAACGACGACAGGAAGGAAGAATGAGTGGTGATAAATGAAAGCAGAACAGAAAAACTGACAAGAAAAGAAAAAAAAAAGGAAAGAGAAAAGAAGAGGGAACGGATAAGAAGAAGCGAGTGAGGCTGGGGTGACCGCAGATTTACTGAACCAATGGCATAAAAAAGTACACCTGTACTGCAAAGGAAAAAAACCCCAAAAAAAATGCTTGCAACTGTTGCCATGGAAACCCAGTAGGGAAAAGTTTCTCCTATGGAAGGGAGACGAATAAAGATCCAATCCAAAATAATTCCCTTCTGGGGAAGAGCTGGTGACAGAAGCAGCTCTGTTCCTGTTAATTTTCGCAGTACAGCTGTCAGCGGGTCTGTAACTAGTTCTCCGAGAAGGCAACACATCCCATCCACACATCAACTGTTCAATTAACAGGAGTGCACTGCAGCCTTCTATCACGGCGGCGGATGTTTCCCGGCAATTTATGAAAGTGTACACAAATCTAATTACAAGCCCCAATGCTTCCCATTTACATGGAACTACTCAAGTTCAGAGCTGTTTATATCAAAATAATTGTGGAGAATACCTCAGCTGATCTATGGTTTTTCCTGAGCCCTGCTCCAGGGAGCGCACTGTGACCGGCTTTGTGCGAAGGAGCGCTGCCCGTTCGGGGAAACTGGCCACCCTTCCTGCCACGGTGTTGGACGGCTCGGTCGGCTGCCCGGGCTCACGGCTTCATTCTCTCTTTCCTCACCCGCTCCCCTTTTGTCTTTCGCTGCTGAAGAGCCAGGCTCGGGGGGGGGGGGGTCACGGAAAGCAGGAGAGGGAAGTCCGCAGGCAGGTGCAAACAAGCAATCCACCAAGCCTATTCGAGTTTGCACATCGCGTGGGCCGTGGCACCGGTGGGTTCTCGATAGTGCTGCAGAAGGGACAAACCGTCTGCTGGGGCCGAAGTGCAGCTTCTCGTCACGTGTCCTGCCGAGCCACGGAGCTGGGCCGGCGAGAAGCTTTCCTCCTCCTCCGTGGCTCACCTTCTATCCAGAGTTCGCTCAGCCACGGTTCTCTGCCGCTGCCGTGGTGCCCTGGGCAGTGGGGGGGGACACACATTAACTGACAATGAAATAGACAGAGCCATGCCATATTCCCTGGCATATCGTGCCAAACTGGCTTCAGAGGAACCGGGACTTCTTACAGAGGCCACTGACATGGTGAATACTGGTACGCTGCAGCAAACCCTCAGCAATATCCTGACGGGCTTGCAACTATGGGCTTTGCTTTCTTACTCTTTTTTTTTTTTAATTCTCTCAGATACGCAAGAACAGCCAAGCCAGAGGGAGCATTCAGTTGCTTACAGCTTCATCCAACGAGCAAAAACTGTGGCCCCCCCCCCCCCCCACAAACACACAACACACGGAGCTTATGATACTGCTGCGGGAGAGCTGCAGTGGTCAGAAGTGTAATGACTGCATTCTAGTTTTGGCTCTGTTGTGTTTTGGCTTTTAGCCATTGATAGGCAGTAAGCAGTGACAATGCCAGGGTCTTTGGCATAAAATGTGTGAATTTTGCCTGTTTTCTCATCTCTAGTCTTTGCAAAACATAGCTTGCTTGCTTTGTTTTATATTGGAAATATAGGAGTGAATGTTTTGTGCTCCTAATGATAAGAGACAAGGCTGCTTAAGTGATGGTCATGTCCAAGGCCTCAAACTTCCTGTGGAAGGGTCAATGGGTACTTTGGGTACTTGCCAGGTTCTTGTGGCCTGGTTTGGCCTCTGTTGGAAACAGAAGATGCTGGGCTTGATGGACCCTTGGTCTGACCCAGCATGGCAACTTCTTATGTTCTTAATGCAGGAAAATTATGAGCCTCCTTTAGCCATTTTTTCCCTTGGGCGTGCTGAGGCGAGTCTGTGATTATCTCCCGCCCTGCAGTGCAGTGCAAGTCTTATGCAAGGCTCTTCAAACTGGGACGGCCTCATATCTCCTGCTAATCCAGGCTTCAGTGCTCCCTGTGGCTTTCTTAATGCAACTCAACCTGCAACACCTTCCGAAATCCCGGACCTGAAGTCCCTCAAACCTTTTCACAGGTACCTCCATTCTGACTGAGGTAAAATAGTAAAATTTGGTGGCAGAGAAGCACTGCACGGCCCACCTAAACTGCATAGTTTGTTTCCTTTTGTGCAAGCCCATAGTTTCCTGGATGATCCCTTTGTGTTCCAATTTTCAGTCCCTATTTCGTCTCCCATAACCCACCTCTCTGCATTTTAATCTTTATTAGCATTATTTTCTGCAGCTCCCATCCTGGCCTTTTGCTTTTTTTCATGATGAGTTTTCACGTGTGTTTGCTGTTTGCAGATCACCACAAACTAATTTTAGTTCTTTCTTGGTCGTTCTTACATACTGCAGTTTGAGCAAAAATTACAAATCCAACTATTTTTTTTGAAAGTAGGATGATGAAGAAATATGCAATTTCTGACACTTAAGACAAGTGGAGGGAAAATAATGATATCGCTAGGGACTGCAAGCTCAAGGAGTTTCCCACTGAAAATGAGGGCCAGTGCTCCCAATGCAGATAGCAAGTTATGTGCTGGAAAGTATACACAGAGATTTGAAACTGCAATCTCCGTGTGTACTTTGACGTCCATCATTTCTGCCCTTTGTTATGTGGGTAAACGGGCACAAACTGTGAAGAGTGCACATACTTTTACAGCACTGTGTGTGTGGGGCAGGGGGAGGGGGAAGGGGGTAAATAATATAATACATTTTTATGCAGATTCCAGTGCATTAAGATATTGCAAAAGGTTTAGAAGGAATATGATTTTCTCTTCTTTGAACAAACAGAAAAAGCAAGCTACAGAATTGTTAAATTAATGCAACAGAGTTTGCCTCTGTGCACATGGTACTGAGACCTGCAAGAAAGTGGATGTCTCTAAGGGAGCAGACAGAATGAGATGTGATCTAAGCTTGGTATTAGAGATTCAATGCAAAAAGAAAGTGCAGAATCCTGCATTTGGATTGCAGAAATACAAGGCAGCAGTGCAAGGTGTAGAGTGAGATGATGATGGTATACAAGGCAGGACAGAGACCTTGGAGTGACCATGCCTGAGAAGCTCAAGGTAGCAAAACAGTGTGATAAGGTGGTGGCCAGAGACAGTGCGGTGATAGGGTGAATCGGGAGAGGCATAAAAAGTAGAGGAAAAAAGGGCTAATGATCAATCTGTACAAGTCATTGGTGTGAGCACATCTAATGTGTCCACTTTTAGAGGTGACCCTCTTGAAAGGATAGAGAAAGAGTGGAGTTGGTACAGAGAAAGACAAACGGTGTAGGTCTGCATTAAAGCCATATGAAATGAGACTTAAGGTCCTAAATATGCAGAGCAGAGACAGGGCTTTTAAATAGCAGGGGGGGGGGCCCTATCTCAGTGCTGCACACTACCATGTGGAGGAAACTGGGGTTCAATTCCTAGACTGGGTCTTCTGTTCCCGGGGTTGGCAAGGCTAGAGATGTTACAGGGGCAAACGTTCATAGCCGCTGGTGTGGAAGGAGTCAGAGTCACTGTGCAATGGCGACATCTAGTGGCCAGACTTAGAGCCCATTAAACTCAAGGTTTCCAGAAGGAGCCCTATTGCATGGCCCCTAGCTGAGTACCATCGCTTGCCATGACTGGAATAAATCAAACCGGGAGGCAAAAGGCCCCTGGGTAAGCTGCGGCTGAAGGCTCCTGGGCCCAGATCCCAGCCCTGGTTCCAACTGAGCTGGAAGCGCAAAGGAGCGGCCAGGACAAAGTACACAAGTAAATAAATAAATAAATAAATACCTTGAAGGCATGAAAAAAGGCCCACGAAGCAAACCTTTTGTCAGAGAGAAGAAAGTTCTAGAATGAGACGTTAAGGTATAAAGCTCCAAGGGGGTAGAGTAAGGAGGAACATCAGAAAATGGAAAGGGTGGTGGATGCATGGAAAGGTGGTAGGAATAAAAAAAAAAATAATAGTAATGTAACTTAAGAAAGCCTGAGATATATGCACAGAGATCAACTGGGGTCTAGGGCACTGCACCAGGAATGAAACTTGCACCAAATAGATGGGCTTTAGGACCCTCAGCTGCCATCCATCCTGTGTGGCTCTTTCTGTGTACCGATATCCATTATTAGTTTCAACGGTTAATAGAAACATTCTGGGTGCTGTTTGACCTAAGTGGAATGTTCTCACTCTTCAGCTCTGCTCAGTGCCGTAGATGCACAGATCCGGACAGACCGTACTCAACTGCAAAGCCAAGCAGGGTGCCAGCTGCCGAAAGCAGGACAGTATGAGTTTATTACTGGGGCTCTCTGAATGAAAGAAGAGGAAGCCATCCGGAGCGGTTTTAGCAAATACCGCACATACCGGTTCCGTGTTTTTACTCTCGGCACCCATGTTTTTAGGAGTGCACGTAAGCCTGCCCTATCTTCTAATAAATAACTAGGGCTTCTGATTGTAGGTTTTAACCGATAAGCCCTGATAAAACCCTCTGATACCAAAATAATAATAAATAGGTGTTTTTAGATAAACACTGGAAAAATCCCACTTCCCCTAGTACTCTCTCACCCCCCTCCTTTGCCTACTCTGGATCCTCTGTTCTCCTTTTGTGGCCTCTTCCACGCTAACGACGCCTTGGCGTACTCAAGAACAGCACCTGTGCCACGAAAACATTAAACAAGCGCCGATTTTTGGTACTATCAAGAAACTCTAATTAGCTGGAAAAGAAGCACCCAAATCTACAATTTATAAAGATCTACATCCGAAAACCCTAAATATAATCAAGATGTGGGTGCATGTCTTTCTTTTATTTTTTTAAAATGACCCCCCCGCCAGCAAATGACCTGCTGTTGAGTGTGAAAGCAGGGAACACAGAGGGAAGCTGTGCCAAACATCAACAGGGTTCTTTGACTTGGCAAGTGCTCAAGATTGCCATTGTAACTGAAAATAATTAATTTGCTCTGTTTTTAATGGAAATCTATGAAAAATGAAAATTGCAATCTGTGAACTAAAATAAATATAATCAGAGGGAACATATGCAGCAGAAATCAGGGAGGAAAGCCAGCAAATGCGGCAAAAAATAAAATAAAATAAAAATTCAAAGGGTAAAGCAAATTTTTAAAAAACGTGGCAGCGTCCCTGACGATCTTTAGGTTGGCTTATCCCTATACCTAATATCCTTGGCTTTTTTGCCCTGGATTCATTACCGCTTACTCCTTGCCGCATCACGATTCATTGTATCGTAATTTTGTTGCAAGGCACACTAGATGGGGCACCATCTAAAACCTGCAAATTATTCAATCAATGGGGAAATAAAACTGAAAGAGAAAAAGCAATAGTTTACCCAACAGTACGACTAACGCATGCCATTGGTTGATAGAACTTTAGTTCCCAACTTTCAAGGAACAAAGGAGACCTCGTCAGGTTCACCATCCAGGGAACAGACCCCACACTCTTAGCATGAACGAAAATCAGGGGACGCTCAGCCAATCACATTTCTCGATTTAGTCAATACACTCCACCCCTTTCCCGCTAGCACTTCTAATCTCAATGGCCGGAGTTGTTTGCAGCGGAACGATAACCAAAGCCGTTGCACTGCCATCTCTGGCTGGAGGGGCCTTTTCTTTATGGTATTTAAAAAACAAAAAACAAAATCACAAGCTGAATATAGAGCACCTATGAATGCGAAGGATTTGTGGCATTTTATTATAAGATAGTACATGGTCTTTTGATGTCTATTGCTGTCTAAGAGTGTCAGTGTGCCTGTGTTTGCCTCCCCTTGCCCCGTTTCACTCATCTCATGGCCTTCACGCCAACCATGCAGGTGGTGACTTTCTTATAAAATAAGAGGCCCTGAGAAGAGCATGCTTACAGGAGATGGCGCACAGAGCCATCTTATCAGAGATTGCATGAAATCTGTCTGCATTTCTAAGGTGACAAAGAAAAAGAGACAGACCAGATCCTCAAGTGGCATCAGTGCAATTACAAGCATAACATCAGACTGTGGAAACTGGAAGAGAAAAAACATGAATCAAAACCCCCATTGCTTTCATTCCAAATTTCCCCCTGTTTTTTTGCAACATTTGCTTACACTAATTACTTCATGGGGCTTAGTGATTGTGGTCTTTAGGTGGCAAATGCAAACTGTTGCTCTGCTTGGAGTTGAAGCCTGTGGCATTCTTACAAGTCTCTTGCTGAGCTCCGAAATCCCTGGAAGCTCCAACTTATTCAGAGCGTAGCTCTCTACCTCCTCCTTGCCCTGTCCTGCTGGGGATGTGTCTGTACTTGGTAAGCTGCTCGCTTCCCTCCAGTTTTTGCTCTGCTTTATCCCTTAAAATACGTTGCAATGTTTGGTTTCTTTTTCTATTCAATTTTTGCTGCATTCCCCTCCTACTCTCGCTACTTTTAACCATTTTTTTTTTTTTTGCCTTTAGCATTAATAATGCATTCAGCTCCAGAGATTACTTTTTTAATAGATTTTTTTTTTTTTTTAAATCACCTGCTCTGTGCAATTGCAGGAGAAACACTGGTCCGCCAAACTTCTTCAAGACGTCCCTTGTGCAAGCGCCGCACTCTGTAATTGGGTCAGCCCTATGGGGTTTTTCATTATTAGGACACGCACCCTGTGTTTCTTGGATTAAACTGTCCACTTGACTGTGGATGTAGTATTCTCGGGCCTTTGCCCTAGGGAAAGCCGGGTTAGTGTCTCCGTGCTGCGCCCTGCGGATTTTGCAGGTGAGCACGATATGTTGCCGAAAGCGAGCGGATCCCCTGGCACCGTTGGCATCCCATTTTAACTCTAAGCCACGCCTTATTTATTTAAAAAGTTGTATTACTCGCGCTGTCTGAAGTCCTAAAAAAATTAAACTGTTTGAAATGTTAATGGAACCTATTATTAAGGGGTAAATTTTCAAAGGCTTGGTGACCTGCCCAGGCCTGCCGCGTGCGGGTAAGCGGAATTTCAGCCCCCTGTAGGTACTACGCAGGCTCAAATGTGTCGGCATGACAATCAGGCCGATTCCAGGGGGCTTGTGTCAGATGTGCAACTTTACAGTTTCAAAAGGTACATGTATAGACATTCATGTGGCTAACTTTGCACCCACTTCTTTTTATTCCTAAAGTTAATGCACAGACATTATTTAGGTATCTATTTATTTTAAAAGCTTAATATTCTGCAAAATGCAGCGCCCCAAGGTGGTTTACAAAAAACCCAGCAAACCATTATAAAAGCACAACAACTAGACAATGAACATGCTGACCCAGATTAGCCCATCTTTTAAAGCCCAGCTTTGAGTCAAAGGTAGACATATTGAAGTGCTGTTCAACACGGGACAGAAAAAAAAGAAAGAAATTGCTATATCGCAGTGCACACAGGGAGGAATACAAATGGTAAGCCCAGGGGGGGGGGGGGGGAACAACTTACTCTATAGAAATCAGCCAACATCTCTAGGCCATCCAAGCACATCACCACCAAAAGTCTGTTTTGAAAAAAAAATGAAGGTCTTCACCGATTTTCTAATAGTTGAAGCGCATGCATGGTTCTAATAGATTCAGGAAGAGAATCCCACAATGATGGGGTGTTTGCCTTGCCTTTCCACTGGGGGGAGGTATTCCTCGGGTTGCATAGTATCCAGTGGCTCCCCGGGTCTCAGGGATAGGACCGCTGATCCGGGAGCCTGAACCAGGGCGGGTTGAAAGCTATATTTGTGCCCAAGGTGAACTTCTGGCATTCACCCCCCCCCCCCCCCCCCCCCCCCCCCCCCCCCCCCCCCCCCCCCAACTTAACTACCGGCAGCAGTGGCTCCAGCACAACGCTCCCTTCTAAACCTCACACTGGCAGGAATTTGCTGGCCCCAAAATCCTGGCACTCCTGGGTGAGCGCCTACTATAGTTTGCCCTAATGAAGCACTGGCCCTGGGGTGAAAACATCAACCAGGTGGGTATTTGCCAAACCTTCCATACGGGAGAGGAGGAGGATTCTGCAGGTTTCTGAGAGGTTTGAAGGAGAACACAAAATAGGGTTCTCTTTTTTCTCACTAAGGATTCAATTAGCATGAGAATTTCTGTATTTATGTGCCGATGGATTGTGCAACAAGCTACGCTTGCTTTCTATTTTTGTACAGTCAAAGTTTTACTTTATATTCAGAAAACATGATTCTGCGTTTGGAAGAACACGCAGTTGTGAGTTTTTGTATTTTTTTTGGAGAAGAGACCATTGTGCATGATCCCCTTGGGTTGTTACAGCTTGCTGTCCCACCATGGAAGAATCCTGCAGCAGAAATGCACGCAGGATTTCCCCAATCTCTGCTGCATCTGAAAGTGGGCTCCTGTCCATAGCTGGGAGTGCCCTGAAAAAGGGGGGTTACATCAATAGAAGTCCAGGCCTATTACCAGAAAATGGATTCCTAATGGTTCCAGAGAGTTTATTTTGAGCTGGTTCTGTTTTTTAGTTCACCTCGATTCTCTGTGTGTTGACTCCTCAGCAATATCTACCCAAGCTTTCACAGCCAAAGCAAACTTACTTAAATTACGTGTGAAAATGGACCAGCAAGCAGGGTACTGGCGATCACAATCCAAAACTGCAGTTAAATAATGAGAGAAACGCACGGTCCTCATAGTGATAGCCACACGTGGTTCTGGTCTGACCTTTTTTCTGCATGTGTTCAAATAAAGTATCATTATAAAAGAGCTTTACCCTCATCCATCTTACACACACACACACACACACACACACCCACCAATAGACTGCTTAGGGTTCTTTTTTTAATTTAATGTTATTGCTTAATTTTTTTAATAGTGAAAAATAATACATGGGCTGAAATCGCTAGAAACTTTATATGCTTCCTTTAGTTGATCAAACTGGTATATTAGTTCATTTGGCTCAAAAATGTACTCTCTTTTTAATTTAGAGTGCCTACCCTTTACAGTGATAATAAGTACTGTCTGTTAGTATTAAACAAATAGTAATCACTATTGCTATTCAGCACAGTAAGGTGACCAGATAATGCCATGTTCTAAAGGACAGGCTGATCCAGGCCTGGGTTGTGTTTTGTTTTTTTTTACCTTATTGCATTGTACTTCCAAGTACTCTAAGACAAGCTGGATAGCCAGTCCCTAGAAGCAACGGGGTAGAAAACCAGGACCGGCTCAACCATTCCCCCATTACTGCAAGAACATAAGAACATGCCATACTGGGTCAGACCAAGGGTCCATCAAGCCCAGCATCCTGTTTCCAACAGTGGCCAATCCAGGCTATAGGTACCTGGCAAGTACCCAAAAACTAAGTCTATTCCATGTTACCATTGCTAGTAATAACAGTGGCTATTTTCTAAGTCAACTTAATTAATAGCAGGTAATGGACTTCTCCTCCAAGAACTTATCCAATCCTTTTTTAAACACAGCTATACTAACTGCACTAACCACATCCTCTGGCAACAAATTCCAGAGTTTAATTGTGCGTTGAGTGAAAAAGAACTTTCTCCAATTAGTTTTAAATGTGCCACATGCTAACTTCATGGAGTGCCCCCTAGTCTTTCTATTATCCGAAAGAGTAAATAACTGATTCACATCTACCCGTTCTAGACCTCTCATGATTTTAAACACCTCTATCATATCCCCCCTCAGCCGTCTCTTCTCCAAGCTGAAAAGTCCTAACCTCTTTAGTCTTTCCTCATAGGGGAGCTGTTCCATTCCCCTTATCATTTTGGTTGCCCTTCTCTGTACCTTCTCCATCGCAACTATATCTTTTTTGAGATGCAGCGACCAAAACTGTACACAAATTCAAGGTGCGGTCTCACCATGGAGCGATACAGAGGCATTATGACATTTTCCATTTTATTCACCATTCCCTTCCTAATAATTCCCAACATTCTGTTTGCTTTTTTGACTGCCGCAGCCCACTGAACCGACGATTTCAATGCGTTATCCACTATGACACCTAGATCTCTTTCTTGGGTTGTAGCACCTAAAATGGAACCCAACATTGTGTAACTATGGCATGGGTTATTTTTCCCTATATGCATCACCTTGCACTTATCCACATTAAATTTCATCTGCCATTTTGATGCCCAATTTTCCAGTCTCACAAGGTCTTCCTGCAATTTATCACAATCTGCTTGTGATTTAACTGTGTTTCCCAATACACGACCTCACTCAACAAATCTGGATTTCATGCAGGAGGGGCACATTCTCAGAGGTGCTTGAGGGCTGACAAGGGCAGATACGCTATGCTGGAAGCAATCATCTTCCCTTTCTCCCCAGGCCTCAGTGCACCAACTGTATAGCACACCAAGGCTACACCAACCCAGGGAGACGGTGGGGAAGGGAGGTAATATCTGCACACAGATCCCTTTGCCATTCCACACAGTATTATGACCTAAGCTGAGGTGATCAACCAGTCTCTCACGAGCAGCATGTGGCTTTCGGAGCATAAACGGCAGCTGCTGAGAGAAATCTGCCCTGTATTGCCGACCCTCTCCCTACTGTATGTTGTAATCCTCTCCCTTCTCGGCAGCCAGCTCACAGGTGGAACTTGTAAGTTTACATCTGCCTGAGAATCAGCTCCTGAGGAGGAGGAAAACCGCAGCGTGCAGGAGCTGCCTGCCTTCGTGTTCACCTCCCCTGCCAAGCGATAGCTGCCAATAAGTCCATCCTGTGGCGGCCAAAGATGAGAACCAGCTGGGTTGCTGCAGCTTTCATCCCACAGTAGTCAAAGAAGAAGCCCAGGCCACTGTAGCCAAAGACATAGCCCTGAGAGAGTGTGTGTGTGTATGTGTGCATTTCAGTGAGTGAGAGAGTGCCTCTGTGTGTGTGTGTGTGTGTGTGTGTGTGAATGCACATGTGTGAGAGGGAGCATGCCTGTGTGTGTGTTTATGAGAGAGTGAGCAGAGGAGTGTGTGTGAGTGAGGAAGGGAAAGCCTTGAGTGTGAGAGAGAGGTTTGTGTGAGAGCATGTGAGGGAATGTCTGAGAGAATGAACATGTGTAAATGTAAGTGTGTGTGTGAGAGAGAGATGATAAAGATTGTTTAGCTTGCCTACACCCAATCCAGGACAATCTCAGGGTGACTGGAAATCAAAAGATCCCAGGTATGGAAAGCGGGAGATTTTTAAATCCTTATTAGTTTTAATTTTTGGGTGTTATTTGATGTCTGCTGTTTTGAAATATTTTATTGATGTTTGGGGAAATATTAAAACAAATATGTGTGCGCTTTTAATTATTGGATGTTCTATTTGCCAGCTCTTTTGAAATATTTATTCTTTATTTTAGTATGGGTTGACTATCATAAAGATGTTTTATATTTTTTCATTTTATTTTATATATTATGAGGAAAGGTGGTGATTCTTTTTTTCCATTGTCCAAGCTGATGCCAAGCCCAGCATTCAATCTGGAGGGAAGAAGACAAGGTGAAACAACAAGGAGGTATCGAAGTAGACGAGGGGCCACAGATGGAGACACGGAATTCTGAGGAAGCAGGATCCGGAAAAAGGAACCAAAGACAAGGCACAAGAACGGAAGCAATACCAGGAACCAGGAACAGCATGGCAAACAGATACTCCGAGGAGTTCGAACTATTGCCGAGGTCTTTGAGGCAGGGCAGAGCAGGCCTTAAATAGCAGAAGGCTTGTGATGTCATCCAGAGTCGCCGCGGTGGATTTCCTGCCATGGGCCCTTTAAAAGAGATCGAGGCACATGCGCCTAGGGACACCCACTCAGCTGAGCAGCATCCCTCGGGCGTCGTATTGGGCCTGTGTGGCGGTCGGCCATGTCTTCGCCGGCTGAGATGTCAGTGGGCCACCCCCCCAGTGGGCCTGACCCACGGCCGGCCGATCGCAACAAGACTGTGTGTGTGTGTGTGTGTGTGTGTGTGCTTGAGAAGTAAAGAGGGAGTGTGTATGTGTTAGTGTGTGAGAGAGATTATGTGTTAGAGAGGGAAAGAGAAAGTGAGTGTTTGCTCAGGCAGGTTGCGTGGTTCTTTTGAACCTGTGAGTTCGCCTTTGACATCAGTGAAACTGCCTGTGGCCGGCCTCAACCTGATATGGTGCCAGCCACATTATTGGTGGGCACGACCGTATAGACAGGGCCGGATTTAAGATCTGGCTGCTCGTAGGCAGGACCGGAAAGGGCAGGAAAGGGTGCCATGACCCCAAAAGCAAGTGGGAGCGGGATCATCTTTGGCCCAGAATTTGATGCCCTGGGTCAGCTGTCTATGCTGCTTATGCCTAAATTCGGGACTGCGCATAGGCGATAGGTTCTTAAAGCAAAACTGACAGCGCTTTTGTAAGGAGAAAGAAATTAGTGACTCTGAAAAGATATTGAGGAAAAAAAGTAAGAGTGTTAACCGGATCAAAAGCAGCCCCATGAACCAGCCCTTCCCCCGGCCACCATCATCGAAACATCTACATTCAAAAGATTTAGGAAGGTAAAATCAGTTTTTAGCTGTAAAACTTCCTGGGTCCAGGTAAATGTCTGCATAAAAACAAAAAGTTAGTCAGACAAATAGGAAGTGGGTCTAGAGGCCTGGCAAGGATGGCTTATAATACTTAGATAACGCTGTCCACACAAATAACTATTCTACAGTTATCTGGATAACTTTATCTGGGTTACTTTAATCAGATAGTCAGCGGGACACTTATCTGGCTAAGTTCTGCTGAATATCCAGAAAATGTACCCCCTTGTCAGTTTACTAAATATGAACCTTTGGGTGTTAGTCAGGCTCTTAGCGTGAATCGTATAGCTCAGAATGTATACTTTTATCCAGGATGTTCTTATGAACTTTGATTGACTCATACTAGATGGTATATGCAGCCTTATAAATTCTGTTTTGAAAGAAGCTGCACCACTCTACACCTTGCAGTATATTTCAAATATTCTCATGGGGGGGGGGGTCCGTTTCTAGCCACTAGCCGGCTTGCAAACTTACCTGACTATCTTTGGCTGGATATTCAGTGGTGCAACTGCAACAATGAACACAGCCAGGTAAGTTTACTTGGCTAACTTAAGATCTACTGCATGGCATGACCAGAGTTAGCCAGATAACTTATCCGGCTAACAACTCCTCCCAGGAAAGCCCCCAGAATGCCCCTTTACCATCCGGCTACTTTTTAGCCCGATAATGAGATATGCGGCAAAACCCGAACCGTATAAGTACCCAAATTATTCAAAAGTCTGTATATTGCTGGATAACTCGTAATTTATCTGCCTAAATGCCACTGAATATAGATCCCATGATAAGTAATAAAACTATGTGAATGAAAAAAAACACAAATTGTTTTGTTTTTTTTTTTAATTTTTATAAATGCTAACAGTGACTTGGGATGAGAAACAATTAAAGGAAAAATATATAAGGAAGCCTCCTAGAAACCTGGGGTGGGATGTGGGCGGGCCGGGATTGCACCAGGAAGTCTGCAAATAAGTATTTACGTGCACAAGTTGCGTGCTGGGGGCGGGTCCCCCTACCACGTAACTTTTCTTCTGCTATCGACGGCCTGTACGTCATGTAACAAAAAAAAAATTTAAAAAATTAGCCTAGTCAGCTCGGAGCTACTAGTTTAAAAGGGAGGCAAGTTAGCTAGGGGGTTCAGGAATTCCTCTCCTTTACTGGGGTGAACTGGGAGCAAAATGGGAAAAAGGCCTATTGCGTCGCCGCACGTACCTACTAAAATTCCACCCACTTACTCACGCGAGTCGGCGTTCGCGCGCACATGCGCGTATCAATATAAAACCGTGTGCACATGTACGCGCGTATAGCCGATTTTATTACAAGGGCGCATATACGCATTTATGTTATAAAACTGGCATGTCCATGTGACTCAACCCAGTGTCCATCCATTCAGCCCTTGCACAGGAATCAGCAAGAAAAATTCAAAAGGAGTGCAGAAGTGGTGTTCAAAACTCATTGTTTTCTGTAACTTAAATAAAAATATCCAAAAATAACATCACAAGATCAGAATGAGAAAAGTTATAGAGTCCTTGTTCATTCTAAAATTCTTTCACTCCTTTCCTACCTCTTGCTCCTCACCAGTGGGGTGGGACAAGTAGACCGTGGCCTCCAGCATCAACCACTCTGTTGGAAAAATATTCCCAATCCAAAAATATCAAAAGGGATTCTAAATGTCCCAAAACCTTAAACTGTAAATCCAATTATCCAAAATTGAGACTCTGGGTTCTTCTGTTCCAGTCCTGAAATCTCTCTCCACCCTTGCTTGTCTGCATCTCAAAAAAGATATAATTGCGATGGAGAAGGTACAGAGACGGGCGACCAAAACAATAATGGAACAGCTCCCCTATGAGAAAAGACTAAAGAGGTTAGGACTTTTCAGCTTGGAGAAGAGACGGCCGAGGGGGGATATGATAGAGGTGTTTAAAATCATGAGAGGTCTAGAACGGGTAGATGTGAATCGGTTATTTACTCTTTCGGATAATAGAAAGACTAGGGGGCACTCCATGAAGTTAGCAGGTGACACATTAAAACTCAACGCACAATTAAACTCTGGAATTTGTTGCCAGAGGATGTGGTTAGTGCAGTTAGTATAGCAGTGTTTAAAAAAGGATTGGATAAGTTCTTGGAGGAGAAGTCCATTACCTACTATTAATTAAGTTGACTTAGAAAATAGCCACTGCTATTACTAGCAACGGTAGCATGGAATAGACTTAATTTTTGGGTACTTGATAGGTTTTTATGGCCAGGATTGGCCACTGTTGGAAACAGGATGCTGGGCTTGATGGACCCTTGGTCTGACCCAGTTCTTATGTTCTTATGTCTGGTTGCTTGGGCGAAAATATATCTAATCCCAATCCTCAGAGAGACAGAGGGAGCCAACCTTCCCTTCAGACCAAGAAGTGAAAAATCTTCAAAAATCCAAACCTATTCTTCTCCAGGGGAGACTCTGGCTGAATCTCCAATTAGTTCTCCTATTTCTGTTCAGACTCCATCTTCGCTCCAGATCAGTGAGTGATCTCCAGTTCTCCACAGTCTCTCGCTTTTCTCCTTCCCTCTCTGTTAAGATCCGGGAGGGATCTCTGACTCCTTTCTCCTGGCTTCCTCGGTCATGCCTAACCCTTCGTTACTCTGAGATTCTGGGGGGGGAATTTCTACCTGCTTTTCAATGGCTCTTCAGCCACACCTAACTCTCTGACTCACTGAGCAAGCTCCCAGGGATTATATAAACTTCTCAGCAGCCTCTCCCCAAATAAGGTGGGGCTTACACAATGGAAGGAATTCTAAAACCAACCCTCCTCCAACTGCCCCTAGCTTAGAAAAATATACTTTGGGGAAAAAAATATTAATGACAGGCTGAGACCCCCATCACACACACGTTTCAATATGTGCGAATATCTGTAATGCATTAAAAATGGAGAAATTACTTACCTGATAATTTTGTTTTCCTTAGTGTAGACAGATGGACTCAGGACCAGTGGGTTTATGTTTCCGTGCCAGCAGATGGAAATGGAGCAAGCTGACATCACAGTATACATAACCCTGCAGTGACCACAGCCTGCCAGTATTCTCTTCAAAAGTAACTGTGGACAGACTGGCAAAACATCTTTATTAAAAACAGGTAACCAGAACTGTACTCAACAAACCATAAACACTGAACTCACATAAGATTCTAGGTACCCCAAGCTAGGGACTGGATGAACACTTACCAGTAATCCCTTGGGACCAAGAGCCCCACAGGAGGACTTTTGACACACTCATGAGGCAGCCGAGGGCGGGAAGCTGAGTCCATCTGCCTACACTACGGAAAAACAAATTATCAGGTAAGTAATTTCTCCATTTAGTAGTGTGTAGATAGATGGACTCAGGACCAGTGGGATGTACCAAAGCTACTCCCTAACAGGGTGGGAGGCTGCCCGCAGTCCATTCAACAGTGCATGTGCAAAGGCTGCATCCTCCCAGGCTGCATATTCAGATGATAAAATCTGGAAAATGTGTGTAAGGAGGACCACGTCACAGCAGATATCGACGGGAGACAACAGACAAACCTCCGCCGATGACACTGCTTGAGCCCTAGTGGAATGAGCCCTAACCTGAGTAGGCAATGACTTTCCAGCATCCACATAAATGGCCGTGACCACCTCCTTAATCCAATGAGCTATGGTAGCCCATGAAGCCGACGTGCCCAGCTTACTCCTGCCATGGAGAACAAATAGGCAATCTGTCTTTTGAAAAGACTCAGAGACCTCTAGATACCGCACAACAAGACGCTTAACATTCAAGGAGCACAAAAGGCGAAACTCTTCTGTATCCCTGACCTTATCCAGGGATGGCAAGGAGATGAACTGATTTAAATGAAATTCCGAGGCTACCTTGGGCAAGAAGGATGGAACAGAATGCAGCTGTAACGTCCCTGGAGTCACCTGGAGAAACGGCTCCCGGCAAGACAAGGTGTGCAGCTCAGAAATCCAACACGCAGAACAGTCACCAGGAACACACTCTTCAAAGTCAACAACTGTAAGGAAAGGCTACACAGTGGTCAAAACATAGGGCCGCCAAAAAGTCTAGCACCAAATTAAGATACCACAATGGAACCGGTAACCTCAAGGGAGGCCGAAGGTGCTTTGCTCCCTTCAAAAAATGGGCTACATCAGGATGAGACTATAAGGAAACACCATTCACCAGGCCTCTGAAAAACCACAACCTGCACATAAAAGGAATTAAGGGCCAAGCCTTTATTCAATCCATCCTGCAAAAAATTCAGAATGAGAGGGATCTTAACTGAACAAGGAAGAACACTCCGCTCCTCACACCAGGCATCAAAAACTCTCCAAACCCACATATAAGCCAAGGAAGTGGAGAACTTGCGAGCACAGTGTAAAGTGGCAATCACCACAGAGGAATAACCATGCTTTAACAGGCAAGCCTTCTCAAGGGCCAAACCATAAGAGAATCGAGTTGGATCCTCGAGAAGAACCTGTCCCTCCTAAAGCAGATCCATGTGTGGTGGAAGACGAAAGGGGGCCTCCACCAGGAGTCATCACAAATCCACATATCATGGATGCCTGGGCCAGTCCAGGCCTCCTAAGGCCTTTGATCTTGCAAATTATCCTGCCCAGCAAGGGCCATGGAGGAAAGGCATAAAGCAACCTGTCTTCCGGCCAGACCTGTAGGAGACCGTGTATTTCCAGGGACCACATATCTCTCCTATGACTGTAGAAGTGATGAACCTTTGCATTTCAAGAAGTCACCAGCAGGTCTAGGAACGGAAGGCCCCAGCGATCCACAATCAGCTGATATGCCTCGGCTGACAACATTCACTCTCCTGGGTTCAGACTCTCCTTGCTGAAAAAGTCTGCTCTTATGTTGTCTTTTCCTGAAATATGAGAGGCTGAGATCATCTGCAGATAACCTTCCACCCATTTCATCAGCTGCTCTATTTCTTGTGACATTTGATGGCTTTTGTTTCCTCCCTGGCGATTGATATAGGCCACCATCATCGCGTTGTCTGACATCACACGAATCGCTTGAATCTGTAGCCTTGGGCTGAACTGCAAGCATGCCAGCCACACTGTCTGGGCCTCCAGGTGACTGATGTTCTAGCGGGACTCTTTGGCATTCCAGCAGCCCTGGGCCATTAACTCCAGACAGCGAGACCCCCAACCGTGGAGACTCGCATCTGCCGTAAGTACCAACCAGGCTGGAAAGGACAAGGGAAATCCCTTTCTCAGATGATTCTCCTGCAACCACCACTGGAGGCGGAAGCAGATTTCCAACAGCAAGTGGAGCCGAACTGCATAATCTTTCAATGAGATAGCAGAGAGCGCTGAAGAGGACACATATGTGCCCTTGCCCATGGCACCACTTTCAGTGTAGCTGCCATCAAGCTGTCCACATGTAGGTAGGACTATACTATTGGATGTATGGTGTTCATCAACTGACGCACTTGAGACAACAATCTGGATTCGAACTTCCGGTAAGAAAACTCTGTCCTGTCCCATGTCAAACTGAACCCCCAAATACTCCAACAACTGGGATGGTTGAAGATTGCTCTTGGTCAGGTTCACAACCCAACCAAGATCCTGCAATAAGAAGCTTACCTTATGTGTCACCAGGCAGCTCTCTGCCTGAGACTTGGCTCGAATCAGCCAGTCATCCAAATATGGGTGCATCAGGAGTCCTTCCTTTTGCAAGGTCGCTGCTACCACCACCATAATCTTGGAAAATGTCAGGGAGTGGTGGCAAGTCCAAAAGGCAGCGCCCAAAACTGATAATGGTGCCCAACACCGCAAAGCATAGAAAGTGTTGGGGTTCCAATCCAATGGGAAAATGAAGGCAAGCCTCTGACAGATCCAAGGAGGTCAGAAATTCCCCCGACCATTACCAAGCATAAGGTTTCCATTTAAAAATGAGTCACCTTCAAGTGACGGTTGACCCTCTTGAGATCCAAGATGGGATAAAAGGAGCCCTCCTTCTTGGGCACAACAAAATTAATGGAATATTGCCCCATACTTTCTTGAGACATGGGCACTGGAACCACAACCCTCAGGCTGAGGAGCCTTTGAAGAGTGAATTCCGCTGCCTGCTTCTTCTGCAGAGAGTTACATGGGGACACCATGAACACATCCCAAGGAATAATGTGAAATTCCAGTGCATACCCTTTGCGTATCACCTCCAGGACCCAGTGGTCCAATGTGATCTTAACCCACCTCGATAGAGATGTCCCCCTATTTCCTGTTCTGGAAGGTGGATTGGTAAACCTTCATTGGGAAGCTCGGGAAGGTCCACCACCCGATCTCGCTCCTCTCTTGGGCTGCAGGGAACGAAAGGACTGATATCTACTGAAAATCCAAGTCTGCTGAAAGGTCGTCCCTCTGTAGGGACAAAAATGTCTGGAACCCCAGAAGCGACCCCTCATACCAAAGGGGTACTGTAACTGTTTCTTATCCTCCGGCAACCGAGGCACCGGAGACTCACTCCACTTACTGGACAGTTTCTCCAACTCACTCCCAAACATGAGCAAGCCTTTAAAGGGCATCTTGATAAGGTTGGCTTTGGAAGCTGTGTCAGCTGACCAATTTCACAACCAGAGTTGACCCCTGGGGCCACTATCACTGAAGCCACTCCTCTGGCCAAGGTCTGGACTAAATCACAGCATACTCAGTCTGCGAAAAAGGTGGCAGCAGGCTCCATAACCACTCTGGAATTCCCTCCAAACTCATCAACTTCCTGTGAGAGAAGCAGACAAGATCTCTAGAGCGCAACAGGATACAATCTGTAAATTCATCGCCACTGCCTCAAAGGCTCGCTTAAGAATAGCCTCAATCCTTCTATCATGTACATCCTTCAAGGCCGCTCCTCCCTCTATAGGTAGTTATCACTTAGACATGGCACACACTAGAGCATACATGTTGGGAAAATGCAAATAATCTCTTGCAGCTGGATCCAGGGGGAAAAGGCCTTCCAATGCCTGACCCCCTTTAAAATTTGCCTCTGGGGCATCCTATTCCAGATCAAGAAATTCCTGGATGGCATCCATCATCGGGAAAAAACAAGAGGCTTTATATAAGGAAACCAAAATGGGATTCTTCCTCGGCTCTGACAAGGCATCCGAAGCAGGAACACCCAGCTGTTTCAAGGTCTGGGAAATCAGGGCAGTTCACCTCTATGAAAGAACCGCAACATGGTTTGATACGGTTCCTGGGGGAATTTCTCCATTTTCCAGGCAATCAGGATCAACCTCATCATCAGTGCCATCCAGATTCCTATTGAGAACACCTGCAGGGAGGCAAGGTGAGCCCCAGCGCTTAAGCATAGGACTGGAAGAGGGAGGAGACACCAGCTGAGGGTCCGACCAGACAGAAATGGGGGAGGCAGAGGACTGCGTCTGAAGAAAGGTTTGTAAGCCTTGAAAAAATTCCACCCAAGAAAAGCAGCCGGGTCCAGACCTAGCCCAGAAGGAACTGGAGCTGGTCCCACAGATGTGCCCTCGCCAGCAGAGGAGCCAGTCAAGGGAAGAACCAAGATCTGACGTCCCCCCCAGTCAAGGCCATACCCAACCATTCATCAGAATGGGAAGAGCCAGGCTTAGCAAAATCCGAGGAAGACAACTCTCCCTGAGGGTCCGAGCAGCAATGACACAGGTTAGAAGCCAGGTCAGGCTGAGAAGCCCTAATATGACAGGCAACACAAATAGGAAGATGCTTAGGCTTCTTGCTTACCGGCGCCATCGCTGTGATAAATGTGCGTCAGAACGGTTTGCACTGAAAAATGAAATGCGCCCAAAAAATAAGAGCCTAGAATAAAGTGTGGCAAGGCGCATGCACAACCCGTGTGCCAAGTTAAGCAGGTAAAAATGTTTGTATGCATAAAAAGCACACCGAAAAACCAAGCGCACAACGCGTGCGTAGAGCCAACACACTGCGCACACCGATGGCCTATAGCGGGCAGCAGAATACACACAAGAGCATGCGAAAACGGCCACCACAGTCTACCACGTGGTGTGCAAGAAAAAAGACTAAGAATGGGGCCTAACCCACTGGGAGCTGCTCAACCCGCTATGCTGCCCAGTTTCCCAACCTCAACGGGAGTGGAATTGAACGTCGGCATGGCGCACCGAGAACGGAGACTGGAGGAATTCCTGAAACCCCTCTAACTGTCTCTGATTCAGGTAAAACTTTCAACTTTTTTTTTAAACCTTACCTGACCTCAGCACTTACCGGCTGAGTACAGAGAAGGATTCTGGCTGCGGGGGGGGGGGAGAGGGCATCTACCATCACCGCTCCACTCAGCCTCCCGCACCCTCTGCCTTTCAGCTGAACTAGCAGCTAAGCTAACGCCGGGAAATCCAACTACCGGACCAAGACACACCTCTGAGGGACCATGGAAATCGCCTCAGGCATTCTCAACTGGGGGAGGGACCTTTAGGTATCACCGCAGGAGAGTGGGGATTTCTTTTTCAGAATTTAGAATTTCAGATTTCTCCTTTTAAAAAGCTCAAAGCAATCCCCATAGGGAGATGCACGTCCACCATCTGCTGGAAACGGAGAACACTGGAAAGCTGGGGTCACTGCAGGGTTATGCATACTGTGACGTAAGCTTGCTCCATCTCCATCTGCTGGCAGGGGAGCATAAACCCATTGGTCCCAAGTCCATCAGTCTACACACTCGGTAACGCATACTTTTTCTACCCATTTTATAAACATAGGCATGTATATTTTACAGGCAAAAAAACCCAAACATTTGGGTAAACCCTAATTTAGATTTTAAAATATGTGCATATACTTGAAATCACCGGTTTGGTGATACCGCCACCAGTTCATTGAGTCCTTCCTAGTCCTTCATCCTGAACTCCCCCAGTTCACCCATTATCTCCCACCCAACAAAAGCAGACAACAGACGAGTCTGATATGAATTGAGCTAGATCACTAGCAGGTGCAACATTGCACAAATAAGCTTCCAAGTGCATTTGCGTATGTCTCTTATAGAATAGCAACTTACGCATGTACCTCTTGGCCCCTCCCTAGATCACCCTTGGACCGCTCCCCCCCATTTTTTGCGCAGGCAAACGTGCGCTTGGAACCAAACAATACGCACCTACGTTTGATGTTTACAAAAAACAGGGTGGCCCATGGAAAAGTAGCCCGCCTCCAATACCAGTGCCACGCAGGCAGGCAGGCTACTTTTCCATGGGCCACCCTGTAGTATGCATGCGTGCACAAACTACTTACATGCATAAATACTAATTTTATGCACGTAACTCTTTCGAAAAGTAATGACAAGGAGTAAATGACTTTTGCTTCTCCTATTTCCCCAAGCTATAATAATTGGTCACAATTATCCAACCAGTTTTGTACATTTCCTTATTAGCGTTTATTTAATAAAAAATATGATGTATTAGAGTGGGTAATCTTGTAGTCCATTATTAGGATCCTGTTATTTTGCTTCTTTGCGAGGTACATTAGTGTGTTTGAATGAAAAAAGCATCTATAGAAGCTGTCAGGTCATCAAGGAGTCACAGATTACGCCTGATCCTGTATCTGTGGCTTAGAGAATCTATGGCCTTGTTATGTCTTTGCTATGACATTGCCATGACCTTGCTATGGTTTCTGTGAAAACTGCCGAAGTTTATCAGATGGCAGTGACTTTTAAAAGATGTCATGGCCAGCCAGTAGTTTTGCAGAGTGCTTCAGAAAAAAGAATCATGTAAAAACGTATAAACTGCAGGGTGTGCAGGGCTGATACGGTGCGACCTGTGAGTTAGAAAAACGTTAAGTTGTGGTAGGCTGATTGATCTCACTTTCTTAAAAAAAAAAAAAGAAAAAAAAACACATGTATGCGGTCTAATATTAGAGGCAAACCTTAAATACCTGCTGTGCCATTAAAAATAATAATAATAATAATGAACCCAGGACGAATAAACACTAGAATTTCATCTGTGACTCCAGGAAATTCACAAGAAATTTCAAAAAGTCATTTATCTACATGCTTAGCAGGAATGGACGACCTTGTTTTTCTTTCAGTCTCAAACCCAAATGAATACAATATTTTTTTGATTGGGCTTCATTTTTCCTTACAGCTAATGTCTGAAACAAAGCAGGTCCATGTTGAGATGGGCTCTCTCCAGTTTCCGAGGCTCCCCGACGCAACCTGTGACTGACAGTAACACCTTAACAAGAGGATATAGCCATAAAGAATGAAAGACAGGAGAAATTTGAAATCTTATTTGTTCATGGAACAAATTTCCTCATCATCTGACATGTAATAACCTCTCAACATTTTCTTTATAATATCCAAGGAACAAGGATACTTTGTTAGGCAAACATGTTTTCAAAGCTCAAAATTGCTTTGCAGAATTCCCAAATCCCAATGTTTTTAACTATCCACAGCTGTTTTATAAATTCTTTACAGGGAAGGGATGTGCGAGTATCTTGTAAAGGCACCACAGTATTCACTCACAGAACAATAGGTCACCCTGTCAGAGCAGAAAGATGCAGATATCATTATCTCGGGAAGGAGTTCACTCAGCGTATGGCTACGCTGTAGAAAATGTGCCCAGAGGAAGTTGTCCGAGCTACATCTGTGGAGATTTCTAACATGAACTTGAGTGGATTCTAGAGGACAAAAAAAGACCGGAGAGTGTGATGGTCCTTGTAGATTTTAGATTCAGATCCAGGTAGATGCCATTAATCTTTCCGCTGGGAGATAAAAACGGTGACAAATGCTCTTTCTTTTTGCCTTGCTCGGGATTTCAGCTTAGGGAGATGTTAAGAGAGGCGAGTGGAGAAGGTTAAATACGGTTAGACTTTTAAGGCTAAATTGCCAAGAGTGTTATTTTCAGAGGGACTTCTGCTGGTCAAACAGTCTGTTATGCGCAGAAATGGCCCTTTAAAACTCTCCTGGCCAATAGGAAGGTAAACCTGGGCACTTATGTCCTGTTCATGCACAAAAGCATTCTCGGAGAGAGAGAGAGCTTAAGACATGCTTTAGATTTTGAAATGTACACATGTACATCTCATGAAAAATGTGTACGGACGATTTAGCTGGTAAAACTTGTGTAGATAGATTTGGTGGGATAATTTTCACGCAAGTCTGTTTTGGAAATTGGTGTAACTTCCCCCCTAATCAAGATACAGGTAAAATAAGGAGCTATGTGTAAAATTGAGTTCTACGATGCAGATTTTCAACAGCCATAAAATATGTGTGTAATTTTATTACGTGAGTGACTTCACAGTGAGAAAATCAGCATTCCAGGGGGTTTATAAGTTATCTACAGCTCAGACATTTTCAAAATGTTAATATGTGTAAACAGCATGCACTTTAAGCATGTAAGTTTGGGCTGCGTATTCAAACAAGCAACTCTACGCACATATGTTTTAGACACAGTGACCCAATTTTCAAAAGCAATTTGTGCATTTATCTTGTGTTTGAAAAAAAATGCATGCATATTCACTGCTGAAAATGTAGCCCTTAATCTCTTTCCAGCCTAAACCTGGGTTGCAACTTTTAAAAACATTTTAGAAGTGTCAAAAAACCACCCCCAAACTTCTCAGTTTTCACCTCCATATATAGCTCTTTCACATGTGGCTTCTTTTACTAAGTTCCTATATCATATAGCATTGAGTACACTCAAGGTATTTAAAAATCTCTCTATATAATGCATTTAGAAGGAGGTAGTGTCTGTGTTTGAAGCAGAGACTACGAAAGCTTATTTGCATATTTCTCCCAACAGCCCCAGCAGAGAACTCCAAAGGTCGATGCAAGCTACCTAGGTTTCAGCTTTCACAGCCCACACACTGTTTCCAGCTGCAGAAAACTGGAAAGTTTATTTGTATACTTTTCCCCAGCAAAGGACTCCAGAAGACACTCAGGCCAATGCGATACTGGACGCTCAGATCAGCGCACCACTTAACACGCGGTTGAACGTGCTAGACTTGCCCCCGATGCAATACGGGAATTAGCGCGTCCAAAACGTGCATCCAATCAAGCGTGCAGCTAATAGCGCTCATCACACGCAAATTCCTTGCAATGCAAAAAATTGCCATGCGGCCATGGTGCCCATTTTATCGCGGCGAATTTAACGCCTGCCCAAGAGCAGGCATTAAAGAACGCCACGCTCAAGGGCTCACGAAAAAAAAAAAAATGAATATCATGATGATACTAATAGGAGGAATCACAGAAAGCAGAATCATGCTGCACTAAAGGGCTCAACAAATATTAATTTATTCACTCCTTCACTTACTGCCGATTGGTCCATTCACTTTCACATTTTAGTGAAAGGACCAAGCCTTTTCAGAAGGCTCTCCTAAAAGGGATTGGTCCTTTTCACTGACAAGTGTCAGTGAAAAGGACCAATTGGGAACAGCCCTGCCGGGGCGGGGTGGGAAGGGAGTTCTGTCCAGGCATGTTGTGGACGCACATCCACTTCTCCTGGGGGCACGATGCAGAGCGCTAGGGATGCGCAAATTATCCATTGGATGTCCCTTTTAGCACAGCAGCTCATTTGCCTATTGCATGGAGTGCCCAGGAGAGGTGGATGTGCACATGTTGAAAAACCGTGCGCCCTGTTTGGACGCACGTTTTGTAAGCAATGATATTGCATTGGCCTGACTGTGAGGCATCCGGGTTCCAGCTTTCACAGCCCTTGCACTCTTTATAGCTCCAGAGGACCTGAGGGCTCATTTGCATACTATTTCTAACAGCCCCAGCTGAGGATTCTAGAGGAAACCATGAGCTGTCTAGGCTTCAGCTTTCATGGTTCCTATACTGTTTACAACTGTAGAGAACTAGAAGGCTCATTTGCATACTTTTCCTAACAAAGGATACTAAGAGCCATCTAGGTTTCAGCTTTCACAGTCCCCACGCTTTTTCCAACAGCAGAAGTCTCATCTACATACTTCTTCCAGCAGCCCCAGCAATGGTCTCGAGAACACTCGGGCCGATACAGTACAGTGCGCTCCAGTGGAGCGCACTGTTAACCTGCATTTGGACGCGTGTTTTCAACGTGCTAGCTTTACCCCTTATTCAGTAAGGGGTAATAGCGCGCCAAAAACGCGCGTCCAACCCCCCCGAAACTAATAGTGCCCGCAATATGCAAATGCATGTTGATGGCCCTATTAGTTATGCCCCTGCGATTCAGTAAGTAAAATGTGCAATCAAGCCACACATTTTACTTTCGGAAATTAGCGCCTACCCAAAGGTAGGCGTTAATTTCTCCGGGCACCCGGAAAGTGCACAGAAAAGCAGTAAAAACTGCTTTTCTGTGCACCCTCCGACTTAATATCATGGCGATATTAAGTCGGAGGTCCCAAAAGTTACAAATAGTTAAAAATTAGAAAAAAAAAATGTTTAAATGGGCCCGCAGCTCGCGGGTTGAAAACCGGTTTCCGAACCCGTGGCTGTCAGCGGGTTTGAGAACCGACGCCGGCAAAATTGAGCGTCGGCTGTCAAACCCGCTGACAGCCGGCGCTCCTGTCCAAAAAGAGGCGCTAGGGAGGTGCTAGTGTCCCTAGCGCCTATTTTTACCGCGGGCCCTAATTTAAATAAATTAATTTACTGAATCATCGCACGCACAGGAGAGTGGCCTGGGCGCTCGCCCGCTCTCCCGTGATTTTTACTGTATCGGCCTGACTTCAGCTCCCACAGCCCTGATTCTTTTCATCAGCAGAGGATCTGAGGGAATGCACCAAAAAAACCACTTCTTATACCATTTTCAACAATATATATTTTTTTTTTCTTTGATACAATAACAGGGAATTAGTTCAAAATAAGGGTCAACGACAGTTATAAATAGATTAATTGTAGTCTCTGCAAGATCACCGACAAATTAATATAAAATAGGCCAACATATTAAAACTATTTTACTTTGAGCATACTTACTCCCTTTGAAATTTTAAATTGCTAACTACCAAACAAAATTAAGATCCAGCAGTGGGAGGTGGGCTATCCAGTCTTTTGTCCTGAGTCAGTGAGAGGTTGCATGAGTGCACTCTGTGCTAAGAGCTCCCGGCCCTCAGGGAATGAGTCTGACATCTGGAGGCTGGAGTGGCTGAGGCTTGGGCTGGTTGGGCGAGGGGAGGCAAGCGGTGCTGGATTGGTGGAAGGGAGGCTGGCTTTGCCTGGGATGGGCCTGCAGGGACAGGGCCTTTCCATGCATAGCTGCACTGCAGCTGGGGATGGGGCTGGGAGGGGTAGCCTAGGCTGGGGCTTAGGGTTGAGGGAGGCAGGCGGTGCTGCTCCTGGGACTGCGGGAGGGGTGGGAGTGCAGCCTGTGATTAAGTCATGTAGGCTGTACTGGGGCTCAGCGTGAGAGGGCAGCCTGTGCTAAGGCCGAAGGGGAGGGTAATTCCTTAGGGTTTTCGGGGAATTCCCATGGGTGTTCAGCTACTAATATAGAATATGCTTGGTATTATAGATTTCTTTGCAACAATAGATGCTCAAAGGTACTATAGACCAGTGACTTTCAAACCAGCCCTTAGGACCCTCCTAGCCAGTTGTTTTTTTCAGGACATCCCTAATGAATATGCATAAGATACATTTGTATACAGTTACATCCCATGCTTATTTATTAGGAATATTCTAAAAGACTGACTAGCTAAGAGGGTCCAGATCCCAAGACTGGCTTGAAAACCACTACCGCAAGCTGTAAGAAATCCCTTCTGTTAGTAAAAATCCCTTGAGCAAAGGCATTCTGTGTGGCCCCGTTGGCGTGATACTCACCGGCATTGTTTGGCTTCCATGCAAAGCATTGATCGCTGCCTGGGCTTCTGCGTGCGATGAGTATTTCACAAACGCGCACCCTGTAGCGTGGGAAGAACAAAACAGTCAATGCAAAGCTGCCCTTGGTTTTCCCCGAAGACTCGAACCACTTGACTCACCTAACAAATCCCCATTTAGGCATTGCTTTATTCAGATCATTGGGCCTGGAATTATGTATTCCAATCTAGCAACCACAGTCACGGCCTACCCTCTCCCTGCCTGCTGTGAACTTCAGAATGCTCTACACTCTTTCATGTAACCATGGTAACCTCTGTATCAGGGGTGGCCAGCTCCAGTCCTCGAGAGGCACAAGCAGGCCAGGTTTTCCGGATGCCCCCGGATGAGTACGCATGCTCTGCCTCCATCGTATGCAAATTTATCTGAAAACCTGGCCTGTTTGTGGCTCTCGAGGACCGGAGCTGCTCACCCCTGCTCTTTACCCATGATTTCTAAGATGTCTATATGGCATTAGGGCTCTCCTTGGAGTCCTACCACACTCTCCAGTCAAGGTTTTTTTTCACAGTAAATACAGTTAGCAGCTCCAATTATATTTCCACATTTATTCCATGTTCCATGCATGCATGGAGACAGCACAAAAATCCATATGCCACACTACACTTATGTCATTTTAGATCATTCATTACTAAACAGTTAGAGAGCATCATCTCATTAGTTAGTTCTCAAATACTAATTGAAGCTTGCACTTCCTGGGTGGTCTTTACTCTTTGTCTTTACTACAACATGATATTAGCTTCTAGCCAATAACAACTCTATTAATTATCAGTAACCCTGCAGATTTAGTAACCTCATGAAGGATAATTTAAAAGCTGCGAGATGTCTCTGCTTCTCCAAGAAAGATGCTGTTAGCTGGAAAACAAGTCTGGCCTGAACCAGTTGAGGACATTAGCTTTAGATCAAGTAGAACAAAAGTTATTACAGTTCTGGGCGTACATACATGCTTTCCCCTTCTCTCTCTATAACTTCTAATCCCGCTATAACTGTTAACTCTGCGCAGCTTGTTTAATGGTTAGCAGGGCATTAGGAAAGCAGGATCAGGCTGGAAGACAGCACTGCTAAACCTCCACAATTCCAGTTGGCCTCTAACATGTTTACATCACAATATTTCTGTACTATCTGTAACGTGTCTTGCACTCTCTGGCTAGGAAGGCATGAATCAAACGATGACGGTGGCAATGATGGAGACGATGATGAACTCTTTGTTGCAGCGCGACACATAGCACATAGTGCTGTGAAGCCTGGAGACCCACATTTCATTTCTTTCTACATCAGCCCACTGTGCGACCTTGTGCAATTCACCTTAACCTTCCAGCGTTCAAACTGAGATCGTAGGCTATGCGGGACAGATGGAACTTTTTGATTTCCCACAAATAAAGATAAAGGTATCTTCTACGGTTGTCTTTGAAAATCATAGGTAGATTTCAACCCCAATAAGAAAAACAATGGAAAGAAAATGCAAATCAAGACTCTTATTCAACAAGAGGGAGGATTAAGAAGAGCTTCCAGTAAGGAAAACTGTATTCTAAAACTAAGGCCAAATAAGCATATAGAGGTCAATTTTCAAAAGATGTTGTCTGGTCAACTTTGGGAAACTACTGAGCAAATCTGCAGGTTGAAAGTACGCCCCTGCTGAATAAGTACATTTTGTCCAGGCAAACTGTTATCTGCACCAAAGTTACCAGGACAGATTGCAGCAGAGCTGGAGGCATTCCCAGAGCATAGCTTTAATTTACCCAGACGGCACTGATATCGAGTAGGTCTATTCAAACATCCGTAATAAAAATTATCCAGGTAGTTTTATCCAAGTAACTTTAGCATGATATATTCAGAGGTACATTTACCCGGATAAGTGCTGCTGAATAAAGTTATCTGGGCAGGCTTTTGAATATGGACCTTTGTCAGGGAGGAGCAAAATATCGCAGGACCGTCCGCCTCGGCAATAGTTTGCCCCAACCGCAATAAAATATCACAGCTTAGTAAACGACCCCCTTAGACTATAAGCCCTTTGAGGATGGTGAAAATACCTCCAGTACTTGAATGTAATCTATGCTGAAGTACTGAAAGGTAGAAAATAAAAAAAATATCCAGTCATGATTTTATGGACCTCTATTATATTTCCTCCCAGATGCATGGGCGAGTAGCATCCATAATGCAGAGTGGTGCACAGGCACCACAAATTTTAAAACAGGGTGTGCCATGCAGCACCAACTGCCTAGCAGCCTAAGAAGAGAGGCTCTGTTTCAGGGCTGCGGTGTGCACATTCAGAGAAGCGACAACAGAGAACAGGAAGAGGCCCTCAAGGCCGCTGGTGGACCCCATCTGGCCGGCGAGCAAGAACAGGAGCAGGCCCGGGAGGCTGCCGACAGCAGAGAAATGGAAGGAGCCCATTCTCCCACTCCTCTAAGTGTGCCTGTCCTCTGCCATTCAATCCACGTGCAGCCAGTAGGTGCTCTATGCTGATCGCGTACATCACGAGATCAGCATAGAGGAAGTGCTAACCCTGCAAGTTTTGAATACCACAGGGCAGGCACAATCAGAAGCAGTAGCAGGATGGTAGCCTACCTGGGTGTGTGGGGTTGTGTGTGTGAATGGTAGCCTGCCTGCCTGGGTGTGTATAATGGCAACCTGTCTGAATGTGTGTGCACATGCATGAATGGTAACCTGGTGGTTTGTGTGTGAATGGTAATCTGCCTGTAGAGTGTGTGTGTGTGTGTGTGTGTGTGTATGTATGAGAGAGAGAGTATGGAACAGCTCCCCTATGAGGAAAGACTAAAGAGGTTAGGGCTGTTCAGCTTGGAGAAGAGACAGCTGAGGGGGGATATGATAGAGGTGTTTAAAATCATGAGAGGTCTAGAACGGGTTAATGTGAAACAGTTATTTACTCTTTCAGATAATAGAAAGACTAGGGGGCACTCCATGAAGTTAGCATGGGGCACATTTAAAACTAATCGGAGAAAGTTCTTTTTCACTCAACGCACAATTAAACTCTGGAATTTGTTGCCAGAGGATGTGGTTAGTGCAGTTAGTATAGCTGTGTTTAAAAAAGGATTGGATAAGTTCTTGGAGAAGTCCATTACCTGCTATTAATTAAACTGACTTAGAAAATAGTCACTGCTATTACTAGCAACAGCAATATGGGATAGACTTAGTTTTGGGGTATTTGCCAGGTTCTTATGGCCTGGATTGGCCACTGTTGGAAACAGGATGCTGGGCTTGATGGACCCTTGGTCTGACCCAGTATGGCATGTTCTTATGTTCTTAAGTATGTGGATCTGAGAGTCTGTACGGGTATGTGTGTGAGAAAGACAGAGAGCAAGCATGAGGAATTGAGAGCCTATGTATGACAAAGAACATGTGAGAGTGGGGGACCTATATAGGTGTATGTGATAGTGGCAGCCTGTATGTGAGAATGATAGCCTGTGTGTGTGTGTACATGTATATGGGAGTGAAAGTCTGCATGTGAGAGACAGCATGCGAGAGCCTGTGTATTTGTGTGGGAATATGAAGCTGTGTGACAGCGCATGAAAAAGTGAGTCTGTGTGTGTGTGACTGTGGGGGGAAATGGGAGCTTGCATGTGAGAGTGAGGGCCTGTGTGTATACATATGTATGGGAGTGGGAATTTGCATGTGAGAGAGAGCGTGTGAGAGCCTGTGTGTTTGTGTGTGAGAGAGCATGTAAGAGTGAGAGCCTATGTGTGTTTGTGAGAATGGAAGTCTGCGAGTAAGAACATGTGAGAGTAAGAGCCTGCATTTGGGAGTAGGAGTCTGTGTGTATGTGAGAGAAAGTTTGTGTGTGAGAGCTTGCATGTAGAGAGAGCCTGTGGTTGTGTATGGAGGAAGGAAAGAAGACAGGAGGAGAGAGAAGAAATAGAAAGAATAAAAGAGACCCTGAAAAAGAAATAAGGAAAAGAGAGACAAGGGGAAAAAAAGAGACTGAGACCAAGTGATTGGAAAAATAAGATTAGACAACAAGGATAAAAAAATGTATTTTGCCTTTAGGCAATTGGAATATGCCATCTTTGGGAATGTGCATTTCTTCTATATTTGTATTTTACTTTTCCTCCAGTATTCGGTGTCTGGTTTCTCTGGCCTTCTATTTCAGTTTTCTCTGCATAATTCTGTTTCCAATTTGTAGGCCCATATTCTGTATTAGGTAAGGGTCTTCTATGGGGCACATATTTGATAGAAGTGCCATATTTTGATTAGCATGTAGTTTCTCTGTAGGGGTTTGTAGTAGTCTGGCTTGTTCTGTTTGCCCAGTAGGTGGTGTACTAGTGTTGTAGGGTCTGGTGTGTCACACATAAGCTTGTGCATGTTCTGAGGGCAGGGTCAAAACTGACACACATAATCACAAATTTTGCAAGGACAACACACATATGTTACGAGAGAGAGAGAGAGAGAGAGAGAGAATCTGTATAGTGCTAGTCTGATACTCTCTCCCTATGTGCACCATTGTAGAGGGGCACTATGAATCAGGGTGGGTTTTCGGGAGGTGGTTTGGAGTTAGAGGGGGTGTTGTTACAGACACATTCAGAGGTATTCATAGTAAAACTGACATCAGTAAAGAATTATAGCTCTTAGAAGTGACAGCTCTTATAAGTGATGAAAAGGAGTAGATTTGTATAATGCAGCTAGCACTGCAGTGTTATTATGAATGTGTTAGTATAAATGTGTGTGAATGAGAGAGAGAGGAGATAGTTTGTGTGGCCCTACTTCCCCGAATGTACAATAATCTCAGGGTGAGTGGAAATCAAAAGATCCCAGGTATGGAGAGCAGGAGATTTTTTAATCCTTATTAGTTGTAATTTTATTAGGTGTAATTTGATGTTTCTGTTTGAAATACTTTACTGTTTTTTAGGAAAATATTAGAACATCAGATATTTTGAAACATTTTATTGGTGTTCGGTAAATATTAGAACAAATTTATGCAAGTTTCTTTTAAATTACTGCCATTGGCCAGCCTCTGTTACGGTAGGAGCAATGGACGGCCGGCGCCATCTTAAAAAATGGTGTGGGCCATCCATTGCTCCTACCATGTGACAGGGGCTGACCAATGGCACCGATAGCCCCTGTCACATGGTAAGGGCAAAGAGCCATCGGTGCCATTTTTTTTAGTGGCAGCCGACGGCCCGAGAGGGGGAGATCGCTCCCAGGACCCTGCTGGACCACCAGGGACTTTCAGTAAGTCTTGGAGGGGTGTCGGGCAAGTCTTGGGGGTCAGAAGGGTGGGGGGTTGCAAGTAATTAAATTTGAAGGGTTGAGGTGGGTTGGGGTTTTTTGTTTTGGTTTTTTTTTAATGTGCCCTTTCTCTCCCCCTCCCCCAAAAACGATAAGAAAACCACACGAAATTTCATGGGTTTTCCAATCGTTTCATCAGCCCCCCCGAAACGCAACGAAATAGGAAATATCGTCTTTATTTCCTATTTCGTTGCAAACGAATGCACATCCCTATTTGACATTTATTCTTTTTATTAGCATGGTTTTAATATTATGAATGTTTTATATCTCTTGATTTTATTGCTTGATGTTTTGAGAAGGATGCTAATGTTTCTGTTTTTCCATTGTTGCACTGCATAATATATTCAGGCTTGTGGTTTCCGGTGCAGTTTCTGTTAGCAGATTTCTATTCTGTATTTGGTGAGGGTCTGTCTGCATTTTAAAGGTCCAGTTCCTGTGTAACTTGAACTCCTGCTGTGAAAATGATGGCAGTTATCGCTGGATTTTATGGTCTTCTCTTTTTCATTTCTATTTTAGACAGAAGTTTGCTCTTTATTAATTTCATTTGCATGCAGAAAGCAGTTTTGAATGAAATATTTTCTGCAAGAACATTCACATATTTTATTGTAACTGCTGTTAATAGATTAGGTGATTATTCTAAGGGATTGGTTTAGCTGATTTTCTCTCTAAGGATTGGGTTGCTGCGAGCATAAAATTGATGGGCTTTTTGCATCAAAGAAAGCCGAGCTCACAAGGTAACGTAGGAGGGTGTCCTGCGTTCTAGGGCACCTGGCAGCAGCAAATTTTCTGGTGCACCACCAACTTCAGTAGTCATCCTATGCCCTTGCTCGGATGTGACGTCTCCAGGCTGACGTCTTTCCTCATAAGGGAGCCATTCCATGCCCCCTTGTCATTCTGATTGCCCTTCTCTATACTTTTTCCAGTTACAATATATGTTTTTTTGAGATGGGCTGACCAGAACTGCACCACAGCATCTGAAGCCGCAGTCGCACCATGGATCAATACAGAGGCGCTGTGATATCTTCCGTTTCATGTTCCATTCCTTTCCTAATAATACCGCCCTTGTGGTGGTCACTGCATGCTGAGCAGCGGATTTTAAAATATTGCCCACAATGACTCCAAGTTCCTTTTCCTGGGTGGTGACGCACCATGTGGAACCCGGCAGCGAGTGCCTATAGTTTGCATTAGTCTTCCCTGCATGAATCACTTGACATTTGTCCACTTTAAATGTCATCTATCATTTAGCCACCCAATCTCAAAGTCTCATAAAGTCCTCTTGCGGTTCTTCAGAACTGGCTTGTGATTTAACTACTTGAGTAATTTTGTGGCCAGGTTCTACAATGAGGTTGGGTGAGGCGGCCACCTTGGGCGGCAAAATTTTGGGAGTAGCAGCAAGTTGCCCCCCCCCCCCCCCCAAAAAAAAAACCCAATAACCCCTGTGGTGACCGCCTCACTATACCCTTTAAATTCTAATGCCAGCAGGGTTCCTACGCCCCCCCCCCCCCCCCCCACACACACCAGCAGGAAACTTCACAGCACTGGGAGAGGACATGTTGGCGGGGAGAAGGCCTCGCAGTGGCTCTGCGAGATGAAATGCTGGCAGGGTTTCTACTCCCCATCCAGGGCCGGCGGAACCACTAGGCGAGCTAGGCCTGTGCCTAGGGCGCCAAAACTTAGGGGGCGTCGCGGCAGGCAGCAGAATTTTGAAAGGGCAAAAAGTGCCTTTTCAAAATTCTGCCAGCCTTCGACTCGCCTAGATGGAGACCAAGCGCCGAGACTTTGGGGGCGCCGCGGCAGGCAGCCAGCGCCCGACTCGCCCTGCCTCCCCTTGAGTGTCACCCTCCCGACACCCCCCTAGTGGTCCAGCGGAGGTCCCGGGAGCGATCTGCCGCTCCCAGGGCCTCAGCTGCCACTAAGCAAAATGGCGCCGGTGGCCTTCAGCCCCTACCATGTGACAGGGGTCAACCAATGGCACCGTTAGCCCCTGTCACATGGTAGGGGCTGAAGGCCACCGGCGCCATTTTGCTTAGTGGCAGCCGAGGCCCCGGGAGTGGCAGAACGCTCCCGGGACCTCCGCTGGACCACTAGGGGGGTGTGGGGAGGGTGGCACTCGGGGGGGAGGCAGGGCGAGTCGGGAGCTGGCTACCTGCCGTGGCGCCCCCTAAGTCTTCTTTCTGTGAGTGTGTGTGTATGTGAGAAAGGAATCGGCCAGTTTAAAAACATGAAATGTGATAATAAATATACCTGAACTTTTGAAAAGTTGGATGAAAGATAAAATTACTGAATTTTAAGCATCCCTCTTCTGGAAAATAAAATTTAACTTAAAGTGGGTAGAGACCAATACTAAAGCAAAACAAATTAAAGTATTTAAAATGTTCATCTCAGCAAAATCACAAATTTAAGATACTGATGCCAGGTGGGGTTTTCTTTTTTTTTTTTTAAGCATAATTTAAGCATGAAGACTAGAATAGAATCTGAAATGGTTTTGCTTTTTTTATTTTTTTAAGCCTTTAGAAAATGTATATTTTTAAATGACTAAGACTGGAATCTTCCCATTTAAAAGGGAAGTTGACTAAGGATGTCTTTCGGTTCCATATCTCCCACATGAATAATCATAGAACTGATAGTTTGAAGAAAGACACTTTATTGCCTGGAAGCGCAAGACACTTTATTGCCTGGAAGCGTAAAACAAGAGAAGCTGTACTGTGTGGGTGGCTGTCCCTTGGGAGGGCAGAATCTGAAGGAAGGGTGTCATTTCGCCTTTTGATAGGAATGTGGTTTTCTTATTTAACAGTTGGGAGCATCACTTTCACTTTTAGTAAAAGTGAAAAATGCTGCAAGTCTGAAAGCAAGGTGCTTCCGTGAGAGTGTAATATGTTTGTGAGACAGGGAATCTGGGTCAAGCCAGGCAGCCAGTAATTTTTCTCTTCAGAATAGTTTCGACCATTTTGCTCAGCACCGACATCAAGCTCGCCTGTAGTTTCCGGAACCAGCTTTGGACTCCTTTTTGAAAATGGGCATTATCTTGGCCACTCTCCACTCCTTAGGAATCCTAGCTGATTCAAGTGAGAAGTTAAAAGAGTACTAGTAATAAGCCTGCAGTTTCATTTTTGAATTCTTTCAGAACTCTGGGGTGTATACCATCCAGTCCTAGTGATTAGTTACTCTTCGGTTTGTCAGTTTGCTCTATTACATCTTCTTGGTTCATTGTGAGAATATTTCCAGCACAGCTATCTCCCTGATATCCTTCTCAGTAAAGGCCAAAGCAAAGAATTCATTTAATGTTTCTGCTATGGCCTTGTTTTCCATGAGTGGCCCTTGTTAGGTACGGGGTGTTTAGTGTGCCCATGGGCCTCAGCCCGACCCCAGATGGATCCAGGACCGAACCGAGGGTTGACAGCGTGTTCCAGCATGGCTGACGGTCTTCCCTCTGCCAGGCCTGCAAGCTCCCAAGGCCAACAACAGGATGATGTTGGAATGTGAATGGTCCTCCGACCATTCCGAGCCCATTCGGACCTGCCGCTTGGATCGGCATGGAGCAGCAGGCCTGGCCTGAGGTCGAGGACAGACGGACCTTGACATGAAGACATGACAGACTTGGGTTGATGCGACGGCATCACAGACGAAGACTTGGGTTGATGCAACGGCATCACAGACTAGACGAGGAACTCGGCAAAAGCTGGGAGGATGGACATTGGCACTGTCTCTCAGGGCGCCCTACTCAGTTCACCCACGGAACTGAGTCGCGCACCACCCTGTCCCATTGCGCGCCCTACACAGCCCGAGGAGGCTGGTCATGGACCACGCTGAGAATGGGACGAGCACAGGGAAGGATCCAGTCGAAGCAGAACTCCAACGATGGAGCCAATGTCATCCGAAGCTCCACCAACGGCTGGCAGGACATGACGGCTCAGGAGCACAGGACACCAGTCCCCCTGCAGGCTGGTCCACACTCGGGAAAGACATCATCTGAGGGACCCCCAGCCTACAGGACCAGAAGGCTCAAGAGCGCTGAAAACAAAGACACAGGAGCAGAACATCAAGGAACTTGGAACATCAGGAAGCAGAAGACCAAGACAAAACACCAGGACACCTGGACCGGGACCTCAGGCAACGAAGACATGGCATGAAGACATAACTTAACATGGCGAGACGAAACAAAGAGGAGCTCCACAAAGAAGACCTGATGGAGTTCTGGCAGGCAGGAGCCTCCAGAGTGAAGTAACTCCGATGCAAGGCAAGGCTGACTGGAAGTTGAAGTCCTTTTATAGGGCTGTAGACCGGCGACTCCCTGGGAGGAGTTTGGATGGCCCACATCTAGCTGGCCCTATAACTACGGAGGAGTGCTGTGGGCCGGCCCCTAGGGAGAAGGGCGTGGCTCAAACCAGGAAGTCCATGCAAACACAAGCAAGCCTCAGGCAGGCCCCAAAGACATTGAGGCCTCCCAGGCCCTGGAGCAAATCCTGGACAGGTCGCAGGCGAGACCCCGGCTTCAGAGCGACCTCCAGGAAGAGGTAAGGAGCCTCCTGTAGCACCACTACAGGAGGGTTCATAACAGCCCTTTTACCTCTCAAAGACTTATTGCCTTGAATATACTTTAAAACGTTTTTATTTGGAGTTTTTGCCTCACTAGAAAGCTTCTTTTCAAATTTTCTTTAGGCCTGCCTTATTGCTTTTAATGTAACTTGCCAGTATTTATGCATTTTCATGTTTTCTTCATTGGAATCCACTTTCCAGTTTGTAAAAGATGTCCTTTTGGCTTTAATAGCCTTTTTCACCTCATCATCTGCTTTGAAGTGGCTGAAAAGAGAAATAAAATCAAATAAATAAATAAATCATGCTGGCAGTCATTTTGAATGCATGGAATACATCTAGTCTGGGCTTCTATGTATTTAAGCATCCTTCTGGCTTTTGGTGACACCTTATCTACCCTTTTGGCCACTTTTAAGATCATCAAATATAATCACCCCCAGATCCTGCTCATGTTTTGTGCACAGAACTTCACCGTTATACTGTTCTGCTCCATTAAGTTTTTGCACTCCAAATGCATGACCCTGCATTTTTTAGCATTAAATCTTAGCTGCCAGACTCTAGATCATTCTTCAAGCTTCAATGGATCCCTCATCATGTTTTCTATTCCTTCTAGTGTGTCTACTTTGTTGCAGATTTCAGTATCATTTACAATTCTTTTCCAATAGCCTTCCTTCTTCCTGGTATGGGTTGTCCTCCTCCAGTTCCAGGACTGCATATTAATTCTTCAGCTCAAGGGAAACTGGAGTCAAAATATAGGTTATAGTGGCGGTAGTAATCTTGGTACAGTTGTCATCTTGTGGTTCAATTTCACCTCCCTTCTGCTTGAGTTTTATATCTTTGAAGCCTTCATTAACATTTCATTGAGGTAGCCCTCTTTTGCCTGGACACTTCTTAATCTTAAAGACAATTCCTCCATAAAGCTACAAATTGTTATTATTCAAGACCATCATAATAGGCACTACCGGCTTAGTCGGCCTTTTCCAATGGAAAGAAAGCTGTATGAAGTTCCAAGAGGGTAGACTCAGGAACAACATCGGGGAAATATTTCTTCACGGAAAGGGCAGTGGATGCATGGAACGTCCTCCCGGAAGAGGTGGTGAAGATGAGAACGGTAACGGAATTCAGAAGAGCTTGGGATAAACAGAGAGGATCCCTAGTGGAAACGAAGGATGGAAACAAAGAGAAGGGGTAACCTGCATGGAGCGGCAGTTACTACCGTAACAGAATAAAAAATAAATTAATTAAATTACATTTATTTTAAAAAAAAAAAAAATTCCCAGCTTACTGGGCAGACTGGGCGGAGCACTTAGGTCTTTTTCCGCTGTCATTTACTGTGTCACTTTTATGTTCTACGTAATTGTATGTTTACATGCATATCTGTGTACGAGTGTCGGAATCACAGGAACGGTAAGATGTGGGAAACCATTCCCACCTGAAGTAGTTTTCATTTCCAGAACTACCATAGATTGCTCATTTGCCATTTAGCTGTTGCAACTCCATCCTCCCGGCCTCCTTCTGTATGACCCAGGAATGCAGCTTCGTTCTGGGCTCATCCTATCATGGGACGTGGTGTGTTGTGTTTCTGTGTGTGCGTGCACTTGTGTTGTGTAGGTAAGATAGGAGGATGACAAAGTGATGGGGGAGGAAAGAGGTGAAAGGACATGGTGGTGGGGGGGAGGGCATGAAGGGGGAAAGTGCCCTGACAGAATCAGACAGTACTCGCTAGCTGGAGATATTAACTCTGTGAAGGCTTTGTATTGATCCTTAACAGCTTTCTAGAAAGTAAACCCGATGCAGTCTGATCCCGCCAATAATTAAAGCGCTTAGCAATATGGAGCTGCCACTCAGGCTCAGACCTGTAATGAAATTGTTAAGGGGGGGGGGAAAGGGATAAAAATCATCTTCAGGTTTCCGCTCTTCTTAGGAAGGCTGCTCCAGGAGTCTGATCTGAAACATCTTTCATTTCGGACTCCTTTCTTGTACATGGAGTGGATCTCGTGTGTGCGCTTCTGTAACGTTTCAGATGCTCTGAGATGGTCTGTACTTATATTAGTTTTATCCTCCTGTAGCTACAGGCTTTTCATTTGATTTGGTTTTTGACAGCTCTGGCAATATTCCCACCAAGCTGCTGCCCCGTTACCCTACATACTCCTCTGCGTAATGGTAGCATGCAATGCCAGATGCATTCATGGCTTTGTGGAACGGACGTAGGATTGCTGGAAGCGACAGAGGTTAAAGGACTTACGCAATAACCCAGCCCTGTTTGTGTAGTCCAATAGTGTAGGAACACAGCACCGGGTGATTCAGGTTCAAACTTGTCACCTGCATTCAGAGGGCTTTGAGGAAGTCACTTATCCTTGGGAGACAGATATTACAACACAGAATGCATCCATCGGGGGGGAGGAGCCAAGATGGCCGCCGCCAGCAGACGCTGAACCGAGTTGCTCCGCACTGCGCTTGTAATTCCCTGTTTAAACTTTCTTGAGAGGTTCTACTTACTCAATATGCCTCATAAGCGCAAAGGAAAGGTGAGAGTTTATCCCTCAAGCCTCCCTAGTCCGGCGGGACAACGATATATCACGGACTTCGCGTCGGTATCTCCGGTGGTGGGAACTTCAAGCGCCGCTGCGGTGGAGCCGGGAGAAGCGGCACTATCGCCTGGCGAGATCACCCTGAGCCCACCAGCACCCCGAGGACTGTTGAGTAGCTCTCCCCTCCGTATGAGCAGCGGGATTGCAACCCCGGATGCGAAGTTAGCAGCGGGCGAACAACGAGAGGGATCTACTCCTCAATACGGAGCAGGGCTTCCCCTCCCCCATCTGTTGGAGGTATGTGAAAGACCCACGGAGACATTGGTAAACGTGGGTAATGAGGAATCACAAGGGACATCGAGAGAGGATCCACTGGGGGAATTGGGAGAAAACATTCTACGTCCCCTGGAGTTTGAGAAACCAGCAGTTATAACACTGGAAGCCATTTGGGAATTAATGGCTACCATGGCTCGTACTCTGAATACTCAATCCCAATTGATTGGCAAATTTGAACTAAAAGTTCAGTCTGTAAAAACAGAACATACTTCGTTGATTCAAAACCATACAAATTGCATTCAAGATTTAACTGTTAAGGTAAACCAGACACAGTCCCAAAATTCCTTAATTATGAAGGATTGTTTAATATCACAAAGGAGACTGGAGTCTGTTGAGAATTATTTACGTTGTTCTAATGCAAGATTGGTTAATTTCCCCAAAGTAATGGGTGAGCCTGTTTTCGTGACTTTCAAGCGCTTTGCGATGGAAACACTCAAGATTGAAGCTGAAAAAGTTCCCACTGTTAAAAAACTCTTCTTTCTAAGGAGTAGTTCACAAATTTCCAATGGAGGAGAAGGAGAGGTTTCCAATAACTTGACACAATACTTGGAGAATTCTGAAATGGAAATCACGGAAAGGGCTACCCTGTTTGTCCAATTTTATACTGAAATAGAAAAAAATTTCCTGATGAAAGCCTTTTTTCAAAATATCCATAATGATTTCATGGGAGGGGTAGTGAGGGTATATCCTGACCTATCATGCCCAACCCAACAACGAAGGAGATTATTTTTAGCTATGCGCCCAGAGGTTTTGGCCAAAGGGGCTAGCTTTGCTCTCCGTTTTCCCTGTAGGTGCATTGTAAAATCTGCTGGGAATCTATATGTTTTTTTCATGCCAGATCAACTGAGAAAGTTTTTGGATGGAAGGGCCTAAGTTAAATGCTCGGAGTCATAACTATAGAGAGATACCAATATTTAAGTGATTATTATTTCAATAATGTACTTCTCTAATTTTCCTTTGGTTTCCCCCCCCCCACTTTTTTCCTATGAAAAACAAATGAAACTCTTGGTAACCATTGGATATGAATATATATGATAATGGTAGTTATATTATCTTATGTTAAATATGATTTCTGTAATTTCAGTCAAGGTATATTCTTGTAATTATATTGAAAAATTCATAAATAAAGAATTAAAAAAAAAAAAAAAAAAAAAGAATGCATCCATCGCTCTATCGCTTTCAGTGTTAGGAAACAATAACGTTAAAGTCTACAGAATAATGTCTGATTTTTGTTTGGGTTTCTTTTGCCTTCTACCCTTCCCCCTCCAGTTTCTCCTTCGGTGGTCTCTGCCTCTCCCCCTTCTTGGATGGGATGTGGGGTGACTCTGGACATTTAGCAGCCCCAGAGGCACCTCCCTCAAGGTCCATCTCCCGTGCTGTTCATTAGCCATCAAGAGGCGCTGCAAAAGCCATGGACGACTCCCTCCCCGGGCCTGGAATTACTGCCCTCTGAGTGGACCGGGCATCTGAACTGGGATTCCCAGGGGTGCAGCACACACTGCTGCATTCCTGAGTCACGGGGAATGTGGCTAATAAAAAACAAGTGAGCATCCCCAATTCTGAAACTGTCTCGGATCATTCCTGAGCCCAGAGGGTTTCCTTCCAGCAGCACATGCTACTGAAGGGGGACCGTTCAACGAGCATACGTGAGCTCCATTCCTGACCACGGGAAGTTGCAAATCTGCTATTTATGAGTCTGATTCTGCTCAGGCAACAGTACTGGTAAAATACGTTAAAGCATTTCAGTCAACAGTTGAAATAAATAAAATCATTAGTGTCCCATTTGTCACTGTAATTTTTGTTTAATTGCACAGGTGTTTATAACATATTTAGGCAACTCCCTCATCACTGTGAACCTCTGCACCGGCCCTCATCGGAAGCAGCCAAGTATCAATCGCCCCAGTACATGTAAATCATGAATACAGAAACAGTCAAAAACAGACAAAAAGAAAGAAAGAGATTTAATACAAAAAAAAAAATCTGTTTATTAAATTTCAATATTCATATACAGAAAACAAGACTGAGTACCATCAATAGGGTTACGACTCATATCAATAAAAATCCACAAGAAGAGGAGATACAAAACAGCATTCTTCACATTTATTACATGAAACCCCTGTTTAAATGACCAAAAATGGAGGGCAACCGAAACCAAAAGAATTAATACAAAAAGGAATAAAGCTGGGGTTCAACCACTTATGCCATAAGGCAAAACAGCTGTCGAGCACAACCACCGCAACCCATCCCATAAAACAAACGTAACCGTGAAAGAAGCAACGAATGCCGAGCAAGCTCTCCTAAGCCTCTTCCGTACTCTGGGAGCTGCTTTCACTCAGGGAGGGCAATTTTAGAACCGGGAGGGAGGGAGGAGGTAATGTCTGCGTGTCACTGTCAATCGCAGACCCTGCATTTTCAAGGCGAACTCCTGCACATAAGTTTCACTTCGAACATGCTCGGGGAATGACCTCTTCGCCACACACAAAATTACAGCTGCTCCGCAGGGCGCCACGTGCAGGTTAACTCACGCGCGTACTTTGAAGACTTAAAAAAAAAAAAAGCGCGCGCTGATTTAGTCTGAATTCCCTGCTCCCTTCGGAATGCCTATCCCCGGTGCGTGGAAAAGCAATGCAGAAAATCAGCTTGTGGGCAAACAGTTACATGCTCTGTGCCTTGAGCAATTTTACAGAATCCATTTATATGCATAAAACCAGGTCTTATGCACGTTAATGGTTTGGAAAATTCAGCCCATTGGGGTCAGCTAAGTGGCAGCCAGTTGAGTTTGGAATAAATTCTTGCAGTTGTTGTGGGTTCCAGGAGAGACATCGTCTAAATCCTTGACTTGCGTCTTAGGTTTGTCAGGGTACTTTAAGGTGAACGTAGTGCCTAATTTCCCAGTTCGGAGTGAGGAGCAAACCATTTTTTCCCTTTTCCCCCACCCGCAAAGGTTTTGATTAGGTTAAAAACAAAGTAGCCCATTTCTGGTGGACTCCAACACAAATGGTTGTCGACACAGCAATTTTAGCTAACTTTGCATCCGGCGAAGACTCCAGCTCTTGCATCAAAGAGTGGCATAGTCAAAGACGACCTGAAGAAAAGGAGGTAATCCATGAGGCATCTAGGCGGCATCCTCTGGCTTAGAGGATAACTTTGGTACCGGCGCGTGGGTCTACATGTACACGCGCATGCTGACCCGCGCCCAGAGATGCGGCCCTTCTATAACACAGACTGGCCAAGGGAAGCCCAGAGGTCAGAGGGACCCCCCACCCTTGGATGAAGGGGGAGCATTCTGAAATGCTGGAAAGTATAAGACGGGGAGCGGACTGGGAGGGAACTGGGGGAGGCCTCATTGCATCACCGCACGTGGGCTTTTAAAATCGGCCCCCCCCCTCCTGCATGCGGAGGCGGCCATTTGTCCTCACATGCATGCGCAGATGTTAAAATCCGCCGCGCATGTGCATGCAGATATCATATTTTATAACGCGCGCCGACACGGACATGTTATTACATAGCCATGTCCATGTGAGCATACTGGGAACTGTGTTCACATGGACGGGTGCGCGCTCCTTTGAAAATCGACGCCTTTGTTTTTCCCGGACGCTGTCAGTACACATTTCTTCCACCATTCTTGAAGTACAATGTTCGGGAAGTATTTGTATTTCATTTGTTGTTAATTCTTGCATGGATGTTTTATTACGTTTTTAGCAGTTTCACACAATCTTTTTTGGGGACTAATGATTACAAACGTTGGGCTATAGTTTGGCTATATGTGCATGGTTTCATAGGAAAGTCCCTTAACTAAAATAATTCCTTCTCGATTTTGCATGATACATTTGATCTTGAGTTCCGCTCCTCGTGTGAGTTTGTATCTGCTGTGGTTATTTTTTGGCTACTGCTCTGGGGATATTAAGGTGCCGGCCTCACGGTGACAACATTAACGGCAGTGGTAGTGGTAGTCCTAGCTAATAGACGTTAAAGAATTCAGGGGAAAAAGTAATGGAAAAAGGAGGAATAGAAAATGCTGGGCCTAAAAATAAAAAGCTAGGGCAGCCCAACAAATCAACACTTATTTATGAGGCATTGTGTGTCAGTCTGTGGCTGTTCGGGGTATCTAGTCTTGTTTTGTTTTGCTTCCCTTGATTTCATGGACAATTTGACATTGGCATTTTTTTTCACATTTATTTAATTCATTTATTTTTTGTATTTATAGTCCACTTTTCGGCACTCTGAAGTGGATTAATTGAAGGGTCTAGGATTCACATCAGCCGTGCTCTTGGCTCGCAGCCCCGTTAGCTCCTGAATAATGACTGGCTCTCCTGAGGCTCCTGCTACTAGAGGTGCACATGGGAAAAAATGTGTTTTGTGTCTTTTTTTCCCCCAAAATTCTTTTTTATTGTATAAGACATGGAAAACACAATCCAATCCATATATCAAACTGGTCTCCAAAACTTCGAGAAAATGTACAATAATACCATCAATGTATAAACAGATACAGACCAAATATAATACAATCCTGTCTCACCATTTTCCATTAAATTCCTTCCCGTCCCTTCCCTTATCCATCCAGACCCCAAGAATCCCCACATCCATACTCCATACACATACACAACCAGCCATAAACACACCCATCCCCCTCTTTATCAACCCCCTCCCCCATTAATCTCCTCACTCATGTCCCGCCAGTTGCTGAGAGCTCCACACTGATTTCTATTTCGCAGAATAACCCATTTCTCCAAGTTGTAATTTCTTATGGGAAGGTAATGACTGAAAGAAGCATAGCCACATATTTAAATAATCTTCAGACACTGTGCAAGTGAGATATCATACATCATATCTTTCCATTTGCATAATAACAGACATCTGCTCTCTCCAAACAACAACAGAAGGAAAATCTTCAGATATCCACTCTCTCTCAGTATACATTGTCGAGCCACCAACAAAGCTATAGCAAGAAAATGTCATTGCCCCTTAATCAATTGGAGGAAATAAATCTCTCAACTTCCCACCATCCCCAAAATCAATATTGCCCCATTCAAAGGCAATAATATTTGTACACATATCTGTAAAGTTGTAAAAACATCATACTAGAAGGTAAAACTATTCCAGGGCAGGTAAGAAAAAGGTGCATAAACGAACTCACTTCCCTTTCACATTTATGGCACTGTGTAGTATCTACCAATCCCATTCTATGTAGACGATTCTGATCAGCTTGACAGGGATACAAAACTGTATATTGCATTTCTCTATAGTTTCTGCAATCAGAAGCTTATGGGTATCCCTGAATAACACTTTTAAGTTCTTTAAGGGAATATGGCTCCCCGGTTTCATGATGCCAATAATCCACCAGCCCCAATGGGAGATCTGAGTCCAAGTTACTTTTACAGAACTTATACCACTGCAATATAGAATTCTTCCCCATTGCTATGCTTTCCATCTTTAGTAGATACGCGCGTAGCCGCGCGTATCTGCTAAAATCCTGGATCAGCGCGCGCAAGGCTACCGATTTCGTGTAGCCGGCGCGCGCCGAGCCGCGCAGCCTACCTCCGTTCCCTCTGAGGCCGCTCCGAAATTGGAGCAGCCTCGGCGGGAATTCGCTAACGCCCTCCCCTCACCTTCCCCTCCCTTCCTCTACCTAACCCACCCCCCCGGCCCTGTCTAAACCATCCCCCTACCTTTGTTGGGGGATTTACGCCTCCCAGAGGGAGAAGTAAATCCCCGCGCGCCAGCGGGCCGCTGGCGCGCCTAGACGCAACCCGGGGGCAGTTCCGGAGGGCGCGGCCATGCCCCCGGACCACCCCGGGCCAAAACCTCGCCCCCGGGCCCGCCCCCGAAATGCCGCGTCCCGCCTCGAAAACGGCGCGCCGCTCGGCCCCGCCCCCGACACGCCCCCCTCGGAAAACCCCGGGACTTATGCGAGTCCCGGGGTTCTGCGCGCGCCGGCAGGCCTATGTAAAATAGGCGCACCGGCGCGCAAGCCCTGCTCGCGTAAATCCGGGCGGATTTACGCGAGCAGGGCTCTTAAAATCCGCCCCTTTGTTTGTTGGAAGTTCATGAAACTTCATTTATCAGTTGTCATCTTCATATTGCACTTCATCTATCAGTTGTCTAATATTAAACATTCCCCATGATTTCCCTTCTCTAAATACCTGACCAGGCAAGAAATTAAGATTATTCTGAAAAGGCATGAGAATAGATTTCTGTACCAGCATTCCCAATTCCTTACATATGTACCTCCAGAAGACACCATGGATCTAAATAAGGGGTTTCCCATCACCCCCTAGGTATAAAAGCATCTGTAAGATGAATAAGTCCCAAGAGGGAATCGGGAGTGACTATCTCCTCCACCAACTGGAGTGTATAATGTTTAAAGTTGCCCATAATATACTCTCCCATATACCACATCTGACAGGCCAAGTTGTAATAGTGATAATTTGGGGCATTTATACCTCCCTGCTCTTTACATTTTACCAGTTTATCTTATCCAATTTTCGACTATCCATTCCTCCATAAGAACCGAATAAACAAATTTCAGATAAGCCAAATCAGCCAAGAACAATGGTAACATCTGTAGACAATATAACAATTTATGTAGTAATACCATTTTGAAAAGAGCATTCCTGCCCAAAAAAAGCACAGGTAAATCCTTCCATTATAGTTAGTTGATTGGCAAATCCAAGCAAAAGTTCACTAAAATTAACCTCATTCAGAGATCTTAAATTCTAAGGTATCCAGATCCCCAAGTATTTAATCTTGGTAATATTCCATTTAAAAGGAAGTGGGAACCTCTATCAGTTAACCAGTTCTGAGTTCAGTGGCATAGCCTAGCCTTTGACTTGTCAAAAATTATAGTTAATCCCGCAAAAGATTGGAAGGCAGAAAAATTGTTCATAATTGGTCCTATGGCTTTCCTGTAATCATCCAAAAAAAGTAAAATTTCATCTGCAAAAAGATATTTTTAGTTCTTTGTTACCAACTTTAATCCAACAATCTCCTCCTCTTGCTGAATCCCTACAGTCAAGGGTTCCAAGGTCAACACAAAAAGAAAAGGAGACAGAAGGCATCTTTGTCTAGTGCCACCCTCTAAAGCAAACTCATAAGATAAAATACCATTAGCTTGGATACAAGCCCTAGTGTCAGTATACCATAACTGGACCCATTTTTAAAAAAAGACCCCTCTAGTGGAGATCCAAGATGGCGTCTTGAGGGAAGGACGTGGTGTTTGAAGCTCTTTTCTCTGCTTTCAATTTCCTTGTGAATTGTTTCCTGTGCCACATACTAAGAGAAAAGGATGGATAAGGGAGGTTTCCTTGGCTCCCCCCTTTCCTGGATCCATTCAGCAGCTTATAAGGGCTTCTTCACCCCAACGGATCATTTACCTCTGGGTGGGTCCACTTTGGTCGCTGGTGAAGAGCTCACACCAGCTCTGCTGGACATGCAAACCACCTTGATTCCCGGAGCACCTGTAACTCCCTCTCCTCCTTTACATGACCTGACTCTGGGGCTGGGGCTGCCGACATGACAGAAGGCGTTGGAATTGCTGGTGGCTGCTGGGGCAGATCCCTTAATGGTGCCATGTTTGCCGAATCTGGCAGCTTTGCAGATATTTCGACGCCACCACTGGAACAGCTAATTTCGACGGAAGAAGCAGAACACCTAGGCCATTCAGTCCAGGCTTCTACTAGGGTGGGTTGAGAGGAACCGGCTGGGTCCCATGAGGATATGGTGATTCCCCACCAGGAAAGTTTGGTAAGAGCTATCCATAAGTTGAACTTGGTCAAGCCTTCAATTATTACTTTGTATTTTGTTTTGGACCGTGTTACTTTCATTGGAAAATTCTATTTCTTCTTTAACTTTAATAATGACTGATACACAGCACACTATACATACAATGGATACCTTAATTTCCTCTCATACCTCAAAGACTAGGGATTTGGATGAGCGGGTTAATCAAATTCAGTCAATCCAAAGCGGACTGTTGCAAATAGATGTGATTAATCCAAAAAGGTTGGAGAATATGGAAAATTCTCTTAGATATTTAAATCTTTGAGTGTTTAATTTTCCTCATATAAATTTAATATCTCCACATGACCAATTTAAAAAATATCTTCAAGATGTTTTGAAAATCTCAGCTGACACATTTCTACCTATTTCCAGGATTTATTATATTTCTTTTGAGAGGAAAGAAATCGGTGGGCCCGGCGCCGGATGACCGGAGCCCACCCTTAATGGCAGCCTGCCCGGCGACGACAAACACCGTAACCGGGGGGGGGGGTGGTGGAGGGGGTCGCGCGCGCAGTACGGCCTTCCCCCAGCGCCCGCCCCCGACCTACCTCGCGGCCGACGCCGGAGCGCCGCCCGCACGATCACAGCCGGGGCGTGACGTCAGCAGGAGCGCCGGCGGCGCCATCCGGTGACGTCAGCCCACCCCCCCTTTAAAGAGGCTCGACACGAGGCCCGCGGTCCTTTTCGGATCGCTCGCGAACAAGATTTACTTTGATGGAAAACTAAATGTCGGCCACTGCTATTACTGATCTCTCTTCTTTTTTTGGAAACATCTGGAGATGACTGTGTTGAATATCGTGGGATTTTACTTGTCAGTTTTGTTTTCCCATCTGATTGTTATTTAATTTTAAGGCTTTTTCTACGTAATAGAGATAAGCAATACCATGGCCAAAAGATATGGATTTACCCTGATATTACCAGGTCTACTGAACAGCATAGGAAGAGGTTCTTAGTAATGTGTCAAGAGGCTCATCAGCTGGGAGCTCAGATAATAATTTGTTATCCTTGTAAATGTGTTGTGAAATTTAATAATGCCAGACATGTCTTCTTTGAACCATCTCCACTGAGGCTTTTGCTTGATTCACATACTCCATCTGATATCACTTGCTAACTTGGTTACAGTATAAAATATGAAATCCTGTTTTTCCTTTTATATTATTGCTTTTTTCTTTATTGCCTAAATTTGCACATAATGATCCTTGGTTCTCCCCTACTTCCTTGTACTTGGGTCTATGGTTTTTATTTGATGATTTTGTTGAAAATGTTCTTTTCCTTTGTAATGTACTAATTTCCTATACTCCATATGACCCTGTTTTCAGTGACAAGCTTGTTTGCTGTCTAGTTTTATTAAAATTCAATAAAAAGAAAAGACCCCTTTGTACCATTTTTAACCAAAACATATATTGCCAATGTTTTCAAATGCCTTGTCCACATCGAGGTTAAGAATCATCATGGTGGGAAGTTGAGAGGCATCTGGAGGCATCCGCTGTTCCCCCCGTACCACCAACACTTTACGTACATTGTTAACTCCATATCTGCCAGGGACAAACTCTGTCTGATCGGAACCCATTAAAGTAGGGACAACTACTCCTAATCTCATCGCTAAAATGGAAGCCAATAGTTTAGCATCAACATCAAAAGCGAAATTGGTCTATAAGATGCCGGACTCCCCAGATCTATCCCCTTCTTTGGTAAAACTATTATGATGACCTGGTTCATAGAGGATTAAGCAAAGCCAAGTCCCACAGCATAATTATACATGCACTGTAAAGGTTGTAATAATTGGAATTTAAGGATTTTAAAAATTTCTAGCCCAAATCCATCTGCCCCAGGTGCCTTCCCCTGTTTAAGATGTGTAATTGCCCTAAACATTTCCACTTCAGAGACAGTCATATTCAGTTTGTCTAATTGCTCCTGAGAGACAGTAAGAAGATAAAGCTTCTGAAAAAAAGTACCCCTCGCAGCCTGATTAGAGGGAACTACACTATATGATTTTTAATAGTAGGACCAAAAGACCTCCAAAATCTTTTCTGAATTCATCATTGGTACTTCATTGATATCTCTCAAGCCTGTAATAAACGTTCTATGTCGCGGTCCCTTTATTAGATGCGACAGCATTCTGCCTGCCCTGTTACCTTCGTGGAGCCACTGTTACAACAATCCACACTGGAGCGTGATCTGAAATTGTAGCGGTCCTAATATGAGAATTCCCTACCAAGTTGGAAACAACTGTTCAGATCTTAGAATATAATCAATTTTAGAGTAACTTTTGGGTGGGTTGGAGAAAAAGGTAAAATCCCTCTCCTCCGGGTGCAAAGTTGTCCAAATATCAATCACTCCAGTTCCAGAACCAATAAGTTAACCCCTTTTCGTTTGTCCTGAGAGCTATATGATCTAGCCGGCTTGCAGTTTTCCTCACTATTTGCTAGCAGGTTAGAGTCCCCCCCTAAAACCGGATTATAGTTTGGATATTTAAGAGCAAGGGTAAGAAGGGAAGAGAAGAATTCAGAGGAGTAGATATTAGGAGCATACACGTTGCCCAAATTGTACTTTACCCCATATAGGCTACCTGGTATAAAAAGCTTTCTGTCCTCCTCATCCTTCATGATCTTTTCAAAAACAAATGGTACATCCTTGTGAAGAAGAGTGGCCACTCCCCGCTGTCTGAGAGAGTAAGAGGCATAAAAACATGAACCCATCCGATCGTTCCTTGGTTTAGAATGTTCCTCGCCTGAAAGATGTGTTTCCTGCAACCAAACTATTCACACCTTATCCCTCTTTAGAATAGTGAGTAACTTCGTTCTTTCGACAGGTGAATGGATTCCACCCGCATTTAGTATAACCAATTTAAGATTATCCCCCATCCCCGAAACAGTAGGAACGGTACAAACAGCACCCAGTCCCTTGCAGGCCCGTGTCACTTCATATAGTATTAACTCTCTGTGCCCTGAGAGAACAAGGGGCACGTCAATCCCACCAAAAGAGGATAGACTGGAGGGGGTAGATTTTAAAAGGAGCGCGGCTCCCGGCGGGCGCACGTGGCCACGCCAATTTTATAACATGTTCGCGCCGGCGCCCACGCATGTTATAAAATCCATTGGCCATGCGCACATGCACACCAGATTAGAGGGAACTGCACTATATAATTTTTGATAGTAGGACCAAAGGACCTCCAAAATCTTTGGAAGGGGGGATGAATATTAGTAAATTATGTGCAGCGACGCAACTGGGCCTTCTTCCATTCCCTCCCAGTCCGCTCCAATTAAGGAGAGGACTGGGAAGGAACTTCCCTACCCTCCTGTCTAACTATCCTTCCCTTTCCCCTCTCCACTCCGACTCCTAACCCCTACCTACCCGAAAATTTTTTATCTTTCCACTTACTGCGCCTCCCGAGTAGAAGTAGTTTGCATGCGCCGTCCATCTGCAGGCGCACGCTTCCCCAGGACAGCAGCTAATGGCCACTGTCCTGGCCAGCCTCCGTCCCATCCCTACCTGCTCCTCCCCGGTCCACCCCTTTTCCAGGGCCCGGCACTTGTGTGCGTATCGGGACTTAGGCGCATGGCCGGGCCCTTTTGGAAATGCGCCTGGCGCACACAGGGCCCGGCCACGTACGTGAATCCCAATTTTTACGCGCGTGGCCATTTTAAAATTCGGCCTTAAGGTTCTCTGTGATCATTAAATTGCAAAAAATAAAGAAATCAAGCGAAGGTGTTAACTGTCCCTGCAAAAGCTGATTCCACTATAGTATCCACCATTCACCCCTCTTCCTTCCCCTCCCAGTCCTCCCCCATGTTCCCTAACCATCCCCTCCCTATATTCGCACCTCCATCATCCACACCACCAGTGTCCACAGTACTCAAACATTCACCCCTGCTCCAAGGGACTGCTATCTCTCAGCTTCAATACTACCGACCCAAATCAGCCAAGAGTGGACCCATGTGGGTCACCCCGTCTCGCATCCCCCCCACATATCAGCAGTCAAATCCTCTGGCACATGTTCCCCCAAACACCTGTAAATTTGTTATTAATTAAGGTACCTCATCAACATCAAAGAATGATCTTAACATTAGCGTTGTTGCAACCATAAAACTACAACGCTCTGCTGTGACAGTCTCGAATAACTCAGAAAAATACAAGAAAGTCTTGCCAAACTTCAGAAAACAGCCTCAAAAATTGGAACTGCTGCACTGGAAGAAAAAAAAAATCACCAGCAACAATGCATTGTGCGAACTCTGTCAGAGCTTCTGAGATCTCCCAGATTTCGCGGTAAACAGCCGTTTGCAGAGAGCTCCATGGGTCATCGCGTTGCACTGCCAGCCCAATATGCTCCATCTTCAACTCAGTGCAGCCGAGTCCGATATATTACCATAGTATTAAGTACTTGAGGGTCAGCCACATAAGTGATCAGAACAAATAGAAGTGGCATAGGACCAGCCCTTCTAATCAGGTCTGGCTCGTCAGCACAATCCCAACACACCGATGAGAAACAAAGAACCACTCAATCACTCAACTGACTCAGTCAGAAATAACACTTGCAGATCATGGTCGAGACAGTATTCCAGAAGGCCCTCTAAATGCAGAATACAGCAAATAAAGAAAAATAGTCAAGTGCAGTAACAAGTCCCCTATCTATTTTTTTCTTTTTGCAGGTAATCTAGAAATTGTTATCATCGAGGAAGAAAACTCCACACTGACTAAAAGCAACATTAACTGACCCCTCATCAGTAGTATTTATGTAGTTGTATACGAAACAGCTGCCACAACTCGTCCCAGCATCATGGAAGATTTTGCAAAAAAACTTTGGATCTGCTCTTGCCTGGCTAGAAACACCATTTTGCCCACATGTTGTTACTGAATCTTAGCGGGATATAGCACGGCAAATTTGATTCCATGCTTTTGCCACTCTGGTGATAGTTCTTTCCTCTATGCTGCTACACGTGCTAAAAAAATCATTAAAATATCAAAATCTGGGCCCCCTCGTATTCAAGTAGCTTTTTAACTTTGTTGGCATTAAAAAGTTGTTTTATCTGCCCAGTTTAAGGAAGGAGCAACAACTGGACTCGGATGATTATTGTCTGGCCCTCACAAATGCCCAATGCAGTGTGCTCTCTTACACATGATAAGACCTACCAACACATCCAGCCCCAGGGCCTATGGCAGCCATTTAAAAAAAAAAAGAAGTCAAGTTTCTATCCTTAAGCGTCTCCGGGATCCCTATCACCTGCAAGTTATTGCGCCTATTTCAGTTTTCCCCATCATCCACTTTCTTGTTCAATGCAGCATTCTCTTTTTGCAAAGCCACTATCTGGGCATCAACACGGCTTGCATGATCCTCTTGATCTGAGATTCTTTCTTCAACCTCCGTCAAGTGTCAATTCTGCGACTCCATTCCCTCTAATTTCATTTGTCGATTGAATTCTGGACAGTCGGTCTTCCGAGACTGCCAACACATTTTTAGACAACATTTGAACCATTTCATCAGATATCTCTGCTACGATTTTTTTCAGTCACCACTTTGGGGGAATATGGCGCCATCTTAGATTCCAATTGCCTTCCCTTTTCTCTCACAGGATGGGCTGTTGTAACGCTCATTCCCCACTACTATAAATCACAAGTTTGTCCATTCAAATTCTGCAATCAGCAGGGGTAATTTCACTGGGGGAAGCGAGCAAAAAAATCCACATCAATTGCAACGTAGACGGGGGGACCTCTGGAACTTACCCTCAATGCGACTGCTTGCTAAGCTCCCATAACCGGAAGTCCCTGTGTTTTGTTTGATTATGATTTGCTTTTACTGTATGTTTGTATATATTGTTTTGGTTTCCTGTACACATATATTGTTCATTTTGTTATAGTGCGCACTTGTGTGTATGTTTTACAATGCACATACATCTACTATATTAGGCGGTGAATTTTATGGGCATCAAAATACCCATATGTGTGAGTATATGGGCTGAGCGCAAGCAACTCTAATTTTAAAATTGGAAAATGATGCGCAGATATACGCAGGTGCAAGCAGCAGAACGCACAAAAAAAAATAGGGTGGATTTGGGGTGGGTCAAGGCGTTCCGGGCCGGGACCAACATTTCCGCATGTAAATCCAGATTTTAAATCCAGCGAACGCATCGGGCTGTTACCTGCGCATATTAACTTCTGCTCTTTTTCAGGTGCAAGTCAGAATAAAACTCTTTAAAGCCCAAAATTGGCGGGTTGAGGGGTCTGGGTAAACTGGGGGAGTGCAGGCTGAAAAACCAGAGGGGTCTGGATGACCTACAGACAGACTGGGCAAACTGGTGGACTAAGTGGTCAAACTGGTTATTTCCTTCTCGCGCGCATGTTTTAAAATGCCCGCATTAGCGCGTGGAAAAGCCGACAAGTCCTAAGGAAAGATACGCAAAGAACGTTTCCTCGTGTAATCGCTTAAAACTGGGAGCACGCACACGCAGGTAGGAACATTTTATATTATCCGTGCACACTTGCCGGCTGAAAGTTGACGCACCAACTGTAACGCAATGGTGTAACTTGATACATAACGTGTATTTATGAGAAATATATTGAAGAAGCTGAATTTTTTAGCGGAAGAATAAGACATTTGTAAAGATTTGGGACCTTTATCTTCAGTCATTACCACCTACAGCCCGTAGCCATGTTTTCAATGATCTTAGAAAGTAAGTTTGTGATGTTGATGTGGAGCCTTGCTGGGGGGTGGGGGAGGGGGTGGATTGCTGTTATGGGAGGGGAAGGCATTTTTGGATTGTTAGGGGTATTGGTCACCAGTGTCCCGGTCTGTTCAGTCCATGTTCATTTTTGTGACAGTATGGGTTTAAAATTAATCAAAATGATTTGAACGTGAAAGTCCTCGCGCCCACATATGCGTGTTATGTGGCCGTCTGCTCGCTCTTTTAAAGTTACCATCCCTGTGAATGACAGGTGCCGAAACGAGAAACACGAAGCAGTAGTTTGGCAGCTTTGTGACGTTTCGTACCATTTTAAAATGACAGCACATCCTTTCCTACTACTCTGCTGTAAGTCAAGGTTGGGCGATCCTGGTCCTCGAGGTCCCGCTCACTGACCGACTTTTCTCAGAATATTCCCAGTGAATATGCATGAAACAGATTTGCATGCGCACTGCCTCGGTTGCAAGCAACTCTCTCTCATGCATATTCATGAGGGGGTATCCTGAAAACCTGGCTGGTTGGTGGCCCGCGAGGATCGGAGTGGATCACAAGTGTTGTTAAGCGTTTGATTATGAACTTGTGTAACCAGTTCCGCTGCCTTCTGTTATGCACTGTATACTTTTACATTTCCAATCATTATAGGCCTGGCACAGTGCATCCCATCTTACCCTCAGGATCGGGGAACCCCTTCACCAGTATGCAAGAGTATTATGGGATGATGTTATTACGGGAAAATCAAGCAAGCCAAGTTTGTGGAATGTGCCATTTTAAAGAAAGTCCTTTTTGCAAATAGGCAAAGCAAGCAATTCGGTTGTGGCTCGAGTACTGTGGCTCCAGATTTTCAGGACAGGCCGATCCAGTTCTGGTTTTACCCCAGTGCATGCAGGGACTTGTATACAAGTTAGCCGGATAACTTTCATCAGGGATGTTCAGTGGGATGTCATGCCACCGCTGTCATGGATCAGCCTGTCCTGAAAATCTGGAGCCAGTTGGCAACCCTAGTGGTTGCCATGTTAGTCATCCTGGACTCGCTCAAATAAAAGTCAATAAACAAACTGTAGATAACATTTTTATACCAGCAACTTAATGCATTTGTGATTGACTTTTGAGAGTTATGCGCCTTTCCTCAAGTCAATGCAGTGCATCCTTAGCTCATTCCCCAGTGACCTAACGAATGGGGCAAAGTTCTTGCGTTAATCACAGCCATTAAAAAAACCCAAAGTATCACCTCTAACTTGTTTCTTCAGCTGTGGGAACATGTTTTGCAGCCCTTTTGTCTGTCCCTTATCCTTCTGTCAGTTCACCATTCGCAGATGCAGTACTAGGCGCATTGCATGCTGAGATGTCCACACACCCCCCCTTTCCCCAGTTGGCTAAAGGGTGCCCTCAGTAGGAGATATCTCGGGGTAAAATTTAGGGCACGCGTTTCACTGTCAAGATTTAAGGCAGGCTTTTGAAACAAAACAAAAAAAAACAAAACCCAAAAACCCCACTGTGGATGAGTCATTGTGAGCGGCTGTCACCATAAAGCTGAAGTAACTATTAGGAGAGAGGACAGCGAGATTCACTTGAAAGCCCTTTGTTCTCCGGCTGTAATTTCCAAGCAGCGCTCCTGCTGTGCCAGCTGCGAGAGGGATGGGACCTTTCATGCCATAACACAGGCAGATAATAGCACGCGTGTCAGCACTGCAGCTCCCATGAAGTGGCTTTGAGCAGGTGACTCCTGCGCTCCAGGAAGAGACATGTAAAGGTCAATGTTCAAAGCCATTTGGACAGATAGAGTCACAAGTTATCCATCTAAAAACGGCAAGGCCTTGCTATATCCTGCCACTTCTACGGCTCGATCACAGGAGCTACGCTTCCACTGTAACCGCTCAGCGATGCCAGAGGCGCCGGGCCGGGGCTTACGGCAATTTTGGGCTGAAGATAAAATACATTTAAGGTATAGTGAGGGTGGGGGGAGGAGGAGGAGGGGGGGCCCTAGAGATAAAGAGACTTGGGGGAAAAAAAATGGGAACTGGGAATGGAAGGTTAGGGGAGGGCGGGGGAAGATTAGCACCTAACCCCTATATTTTTTGTTAATAATCTGATGCAGGGTGCTTTGGAGAGGGCCTGAGTGTGGGAAGGAGGAGAGGGACTGCAGGCCCAGGATCTGTTTTCTTTCTTTCTTTCTTTTTTTTTAAATACCTCGGCAGTGAAGCAGCTATAATCTTTTGCACATAGCCAGTTAAGTCTAAAGCTATCCGGCTGACCATAACCAAATAACTTTATACCTCACCGGCCACATGCAAAAGAATATCAGGTTATGTTTAAAGTATTCTGGCCACTGTTAGCCGGATAACTTTAATTGGGGATATTCAATGGGACGTTTATCCCACTGAATATCCAGGACAGGTTCGTGCAGTTAGTGTAGCTGGGTTTAAAAAAGGATTGGATAAGTTCTTGGAGAAGTCCATTAATGGCTATTAATTAAGTTGACTTAGAAAATAGTCTCTGCTATTACTAGCAACGGTAACATGGAATAGACTTAGTTTTTGGGCACTTGCCAGGTTCTTATGGCCTGGATTGGCCACTGTTGGAAACAGGATGCTGGGTTGATGGACCCTTGGTCTGACCCAGTATGGCATGTTCTTATGTTCTTAGTTATTATCCGGTTAACTTTAGCCAGATAACTTGTCCACTAACCGGCTTACTGGAAATATTTAGGATGGCAACACAAACGTAAAAAAATTGCATATAGGAACTCTTTGACTACTCAGCATCATCTGTCCCTACATCTCTTTGTCATGCGCATACAGTATCTGTTCTCTCCACTGCTGTCCATACCTGACCCAGGCACGTCCGGATGCCATTACAAGTCCTGGCGGGACCCTCTCTCTCCAGCGAGAGGCTTTTCCAGGCTTTGCCCTCTTCCTCTTCGAGTCGTGTGGTCCCGTACTTTATTCAACATTCAGGTCCTCGTTCTTTTCTCACCACCCGGATCTGTAGCATCTATAGAGCCATCAACGGTAGGGAGGCCCTTGTCCAAAATACCCAGCTTCTCCCTGCTCCCTGACGTTTGGGTTTTTAAACACGGTCTCTCCAGATTACCCGCGTCTCCACGGAAACCCGATGCGGTCATGCGACCGCCGTTATGGTTTCGACCGCCACTCGGTGCATGCAGGATACCCCAGCCTTCTTGAAAACCTACGGCAGTTGTACCGCCGCTGTTAGCGCTGCAATTGCCGCTCTGTGCGGCTCATCCTGGATAAGTCACAGTTTAACTATGGCAGCCCTACTACAACTCTACTAAACTGTGGTTAGGGTTTAATGAGGTCTGATGCAGTTGTGCCTCCCCCTCGCTGGCCGAGAAGGCTCATCACCCAGTAAAAGAGAAACATGGGAGTAACCTGCGCAGCTTGCTGGTCCTTTTCTGCTGTCCATACTGCGTTACTATGTTAGCCTGGGTTATTCTCTTTCAGGCCCTCCAAATTTCACATGCCTGAGCAAAGCCCCTCCCCCTCCTTCATTTCTCCCACTCGTCACCCCCCCCCCCCCCCCCCCCCGCACTGCCTGTTTCCTCATCAGCGCACACTACGTCTGTTTCAAGCGTGGTTAAATTCGGTCTTGGTTTGTTTGCCACTTCTTCTGCTGGTAAGCTATTCCAGGCATCTACCACTCTCACAGCGCAAAAAAATCATTTTTTTCATGCTTCCTTTTTATCTTTCTCCCTGCATCTTCCTGACCTTGGAATTTCCTTTTCAAATGGAAGATTTCACTTTTCCTCGCCTTACTAAAGCCTTTCAAATATTAGAAAGTTGCTGTCACACTGCCCTATCCTCGGTGAGTGCATTTTAAGCCTCTCTTTAGAGGGTGTGTGCTACAAAGTCTTGTATCGTTTTAGTAGCCCTTCTCCAAACCATCTGCATCCTCTCAATCTGTTTACTAAGATATGGTTTCCAGAACTGAACACAGTTCTCAGGGCAGGGACTTACAAGTGACCTGTACGGAGGCGATATTTTCTCCTTTTTCCTGCTGAAAACCCCTCTGCTTATGTATCCAAGCATATTGTTGACTTTTCCCATTGCTTTATTGCATTGAATGGCTACTTTGACGTTATCTGAGATGACTACGCCAAGATCTTTTCTTGTTTGATTGTTTCTTGTTCTTATCCTTCTAATTGGTAAGTGATTAATGAATTTTTGCAACCTAAAGCTCATTCTCTGGCCCCTGACCATTCTCCAAATTTTTTTTTTTCAGTCCTTTTCATAATTTCTACTGCTCCTGGCGGGTCCACTCTCTTATGGATTTTATATAATCTGCAAACAGGTTCCATAGAAATGTCTCTAATAAAGATACTGAAACAAAACCCTTTGTCAAAGTACCAAACCCTGGGGAATCCCATACTGGTCATGTTTCCTTTCTTATTTAGTTCTTTTATGTTATTATATATAATCTCAGAATGTTTTTACGATGCTTATATCTTACACCATTTGCGTTTAACTATGACATGTTATTCTGTTCATTGTATTTTCCTCCTTTCAGTTCAATGTAAGCCGGTATGATGTGCCTCACGAATGTCGGCAAAGAAAAGTCTATACATAAATAAATAAATAAATTTACCATCAGTCTCTGCCACTCAACCATTTCCTCACCGAGCTTACAACTTTCTGCTCTAGAACCCTGCTGCCCAGATTGCTGATCAGTCTGCTGTGTGACAAAATCCTTACTGAAGTCCAGAAAGAATGGAAACAGAGGTCATCATGGCCATAAAAGCCCACTTCCCTGACGTACTTGTTATGAATCGGCAGTAGCGTCCCTGTAACATTTCCGCCAGTGCATGCTGAATCATTGACTCGGTTCAACAGTTGGCCGTTCTTCGATCTAACTTACATCTGGCACGAGAGAGCAGAATCTTTATAAAAAGATCATATGTTTCTGTAGCATATCTACCCACAAAATGCCAGTGATGGATTTTTTGGGGTTTTTTTTTTAGAAAGGATAGGGGTTTCATCTGCTGTGGTACAGAGGCAAGGTCTTTGAAATTCAAAACATATTGTCAAGGCTAACCCGTTCTTGGCGCCAACAGTAGGGTGGCATCTTACCTTTGCTGTTGCCATCTGGTCCCCGAAGAATTGTGCATTCCTCAATGTTCCCAAAAGCCTCGAATAGCCTGCGTACATCGTCCTCTGACTGTTGTTTGTTCAGCATGCCCACAAAAAGTTTTCTGTCTTCTGGAACAAAATTAAGAGATGCTTACCATATTTTGGAGATAGTCGGAAACATCAAGACTTGGGCTGCCATAGAGACTAAAGGTCCCAAGTTATAACAGAGAACTATTTGTCATTTCTAGTACGCAAGCTCAAACTGTAACTGACACCACCAATTCCAGAATTAATAGCAAAAATATAACTTTGAAGTTGCTACTTTAAAACTTCCGCAGATGCTTTCCCTCTACAGACTAACCATGTAGGCAAGAATGTTACAAATTTATGCTTGTCTCTGGTCCAAATGAAACATGCGTGTATGATGTAATTAATTAAATTCATGACAATCTGGCCCAATGAGATCCAGTGTTTGTGTTGTAAGGTCAGTGATGCCATGCTTATCAACATGGCTGCTTCTAAGGGAGCCAGGAGACTTGCAAGAGGACTGCTACCGGATTTCAAACACATCATCATCAAACTTGCATTTTATGGAGCAGCAAGTAATAGTTTTCCCTATGCAAACTTGGGAGGTCCTATCTGGCACACACTTGTTGGTCCAGTTTCCACCTTGAATAAAGTTTACTGCAGCTCAGACAGAGAGGGAAGATATAAATTGTGCAGCATTAACTACAGTCATTTGATTAGTATTGTCTTAAGGCAAACAACCTTGTGAAAAGGTACATAAAAACAGTGCAGGACCCTAAAGTTTAATGTTGAGGAAGGGAAGTATGTGAGAGAGACCTACTGCAGCTGCTTTACTTGTTGGAACTAATGACCAGGAGCTGCTGGCTTGTGGTTCATGAAATAATACTGGCCTCTTAGTTCTTCACAAAAAAATAAACAGCAAGGATCACAGGGTTTTGTATTTCACAAATGTACAAATGTCTCACGCTCAACTACTGGAGCAGAATCCTGCCTCTCCTGCCGGCCAGAACTGGACATGCCGCAGGGCAGTAGCATGAGGTCTGGACTCATTTCATTCTGCTGAGGACATAAGAACATGTCATACTGGGTCAGACCAGGGGTCCATCAAGCCCAGCATCCTGTTTGCAACAGTGGCCAAGCCAAGTCCCACGGGAACAGAGGAGGACAAGAAAAGGGACTTGGTGGCCACAGAAGCACCACCTAAAATCATTAGAGATATCCTGTGACTTTGTATTGGAGACTTTGAGACTCACTATGTAATTCATCGGCAAGTCTGAGTCACAAGGAGTAATGTGTTTCTGTAAAATGGCTCCATTCAAATGTTCGAACTGAGGAAGGTTTGATGAGCCCGTATGGTAATACTGGCTATGCACCTTGTTTAGATGGAATCCTGATTACAGATGTTGTAGTTTTGCTCACTTGATACAGGAGCTAAGGGAGCCTACGATATACCAAGTTTTACTTCATATTATTCATGTCAATTCACTTTGGTATGCATAATTGATGACAATAATTTACACAGAGGCTGATATTCAATAAAAGCAGGCATCCTAAGTTTAGGTACCTAATTTAGTTTCATAAATCAAGTGCAATCAAACTTAGGATCTTAAATTATCAATTGAAAATTCACCTGAATGTAAGGCTCTATAAAATTTCCTCTTCTAAATGTAGGGCTGCTATTTGTTTTCCAAGATTTAGGCTCCTATGTTGGATGCCTGATGAAAATCAATGCCAAAGCATCTAACTTTTTTCCCTGCCTCGAGCAGAACAATATTCAAAAAAGAGCTGATCTTTTAAATGTAGGTCCCTAAAATTAGGTGTCCATTTTCAGTCAACTTAAGTGTCTAAGGTTTTAGCTGAAAATTCTCCTAAATTTAGCTTACCTAAAATTCAGAAAACTTATGTTAGGTCCTTAATGCTCAAAATAATGCACAATCACAACCTACTGTGCCATTGAGAGAAAGAGAGGAGAGAGAGTGAGAGAGAGACTCTGAATAGAAGGTAATATGTTACTCTCTTTTTATACCACTGGAAGAGAGAAGTACTTTTAACTTGGTGTGGGGTTTACATACAGTCAGAGGTAGGAACAACAAAGTTGACATAACTGAAGATTTTCTGTTGTTTGAAACGATGAAAGGTACAAGAGGAGTTGATTTGTACAATGCACTCTCTATCTAGACTGATTGAAGCTAGGTAGAGAGTGCATCAAGCTAGGTAGCGAGTACATTGTACAAATCAACTCCTCTTGTATTTTTCATTGACTCGAACCACAGAAAATCTTCAGTTATATCGACTCTGCTGTTCATACCTCTGACTGTGAATGTAAAACCAACCCCTAAACCTACCCCATCCCCAATCCCCATGCCAAGTTAAAAGTACCCCCTCTTACAGTGCTATAAATAGAGATTGACATAGAGAGGTCTCTCTCTCTCATGTATGATAATCTTTTCCCCATAGAAAGCAAAAAATAGCGCAGATGCAATAAATTTATCACCTGTTGTGGAAATTGCCTATGCGAAAGCAGGATCAGGGAAATGAGCCTAACCACATCGCTTTTTTGATCGCAGGCACTATTTTTACTGTATTTAAAGCATTTTGATAAATCCCAGGGGCAAGTTAGGTGTCTCGTGCTGAATATCAGCGCTATGCACCTAACATTTTTTCCCCTGGCCCAAGTCCACTCGTGTACCCTCCTACTATTTAAGGACCCAACGCTAGTCCATTTTCAAATGGGCCAATTCAGGAGCCTAACTCCTAGCTTTTGGAGTTACCTAGCAACACAGTAAACAACAGCAGATAAAGACCTAAAAAGCCCATCTGGTCTGCCCAGCAGTGATTTTATGCATAGTAGATCAAACTCCCACATGGAATCCAACTCCGAATCCCGTTGTGTCCCCTTCAGAGTTGCACCTGCCATTCTGTGCGGGTTTCCCCCATGCCTTCCAAGAAGCACCATGCAACAATCCCTCTTTTGCCTTGTGCTACAACAGTGGCTCAGGGAAGGTTGCTCAGTGCTTCATTACCATTCTCTTGCCACTAGGGATCCTCTGTGTTTATCCCATGCTTTTTTGAAGTCTACCACTGTCTTTGCAATCACTATCTCCTCCGAGAGGGCAGTTCAGGCGTCCATCACCATCAAAGTTACCTCCTGACACTGTTCCTGAATCCCCCCTCCCCTCCCCCTTAGAACATCATATTGTGACTCCTAGTTCTACAGCTTCCTTTTCATTGAAAAAGCTTGGCTTCCTGCACATATAGACATTTACATGTCTATATCATATCCCCCCCATCTCATGTGTATCAAATTGCTACTGAGCAGTCTGGAAGGGCCTTCTTGATCTTTTTCTGCCGTCATTTACTAAGCTACCATGTAACTCCAAAAGTTAGGAGTGTTCATTCTCTGAACATTGACCCCCCCCCCCCCCTAAGAACCTAACCTTTTGAAAATCAACCCCATAGTTACATTTTCCTTTTTCCAACAGGTCACCACAGCAACTTAGTAGATGCCGGCAGATAACGACCAGTTGGCTCACCCAGTCCGTCCACACCACTAAGGATGCCAGGCATAGGAGTTCGTCACTGAAATCACATTTTTTTTTTTCTTCTTCAGTGGATCATACTAGGTAAAATAATCATCCAGCTTCCCATGCCATATCCAGCACGCAAGTCCTTTTACCCTTCCCCCCTCAAATAAATCTGTACAATGTTAATTCAAGCAATGCTGGTTAAGTGAGTAGCTGAAAGTTACAAACTGAGTGGTGCATAGGGAATGAAATCACCAGGGGTCTCCGTGTGTTTTAGCTAGATTGATGCCAGCAATGTGCAAGGCCAAGGATAGTGTTTGGGCGGTCTGGGTACTTCTTGATAGAAAACAAGAAGGCAACCGAGTTTCCAGCCCCTGGGCCTTCTCGTGTTTCAAGCAGCGAGAGATATTGATAGGGAGGCTTCGGTTAGTGACAGCAGGGTGATCTTGCTGCAGGCTCCTTTCACGTTCATAGAGATTATTTCCGAAGTCTCAAACTCCCCCAGCTACCGTCAACCATTCCCCCAACAACGCTGAATGCATCGAATTAAAAAGACAGGCCAAGAGAAACACAGACAGGTCTCTCTTCCCAATGAAACAGGGATTAAATCACGCCATGCACTATCCGTATTGAAAGGCAAATTTCGCTTTTAATGGTAAGCAAAAGATAAAGGTGCCAGAGGACCTGAGGAAGAACAGGAAAGCTGCTAAAGATTGGAAAAAAAAAAAAGTCCAACAGGAAAATAAGCAGAGGTGCTAATTAAAGATAGCAATGGCCAGAAGGAAGCAGACAAATGGCCTTTCTGAAACAATAATGCTGCAAAAAAATGAGCAGGTGTTAGAGGGTGGAGAGAGCAGGGGAAGCAAGACACCTTCCACCTGTAACAGCGTCTTTTATACAAGAATACATTCTGCTCACACTGGATCTGGGTCATCTGAAGCAAATAAGTCACCCTGAATTTTAAGAGAGTTGTAGTGAGGGGTTCCCCCCCCCCCCCCCCCCATTTCATCTCAGAAATGTACATTATACATTTTAGTTTGCAATGGAATATAAGTCAGACAAACCTGCCTAGAAGGCTCCTATTACCCTCAATTTCTGAGAACATTTTGGTAGAATCTGACTGGGCTCCTGTTTTAATAAGGCACTAAATGCTAACCGGGGGATGTGTATTCATTTGAATCCAAATGGGATGAATGAGCTGCTTTTTGGTTTGGTTCATTGTAACTGAACCAAAATAATGAGGCACCCAAAAAAAAAAAATCCTTTTCGGTTTGTTTAGTTTGGTGCTTTTAAAGTCTCTGGGAGAAGCAAAGTAATGCATTTACTTTACGTCAAGTTAAACAGAGTGGAGCCAGTTGGGGATGGAACAAGGTAAAAGCAGGTCCAATCACGCTGAAGAATTTTTTCAGCCAGCCTATCCCAGCTGTATGCCAGGACTTCAACATTTTTTTGTAGGTGAAGATGAAACTATGAGCAGTAACTATTTTTTCAGTAGTTACCCCCTCCCCTGTTTTTTGTAATTTCCGTCCTATATTTTGATGTAAACCGATGTGATGTTTCGACTAAAGAAGACTCTTTAAATAAAATAAATAAATAAATAATCCCTCTGTTGGATCTCAGAGAGAGAAGGCAGAGGCTCTGAATCTCCTTGATTCAAAATTCAGAGTTGAAGAAAAGCTTATAAAAAAAGAATTTAGATTTAGAGGAGAGAGCAAGGCATGCTGTTATAATCACTGTCATTGTGTCCCAGCTATGGTTTGGACTGGTAGTTGCAGGAAAAACTATAATACCTATCTCAGAGGGTTATAGTGCATATATATCATCAAGGTAAGAGTAGTGCAACAGCAGATAGCATGTGCTGGTGTCTGCAGGCAAGATACTGACAGAGAGACTGATACTTTTTGCAACATGTGCAGGGTGTCCAGTGACTATCACAGGGAGTAGTGCAAAAGAGTCAGTGACAGCATTGTGCATGTGACTCTTGCACTGAGTTTAACTGAGTGTGCATAGCAAGCATCAGCAGTTCATTGTGCTCTGCAACAAAAGCGTCTGGTCTCCTGCGTGTGTCTGTCCTCACTAATTCAGGGAAAAGGTCAAGGCGGCGGTTATTTCAGCAAGCATTTGCTAACTAGAGAAGAGTGAAGCACAATAATCCAGGTGTAGTTTATGTACAGTATAAGTGTGACGTGAGACATTTTAATTATTTTAAACTGTGAGTATAATTTATGAACGTTATTCCCGTACTCCGCGTTAAACCTTGTGGAAAAGAAGTCGGAGTAAACAGTTAAATAAATAAACACCAGCCCCCCATAAAATCCAGAGAGGAGGGGATGTCACAAGACATAGCAAGTGGAAGATCAGTATTTTGCAGCATGAATTCACCGTCAGGAAGCCAACAGCAGGGGAAAGGAACTGGGCCCACCGTTCCAACAGTGGCAGGCCTAATCGTTTACAAAAACCATACCCATTAGTATTAGTTTCAGGAAGGTTGGTACTAGTTTGGGATCCTGTCGCCCACTCAAAGCAGCGGCAGAAGCAGGAAATCCACAAATAAAAAAAAAAAAAAAAAAGGGACAGGTCATCTGCCAAGCTTATGTTCTGGCCCCTTTCCCAACTGAGGTGGCAGGCCGGCAGCCCCCCCACTCCTACGTCAGCGGCAAGCCCCCACGTCACTGTCCCGAGGCCACCGGCAGGCAGCATCAAATGGGGGGGAGGGGCGACACAGCACATGGGAGTAATGGTGATTGCCCGGGATGGCAGGGGAAAAGAGGAAAAGGGGAATTAGATTCAGACAGCAACCATGAAGGATACTGAATTTGGCAGTCCGGGAAAACAAACATAGGGGAAACTTGCTGATGCGGCTGTTACCACCCTTAACCAATAAGCCTGAAACTCTTGATGCAAACCTAGCATTGCTCTCTGCTTCTACAGCAGAAGATAACGGGAAATTGGACTCAAACAGCAAGCAACAAGGGCCCTGACTTTGATGGTCCGGGAAACTGATAAGTATGGGGGCGACTTATATGGCACGACAGAAACTACCATGAGCTTGCTGGGCAGACTGGATGGGCCGTTGGTCCTTTTCTGCCCTCATTTCTATGTGTCTATGTCTCTATGTGCTACCCAGCTAAGTTTAAACCCGGAAGAGCCCTGCACAGCCACTGTTTTTATCCAGCGAACATAACGTATGAAACTCGTGGTCCTTTTGTGTATATTTACAAAAGGAAATCAATAGCTGTAGTTAAAGAAAACAATAAAACCAAATTTAAAAAAAACGTGCTTATATTCTGTATTTTGTTTTTTTTAAAGTACTTAGTGCAATTTCTTGCCAACTGGGCATGCCAAGCTCTTCTACTGTGACGCCAACACATATTTTAGGCAGCCTAATTTCCAACGCGATTAATAATAATTGTGAGCCCCTGGTACCGCCAAGGCCATGACATCTTCCTATCACCGTTTCCCCAGCAGTGAAGAGACTGCATGATTACAGCTCGTTCCACAGGGAAGCGATTAAAGATTCCATTTTAGCTAATTGGAAATTAGCTAATTATCTCCCCTACCTTTTGGAAAAAAAAACAAAACCCATTCTAAGCCTTGTAAATGGCAATGTTTGTGAAAATTAGGAGAAAGGGGTCGGGGGGAGCGAGAGCAGCAAAACAAACAGGATTGCCAGCGACCCAGGCGGAAAACCCCGGGGCTCGTTCCGGGGGGGGGGGGTTAGGAAAGTTCACCTTCCCCTCCTGGCAGGTAGAAATGCTACTCACCTCTGCAGGGGTGGTTTCCCTGCATGTGACCTCTATTTCTTTTACATATATTACCTTATTGAATACATTTACAGCAAGAACAGAAGGGCTGGGGTAGAGGGAGGCAGAAAAGGCCCTCGAGCAAGGAACGCGAGAACTGCGCTGATCTGCCCAGCTGTTGCACCTCTGGGCCCAGCTTCGCCGTCAGTGGCATACGACGGCTGACCGGCAAGGGGCGGTCTTCTCCGACCCGCACGTGTGGGGACCGTGCGGCCAGCGCTACCGATGGCATCTGGGGGAGGAATTCCGGGGGGGGCTCTGTCAGGAAACCCCCTCCTGAGCGGCTTTCCACGTTCTGCTAGATCCCCACTGCTCAGCGGCTGACCGAGCACGCCACAGCCTGACAGTGAGAAAAAAATAAACGCCTCCCTAGTGGGAGGCCAGTGCGGGCTCACTGGACCTGCTTATTATCCGACACGGTATAATCGCACATAGGTGCCTGCAATTCTTTTAATGACAGCAGAACAACGAGCCACAAGCATCTGACCAACTAGTTAAGGGTTGTCTTCAGATACAGTAAGAGAAGAGCGTCATCAATGGGCCAACATAAACAGAACTGCTGTTGATGAGAGAAGAAACTTTTTTTGTTTGTTCTCTTTGTTTGTTGTTGTTTGTTTTTTGTTTGTTTTTTTTAAATGGAAATATAAAACCTGGACCTGGCCGATGGGAAGACAACCCTGAAAACTAACAGAAGTGGGCCCCACGAAGGTGGGAGACTGGCAGTTGTGGGGGTTTTATTCCATAAACAGGCCTTGCAGGACAGACAAACCACACCTAAAATCCCAAAAGGAGGATGGATTGAGGCCATAGTGACTGGCAAACAGGCACACGCGACCCCCTTGCAAATCTCCGCCTTGTTGCTCCTACGATGGAGATCGGCACAGAGAAGCCCCAGGCTGATCCTTCTCTTGTGAGAAGATGCCATTGCGTTCTCACACCCGAACACAAATTACCCCTAAATCTGATCCTTGGAATTTGGACGGGAATGCGATCGCCACAAAATCATGCTGACTCTTTGGTTTCCCGTGACCCAGATGCAATCCATGAGCCCCCCCCCAAAAGGCCAAAGATAACTGGGACTGTACTGCCTCAGATGAAGCCATGATGTGGGCGTGCCCTGTGCTGCTGCAGACATGAGGCCCAGCATTCACAACATGGGCCATGCTGATGCCTGTTGACTCTAAATTGTCTCCCTCGCCGAGTCCCCTGAAATCTTTACCCCTGTGCTCAGAGCGGTGGGGCTTGGCCTGAGACATGTCTGGCAAAACCACGATACGTTTCTCTTGGGCGTGGCAGGCAGAGATGGAACTTGGCAAAAAGTATCACCAACCAACCCAAGCGATTCCAGCATCTGGACAGCGATACACCACAATCTTCTCAAGCTTGCTTGAGATGTGCTATCCATCACCCAACGGCCTCAAGTAAGGAAACACTCGGCACGCCCAGGCTGTGCGGATATGCCACAGTCGGGGCAAGGCACTTGGTAAATATGCACTGACGCCTACTCTTGTTCAAAAGACATCCACCAATCTGATGAAGCCAGGGATCCTCCAGGTCTCCTCTAGATGGCCTTAGTCTATGCCCTGAGGTTAGAGAGTCAGGCGGGGGCATAGTATTCTGAACGGCGCCTCCTCTTACTGGAATGGGGAGATCCTGGTTGTATAAGGGTGGGGGTTTGAGTTTAAAGAGTAATGGAACTGTTTGGTTTGTCGTCTTTTTTTGGAGGGGGTGGGGCCTCACATCCTAAGACCTTTAGAAAGGATCAAGGTTTTCCCTGCTCGGTGCATGCCCTGTCTGGGAGGGCCTGCCTTACAGTAAATTATCTAGGAAGTGATATTTTTATTTTTGAGAATCCCTGGTCCTGGCCGGTGAAGGGGGTAGGGCCCTGCCTCGAGAGATCAGGGTAGGGAAGACCTGTTGAACCCCTCTCCCTATCTTGGAGGGCCAGTGGTGACTCGCCAGCGGAGAGACTGAGAGGGAGATCTCCCCTGGAGTCCTTGTGACGATTCTGCGTTTTTTTTTTATACATTTTTCCTGAGTTGGGGGTGGACGTTTGAAGCCACTCTTCCTGACCCCAAGATCGGGGAAGTGAAGACCCGTTTTTTTTTTCCCCCAGCCGAGGTCCCTTTATCCAGAGAGGTTCTATTAAACAGTTTGGAGAGGAGAGCGAAAGGAGGGAGAGTTGTGACATCTGGAGACACCCCCCCCCCACTGGGTGTTCACCCCGAGACACAGGGCAGAGTAGGGTCCATAAGTGGCACCTTCTGAGGGTACCCGGATCACTTCTAAAAAGGTTCTGACCTGCTTATCATCTTGGGTGGAAAATAATTTGAGCAAAATGGAAAGATGAAATGCGTTTTTTTCCTAAAAAAAAAAAAAGACAAGCCCAGGAAGAAAGGCTCCTAACAGGCCACAGCTGTCGAGCGTGGTTTAGCAGAGCTGAAATGGCGACAGCGACAAAGTAAGAAACGTCAGACATGCCCAAAAAGCCCAAGGGAACTAGGAATGAGGGAAGAGAAGAAAGTCTGACTGAAAGAGCAATTAAAAATCCTAAAAACGGGACTTGAAAAATGACGGTTGCAGGGATCTCCCTCCTTCATCGTGCAGGGCAATAAAGGGATGAGCGGCAGATCCCATGCAGAGCCAGAGGTTTTCTTAAGAGAGCAGTGAGGCGAAGGTGATTCACTTTTAATTTCGATAACACTTTTTTCAGGTAATTGAGCTCTCTGAGTACTCATGAGACGCACATTAACGCTAGGACTGAAGCCCTAACAATTGCACTATTGCCCACAAGGCTCCAGCTTGTACCAATTCAACCACATTGTGTGTTAGAAAGCACTAGAAATGTTTTCCAGCGCCTTCTTCGGGAAGCCACACTTTTACTCTGCTTCCCCATATCCTTTAACGCACCAGACTTTGGTGGTATCACGCTCACTGCTTTTACAGTCGCAGATCTCCTGACACCTCCAACGGCTAGAACGTCACTTTAAGGCAGCCTCTCTCCTCCCCACACCCATTGCACTCAATAGAATGAATGATTTTTATCTTAGAAGTGGAGGCGTTCTAAGGGCGGGGCGACAACAGCAGGGCAGAACAGTCACGTGGCAGGGGAAATCCCGCCAGGAAAAGCAAGGGCCTGCGGCAGTGGCAGAGACCAGCGGCGCCACCGGCAATTCCTGGAGACGATGGCAAACAACAGGCCCGGCATTGCCGCCGGCAGTCCCAGAGCCGGCAGCCGAAGAATAGGTTCTGTGGTGCTGCCGGTGGCTGAAGAAGGGAGAGACTGGCCCTGTGAGAGTAAGTGCCGGTGTATGTGTGAGGGTGTGTGTATGAGAAGGGGTGTGTATAGAAGAGTGAGTGTGTGCAGAGGTGTACTAAGGAGGGGTGGTCCGCACTGGGTGGCAACAGGGGGAGGGGTGCCATTGCCAATTGGCAGGAGGGTCCTGCGGTGGCGTGGAACAGTGACATCATAGGGCAAACCCTGCCAGCAAAAGCAAGGACCTGCAGCAGTGGCAGATGCCAGCGGTGCTGCCGGCATTTCCCGGAGCCGGTGGCCGAAGAGGTCCTGCGGTGCCACCGCTGGCCGAAGAAGGGAGACACTGGTCCCGTGAGAGAAAGTGCCGGTGTGTTTGTGTAAATGAGGGTGTGTGTGTGTGTGTGTATATATATGAGAGGGTATGTGTATGGGGATGTGTATGTGTGTGTATATGAGGGTGTGTGTATGAGAGGATGTGTGGGCATGTATGAGAGGATGCATGTGTGTGTATCAGACGGTGCGGGTATAGAAGAGTGGGACAGGTACCATATCTCATGGATGGGACACCTAGCGGTCATAAAAATGAATATCTTTCCTCGAATGCTCTATTTACTACAGACCTTGCCTTTAGAAATACCGACCAAAACTATTGACAGATGGCAACGGAGACTACTCAAATTTTTATGGAAGGGGAAACGTCCCCATATAGCTAAAAAGATCCTTATGATGCTTAAAGCCCAGGGTGGTCTAGGATTGCCTAATCTGAGTTACTATCAGGGAGCTGCCCAATTGAAAGCTATTTTACATTGGCATAGGGTTAAGAATAAGAAACCTTGGGTGCTCCTAGAACAGGCTCTCATAGGGACGATGCCCCTTACTGCTATTTTGTGGCAACCTCGAGATTCATGGGATGGCGTTACAAGTCTCCCTCACACTGTCCAGCTATCTTTGAAAATCTGGGATAAATGGAAGAAACAGTTAGTGGGCCGGCAAACTTATTTTCTTAGCACCTTCCTATTCCATAATCAACATTTTAAGCCAGCTGAAACCTTGTTCTTCAGGAACTGGATAGTAAAGGGTATTACACACCTATCACATGTATATGAGCCTGGAGGTATGATCTCCTTTCGATTGCTTAGAGAATGGTACCATTTGGCTCCTATTGATGCTTTCCCTTATCTCCAACTGTGCCATTTTCTCACAAGTCAGGGTATTCTAGGGGAATTGGCACAGGGGATTCCATCATTTGAAGGCCTATGTAGGCAGGCTGATAAATTGCAAAAAATTATCTCCAGACTGTATATTTATTTATTTATTTATTTTATTTATAGGTTTTTATATACCGATAGCCGTTTGCACATCGTATCGGTTTACAGATAACTAAAACTTTTTGACAGTGTCATTATACAGAACTTTTGGCATATTTTGGTATATGCTTCTCTCGGAGGAATTTCAGCTAGAGTTCTCACATGTCAAGGCTTAGGAAGAGGATTTACAAGGCTCATGGACTGCAGAGGATTGGAAACATATATATACTCAATTAGGGAGGGGTCTTGTTTCTGCATTTCACATAGAAAATTCCTATAAACTATTTTTTCGTTGGTATATCACGCCAACTACCTTGTGTCATATGATCCCTGGCACTTCCTCTTATTGTTGGAAACTTTGTCAGTCCAAGGGTACATTTTTTCATCTCTGGTGGTCATGTCCTTCTATCCAATCACTATGGCAACAAGTGTCCCAATGGCTCACCACTATTTTAAAGGTTACTATTACTCTTGACCCCTCACAAGCGTTGTTGAATAAAGAGTCGACAGATTGTGATAAAATTCAAAATCGCTTTATTAAATATGTCACTACAGCTTCCAGGTGTGCTATTGCACAATATTGGAAAGATTCCCAAATCCCCTCTTTGCAATACATTCAATCACAGGTGATGGTTATGCACACATTAGGGAAAATCACTGCTTACAAACATAGAACCACTCTTCACTTTAATCGAATATGGAAGTGTTATGAATCATGGTTACTTGACAACTCCACAACTTGATACTATTACGTATTCCGTTTTGCTCTTATTGATCATATGCATCCACCCAGGTACCCATAGTCAGAGGGAGGGAGGGGTGGGGGGGGAATTAGGGATTGAAATTGAGATTGTGTTAATTAAGGTATTACAGTTTGAATTTCCATTGTCATTTATTATGAATGATGCTGTTTCTTTGTATTTGCAACAATTTTATTTACACATTGTCGGGGGTTACCGATGTATTGCTATGTTCTGCAAATTACTGACAGCACGCCGTGACCGCAGATGGTTGTACTTACTGTTTTTATGTAAACTTTTGACCATGGAATATTTTAAAGTTCTAATAAAAGTCATAAATTAAAAAAAAAAAGAAGCCTCTCTTGAGAGAGTACTGAAATACTGAAAATAGAGGTTATCAATTACCAGAGGCATACCTAGAGTATTTGGCACCTCCCTCCATATGTAATTTAAATATATCCTAAACATCGATAAAATATTTTAAAACAGCAGACACATAAACACCACCCAATAATTAAAACTATTAAGGATTCTAAAAATCTCCAACTCTCCATAACTGGTGTGAGACACACACACAAAGACACTTTCTCTGTACCTCTCTCACACACACACTTCCTCTGTGTCTCTCTCACACACAGACATGTTTCTTCTATGTCTCACACACACACACACACACACAGGCTTCCTCTATCTCTTTCTCTCTCTCTCTCTCTCACACGCACACATGCAGACAAAAACTGAACTGGAAACCACAAGCCAGGTTCTGTATGCAGTGCAACAATGGAAAACAGAAAATCACTATTCCTCAAAACGATACAATCAAGAAATATAAATCAATCAGAATGGTAAAACCATACTAAAAATACACATTTCAAAATATCTGATGAATAGAATAATATTCAATAATTAGAAGCTCCTGTACAAATTTTTACAAATGTCCTAAACATTGATAAAATATTTCAAAACAGCAGACATCAAATAACACCCAGTAATTAAAACTAATAAGGATTTAAAAAATCCCCTGCTCTCCATTCCTGTCACCCTGAGATTGTCGTGAACTGGGATATACACCACAGAGACACAAAATATATGCTCCCTCTGTCTCTTACACATATACATGTTTGGTGAGAGACAGAGGGAGCTTGAGTGCATGTGTGTGTGTCAGAACTTTATGTACATAAAAATTAGCTTATAAGCTCATAAATAACCTATTCCGTATTTTATAGAAGTTAAAAATTTGCATGAATTTTCATTTTCATGCATAGCAAAGGGGTGTTCTAGGGCAAAGCCAACACTTAAATACACAAACTACTATTTTAAGAGAACCGTGCGTACATTTGCCAACTTACTTGTGTATTTTTATACCTAATTATCTAGCATAAGTGATATTAAACATGTTTAATGTGTAGTACTGACTGGATAGGATATCTGGATGAACTAGGGGTGTTCAGTCTGAAGAACCAGGAAGGTTTTGAAGATCTGGAGAAGGACTGCGTGAACTGGTTCATTTTACTTATGCGCGCATGTTTACAATTTGGCTATTTTGCATGATCAAGTCCTACTTTACTTTTGCATGTAAAATATGCAGCCATATATTTTTAAAATAGGTAGGAAAAGTACATACATTCAGTGCATTGATATACGTGGTTTCAATGCATTGCATATACAGTGGACCCTTGACTTACGAACTCAATTCGTTCCAGAGGGCTGGTTGTAACTCATGTTGGTTGTAAGTCAAGACTATTTTTTCCATAAGAAATAATGGAAATACCCATAATGTGTTCCGAACCTCCCAAAGCACCCCTTACCTAACATTTTCATAATAAATAAGGGTTGTATAATGTGCGTAATTACCAGAAACACCTATGATTTTCCTAGTGTACTCACCAAAAAGTTATAAAATGTGCCGAGCCTACCAGAAACAACAATTTCATATTGTACCATTCAAGTTGACATCTTTGGCTTGCAGGAAGGGAGGAAGGGGAGGATTCCCCCCTCCCCACCGCCTCAGAGCACATTTCTGGCCCCCAAACACTCATTTCCCCCTCCCAGCATACTCATTCCTCCCCTCCTGATACCTTGCCGTAGCCAGCTGAGTGCTACCCTCCCTTTCTGCTGCTGCACAGAAGCTTCCTTGGTCACCAGTGATGCTGTTGCTTGCTGCACTGCTGTGCCGGGTCTGCCTATCTGCTCCTGTGAACATTTGCAGCTCTGGGTGCGCCTGAGATGGACAGGCCTCATCGGCAGCAGCAGCAGCCAATCACTGCAACAGCAGAGCAGAAGCCCCACCCACCAAGCCCAAAAAAACACGATTGACAGGAAAAAACGTCCAATTAGAAGCAACCGCATGCACGAGCGGATACACATGGCCTTGGCCGGCATTCAGGTTGTAAATCAAGACTTTGGTCGTAACTCAAAACTAAAATTTTGGTTGTAACCCAAGTTGCTCGTATGTCAAGCTGGTTGTAACTCGAGGGTCCACTGTATTCACGTGCAAACCGACAAACGCGCATATGTTGCGGGTATAAGTACGTGTATTTTACAAAACACGCATATATCATATGCGCAGGTTATGAATATATGCATAGATCCGCTCATGGCCATACACATGTGTATATGCCATTGTGGCATTTGTTTGAAAGTTATCCTCTTAGATTATTAGGATTTATTTATGCATTGAGGTCTGTAAAGGCTGAATGCAGTTTTTTTCTGTCTTGAGCCCTTTATCTCTGGTATAACATCAAACTACTAGCACCATAATTTAAAGGTAAGGCCCATTCAGAAGTAAAAGGCTCTCACATGCAAAGATATGGAACCATCTGATTGGCTGAATCCTTAACCAATGAATAGCTGCAAAAGAAATTTAACTGTAGAGTCAATACTTTTCCTTTTACATATGATCTATAGTCAGACTATTCATGCTTTTCAAACTAAGGAATCGCACGTAAAATGACTATATGTGCTCGTGGATTTTCGGCTCCTTAAAAATATGCTCATTAAGTTCACAACCTGCATTGGTTTGGCCGCATAAAAGATGCGTTCTCTGGGCTGTTTTGTACACTAAATCTGAATTTCTTTTTATATGCATAACTTTATGCCTCATTTTGCATAGACAGTTAACCACATTATCCTATATTCTAACTCAATGTGTGCATTTTTTTTTTTAATTTAAATTTCACCTTTCATGACACTTAAAAGTGGATTACATTCAGGTACTGTAGGTATTTATACTGTAGGTATTTATATGTAGGTATATATACTGCCCTTTGGAATACCTTACCACCTGATCTCAGACTTGAACCTTGCCTATTAACATTCAGAAAAAGGCTCAAGACTTGGCTATATAAACAAGCCTTTCCCGAAACTTATATCCAAGGAGAGATCCGACTGCAATCAAGCACTCCAGAGTCTATTATCCATTGAGAGACCTTACCGCACATTGTAAATAAATTCCATAAAAGAGACATTACTGCACAATGTAAATAATCTACCTCTGTAAAGATTTATATTTATTCTTATCTATTCCTGTCCTCTTCCTCCCCCAGTTTCAACAACCTTGTTATATTGTAACTTTTTTACTTCCTCTGCACTGGTTAAAAAAAAAAAAAAGGTTATTGCACCCCCCCTGTTAATTGTAAACCGGCATGATATGATTGCATCATGAATGCCGGTATAGAAAAGCTTTAAATAATAATAATAATAATATTTTCCTATTCCCAGAGGGCTTACAATCTAAAGGGATCATTCACTAAGCCACGTCAGGACATTTACTGCACAAAAAAAAAAAAATGCTGGGGTTTTTTTGGTGCAGTAAATGCCCTAACATGGAGATAACGTGAGGTATTTCAAATACCTATCATTATTTCAGCCCCGGCACTGTGCGCATATAAATGAGCCCCTTAGTTTGTACCTGAGGGAATGGAGGGTGACGTGACCTGCCTAAGGTCACGAGGAGCGGCAGTGGGATTTGAAGCCTGGCTGCCCTGGTTCTCAGCCCGCTGCTGTAATCCCTAAACTCGTCATTCCTTTGAGTTACACGTGACGCTTTGCAGTTAGGCATAATTAGTTACTGGAAACCTGCCCAAAGCATATCTATATCGAGACAATATTTTAAGACTGCTTTGAGGGGCATTTTGAGGCGCGCGTGGCGAGCAAGAGAAAAAAAAAAGAACACGTCCTTGCAACGCTTTTGAAATACATTGCACCGCGTGCATTTCTGCAGTCCATTTCTAAAAATGGCAGACCAATATGTTAGCCCGCCCTGCCGCTCAAACTTTGACCTCCGGTGACTGGCAGCAGATGTGGCACGACAAGAAAGGGGCAGCCTCTAGGTTTCTGAGGGCTTCATAAAGACATATTGAAATGGCTCCTCACAGTCACCTAAACCCAAGTTCCAGCCTCCTTTTACCTCTCTCTCTCTGTGTCTGTCTCTTTCTTTCCATTGCTACATCACCCCCTGTTTCTCCGGGTGAGGCACAGCCAGCCTGCCTAACTCTGTGATTAACTGGGATTCTCTGAAAAAAGAAAGGTCAGTGCGCAGCTGCCAATTATTAATCCCCCTTTCACTGTGCTTAAAAATTCCATTTACTTAAATAATAGGGGGGAAAAAATGAATTGTACGCCATGTCTAATTTAAATTCTGGCGTTGCCGGGCCCTGTTCGTTTTCCCTCTCTTGACGTCTGAATATATTCCTTTATTACCATTATTACAGCTTTCTGATTGCATTAAAATTCAGTCGCACGCCTCTCTCCCTATTTCCACTTGTCTTCTGCCAGTTTTGTTTTTTTTTTTTTTTTACTAATTTCTTTTTTTTTTCATTTTTATATTACACCGAATGTTATTAAAGATTTTCAGAAACACCGGGTCCTTTTTTTTCCTGCCTTGTTTGGAACTCACTGTTTCATAGTTCTTAGTCAAGAGGTTTAAAAAGCTGCTTGGCCATCCTTTTAACCTGGTCCTCCAGTGATAAAATGAGTTTTTTCCCCTCATTACTTAACGTGAAATTCCTCTATAATTTGCACCTCATACCTCCGCCCCATTTTTGACTCTGATTCCATGGATTTATTAAGCAAAGCATGGCTGGGCCTGACCACTACTCAACGTAGGGTCCTCCAAGGTTCACCAAGAAGTGCTAATGGTGACTCAGTAGGGGATGCTCCTCCCTTAGCTACAGAGTTTTCAAAAGCTTCATCAAAACATTTTTTTAGTAGGTTACATGAAAAAAATGCAGTAAAGATATTGGAATCCATCAAGATATTTGTAGCATGAAGAAAATAACCAGCAGCTTTCCCTTGCTATAACTCTTCCCCTATGTCTTCTACACCAATGGTAATCCACGCCAGCTTTTGATGCCAAGTGATGACATCAGGTCTGCATGGGACACATGCAACCAGTCACTGGCATTTAAGGGCATAACTGGGAGTGCTTGTCTTTCATAACGTCCCTGCTTGTGTCAACATGAGATACAGGGGAAAACACAATTCAAAAAAAATGATAATGCCATAAAGTTTTGGGGTTTTTTTTGCTATACTTGAACTTCCTGCAAGGTCTAGCGGGCCCTAATTTAGCCCAGACAAGTTCTCCGTTACTTAATTATAGCACAGTGATTGACCCATTCATAATTACAATTTGATAGGACATGCTGACAGGGCACTGAGAACTCAGTGTTAAATGCACAACCGATGGGAAATTCTTCACCAGTTAGTAGGGAGCTAGCCACCACCGTTTGGCTATATGTGTTCTACTCCCCTGTCAGTGCAGTGCCAAAGGATGAAGAGTGAAATTCAAGCCGAATATATTTCACGATACATCCTTTGACTATCTATCAGTATAAGGAGCCTGAAAATTCATGAACACATGCTAGGGAACCATACTGGACATGCCAAATCGAAATCAGAAACAGCGAGTCTGCACAAAGTTGTGCCAAGGTGTCAACATTGGTCATCATCTTTCTTTTTATCTACCTTATAAATGGCCTGTGACCGACGGCCTGCAAATGCGCAGTAGAGCGCAGCTCTACTGCGCATGTGCGGGCAAGGACGTCGGTCAGAAAAAAAAAATGGCGGTGGGGCCGCAGGAGCGGGAGGAGAAGCAGCGGCGCCGCGCGCGCGCGGTGCCGCTACTTCTCCTCCCCAGATCTGCCGGCAGATCTCGGGGGGGGTCACTGCCGCGCGCGGCGCCGCTGCTTCTCCTCCCGCTCCTGCCGGCAGATCTCGGGGGGGGGTGTCACTCCCGCGCGCGCGCGCGCGGTGCCGCTACTTCTCCTCCCCAGATCTGCCGGCAGATCTCGGGGGGGGGGGGGGGGGGTCACTGCCGCGCGCGGCGCCGCTACTTCTCCTCCCCAGATCTGCCGGCAGATCTCGGGGGGGTCACTGCCGCGCGCGCGCGCGGGAGTGACACCCCCCCCCCGGGATCTGCCGGCAGGAGCGGGAGGAGTTAGTGGAGCCGGGTGAGGGTTGTGGGAAGTCGCGCTTACGGCGCCGGGAGGAAATGGAGGCGGGTGAAGGGAGGGACTGAGTGGGAGGGAGAGAGAGGGGGACTGAGTGGGAGGGAGGGAGAGGGGGACTGAGTGAGTGGGAGGGAGGGAGAGGGGGACTGAGTGAGTGGGAGAGGGGGGAGGGAGGGACTGAGTGAGAGGAGTGGGTGGGGGAGGGGGGGGTGAAGAGTGAGGAGAGAGAATGAGGGGGAGGTGAGAGGGAGTGAGTGAGACTGAGTGGGAGGGAGGGACTGAGTGATAGGAGAGGGAGGGTGGGGAGGAGTGGGTGAGGGAGGGGGTGGTGAAGAGTGAGGGGAGAGAGAAAGAGGGGGAGGTGAGAGACAGAGGGATGTAGCCCGTTTTAACGGGCTTAACGGCTTGTAAACATATACCTTGATCAAAATTTCTAGTGGAACTCAGCAAGGGATGCTCATAATGCTAAATGCCAGTCAACAGAAATGAGATGGCCTATCTAGTCTGCTCATCCATACCAACTAACTCAGCTTTACAATCCCTAGCACATCCTCAGAGATCTGTGTTTATCACACTCTTTCTTGAATTCAGATACTGTTCTAATCTCGACCACTTCCACAGGGAGGCTGTTCCATGCACACACACACACACACCCGCTCTGTAAAGAAATATTTACTTAGATTACTCCTAAGTCCACCCCTTTCTCTCTCATCCCATGACCCCTCGTTCTAGAGCCATTGAAAAAGGCTCACCTCTTGTGCATGGACACCTTGGATGTATTTAAACATCTCTATCCTGTATCCCCTACCTCACCTATCCTCGAGAGTATGCATGCTCATATCTTTGTATGTCCCCATATGCTTTAGAATGAAAACCACTGATCATTTTAGTAACCACCCTTGGGACCAGTTTGTATCCTTTTGAAGATGCAATCTCCAGAATTGTATACAAAATTCCAAATGAGGTCTCACCAGGAACTTATACAAGGCAATATTTTCTGCTAACCATTCCTCTCTCTATGCAACCAAGCATCTTTCTGGCATTTGACTGTCGCTTTATCCACCTGCTTGGCCACCTTAAGGTCATCAGATACGATCACCACCAGATCCCGCTCTTCTTTCATGCTTAGAAAAATGTCACCCCCTATACTCTGTCTCTCCCTTGTGTTTTGCAGCCTACATGCATAACTCTCTGCATTTTTCAGAATGTAATCTTTGCTGCCAGATCCTAGACCATGCCTTGAGTTTCACTAGATCCCTCCTCACGTTTTCCACACCTTCCTGGCTGTCGACTCTGTTGTAAATTTTGATATCAACCACTAAAAGATAACCCTTTCCAAACAATCATTCCGCAGTGTTGCTCATGAAAATGTTGAAAAGAACCGGTCCAAGGACCACTTCCTGTGGCACGCAGCTAACAATACCTCCCTCCTCAGAGTGGACTCCATTTACCACTATCCTTGGTCACCTCTCACTCAAACTAGTTTCTAACCTATTGAGTCACTTTAGGACCCATAGCAAGTGCTCTCTTATTATATCTAAGTTACATATGTGGAGCCCTGTCAAAGGCCTTACTGAAAACAAGCACACGACATCTAGTGCTCTCTTCTGATCCAACTCTCTGGTCATCCAATCAAAGAAACTGATCAGATTATCTGACGAGATCTCCCTTCGGTAAAACCACGCTGCCTCGGATCTTGCAGTTCATTGGATTCCAGAAACTGCAGTTTCCTCTGCTTTAGCAGCGATTCCATTAATTTGCTCACCACAGAGGTCAGACTAGCCTCCTCCTTACTTCTTTTGTGAATAGGAACCACATCTGCTCATCTCCAGTCCTTCAGAATCATTCTGGACTCCAAAGATGCATTGAAAAGGTCAGCCAGCGGAGTTGCCAGAACTTTCCAAATTCCCTTAATACACTTGGATGTATCCCATATGACCCCATTGCTTTCTCAACTTTAAGTTTAGTTAGCGCCTCACACATACTTTTCTGAAAATCGATTAAGATTTACCTCTCTTCCAGTCTTATTTGTGTTTGTTTTATGTGGTCCTGTTCCAGGTCCTTCCACAGTGAACAGAAATATTTGTTAAGCAATTTTGCTTTTTCCTCGTCTGCCTCTACATATTCCTCCCCTTCATATCTGAATCTCACAATGCCACCTTTGCCCTTCCTCCTAGCTGCAAGGGAGCCTCACTGGGCCTCAAGCAGCTACTCCAACTCTCTGGTCAACCAAATGGAGAAGAAGAAAGACCCGTTGCATGTTCTTCAACCACATTTTATATGCTAGGGCTAACCAGTTCCAAAAAGCCAGGGACTGGCTAGGACTAGAGGAGAATCCCAGAATGCAACCTTGGAAAAAGAGGTCACATGGGAAAAATATTTGTGGCAGAGGCAGTGCCCTGCTACATTTACATTCCTGACTACTTTCTCAGCTTCCCATATCCTTTCCAGATATTGTTGCCTGTCTTCCTCTTTCTGTGATCTCATGTAGTTTAAAAGCGCTTTTTCCTTTACATTTTCAGCTACTTTTTTTGGAAAACCATAGGGGCCTTGTTTTCTTCTTTGTTTTATTTACTTTCCTAACAAAAAGGTTTGTTGCCTTTATAATATCTCCTTTGAGTTTTGCCCACTGCTCTTCTACTCCCTCTAGATTTTTCCCATTCATTTGACTCCTTGAGGTACTTCCCCATTTTATCAAAGTTCGTTTTCCTGAAGGTTAGACCCCTCACCTTTGAATGAAAAATTGCTCACCTTTGTCGTGCTGAGAAGAGAGGCAAAGATAAATGACAAATGTTTGAGCAAATAGCTAAACTGAAAAAATTATCTCGTCACTTTGTGCAGGAACTGAGATCGTCTCATCTGAAGCAGAGGTTCACCATGCAAGCCTAACTGTCTAAACCAAGTGAACCAGTCTGTTCAGAGCCCAAACGTTAGCCTGCATTGGCTGCAAGTGGACCCCCTTCTTCCTTGGCTTCCCCTGCACAGTAGCCACAGTCAGGGATGGAGGAGGTGGAAGGGGGTACGGTATTAAATATGGGATCCTGTATGCTTAGCTATCCAGGAGAACCAAACAGAAAGAAAACAAAAACTGACTTGATAAGGAGTGGTACTGTATAAATGGTCATACTTCGATGGCTGGCTGCTGGGTTAAATTCTTGCATGTGTAAGAATTTATCCCAACCAACAGCCTCTGTAGTAGTGGTAGCTATTTGTATCTTTACATGTTTGGGTGTAAGACGTGGTGCCGTGTACATGTGTGTGTGTGTGTGTTAGAGGTGGGATGGGTTTGGGGATCCAGTATGCTCATTTATCTTGGAGGGTAGAGAACCAAAGAGTCGGAAAACACAATTGACTGGGTGAGGAGTGATATCCTACAAATGGGCATGCTTCTATATTAGACAGCTAGGCTACATCTTTGCAACATAGACAGGAATTGTGCAGACTGGTTGAACCAAGTAGTCTTTTCCTGCTGTCGCCTACTTTGTTACAAGGCGTACAACAACTTTACCTATCTTGGAGAACCCAACATATGCACTGGCAAGTTAGATGTACCATGGGCCAAGAGAGACTTTGAGGAAAAGCTTGCCAGTGTGGCAAGAACTAATAATAAATACTTTTTCAAGTACATTCGAAGTCAAAAGTCTGTGAGGGAGTCAGTCGGGCCGCTAGATGACTGACGGGCAAAAGGAGTACTCAGGGAGGACAAGGAAATAGCAGAAAAATTGTAGGAATTCTTTGCCTTGATCTGAACAGAGGAGGCTGTCCGGAACACAATGGTGGAGTTTCTGAGCAACAAAAACAAATATTTGTGACAATGGAGGATGGAATAGGTCAGATTCCCAAACTAAAGAGTAACAAATCACCTGGACCGGATGACATCCACCTCAGTGTCCTAAAAGAACTAAAACATGAAATTGCTCACCTGTTACTAGTAATCTGTATCCTATCATTCAAAACAACCACGACTCCTGAAGACTGGAAGGTGGCCAGTGTGATGCAGATTTTTAAAAGGGGCTCCAGGGGTGATCCAGGAAACTGATGTCAGTGCCAGGAAAAATGGTAGAAGTCATTCATAAAAACAAAATCACTGTCCGTATAGATAGACATGGCTTAATGGGGAAGAGTCAACATGGTTTAGAAAGGAGAAGTATTCACTTATTAATCTTTTAGAATTTTTTGGAGATGTAAATAGACATGTAGATAGTGGGGAGACAGTAGATATAGTGTATTCGGATTTTCAGAAGGCATCTCACAAAGTCTCCCATGAAAGACTCCTCAGGAAATTACAAAGTCATGGGATAGGAGGCAGTGTCCTATTGTGGACTGGTAATTGGTTAAAAGGCCGGAAAGAGAGGGTAGGACTAAATCTCCAATTTTCCAAATGGAGAAAGGTCATTAGAGGAGTACCACAGGGTCCTGTGCTGTTTAACAGATTCATAAATGATCTGGAAAAGGGAAAGATGAGTGAGGTGATCAAATCTGCAGATGACACAAACATTTTCAAATTTGTTAAAATAGGGTCCTTTACAGGACCTTAGGGTTCTTTTGGACAATACGTTGAACTCTTCAGCTCGGTACATGGTGATGGTCAAAAAAGCAAACAGAATGATAGGAATGATCTCAAAAAGGAACAGAGAATAAAACGGAGGGAGGATAACTTTCAGATAACTACACGTGGTGGCATATATGCATGCATATGGCCGAATGTAGTTTTACCATAAAATGTTATAATCCATGCATATCACATACGTGCATATTATAAATACATGTAGTTTTACCCTGCAACATACTCACATATGTAGGTTTGTGCAAGAATACATGCAGTCCGTTGAATTCACATATATTAATGCATTGAAAGCACGTACTTTTCCTATTTTAAAAAATATATGCATGTATATTTTATGTGTGAAAGTAAAGTAGGTCTTACTTGCATAAGCCCTGCTATACAAACATAAGTAGGCCCATTTTTAAAACATTTGCACGTAAATGAAATTAACCAGTTTAACAATTAGTCCACCAGTTCACCCAGTCCTTCTCCAGGTCATCAAGACCTTCCTGGTTCTTCAGCCTGAACTTCCCCCGGACCTCCCACCCAGTCATAACTACACATTAATCACATTTAATATCATTTATGGTCAGGGCTTAATTTGCAGACGAAAGGGAAGTGGAACTATGGGCGAGGGAGGGGGGGGGGGGGAGATGGACAGTGGGCAGCTAGGATTAGCTGGCTGAATTTGAAAGCCCGCCCCAGGAATGCCTCTGATCCTTAGAGGAACCATCTTTTTGACGGGGTAGATGTAACCCAGCTAAAACCTGGCATGGCCCAGTAAATCTTTTGAATAATGACCCCACCACCACCACCGCCACGGAATCTCTAGGCCAGTTGCAGGGAGCCCACGGGAGTTTCTGGTTGGTGCAGCGCAGCAGCCACGGGCCTAGAGCTGGCCACAGCCTTTCAGCTGTCCACGCTGCAGCGAGCCCCAGTGCAACTGAACACTGCAGGATCCCAGAAGAAATCTGTAGCCCCAACCCCCTCCTCATCCAGCCGAATCTCTCTCTTTCATCTTGCACGTCCTACACTTTATGTCCTTACCTCGATTTACTGTTTCTTTCTGTGATAACCATTTTTTTTTTTTTTTGTATCAGAACAGTGCTGGAACTGAATTTTTCCTGGAAAGTAAAAGCGCAGGTACTGCGAACGCCGTTCGTGGGTGTTTTTGATCCATGCTTGATTTATGTGGCTGTCAAATGGCACCATGCTTTTGCTCTCTCACACCTCCTGCTGATTCCGGCTCTCCCTCCAGCATGACCGCTCTGCCGCCGATGGGAGGGGAAGGGTCTGGAACCCGGGTTCGCGGGTCATAACCCTTTGCTCTGCTGCCGTTCCGCTCCATTCGGCGCAGCCCCCACGGGTCAGCAGGCGAGAGCAAGTCTCTGCCATGAAACCCGAGCGCCTTCTTCAAACACCTTCCTTACTCCGAGTACTGTGCCGTGGCGCCTGGATCGCGACTTCCCCAGCTCCCTAACCACCGCGTGACAAAGCTCCCTGCCTGCACGACCCCTGGGGCAGGCACTAGGAGGCGCGACTGACTGCTTGCTTTCATCCACTGCCTCGCAGTTTTAAGCCCCCCTTCCCACTCCCATTCTCCCCCCCCCCTCTCACTTTCAGCAAGACCTCCAACGAGATGCCACACTTCTGTGCGCTCAAACTTTCTCTGTAAGCTCTTTGGGATAGGAACCTACCGCCGTGAGCACAGAAACGTCTCTGCGCAACTTTGGATACAGTAGGAGTAGACTAACGTAGCATAAATAATTCCAATACACCACGATAATGACATGTACGATCCACTGTAGCCCCCCCTTGTCATATTCCTCCAGCCTTTCATGCAGCCCCTGCCTGCCGGCGCGGGGCTGAGCTGCTTAGTATTAGTCAGAAGCAGTGCACCTTAAGGACCTAATTGAGATGAACTTTTTACGGCTGGAATTCCACCCACTTCATTCTCACCCTTTGAAAGGTTAGCATCATTTTCCTGCCTTCGTTGGCTTTAGCAGGTGCTGCGCCCTGCATACAGAAGAAGGGAGCTGTGATGTTTACAGCCGGCCAGAAGATAAACAAGTGGGGTTTTTTTCCCCCCAGCTTTTACAAAAACCCCGGCCAAACCGCACCTGCCTGGAGCCTTTACCCCCCACAGGGACCTGCTGGCGCCCCCTTTTATGCAAAAACCTTATAGGCAGACCCTGGCCCGTGATTCCAGGAGCGGTGCCGGAGATGGTAAAAAAAAACCCCACAAACATTAATCGCTTTACAGCTCTATGAGCCCTTAATTTTCTCCCACAGAGACGTCTAGCAATAGCGAAGAAGCAAAAAGAAGACAGGATGCTCATCCTGGGTAAGAGTTTTTTACTACAAGCCTGGCATAGAGCCAAAGAGCTGCAGCCTCAGAGCTATGTCAGGAACCTGAATGCAGCCACTGCTGGGCAGAAGATTTCAGCGTCTGGATAGTTTCCTGTGCCCAGGGTACGAGCTGCATCCTGTCACACTGTGGATCGGACTCCACGGCCCCTAAAGTGGCAACCGTGGTACTGAGGGGCAATGCCTCCGGCAGCACCATCACGCCATTGCTTATGACACTGAGGGGGGGGGGGGGGGGGGTCCCCAAGCTTCTGCAATAGTCAAAGCCTTTTGTAAAGCTGAGTCAGGAAGTCTTCCACGCTCTATCCCTGTTGGACTGGTTCATGGACAGAACCGGTTTTTATTTATTTTTTTTTTTGGCTTGAGGCTCGTCATCGCCTTCCGCAAGGCTCAAGATCCATCCGCTTATCTTCCCTTTCAAAAAAAGAAAATGTAAACTGGGAGGGGGCGTTGATGATAAATGCTCTCATATCCCGGACCCTGGGCCTGTCTCGGGGACCTCGGAAGACCAGGTCTGGGAATTACTGGTTAAAGGAATGCGGACCTAATCTCGAAAAATGAAGATAAGGACACATCTGGGCCTTGCTCACGGCTGAAGTGGTGGGGCCCGCCCCTTCTGCCGAGACTCTGTGGCTTCGGTCGGCTTTGGCTTCTCCCATTGATTCTCTTCGGGGGACCCTTGGGCAAGTCACTTCACCCTTTTGCCTCAAGGACAAACTTGGGGGGAGAAAAACCAACCCCCTTTGCCTGAACTGGGACACGCCCCTGAGCTCAGATTTAGTAAAAGGCCAGGAACTGAATCTCACATCCCAATCCTCCAGTCCATGCCTTTACCGCTTCCCTCCGGCTGCAGTTTGAATTGCAGGGAGGAAGAGGCAGCAGGGAAGGTAGGTTAGAAGCCCCTGCTGGCAGCCATCGCTTCTCCTGCTGCAGATCATAGGAGGAGGCTTGAGGTGGCACAAGATGAGGAGGGGGCGGAGTCATTTGTTACTTGGCCCCTCCTACTCCCATCTTCTCGTGCAGGATGTGACCCTGGGGCAGCCCATGATCTCACGCATCCCGAGAGCAGCCCACAGGGGGCGCCCCCAGCAAGCGCAGGTCCTCCTGCTGTTTTTGCTCTCCCATTGGGGGGGGGGGGGGTCGCACGAGTGGCCGCTAGAGGAGGGCTTAGCTTAGAGGGGAGAGCAGAGGGAGCCGTGGCCAGAGCCGGCGCGACGTAATCGGCTGAATTTTTTTTTTTTTGTAGGGGGAGGGGCACGGCCCCCCCGCTTCCGACGCCTATGCCCGGGAACTCAGAATGAATCAGACTTAACGTGCACACACGCCTGCTTTGAAAATTAGCCGGTGGAGCGGTACGTGCGCGCGCTTTTATGGCCGCTCGGGAGCGGGCGTAAACTTGCGCGCGCGCACTTAACTCGCACGTGATCAAAAATTCAAAACTAAGGGGGGAGGGGGAGAACTCTTTGCCTGCCGCGACTCCTCCCCCGGAAATGCCTCTTTCAAACGCGTGGAAAATCACTGCCGCTCGTATTTTAAACACACGCACTCCTCCCCCGCACGTAATGCTCTATAAGCCCATCTGCTTGCAGAAAAACACGTTTTACATGTGTCAGTGCTTCTGAAAATTACGCCCTTTACTTTTAGTACGCATTTTAAAACATTTTGTCTAAAAGGAGTCGAGTGACTGCGTTTAATATCGGAGGCAGTGCATGCAGTTAAAAAGAATCAAACTGCGCATCTTTTTGTGCCTGGCAGATTACCGAAAGCAGCTACATACAACAGAGATTATCGCCGCAGCACAGGGATCTTGCCCTGCAGACTGTACCCGGCCCTCACCAACCTGCTGCCACCGATTCGATTGGTTTCAGGGCCTTTCTAGCCCGTTACATACAAACTGGCCACCTCGTAGCCGCTGTTATCACTAAACCACTTGGGGGATAAGTGAGGCTGTAAGTGGCCCACTGCCCGAGCCCCGAGTGAGGAGGACGGGAGGAGATCTGACAGGGTCAGGACAAACGTGGTCAGACCCGCTCTGGTGACAGGGATGGGGAGAGGAAAGGCAGGTTCAAGGCCTTTGCTGCCTGGGACAGAGTCTGCAAGCCTCGCAGTGCCTGTCATGATGACGGTGGCGGGGAGGGAAGAGGGAGGAAAGCTCAGGCTCTCGCCCTTGCTGACACATGAGGCCACGGCACCAGTGGACCGATAATACGTAACTGCACGCTGCTTCATCGGCGATCTCTTCGTCTTCAGCACGGTATTATAACTTTGTGGGCATGTAACTTGCATTAAAGGACATGGAAAAAGTGAAGGAAAAAAGAATGAGTCTGTTGATATCTGTTTGGGGGGGGATGGAAAGAAAGAAAGTTTGCTTCCCTGCCTTGCGTGGGTCTGTCCCCTGCTATCCCCCTAATCTGCTGAAGTCTCAGCGTGAGCAGAATTCAGGAGTCCCCGAGTCTCTGCCTACGAGTGTAAAGTACGCACACGCTTCCCCTTTGAAAATTATCCCACCGATTCCCTCGTCTTCATTTCTTTGTAGAAGTATCTTTTTTTTTCTCCTCAAGCCTATCGATGTCGCAGATCAAGGTCTGGATCAGCTTGCTGGCAGGCCTCGGATGGACACTCTCTTCGTCTGGAGCACGAGACGGTTCCTGGCAGAGGGGAGGAAAGCCCTTGATTCAGCAGAGGACTGGGCAAACGCCCGGATGGATGCGTATTGTCTTTGTGAGCAGTCTGCAGGGCATTGACTGATGGGCCACGTATTCGCTTGGCGTGCAATCTTTGGATTCCATAAGTAAGTCCTGCATGAAGAGACGCTCCCCTGAACTGGTGAAGGGTTGCCTCGGATGCTGTGCAATCGCTCAGGGAGTACCTTTAATGGGCAAAGGCATCTCGCATGCACGAGTGCCCTTGTGGGCAAGCTGCCATGTATGGCAGCACTTGCGATGTCTTTGCGTTGGTTTGTCAGTCTCTGGGATGTGATGCTCTTCTGCACCATTGCGCAGTAGGCTTTAAGAACATCAGAACATAAGAAATTGCCATGCTGGGTCAGACCAAGGGTCCATCAAGCCCAGCATCCTGTTTCCAACAGAGGCCAAACCAGGCCACAAGAACCTGGCAATTACCCAAACACTAAGAAGATCCCATGGGTTTCACTGGTGCCTTTTGTGCAGATCAGCTTGTAGACGATCACTGAGATCCAGAAGGCCAGCATGATATAGTGTAGTCGTAACTTCTTGACGAACAGCTCCGTCTCCTTGTAGTGCACTCAGGGAGTCCGGTCCCAGGGCAGGGAGGTATCTGCCTTTTCCCAACCCAGCAGCGTCCAAGCTGGGAGGTGGTCGAGCCGGGATAAGAGATGCCCTGTGTGATCCTGATTGTTGTTCCTCAGGGTTGATTTGGATGCAGCCGCAGACAAAGAAGCTCCGAAACACGGCGGCAAGGTTGGAGACTCCCCTTTCTTCAGGTGCTCCTCGGATGGGACTGCACAGTCCATCGTGAAGAAGAAGACTACCCTGCTGATGGTCCAGGAAGCCATGACTGTGCTTCATAGTGTAGCCTGGGGACAGCTTCACTCCTGAGCAGCAGTACCATTTCTCTCAATGGAAAGTCTGCCATATCTCAGTTTCTGATTCACTTTTTGCAAGTTTCTCTTCCAAGCACTTCAGGGCTGCTTCATCTACGCTGAATGCAAAGCAGAAGCAAACCTCATGATGGTTGCTCATTAAATGCAGAGTTTATACTTGTGAGTGTGTGAGTGGGGGGGGGGGGGGGTAAATAATTCATTGACTTGTGAGTTACCTGAATGATCAGTGAGAACTCAGAATAAAACCTCTACCGGGCAATCGCGTTGCACTTAAACTGTCTGTCGATTGCCCTTTCCTTGAGTGCCATTTTGCTCTGCACTGGTGGCCTTCTCACAGATCCGCACTCTGACCCCGCAGGAAACCAGGTATTAACTGCAAAATTAACGCGTCAAAAGGAATTTATCAGGCTTTGACAGCTGCTAAATTGCAGTTCATTTACTTATTCCTGGGCCTGGATTTCAATTAATAGCCAATCATATACTCTTTTCTTCTCTTCCTTGGCTTTTTTTTTTTTTTTTTTTTCGGGTGTGCGGCAGGACAGAGGGCCAAGGAAGCAGCGTTGCTAACATATCAATGGGTCCACGGGCCTCCAGTCCTCCCAGTGCACATCAGTTAGAGTCGCTTGTTCTTTCATTCTGGATGGTCACGGAAAACGCCGCTGCCCGCTCTTGTCTGCGACCCAGGCAGAGCCCGCCATAGGCACTGCCTCTCATTCTGTGCCAACAGGAAATCTGAACCCATCCTGCTTTTCTAGCCCATGAAGACCAGAGCACATCTGATAAACAGTAAAAGTGGGGTTTGCCAGCTTGCAGGCTCCCGTTTTTTTGGTTTTTTTTCAGGACTGGCTGGTCCTTAGCCCTATTTTGCATGGGGAATCAATACAGAGACGCACGCAATGCGGGTAAAAACCAGGCCTGGGATCAGTCCTTCTGTCCTGAATAAAACGGAGCCCGCTGGCGTAAGGGAACGGGACTCTTTTGACAACACAGAGAAACTAGTTGCCTGCCAAGCCCACAGGACAGCGCGCATGCTGCGCAACAGGATTGGCCGCCACAGAGCGACCACGTAGCTCGGTGTGGACACAGTCCTGGCTGGACTCTCGCCGCATGCACAGGCAGGTGAGAGTCCAGCCACAGGCAGGCTCCCGTTTTTTTCCAAGGAGACGAGTCGCTGAATTGGTAAAAGGAAGGGCAGTTTGCCAAGCCGACAGTTGCTCTCCTTTCTCACGCGGGCTTCCATCCTCTCATCCTGCCCCCAACTGCACCCCCCACCCCCCTCCTACGTCCTTTCCCCACTGCAAAAATAGCACGTGGAAAGCGCGTGGGTGCTTTTAGCACGGGGCGTTTTGCGCGAGCTGATGTTTCCCTTGGAGATTCTTCCCACGAGCGTCCCCGTCAGGGCAGCCTTCTCGTGCATTTCATTTTCCCCCGTGTCTCGGGTTTCCCTGCTCAAGCCTTCACATTGGCGCGCGACGCAAAGCGGGGGGAAAAAAAGTCGCGCCCTGACGAACCCCGGCGCCTTCTATCTCGTTGTCGAGTCCCCCAACCGAACCCGTCCCTGAGTACGAGGGGAGCTTAAAAGCTTGGTCAGCTTCCACTTCAGAAGTCAGTGCGAAAGCCACGGGGACAGGAACAAAGAAGCCCTTTCTGTCGAAACTCTTCAAAGTACGGGAAGGAGAAAAAAAAAAGTTTGTTTCCCCCCCCCCCCTGTGAGAAACCAATCTCCTTCACATCAAAAAGACAGCCTGGAAGAGGCAGGGACCTGCTTTAACCCACTGTCAGTCAGCTGTCTACCTCACAGGCCGAGCTTCTCTGAAGTCGCTGGAAATCTCCCCCCTGGGGGGCCGCTGGGGATGGCTTCACCGTGACAGCACCCTGACAGCTGGGAGCTTTTCCAGGTCTCCTCCTCCGGCAGCAAAGCCAGGAAAATCCGGCAGAGGCTTTCACGGGAGAAAAAAACAAACAAACTGATGAATCAGTTTCCCCTGGAACAGGCCACCTTTTAAAAGGATGAGCCGGGCACGGATTCCTTGGCAGCTCTAGCAGGAGCAGGGATGGCACAGATGGGGAGGCTTCGGCCCTCCTGGCATTTCTGTGGGGGGAAAGGGCTCTGGGGGGCAGCGTAAAGGGTGCCAGCGAGTATTCTGCGGCCTGCAGCGCTCTGTGAGAGGCACGGGCCGAGCGCGTGGGAGGCTCCAGTCGAGGACCGGATGCAGGGGGGGGTGGGGGGTGCGCTGAACAGGGTGAAGGCTCCAGCAAAACCCGGGGAGTGGAATGGAGGGGGTGGACGAGAGAGTGACGCGTTAAAGATGCCTGGAGCTTCCGGCAGGACGGCGGAGGCAGGGAAACCGCGTCAGGTCTTCCTCTGTGGGGAACACAGTTTTTAAGGCCCTCGGTGGGGGGGAGGGGGTATCTTCTGCACGCCGGTCAGTCTCACACACACAAAAATCTATCTTCACGCGCAGCTTGTTGTCCAAAATAGCCTTTAGTCAAAAGAAATTGGTGGCAAAACACCGATATTCTAACAAAATTTCACAGCACAAAAAAAAGCCCCCCACATCACCACAATCTCTTTCCTTCTCTCCTGAAAACAGGTCAGCACTGTGGGAAATGTACCCTCCTCCACCACCCTGGGCCCTCCCAATAGCTGTTTGGCAGATATAATCTGTTTCTTCAATAAGAACATAAGAAAATGCCATACTGGGTCAGACCAAGGGTCCATCAAGCCCAGCATCCTGTTTCCAACAGTGGCCAATCCAGGCCATAAGAACCTGGCAAGTACCCAAAAACTAAGTCTATTCCATGTAACCATTGCTAATGGCAGTGGCTATTCTCTAAGTGAACTTAATAGCAGGTAATGGACTTCTCCTCCAAGAACTTATCCAATCCTTTTTTAAACACAGCTATACTAACTGCACGAACCACATTCTCTGGCAACAAATTCCAGAGTTTAATTGTGCGTTGAGTAAAAAAGAACTTTCTCCGATTAGTTTTAAATGTGCCCCATGCTAACTTCATGGAGTGTCCCCTAGTCTTTCTACTATCCGAAAGAGTAAATAACCGATTCACATCTACCCGTTCTAGACCTCTCATGATTTTAAACACCTCTATCATATCCCCCCTCAGTCGTCTCTTCTCCAAGCTGAAAAGTCCTAACCTCTTTAGTCTTTCCTCATAGGGGAGTTGTTCCATTCCCCTTATCATTTTGGTAGCCCTTCTCTGTACCTTCTCCATTGCAATTATATCTTTTTTTAGATGCGGCGACCAGAATTGTACACAGTATTCAAGGTGCGGTCTCACCATGGAGCGATACAGAGGCATTATGACATTTTCCGTTTTATTCACCATTCCCTTTCTAATAATTCCCAACATTCTGTTTGCTTTTTTGACTGCCGCAGCACACTGAGCCGACGATTTCAATGTGTTATCCACTATGACGCCTAGATCTCTTTCTTGGGTTGTAGCACCTAATATGGAACCCAACATCGTGAAATTATAGCATGGGTTATTTTTCTCTATATGCATCACCTTGCACTTATCCACATTAAATTTCATCTGCCATTTGGATGCCCAATTTTCCAGTCTCACAAGGTCTTCCTGCAATTTATCACAATCTGCTTGTGATTTAACTACTCTGCACAATTTTGTGTCATCTGCAAATTTGATTATCTCACTCGTCGTATTTCTTTCCAGATCATTTATAAATATATTGAACAGTAAGGGTCCCAATACAGATCCCTGAGGCACTCCACTGTCCAGTCCCTTCCACTGAGAAAATTGTCCATTTAATCCTACTCTCTGTTTCCTGTCTTTTAGCCAGTTTGCAATCCACGAAAGGACATCGCCACCTATCCCATGACTTTTTACTTTTCCTAGAAGCCTCTCTCCGAACCATGTCCTTTCCTCTTCCTGTGATCCTTGGGCTGATTTTAGCTAAATCAGTCTTTGACGCTCATGACTTTCCCAGGCAGGTTGTCCTTTCTCTTGGTCCACCAAACTCTGCTAGAACTTCTCGCTCTCTCTCTCTCTCTCCTCTGAACTCCCAGGAACCCCCACCCCAAAACGCTGCTCCTCTTAAAGCTCTCAGGGACTAATGCAGCGGGAGCCAGGCCCTAGGGAGCCCCCTCCATGGGAAAGGGCTCAGGACAACACTTAGGACTCTAGGGCTCACTCCACCTTCAGGAAGGCTCCACCTACTCACCCAGGAGCAGGGGTTTCTATGCCACTGTTTTACCCCTCCTCAACACCCTGACACTGGTCTGACATCACCAACAGACGAGGTCAGGTGAGACCCCTGTCATACTGAGGGCACTCAGACCAGCTGAAGCCACATTCTGCATGCTTGTAAAGGGCAAGGCCATTTTCTGAGGGGCATAAAATGGCACCCACACACACACACTTCTATAACTTCGCTAAAATCTGTCCCTTTCTGAGCACGCTACGAAAACTCTCCTGTCACCTCCCACTACCCATGCTACTCACCTCCCGCCCCGGACTAATGCAACTTGTTCTTTGCTGGTCTCCCACTGAGCCGTCTTTCTTCACTGCAAGCTATTCAAAACTCAGCTGCACAACCTGTCTTTCTTCAGTGTTGCTAAGACCAAGCGACCCCCTCTTCTTACGTCACTGACCGTTGGCTCCCTGTCCCCTTCCGCGTACAATTCATGCTTCCTCTTACTTGCCTATGAATTCATTCACTCTACGGCTCCTCGTTACCTGTCTTCTCTCTCTCCCTACACCCTTCCTCTTGAACTCTGGTGATCTGCGTGTCGCTCTTATCGGTGCCCTCCTCCTGCTCCCACTGCCATCTGCTGACTGTGCCTTCCACCTGGAAAGAGGCTTCCCCAGTTTGCGCGTCCTGCTCCTCTCTGACCGTATTCAGATCCACCTTAGAAAAACTCACCTTTTCAAAACTGCTTTTAAATCCTAAGTTCTCCTCTATAATACACTTCTTACAGATTCTAGTTTGTCTTGACTAGAGCAGTAAATATCTCTTTGTGTATCTGCACAGCACTGCATAGGTCTAGTGCCGATTTAAAAATGATAAATAGCAGCAGGAGTATAGTAGTAGTAGTTGTAGGAATGAGTATTCTGGTGCCTCCAACACGAAATGAAGGTGCAAAAAAGGCTGGCGACATGTGGGGGACTCCGGAGATTTGGAGGATGTGCTCTTACAATGGAGGATGCACTCTTACAATGGAGGATGCGCTCTTACAATGGAGGGTGCGCTCTTACAATGGAGGATGTGCTCTTACAATGGATGATGCGCTCTTACAATGGAGGGTGGCGCTCTTACAATGGAAGGTGCACTCTTACAATGGAAGGTGCGCTCTTACAATGGAGGGTGGCGCTCTTACAGTGGAGGGTGTGCTCTTACAATGGAGGGTGTGCTCTTACAATGGAGGGTGTGCTCTTACAATGGAGGGTGGTGCTCTTACAACGGAGGGTGCGCTCTTACAATGGAGGGTGGCGCTCTTACAATGGAGGGTGACGCTCTTACAACGGAGGATGGCGCTCTTACAACGGAGGGTGCGCTCTTACAATGGAGGGTGGCACTCTTACAATGGAAGGTGCGCTCTTACAATGGAGGGTGGCGCTCTTACAACGGAAAGTGCACTCTTACAACGGAGGGTGGCGCTCTTACAACGGAGGGTGTGCTCTTACAACGGAGGGAGTGCTCTTACAACGGAGGGTGCGCTCTTACAACGGAGGATGTGCTCTTACAACGGAGGGTGTGCTCTTACAATGGAGGGTGGCGCTCTTACAATGGAGGGTGTGCTCTTACAATGGAGGTTGGTGCTCTTACAATGGAGGGTGTGCTCTTACAACGGAGGGTGTGCTCTTACAATGGAGGGTGGCGCTCTTACAATGGAGGGTGTGCTCTTACAACGGAGGGTGTGCTCTTACAATGGAGGGTGTGCTCTTACAATGGAGGGTGTGCTCTTACAATGGAGGTTGGTGCTCTTACAATGGAGGATGTGCTCTTACAATGGAGGTTGGTGCTCTTACAATGGAAGCTTCAAAGGGCACAGAGCCGAACGGTGAATTCGGGAGAAAGCAAGATTTGGCTCAGGTCAATTCCGGAGCTTTTTTATTGTTGTTGTTGTCATCTTAGCAACCTTTGCAGCACATGGCAGTGGATCAGTTTAGTAGGTAAACTGCTTGGATCGTTGTATACCGGTACTTCTGGTACATCAAATACTATAAAACCTAAACCTGTAGTGCTGAATCTATACTGAAGTGTGTTTACCCATCAAGCAGCTGTTACACCAGTTTAGAGGTGGCGTGATTACGTGTGGTTGAAGGGTAAAATGAGTTTGGAGCTTGGTCTCTGGCAGTCATGGGCATATTTTGTCTCTAAGAGCTGAGAAATCTGGGTTTTGGGGTGAATCGGAGCCTAATGGTTAATCCAGCTAAGAAAAAAGAAAAGACAATGTTCTGAGTCTTAAATGTTAATGTTTCCAAAACGTTTAGGAGGTCATTTTCAAAAGGATTTTACATGCAAAAAAAACCTGGGATTTAGGTGGGAAAACGGGCTTTTGAAAATGATTGCTTTTACGCGCGTTAACTCCTTTGAAAATTCACTCCTTATCCTGTACTGAAAGACCAAGTCATGAACAGAGCACAAAGTTACATTAAAACGAGGCACATGGGCAAGACAATCCTGCAAAAAAAAAAAAAAGGGAATTGGGAAGCAGATTGCTGGCCTAGTGCTGAGAGCATGGTGGAGAAATGGAGGAAGAGGGTCCCTGGACTGGGAACCTCGGAAAAGTCCTGCAGTCACGCGGGGGGGGGGGGGGGGGGGGGAGCACCTGGTGAAGAAGCGACACCCGAAGCAGCTCAGCGGGTTCTCTCTTCTTCTGCGTTCCCCCCCCCCTCCCACGCCCCCGGAAACGGGAAGTCACCGTGGGAACTCGCCGTGACCACCGGCCCGGGTATGCAAGCCCCCCCCTCCCCGAGGGATAACGCCGGAGGACGGCTCTGTGATGCGAGATGAAGCAGGGGAGAGATGGGAAAATAAAACGGGGGGGGGGGGCGCACATGAGGACCACGGTCTGCTCGGTTCCCATTCCTGGCGCGGTGCCGTGGAGCCCCCCCCGTGGATCCAGCTTAGGTTACATTAAAAGTGGTTGCCTAGCCTGGCCGCGTTTGCTAAAGCAATGGTTGTGGCTTTCCCGACACTGAAAGATGTCCATTTCTTTATGTCAAATCCGTCCTAGCGACCGTGCTCGTGTTGTCTTCTATCTGGGTGGTCCCGCCGGACAGCTGTACAGCTCAGTGATGCCAAATACGGAAACCGAATTTGAGAATGGGAAGCACGGGGAAGGCTCAGCTTTAAAATCTTTAACTTCCAATGCCACAGGGGGAAAAAAAAACAAAACAAAAGGCCAGAAAAAAATCTTGCCCAGAAAAAAAAAAAAATGCTGCAGGACTTTTGTCCCCACCTTTAAATTAAACCTCTCTCAGTGCTTTCTGCACAAGGTTGTGCTTGCTTGACGATTTTTATTTTTCAGTTCCTGTGAATTATTTTCTCTTTCCAGAAGCAAATCGAAGCCTTGACCAAAAGATGCGCGATTTCAAACTGTGCACACGGCCGACTTAGGACATTTTTTTTTTACAGTGGCCGCCTGCTCAGAATGTAGGAGATCAGGAGAGGAAGCTGCAGGAAGGGAAAGGAAGTAGCAGTTCTACAACGTCACAGTAGGGGTCACTGCGAGGTTACATACTGGGAGATCAGTACTACCCTGCTTAAGGTTAAATAGTAAGAGGCTGTGAGACCCCAGAGGGTCGATATTCAAAGGTTATTTATCCGGATAACTTTTGAGCATCCAGATAAATACTGACGTTTGAATATTGGCAGCATTTATCCACCTAAATTTTAGCTGTTTAAAGTCACTTTTCAACTAGAAATTAGCTGAACAGGTTGGGGTGTTCGGCGGTGGGAACAGGTTGGTTGGGAAACGTAACCTGGCTAACCGTGATATTTGGAGTTAAAAAGAACCAAGCCTTGTGGGCTTGGCGGCCTCATCCCTCAACCCCTACCCCAGTGGCAAAAAAGAGAAAAAAAACGGGGCCTGTCAATCTGAGCCCTTCCCAGCCTTCCAAACCTCTTCTAAGGGAATCAATGTAATAGTTTTGGGTACGTTCACCAGCCCCCTGCCATCTCGGGTTGCTTTGACCTCCCCCTCCCCCCTCCTCATCCCTCCCCCAGGACCCTGTCACATCCCTTTCTGTCACTGGCAGCGTGATAGGCCCATACCGCTCCGGCGGCCTCCAGGACTGAGCTGACGGTTTCCCCTCGGACCGAGGCCACAGCTGCATCCGGGGACGACAGCTGGCTTCCCCGGGCCTTTCACGGGGGGAGGGGGGGGGGGCCTCGAGGTTAGGGCTCCCAGCCGGTTCAGGGCGTCGATGGAAAACTGCCGGATCCAAAAGCGGGAGCAGAAATAAATAACCAGCGCCGCTCCTAACCCATCCACCTGCACCCCCCAGCACCTCTACATTATACCAAACAAGGGAGCATCGGCCACCAAACGTCCTCCACTGAAGATGATCCAAGTTTTACCCCACCCCTTTCGGTCATTTTGTCAAACTAGAAAAGCAAATTAATCAAATCAGAGGAAAACATTCCCCGCAGGAAGGGAGAGCGGACTAAATATGCCAACTAAGATATGGCCATCTTGCACAACCCCCCCCCCCCCCCCCCCAGTAGAATTTGAATTCTTTTCAACTGGAAATTATGCTTCTGCTTCTCGAACGCCAGTGCAACGGCACCCAGCTTCCACTAAGGGTACAAGTGCCCCCTGCGGGTTTCATCTCTAGGATACGTCGTCTAATAGAAGAAACAGAGAAGATGCCAGCAGAGGAGGACAGCTCGGCCCGGCTAGTCTGCCCGTGGTACCTGCTCTTCTTCGCTGCTACAGGCCCTGCTTGAGCTGTAGCTTTTTACCCCTTCTTTTGCCTATCGCTGAAGGACCTTTGTGATTGTGCTGAGCTTGCGAGAGGTTCTGACGCTCCAGCTCCAAGCATCCACCAGCTGAGGGGGGGGGGGGGGGGGAGCTGTCTCACATTCCTTTGGACTCTCCCTTCCTCCAAGCTTCCTGTGATGACCCTCGACCTTGAACTTTTTGGTCTCCAGCACGTGCCACCTTCTGGCACCTTCTTGCAGCCTGCCGGATATTTGACCGTTCTTTTATGATGTTACAAGCGGCGTGCTAATACTGCAAGCTAAATAAATCAGATTAAAAACTTGCCGTATAGCAAACAAACATATATCAGGAGAGGGAGACTGGGTTGAAAGGAGAGGGAATGCCCACAGAAGGCGTGTTCCCCATCGAATGTGTGGGGGCAAGGGACACTTTGGGAACGAGAGAGAGGTGAAAACGTTTTTCCCAGATTCCTCTGAAAAATGAGCGTTAACAAAAGCTCTCAGCCTGTCTCGAAAACAATGTCTGAATCTGAAGCTGGCTTTCTTCTGAGAGACCAGCAGAATGTGGTGAGGAAGTGAAAAAGCCACTTTTGATAATAAAGGCTGATGGAGCAGAGCGATACGAACCGAGGGACTGTAAGTCAATAAGTAGGTTCAGTATTGGCTTAGTAGAAAATTACTGAGATAAGAAAGGGTTTGATTTTTTTTTTTGTGCCATTTGTACTTCTGCTTGTCAAGTAGAAGAAACGAAATCCCCCCGGCATGCTGGCAGAGGAGACCGAGCACCAGGTGCGATGATAAGTTAGGCGGTCAGGGGGTCAGATAAAACGCACACGCGGAGCAGAACGCATGTTCGTTTGTTCAGTCCTTTATAGCAAAAGCCACCTCCCGCCTCACCAGTCAGCTTGGGCAGAAGTCGAACACTTTTCCAGATTGCTTTAGGACGAAAATATGAAGCCCGGAGGCGGCGCTAATTTGAAATGTGTTTCCACCAGTGGCGTAACTCGCAGGTGTATTACAGGATGCGAAACAAGAGAGGGTTTGTGATAAAGCTGTGGGCTTTTATTTTTTTGTTTTGAAAACTATGGTTTTACTAACACATTTAGTTAAGAAGGAAATTGTATTTACACGTGTTGAGGCTCACACTTTGCTGTTACTTTTAGTTTCCCGTTCAGAAATGGGACAGTCCAAGCCTCACCCCTCCCCAAACACTGAAAACATGAGCATCCCAAAGGAAATGACGTTAGATAGCAACGCACTACATTTTAAAGTCAACATGTTTGCAGGTCATCCGCAAAAGATATAGTTTATATGCCTTCCGTGTCTTGTGCCTGATTTCAAAGGTCTCTAAGTGTAGGGACATTCAGTTTCATTTTTTTTTCCTGGAATTTATCAGTGCGATCAGAAAGGATATTTACCTGTCATTTTAAGAAATCAATTTTTCCATTGGTTTCTCCAGTTCTTTGGATTGTTTTTTTTTTTGTTCTGTAACAAAATACTAATCAATTCCTGAGTAAAAATAAAATACAAACTGAAAATGAAGGTCCCTTCTAATAGGGTACTAATACTCATCCTCTTTCAATTAATCCAAATTTACTGGTACTATTTTTTTATTTATTTTTTTTGCAGTTCATTTATGACGCTCTCCAGCAATTTTCTAAATCCCTGGATGTCAGAAATGACTTCATCTGGAATGGGATCTGATGGGCTCATGCAGAGACATGGGACGCTATTTGTGATGTCCCCGTCAGGATGGACCGATCAGATGGCACAGAACAGGAGGAAAATTACGACCCGCTTAACATGGTCGCTCCCAGGCGTGCAGGGAAATCACTGAGGAGAAGCTTAAAGTGACTTAAAAGAAAAAAAAAAAGTCTGAAGAACAGTTTTAAATGGCACAGAATTACTATTATTGTTTTACAAGGTGGTACATTTTTACAATGCTGCTCTGTACGCAGAAGGTGCGACTTTTGAAAATGAAAGCCTTACGTCTGGGGTTGCTGGAATCTAAAGGTCTCGGGTTTCCCAGCATGGTAAGTAAGCTCAGAGGATCCGGTTCTTGTACTTAGAGCTGCTTCAGTACCTCAGCTTCTGATTCTCCAGACTCTGCTAATATCAGGGTTCATTTAACACAATGACCATTTGGTCAGTTAGGTTTTCAGGACATTCACAATGAATATTCATGACACAGATTTGCATACCATGGAGACAATGGATGCAAATCCGTATCGTGTGTATATATCCACTGTGGGCAGCCCGAAGGGCGGACTGGCCAGTGGTTTCCGAGGACTGGAATTAAAAATCCACCGATTTAGCGCACATTGGGAGCTGTTAGTAACACGGTGCAAATCTACCATGAGTGAACGTAGCACTGCAGAAGGGAAAAGAAAGGACTAGAGATGGAGCAGGTAGACATCAAGCAGATATTTGAACAGAAGGAGAGTTGTGGAGAGGCTCCCAAATTTGTGTTCCTTCCAGGTCCAGCGGTAAAAATATTTTGGCTGGTGGAGTCCCAGTAACTTCTGTTGTCTAAAGAGTTGTAAAAAGGAGTACTCTCTGGCTGGCACTTGGTGTGATACCGGATTATGCTTCTTGGCAGGTGTAAAGGCATCTATCTGAGTACTGGTGTTTTGGGTGATGTTGAGTCCCTTTAAGGTTTTCATTGGTTAGGATATGTCCTGGGAAGGTATAAATTCTGGGTCGGATTGGTGGGATTGGCCCTTTCTAGGACGGAGCTGGGGAAGAGAGGGAACCTCCAGGATGGGGTTGTCCTGGAGTAGACGGCCCATGGGCTGGTGGAGCTTGGGGACCCCTTCCAGTAGAGTAGAGAGTGGGCCCTGCATGGGGCTTTTCCCCCTCAGGGGAACCAGGCCTGAGGCTGAGGAGTGGAGAGCTGGCAATTCCTCCCCCTGAGGAACGGGCTGAGAAGAGGAGCGGAAGGAGAGAGGTGACTCCTCCTCCCGAGGGAGGAAATGAGGGGGGGGGGGAGGGGACGTGTGTGTCCTGAGACAAGGGGAACTCCAACAAGAATTGGAGTGTGGAGGAGGACGGGGAATCCTGCACGTTGTTCAAGTGAGAGGCCCAGGATGAAGGGAGAGAGGTTTCTGAGGTCAACAGTAGCCCTGAGGGGTCAGGTGTGAGTGACCAGAGGGGTATCTGGGGTGCACGCTCTTATGTCCCAAAAGTTGTAAAGAGGAAGAGGGGGAAATATTGGAGGATTGAAAAAGTTCTAATTTCTATTCAAGGAGGGTATTATGAACTTCGATTATTTAGGTTTTAATAGTGTTCGTGTTACTCCCACTGTGTATCCCGTGAACTCTTGAGTATTCAGTGCCAAATGTTTACCGTACACCAAAACGTATACAGTGGCTGGCGGTAAAGTCCAGAAATGAGTTTTGGTTACCACCTTGGGAGTGCTATGACCCTGTTTGCTGAGACCTTATTTTATGCCAGCTCTAACAGAGAAATATAGGGACCAGGTTGGTAGAGGGAATAATGGCCGACTGATTCCTTACACCGTCCCCTTCACGTCCCAGCTTCTCATTCGAGAGTCTGGCCTGCATCACCCGGGGACAGAACGTCTCTCATCATGTTATGTGCCCCATGGTTTGGGGGGGTGTGCAGGCCCGACACGAGGTGCGGGGAAGATGGAGAAGGGCGTCTGGAACCCGAGAGAGCCAGCAGAGGAACCGTGGAGCCCGGCAGGGTTGCCGTGGCTTAAAGGCTTCCAGGCAGACCAAGGGTTTGCGGTGGGATTTGACGGTGAGCAGCTTTAACTGATTTTGCAGGACAAGCAGAGACGCAGTTTTGGTTTTTTTAATCGCTGCAGGCGTGCACATCTTTCTTTATTTAGTTTTCAGGGAAATCAGAAGGACGAGTACATGCGCGGCAATTGGGGGGGAACCGGGGCTGAATCTGTTTGTTTTTGCAGAAGGGGAGGGAGCTGGGCACCCTGAAGCGATGAGAGGGGCAAAGCAAAGCGTTTAGGATACGTGGAAAAAGAAAAAGAAGCCGTAAATATTAAACTGGGCATTTTCTCACGTCCCTTGGGAACTCAGTTCTTCAGATGTACGTGAAGTCATCAGAGAACTACTTTCTGTGTGCGAGACCTTCCGTCGGCTGCCTTTGGTGATCCTTTGCATCTTAACATCCAATCTGATGGACCAGGACTGCTGCAAACGTTATAAGCCAGAAGCGGGATCAAACCTCACTTGTCAAGCCGATGTTCTCCGGAGGCATGGGAGGATTAAAATCCTTCTCCCCCCCCTTCCCTCCCGTCCACCTTTGTCTCTCACCCTACCCTGCGCTCTGACTCTTTGCGACAGCCCCCAAATGCCTGACCTGGTGCCCTCCTCTTGTCCCCTGCCTTTCCGCTCCCTCTTTTATCCCTCCTGCCAAGAAGGCATCCACTCCCTCCCACTATGGGGACCTTCATTCTCTCCTTCTTTCTTCTCCCCCTCTCTTCACCGATTTGTATTCCTTCTTCAACCTTTCCTAGACCTTCTCTTGCCCCTCTTTGACCTCGCATCTTAGCTTCTCCACCCTCCCCATCCCAACTTCTTTGCCCTCCTTCCCCCTCTTTTCTGAATCTTTCTCCCCTTGGGTCTCCCCCCTCCTTTTCATCCGCCCCACTCCACTTTGACTTCTCTGCAACTTCTCCTTCCCTCGTAGACCTCCTCGGCCCGAGACCTCCCCTCTACCTGGATTCCCCTTTAGACATCCCATCCCCTTCCTTCCATTATGACCTCTACCTTCTGTTCTCCTGGACTTTCCCTTCTCCTCCTCCTGGGCCTTACACCCTTGCCCAAAGCCCCATGCTTGCAGAGGGTCTGCTGCTCTCTTTACCACCTATAGCCCCCAAAAAGGACTCCTGCCCTCCCTATTTCCAAGCTAAAAATGAGCTAGAGGGAGGTATTGCGTGTGAGGAGGTCTACTCCATGCCTCTCCAACCTGGCTTCCTTTGTCGTACCACTGGTGGCAGGGCGCTGTCTTTTTAGGTTGGTACAGGGCACTGGCCATGGGGGGAGTCCCTAAACGTGCGGGTGCCCAGGGCAGCTGCACTGTTTGCAGAGGCCTGGACCCAGGCCCTGCGGTCCTAGGAAAGTCTCTGGCGGAGTCAGGGTTTGGCTTTGGGTTACTGCGCTGTTTAAAGGGCCTGAGCCAACCGGGAAAGGAAAAAAAAGATGTTAACACTCTTTCAAGGGAACGGATTTATTTATTCAGACATTTCCATGCTGCCCCTCACACGGCCCGAGGCGGGCCCACGTTATTACACAGACACGGCGCTTAAAACATGAGGATATTCAACACGCTGATAAGGCATTGCATGCCTGTCGAGGCCATGGCTGAAAACAAGAGTAGCATAATCATCATCTCCAAGTGCCAAAGGCCATTCGGTAAAAGTCTGCGTACATGGGCAGGGAATATATTCCAACTTTAAAGGCTGGAATTCGGACCCCCCAGACTGCTTTATCAGCACACGTTATTCCTTTCCATTACTTGTGTTGAGATGTCCATGCTCGGTCACCGTCCCGGGTCCCTTGCCTGCTTGGGGACAGCAATCTAGAACCTTCCTGAGAGGCCTCGGCTTAGGTTCTGAGGAGGGAAAGGGGCTGTCAGGGGCCAGACTGACCCTGCAGGCCGCTGCTTCCATGCGCTGCCCACGTGCTCACCAACACCCCGAAAATAACCCGGCGCTCGAGCTGGCAAGGGGGAATCCTGGTTCGCCTCGACCCTTCGGCTCTGTTTACAAAAAAAACAAACAACAAAATGTGACTGCGACCTGGGGTCAGGAGGAGCCGTCTTTCCAAAGTTTGCCCCGCTGCGTCACGACTGTGGTCTGCGAAGATTATTAAGGGGCATCCCGGTGCACAGGGGTCAGGGGTCGAGGCAGGGCCTCCCCTGGCTGCACGCGCCTGCCACGCGCGCGTACGCCAATGCCTTTGCCAAGTGTCAGAGCCTCGCCTTAATGTTTCATTTTGTGTTTAATTCTGAAAGTTCGATTTGGTCATTAACAGAGACGTTAAACAATATTTCTTGTTTAAATATGAATAGGATGCATTGTTTGATTGAAATGGCTGTTCAGATGGCTAATGCCTTTTATTGCAGCCATAGAATTTTACTGTCCTGTCGTTTCCTTTTTCCAGCTGCTGCTGCCGCCGTCTCAGGCAGCTCCTGGGTGGGTTGAGTGTGTGTTCCTTTTTTTTTTTTGGTCACTGTCGGACCTTGTACATCCCGGCCTTGCTGTAACTCTCTCTCCCCCACCCCGGAAATGACCAGAACTAAGGCACCCGACCTTAGCAGGATGGTCACGGTGCACAAGGAAGGTTTTCCTGTTAAGCGCAAGCAAATGTTCGGTTCAGAACAGACTGTGCCGTAGCAAAGACGATTCAAAAGCTCCTGCGGAAATCCTGTGCTGGCTTTGTACTTTGATGATATAGTGCAGCAGTTATACTCCACTGCCTGCACAGGCGACCCCCTCAAGGCATCACTGCTCCTCGGGCTTAGCTGGGACGGGGAGTCAGGGGGGAGTCTCCGCCATTGCTCGGCGATTTGCAGAAGAAGCTGCGGGATTCCTGGCCATGGACCTGTTGCTTGCAGCCATGGTTGGGTTAGACAGGGGGGTGGGGGGAAGGGAGGTGGGAGGGAGGAGATTACAAAATGTAGGACAGTAACCTCAGGTGGTTGCAAGTGAAGGCTTAAGCCATTGTGGCCCAGTAGCGTCCAGTTCCGAGTGAACTGGTGGCCCAAAAGGAGCAGGTGGGAAACTGCCAAGCCAAAAAGAAAAAAAATGAGGCAAATCCATAACATCTCCTTCCATGGGGAGGCAACTTGGGACAGGGGTATTACCTTTATGTTGGCAGAAATCACAGGAAGAAGTGAATGTGACAAGCAACCTGAAAATAAAAAGCAACTTTGGGCTTGCAAAGCTTATCTGAGCAAATTCTATTTTCACGATGCCAAAAGGCTCAGTAAGATCCAAGAAAGAGAAATCCAGCCACTCTGCTCTATCAGCAGCAAGCAATCAAGCACTATTTTTCAATTTAGCATTTTTGACCAGGTAAGGCATTGAAAAACTACCTGAGTTTCTCTCAGAGTCTATTAACTTTTTAATTGCTCGTGTTTTCCAACTAATTAATATATTTTCTTGATGGGAGTCTTGACTCAGTATTCTGTAATGTTATTTTTATTGGGTTCCAAAATATTCCAGACCAGGCAGAAGAGCACCCAGCCTGAAGGAGGACAAAGGGCATCAATAAGAAAGTGATGGGAGGAGGGCTCGGAGATTTGCACAGGGAGCGGGATGGATGTGGTCAGAGGTCTGCAGAAGGGGGAATTGGGCCATCCTCAGAATAGGTCTGTGCATAACGCAAGGCTTACCTGTAACGAGTGCACATCTTTTATAGGAACTTTATGGGGATTCTCTGTGGGTAAGTGGGAGTCCACCTGTGGAGAAAGTCCCAGACCCTCTGTGGGGGGGGGGGGGGAAGTAGACATGCTGCCAACAACCTGTGTCTGCTTCAAGGTGCCCCATGGGCTGCTTTCCTCCTCTCAGAGCTCCCCCCTCACCAACCCTCTCCATGCATCAGCCCAATGCATGCTTCATCCTCCCAACGCAACGGCTCCTCGGGACTTCCTTCTGCATCCCGCATTGTGCGTCCAGCAGCTGTTTGAACTGCGTGATGCTCTCCACAGAGACCTGCATGGGTCAAACAACGATAGCTGAACTGTGTGGACCGCAGAAGGAAGCGAGGAGGAAGCAGGAGGTGCCGCAGGAAGAAGCCTGAGCTTTATTTGCGCCGGGTTAGGACATCGTGATGGGAGGGGAGAAAGGCGGAGCAGGAACAGGAACAAGCTTTTAAACTTCCTAAGGGGAAAGCCAGAAGTGTACTGGAACACCGGCTCAAGAATGAGATGAGATATGGGGAGGAAGAGTGAGGATGGGACTCCCAGATTTGGACAGGAAGGAAGAAGAGAGGACAGGAATTCCCAAATTGCTGTGTAGGAAGAGTAGAGATTGGGGATTCCCAGACTGATTGAAGAGAGCCGGGACTCCGAGATTGGGTGGGGGACTCGGGGATGGATGGGGAGAACTGGGAAGTGAAGACTCTGGAGGGACAGCAGAGAATCAGTAATTGGGTAGGGTAAGAGTATAGGTATATTCCAGGGGTGAGACAGGGGTGTAGATGAACGATGGGGAGCAGCAGGAGGGAGCCAAAAGCTGGGAAGGATTGAGGTAGGCTGTGAAGGACCTAAAGGGTTGGGGAGTGGGTGAGAGGCAGCAGAAAGGGATAGGGAAGGGATGAAAAAGAGAGGAAAGGGATGGGTCTGTGAAGGGGTGAGGGTGGAAATGGGACTGGGGAGGAGGTGAAAAAGAGGAACAATGGGAAGATGAGTTGTGTAAAAAGGCTGGAGGCAGGGGAGGGGATGAGTGAAACAAGTTGCAGAGGATAGCAGCTGAGGGCTGGGGAAGGGGGTGAGTAGAGAGGGTGGAAATGAGAAACAGATGCAACACAGGGGGAAATAGGCTGTGGAAGGAGTGAGAACAGGTGGGGAAATGGGAGGGCTTGAGAATGGGTGTGAAAACTAGGATATGAGCTAGGATGGGGGTGAGAGATGGAAAAAGGGATAATGAGAGGCAGAGAAAAAGGGGTGAATCTAGCTATGAGTAAACAGGGGCAGAAGAGAGAAAAATGAAGAAAGATAAACGGGAAAGATCAATGTTAGAGAGAGGTTGGGGAGGAAGTGAAGAAAACAGGAGAGAAAAGAAACAGAAAATGAAAAGAGACTCTGGAAAAGGAGAAGAAAGTCAAGTGAAAAGCAGAAAGGAAAGATTTGTGTCTGTGGACTCTTGGGCCGAGGTGATATTGGCTCTACCTGCAGGGCTCCTCTCTGCAGGTTCTCCCCATCAGCAGGTGGACCCAGGTGAAGCAGAGACTGGCCAGGAGCTTTACCAGTACCAGCCCAATGTCTCCCTCAGGTTGATCCTTTGGATGCTGGGACTGCCAGGTCTTAGGCGATGGTCTCTGTTGGTGACTGGAGATGTGGTCCAAGGACAGGCTTGGGTCATAGGCAGGCAGCAGTTAGCGTATACAGAGCCCAGGCAAGAGTCAGATAAATGTGGAGTCCAAGCAAGGGTCAAGGGCAGCTATCCATCTGAGGAAAGGAAGAGGGGTGGATAGGACAACCAAGACCACAACAGGTTTGGATGAAGGCTGGAACAAAGGCTGGTAGCAACACACATTACATGTTATGAATTGTGCTGCCCGCGGGTTCCCCCGCGAGCAGACTCACCACGCTGCTGTTCTCCCAACGCGGCATGGACGCCACCGTCGAACTTCCCCCAAGCGACTGGAGCCGTGGTCTTGCCTGCCCCTCGCGGCCGAAGGCCACCCCGGATCATCATCTTCACTGCGGCTGGAGCCGCGGACTTTCCTGCCCCTCCTCGCGGGGCCGGGACTGCCCTCGATGCTATTACCATCTTCGCGGCGCTAAGGCCGCATCCCCGGGCTGGAGTTGCCCCCGGGGCTCCCTGCAGCGGCTGGAGCCACTGCCAACATCAGGGCCTGCGTTCAGGCCAGCCCTGCCTTCTCTGCGTCTCTATGTCGGTGCAGGCTGCTGTCCGCAGTCCTGCACAGCTTCCTGCTTGCTTCTTAGGTGCCGGCGCGCGCCTCTCTGCATGATTTAAAGGGCCAGGCACAGGAAATGTGCTGGCCCCACCTAGGGAGTGGACTTCCTGCTTGAGTCCTATAAAAGGCTGTCTTCTCAGTCTGTCGTTGCCTTGCATCGGAGTGTCATCCCCTCTAGAGGCTCCTGCCTGCCAGAGCCTTTTAAGGTCTTCTGTTCTTCATGGAGCTCCTCGTCTCATCTGCCTTCTACCACGTCTTCGTGTCTTGATGTCTTGCCTGAGGTCCCGGTCCATGTTTTGATGTCATGATCTTCTACCTCCTGATGTGTCTGCCTTCCAGGATGTTCTTCCCTGCGTCTTCGTCTGGTGCTCTTGAGCCTTCTGTTCCTGTAGAGCTCTGGTTCTCGGATGGTGTATGCCCGAGATTGGAGCGGTCTGCAGGTGAGATTGGTCCCTGTGCTCCGGAGCCTCTGTTCCCGCCAGCCATGGGGGAAGCTTCGGATGACACCGGCTTCGTCATTGGAGTTCCTCCTTGCCTGGGTCTTCCCTGCGCTTGTCCCGCTCTCCTCGAGGTCCGTGACCAGCCTTCAAGGGCTGTGTAGGGCGCGTAGTGGGACAGGGTGGTCCGCGAGTCAGTCCCGCGGGTGGCCTGAGTAGGGCGCCCTGAGAGACAGTGCAAATGTCCTTCCTCCCAGCTGTTGTCAAGTTCCAAGTGTTTTCGTCCTTGATGCCGTCGCATCAACTAAGTGTCTTCGTCAGTGATGCCATCGCAACAACTAAGTGTCTTGTCTGCGATGCCGTCGCATCAACCATAGTCCTGTCTACGTGTCAAGGCCCGTCTGCCCTCAACCTCAGGCCAGGCCTGCTGCTCCATGCTGTTCGCAGCAGGTCCGAAAGGGCTCGGAATGGTCGGAGGACCATTCAACTTCCAACATCCTTGGGTGCTGGCCTTGGGAGCTTGCAGGCCTGGCAGAGGGTTAGCCCGTTAGCCATCGTGGACACGCCATCAACCCTCGGCCTGGCCCTGAAGGTCTGGGCTCAGTCCGAGGCCCAAGGGCACAACAAACCACCAGAGTGTAACACTACAGAATAGTTGGACCTGTTGCTGAGGCAGAGAGAGCCTTTATAGGGCTAAGTTGTGATATCATCAAGGGCTGCTATGGGGCTTTCCTGCTGCAGGCCCTTTCAGAAGGCCGATATCGGGCGTGCCTGTTCCTCAGGCGAGGTGCAGCAGTGGCTGGCAGTGCCCTGCCGCATGGTGCTTGGTAATGAGTTGGCTGCTTGTGCTGCATCGGGAGACAGCGGGGGCCATCCTGGCCAGGAAAGTAAGGGCAGCAGCCCTCAGACCGCTAAATGCAACAAAGACTAGAACCAAAGCAATTAGAAAAATAAAATTCCAAGATAATAAAGTTAGAAAAAAAGCAGTTATTTACACTTTCAAATAATAGAAGGACTAGGGGGCATTCCATGAAGTTAGCAAGTAGCACATTTAAGACTAATCAGATAAAATTCATTTTCACTCAACGCACAATAAAGCTCTGGAATTTGTTGCCAGAGGATGTGGTTAGTGCAGTTAGTGTAGCTGGGTTTAAAAAAGGTTTGGATAAGTTCTTGGAGGAGAAGTCCATTAACTGCTATTAACCAAGTTTAGTTAGGGAATAGCCACTGCTATTAATTGCATCAGTGGCATGGGATCTTCTTACTATTTGGGTAATTGCCAGGTTCTTGTGGCCTGGTTTTGGCCTCTGTTGCAACAGGATGCTGGGTTTGATGGACCCTTGGTCTGACCCAGCATGGCAATTTCTTATGTTCGTATAATGGATTAGAATATGTCAGCTTTGGGAATATGTATCTTGTATCTGTTTCTTTTTCTCCAGTGTTGCACTGCATACAGAGTTTGACTTCTCCGGGTTTTTATTTCTATTTTTGTCTGTATATTTCTAATTTGTAGTCAGGTATTCTGTATTTGCTGAGGTTCACTGTGTTCACCATGTATGACTGAAGTGAGGGATTCTGCTAGTGCAGGGGTGGGCAAATCTGGTCCTCATGGGCCGCCAATCAGCCAGGTTATCTGTAAAAATATGCATGAGATGATTTGCATGCACATTTCCTCAATTGGGGATATCCAGTTGGTGGCCATCGAGGCACAGAATTGCCCAGCCCTGTACTAGTGTAGTTTCTGTGTAGGATATGGGATGCATATTTATTTTTAAATACATGGAACCCCTGACGTGAAAGTGACCCTGCCACAAAATGGTGTAGCTGGCCCTGAGAACGGCACCAAAGTGTTTTCACTCAGGTCTGCCAGCACCATTTTTAAAGGGCAGGAGCAAACTCCTGCCCCTTTCCTCACCAGCGACCCCCCCCCCCCCCCCCCCACCATGGAAGGGATAAGTGGGGTCTGTGGATGTCCCTGGCCCCAGCCAATTTTTCAAGGGGGGGAGGGGGCAGGATAAGTGCTGATTTCAGCCTTAACCAGCGTACGGCCTCATTTACCGAATGACGGTACATAAAAACCTCATTAAATAAATAAATAAATAAATAAATAAATGTACTAAGCATTTTTATCATAGACTTTGGGAGGTCACTATGCAAAGCCGTTTAGCTGGATAACTCCCACGTTATCCAAGTGGCAGGTTATCGACCTAACTCCAAGTTATCCATTTACATGTTTAGTTTTGAATATTGACCTCAGAATGGGAAAAGAGCCGTAGTACGTCAGGCCCTTAAGTTAGCTGGATAAGTCCTAGGACAGCTGTTTAATATCGCCCTATAGTTTAGATTTTTCTTCCAGCAAAATTGGGAGAAAGATCAATGGGAAAAAAAACCCGACTCATTTTTTTTGTTGGTTGTAATAAACCCTGATAAATTCCCAAGAAAAATTAAAATTGAAACTGGAAACCACAAAGGTCCCGAAGCTGTATCTCAGGAATGCTTTGCCACACAGAACAAAAAAAGCGTCTTCCCCCCGCACCGTTCGTTTCTTGAACCCTTCTACTAGAGACCGGAAGAGTGGGAGACCCAACAGATGCCCTCGATCCTCCTACCCGACACCGACAAGTGGAGCAGGGCACCCACCAGGCCTCTGGTAAAAGGGACCTGCGGCCTCTGTGCAGGGTCAGATTCAGACGGACGTTGCCGTGCTGACAATTTGTGCGTCTGCGGCCAAAAGCGCCACACAAAATGGTTGCAAATAAACTAAGAGAAAAATATGTAATAGTAATAGCACTGGGAAAGCAGAACCTGGAAAGATAAGAACGACAATTGCAGGAGGATTTTAGGGCTGGGCAGTATTTTCTCCGCTCGGGTTACATTTCCAGCTCAGGGGCAAGGGGGAGAATATATTTTGCTGCTAAAGGGGCCGATGCAATATATTTTGGCGGAAAGCGGGCGCTGAAAAGTCAGCGCCCGCTGTCCTAACGTGCGCATGGTTCCCGCAAGGGGGGGGGGGGGCGCCGTGCAATATCTAAATTAGGAGGTCGCGCTAGCAAGGAGGCGCTAGGGTCGCTTGCGAGTTTACCGGCGTCGGCCTTCATAACTCAGCGAGTTATTTATTTATTTTTTTACTTAAAAAAAAAAAAAAAAAAGTACAGAAAAGCACATTTATCTTTTTGAATGCTGAGGGAATGAGTTCATTCGCATGCATTTGCATGTGACGAGCGCTATCTCATTCACTCCGCGTCAGACGCTGGTTAAATAGGCGCTAATCCCCCTATTGCATTAGGAGGTGGATTAGCGCCTATTTAACCTGCGTCGGCTGAGCGCACTGTATTGCATCGGCCCCCACAGTTTCTGCTTTCCCCCCCTTCCTAGAGGATTATGCTGAATGCTTCCTGTTCATTCTTTTGCAGAAATTTTTTTTTTTTTGGGGTTTTTTTTTCTTCTCTCAGCTTTGGGAAATGTGCGTCTCTTTTCAGTGAAGATGCAGTACATTTTGCTGTGATAAGAACCGGTCAGATATCGTGGGTATCTGATCAGCTTTATTGCGGTTTAGTACATACGCCCCAAAAGTTCGCTGCTCTTTGAAATACCAAAAATCCCACAATTTACAGATACATTTTGTTGGGACTGCTAAAACGCCTTTTTCAGGTACTGTATATGCATTTCTTTCCCTTCTCTCTCTCTCTCTTTCTCCCATGTTCTCCCTCTCCTCTCCCTCTCTTCCATTCCCTTCTCTCCGATATTTTTTTCTCCTTCTCTCCTCCTGCTCCTCTCTTTTTCCCATTCTCTCCCTAGAGGCCACAAACTCTCGAGAAGATCCACTGCCCCTCTTTCTATTTATCTTCCCTCTCTGCTTTTCCCCATTCATTCACTCTCTTCCCCAGCCCCTCTCTTCCCTCTCTCTCTCTCTCTCTTATCGTTCCCCTGGGAATTTAATGAAAATACATTCAAATTGCAACACTCAGCAATCCATGAGAATCAATTATTATTTTCTCACTGGTGGGTTACCGTGTTATTTTCTATAATTTCAGATGGCTGCAGCCTAAATTAGCTGCCCCGAAAGGAGATAGCGAGCACGTCTTTCCCACACCCTCCCCCCCCCCCCCCCCCTTTTTGAAATCGTTTGAGGAGAGAGCGCCTGTGTGTGTGTGTGTGTGTGGTGCAGAAGATAGGTTTGATGGCAGGTGATCGGGGGTCATGGTTCTGCAGACACTCTTTCAGAGTTTTCATCATTGCAATTATTCGCCCACGCTCTGACACAGTGCACAATAAAGGAGTACAATTAGACAGCTATTATTCCTAACTGCTGATATCAGTGGCGCCCTATCAGAATTCCACTCACTCTGGCACTGCATTATTCATACCAAGTGTGCACAGTAATGGAAAAAAATATAGTTATTTCTATTTAGAATTTGTATAGTATATTCTCTCTGTGTGTTATATATATATATATATATATATATATAAAAAATACACACACAGAGAAATTCATACCATCTATCTCTCTCTCTATATATATATCCTAAGTTACAGAATGCAGACATATACTATATTCTTTCTACTTCACGTGATTACATATTTGTATCTTTTGTTCTTTCTCAACCACCCTCTGTACATCGCAGATGTTCTATCTAGCAAATATCTGAGCTTCACACTGAAAAGTGATATGTGGTCGTGGATAACACGCAGCCTATATTTATTTTACATGCGGTTATCGAGCATGCGGTAAAGCGTTATCACACAAATTCATGTCGTTTTTTTCTTTTTCTTTCCAAGGATTTACCTGTCTCCCACGGGGGTCCGCATTGTTAAAAAAAAAAAATCCACACCTGCATCCTTTGTGGGCTGGGGACATGTGTGCCGCCCGCCTCTGCCCAGTGCAGGGGTAAGTGGGGAAAACGGCATGCCAAGGAGTTACGGTCCTGTTTCCATTGCAGTCATTAGAAATGACTAAAGCCACTGACTCATGGCTCTGCCACTCCAACGTGCTGGTTGCTTACAGCTCATTAAAAAAAAACCCCATGCGTGTGATGCTCAAAGTTTGTCCCCGTGCGTAAAATATGTATGCACATGTATGTACGGGTGGAAATACCCGATCTGTGTCCAGGTTATAGGCTATCCCAAAAGTCCCAAGGGTTAAATCATTCTGCAAATGCTCAAAGCTGATGACTTACAATTAGTTTTATAATCCAGGAATGTTATTTTTTTTTGTTATTAAAAGTTAGAGGCTGTAGGAATGCCAGGAAGGCCTCTCTGATTCTTTCTCGTTTGGCCCTGAGCAGCCTTTCCTGGCTCCTACTTGGATAGGAGGAGCCATGGAAGGGCCTTCCTTCCTCTTCATCCAGTTCCAAGGACGGATGGCCTCCCTCCTTCCTTATCCAGCCCCAAGGAGCTGCAGATAGCCTCCATCCCTCCCCACCTGGATAATGAGGAGCCACAAATGGACTCCCTCCCTGCGTCTATTCCAGCCCCGGGAAGCAAAGGATGGGCCACCTCTCCTTATCTGATCCTGAGGAGACATAGAATGGCCTGCTCTCTCTTCCCAGCCATTCCACCCCTGATACATTCCAGCTAGGTACCAGGTCAGCTACAAATTTACAGCAACCCTTGCTGTAAAGTACCCGTTTTTCTGCAACAAGGCAGGGAAGTTCACATCAATAGTTATGCACTCCTACTAGCAGATGGCGACAGAGTAAAGCTAATTCGCTGACATCACTGACATGTAGCCCTGCCCCGACATCAGCCCTCCAGTAATCTCTGTCTGTCAACTTGTTTTTAGTTCGTCCTTTATATGCAGTTAATGAGTGGGTTTTCTGTTAATTTATTTGAAGGACTGGTAAATGTATTTATTTATTTAGAGGTTTTATATACTGTCGTTCCATGTGAAAATCACCAGATCACCACGGTTTACAGCATTGACATTCACAAATTATATACCACATATCACAAATTATTGATTCCAGCAGTATCATTACTGCAATATCATTCCCAGTTATTAGTGACTAGACAGAGGGGTTTGTGTTCTTTACGTGATATCCCAATAAGGTCCGAAGGGGGTTGTTATTTATATAATTAGGGATTGAGATATCAGGCAGATTGTTTTGTTAAGAGATAATGTAATCTCACAGTTTATTTTGTACTATACACACTTTGGAACAGCCGGGTTTTCAGGTCTTGTTTGAATTTCTTTTGGTCTGTTGTAGTTCTTAGCTCTTCCGACATAGAGTTCCATAGTTCAGGACCCTCTATAGATAGATTGTGCTCTTTCTCTTGTTTGTGACAAGTGGGAGGTTTGTTGTAATGTCGGGATAGAGAGAAGACCTTTATTTTGAGATCTCAAAGGCCGTTGTGGTAAATGACACAACAGGCCCCTAAGATTAGTTGATGTTAACTTTTTTTGCTGAGCTCAGTGTTTCCCAGTTGGTTGGAAGCATGAGTGATTAATAGTCAGGTTCAAATATAATCAGTTTGTCTTTTCTAGAAACGCTGGTGGGCTGATATCGGGGCAGGGTTATATGTCAGCGAGTCAGCTTTACTCTGTCTCCATCTGCTGGTAGGAGTGCATAAACCCACCGGTGTGGGTTGGCCTGGAAAGGAAATTATCAGGTAAGCAGTAATTTCTCCTCCTTCTCCTGGGTTATTTTTGTAACTGTTATTTTTTATTTTAAAAGCAATTAATAATATTTCATCTCTAGGTGAAAAATAGTGTTTATTTTGATAGAACATAGTAGAACCAGTTTGTTACCTGAAAATCAAAGCAATCCCAATCAATAGAAAGTCAAATAGAGTCAAGTCAAAAAAGTGGCATTCGGTAATTTTGTTTGATTTTTAATAGATAGGGCTGGCTGTAGTTGAGTTATGGGCAAAAATGCAGTCATACAGATGTACACTTCATTTTTTTTATGTATATATATATAGAGAGAGAGAGATGTGTGTGTGTGTGTGTGTGTGTGTGTATATATATATATATATATATAAATATATATATATATACACACTGTATTTACTGTATATATCTGTGTGTATATATAGAGGTGGCACACGAAGAAAGCAAAAGAAAGAGTTTATGGAATAAATAAATTGTATCCTAGGGGCTCTAATACATCACTACAGCCTGTCCTCCTAGATGAAAGAGACATTCAGATACCTCAGAGCTATAAATAATACACAGAGGCAAACATTCATCAGTGAAAAGCAAGTTCTAGAACAAGAGGTTCCAAGGGGCAGAGTCAAGAGTAACATTAGAAAATAGAGACTGGGCAATACTTATATTACAGTTTTTATAACTTATTGTTTTTTGCATTTCGTAACCCGCTTAGCTCGGCTAGTTCATTATAAGAGGCCTATAAATGTTTTTAAATCAATAACTAGAAAATATTTCTTCACAGAGAGGGTGGTGGATGCAAGTAGCAGTTTTCCAGTGAAGGTAGAGGAGGTGAAAATGGTAAACAGAATTCAAGACAGCCTGGGATAAGCACGAAGGATCCCTAGTTATGAGGGAGCGAATGGGAAAACAGAGATAAACTGGAGCCTAAGGCATTGCAACAGGAATTAAGTTGGACAGACTGTATTGGTCTTAGGTGTCATTATATTCTGTTTTTATACAGCTTAGCCATCACTGTGTCAGGTTATCCTGAGCTCCAACACACAGAAATCTACAAAGTGTGTTATGCATGGAGGTACCACCCTTCCCACAGGACCTACCCTCTCCTACCTCTACACTTTATCAGAGAGGTGTGGGAAGGCCTCCCTTCTAGGAGTGATATATCTGGTCTTACTCTGGGGAACTCATTTATCCAAGGCTTTCTGTCTAAGCTCCCCCAAAAAGATAGAGGATGGAATGATTCTCCTATGAGGGAAGGTTAAAGAGGTTAGGACTCTTCAGCTTGGAGAAGAGATGGCAAAAAGGGAGATATGATAGAGGTCTGTAAAGTAATGAGTGGAGTGAAACGGGTGAATGCAAATCAGCTGTTTACGCTTTCAAAAAGTACAAAGTATAGGGGACATGCAATGAAGGTACTAAGTAATACATTTAAGACATATAGGAGAGAATATTTTTTTATTCAATGTATAATTAAACTATGGCATTCATTGCTGAAGAACAGAATAAAAGCTGTTAGTGTAGCTGGGTTTAAAAAAGGTTTGGATAAGTTCCTGGAAGAAAAGTCCATAAACCATTATTAAAGTGGAGTTGGGAAAATTGACTGCTTGTCCCTGAGATAAGCAGCATGGAATCTCTCTACCCGTTGGGATCCTGCCAGGTACTTGTGACCTGACATGATAACTGTTGGAAACAGGATACTGGGCTTGATGAACCTTGGGTCTGATCCAGTATGGCAAATGTTAACTGTTCTTTCTCCTCCTGCTTTATCTTTCACTCTCAATTTTCCCAGCTCTCTGTCTAGTCTCTCCCCCCGCCTCCTCTGGGTCTGTCTCCTTATGCCCTTCCCTGTCTTTCTTCCCCCTCTCTCTTCCTGGCTGACTTTCTTCCCATCTCTAAACCTGCCTACCTTCACCCCTGCACACAACCAGCAGGCCGCACATACCTTTCATCTGAGCTGGGGCACAGACACCAGTTCTGCGGGTGCTATGAGTGCTTTGAGCATCACTAATATCAGACAGTTGTCTCATCGGCCTCCTGCATCACCCATATCTCCCCTCCTCTCATTTGGCATGGAACCAGGAGACCAAAGAGCTGATGCTGGAGGCAAAGTTGATATTGAGGGTGCTCAAGCACCCAGAGCTCCCACAGAGCTGGTACCTATGACCAGCAGTTTAATTAAGCGAACAAGATCTCCCTGTACTCCCTGCCTCACCTCCTTTATGCTCTCTCTTCATGCCCTGGGCTGCCTTTTACTGGCATGGAGATTTAGCGCACCACAGTTGACAAGTCTAGCTTGCTCCACCATTCTTAACATAAGGCACAATCATTTACCTCATGTCCAAATAGTGAATTCTGCCAAGGAGAGACCAGCCGAATCCCATTAACCTGTGATCTGAAATCAATCCTGCATCAATATGATTGTGTATTGAACAACTTCAGTGCAGTTATGGTATTTTGAGGTCAAACTATTCTGAGGTCCATAATCGGAAGCATTTAGTTGCATAACTCAGACGTTATCTGGCTAAATGAATATTTGTAAGTATATAAAGAAACTGTATCTTAAAAATGGCGGTGACCTATCCGCGGCATTGCGCAAAGTGGAACAACGCTTCATTTTTAATTGGTCCACTTCTGCCCCTAAGGGACCTAATGGTCCCGTTGAATGGAGCGCGTTTATGTGAATGGGGATCTTTTATTGCTTACCGCTTTTGGATTACAGTGTTGGCGAACCATTTCTATGCTGACGTCATTAATAGCGTTCACATGTTCGTTTATTTAGTAGAAACTATTCAATTAGATATACTTCAATTCTTCCATTAACTCTTTGCTGGATATGGTATAAAGAGACATGAAATTTGTAGATATGTCATCACGTTTTTCGAATCCGTGGGAGAACATCAGTTCCGGGTAGACGTAAGCATGACCGGTTGGAAGACAGCGTTGGTAAGACTTTTATTGTGCACAGTAATATACTTATTTGCCTTTGGTATCTTTATGTATTGTAGATGGTGAATTAACATTTGGAAATTGGAATAAATATGATACTTGTGAAGACGGTAAATTATCCGAAATTTCTCATAAAAATTTTTCTTACACCGTTTTGGGGTATGGGTATGGTGCTGGTATTTATGGATACCCGGGGAGTTTTGGTTTTCATAAGTCTGCGATTGGTGGGTCTTCCTTTGCTCTTAACAATTTAATTATTTATCTGTCCGTTTCTTTATATGCAGATGATGGATTGATATTTGCACATCAGAACACATGAGAATCGTTCGTTATTTCATTTTGCATCTTTGCATTACCACTTTGTGGAGGAATTCATATGGTGTAGACATTTATGGATACCTGGTGAGCTTGAGTATTTTTGTAGCCGTATTGACTCAGGCAATGATGCATTATATTGAAAAACAGTACATATTCTTTATGATAAAATAAGATTTTTAATATCTTTTATATATTCTTTGGTTATAGAATTAGGGTGAAGCAACTCGTCATTTGTTGAATTTGATAATTAAGGACATCTACATTTCCTCCTCCTGTTTACAGTGGTTGGAGAAGTTATAGTGATGAAGGAAGGTGTATGATCAATTTGATCACGTTGAAGTTATCTTATTATCGAAGATTTCTATTACTAAAGATTATTCCATTTTGAGTCAGTCCCTGAGGAAGCCCTCAGGATAAGAGAGTGAAACAAAGATCTTTGTTGGACTTGTCTTTCGAAAATCATGTGTTTTTTTTATAAAGAATATGTGTATTGGATAAATTTAATACAGGATTCGTTTCATGGATGTCTTATTTGAATTAATCATGAATTAACAACTCATACTGTTAAAGAAATTATAAGAATCACAATAAGCCTGAAATGTGCACCTATTTGGTTTTATGTGAAATATGTGCTGAATGCATGAGGGGGGTGTGTGTGAGTTGGATAGATTTTAATTGTCTAGATAGTTGTTAAATATGTGGTTGCATAAATATAATGTTGAAAAAATAATTATAGAAAAATAAGCTCTTCTTTTGTGTGTGACTTACCTATTGTGTTAAAGAAGATTTGGCGGTTTCTTCCCTTTGTGTTGTTATACTAAATGAATATTTGAGCACTTATCCGCCTAAATTCTAGCCAGGTAACTTTTTATCTGGCTAAAATGTGGCTGCATACGTCAGGGAATTCTGCAGGCATAACGGTGAGGAGCGGAGTTAGCCAGATAAGTAATCCCGCTAACTTAGATATTCAGAGTTGGCTGGATAACGTCTCCAGCTAACTCTGATGAACCCACACACCTGTCCTAAAGTTAGCCGGATAAACTTTAAGACAGCTGCATATATTCAGCGGTGCAGCCGCACCAGTGAATATGGGCTAAGTTTGCTAGATAGGTTTATCTGGCTAACTAACCGAGCTGCATCTAAATATGGACCTCTCTGCGTTTTCAAATACAGAAGTCCTGGAAGTATTCTTGTCTGGCAGGCACAATAATGAAATACAACACATTTTAAAGGTTAATGTTTTAGGGAGCTATAATATCCCTCTTGGAGGTAACTCTCTAGGTGCACATCAAAGTCTACTGAAGCCCAGGACCCTATGCAAACTCAGGCAAGCACTGTCTGTATGCAGAGTCCTTTCTTTCCATATAAACTGCCTTGACCACACAGTTCTCGGCAGCAAATCCCTGACTGACGCTTCAGGAGTGCATTCATCATTCTGATCACATCTCAATAAACCTTACCCCGGGTGAGCTGAGGTCACACATGCATGCATGTGCAGCTGTAAGAATTGATTTAAGCATTATAGTGAACACTGCCATGCTGCTGAATAATTTTTTTTTTTTTTTTTGTATTTTATCAAGACACTTTTGTTGTGTCCGGGAACAAACCGGCAAAATGGCACTTTCTTTAGTTTGGAACAATTTCAGATAAGTGCCAGTTATTGTGAATCCATTTGGTCCCCAGTGTAACAGTGTTAATCTGGCTGTTAAATGTACCTTATCAATACGGAGCATATAATGTGAAATTTCTATTGTAATTCATCAGAAAAATGCAATACGTATAAACCCACACACACACATTCACACAAATATAGGACTGTATACAGAAGCTTGGACTAGCAGAAATTAGAAACTATTCTTTGTGCTACTCTGTTTTACATCTATGGTAATGAGCCAAGATTTGCAACTGACAGACATATTTCTATATGCTAACTACAAAACCTCAGGGTCAAATGTAAGTTTGGGGTCAAAAATGAAAAGTGACAAAAGCCTGCAAATCCCTTATTTCACATGGTTCTGAGGCAGTACATCTTCTGCCCAAGGTATTTTTTATTTCCAGCAATTTCTGGAAGGGGACACTGTGTAAGGGAAAAGAATATACGCAAAAAGCACTGCAGGACGTTTGCATGCACGAGGCCATATTTAAGGAAGGACAGCAATCTTGCCAATTGATGTGCGGACGACAAGAGTGCACCCAGGGCTTCATGGTCTCTATTCTCTCTGTAGCCACCGAGGACAAGAGAAAAATAATTTTGTTCAGCAGGTGCAACCGGCATTAGGTGGATGTCCGAGGCCCAGCTGCTCATTATCACCGTGAAGATTCATGGCCTTTTCTAGATTTGTGGTCGGTTCAAGTAGAGGTGTTGGTCCTGGAGAAGATTTCACTCTTTGGCGGTTGTGGCACTTCCTATGTCCATGAGCTTTTGAGACAGCATGGTTCCCTTCATTGGATGGGAAGCAGGGGCCAGTGTGGCCCCCCGAAGAAGGGACATCTGTTCTCAAAAGCTCATGTACCATCACATCTTTTTTTTTAGGTTGGAGGAATTGCAAATATCATTGACCGGCTGGAAAATTGTGCTCCTCATAAGAACATAAGAATTGCCATGCAGGTCACAAGTTCCTGACAGATCTTATAAATTAGATCTAATTCCTGAAACTCACTCCCAGGGATAGCAATAGCTTTATTTACCTGGCTAACAATGGGATATGGATTTTAACTCCAGGAACTTGTCCAAGCCTCTTTTAAACCTCACTATGCTAGTCGCCTTGACCACAACCTCTGGCAACAGATTCTACATCTTGATAGTGCAATGAGTGAAAAAGTACTTTCTGCAATTTATTTTGAATCTGATGGTTGTTAGTTTCATGGACAGTCCCCTTGCTTTAGTATTACTTGAAAGAGTAAATAACCGTCCTTTATTTAAACGTTCCACTCCATTCAAGATTTTATAAACTTCTACCATGTCTCCTCTCACCCTTCTCTTTTCCAAGCTAAACAGCCTTAGCCTGCATGGCTTCTTACCATAGGAGAGATGTTCCATCATAAGAGTGCTGTTCGGAGAACATTTTTTCACTCAACGGCATAGTTAAGCTCTGAAATTCATTACTGGAGGATGTGGTAAAGGCTGTTAGTTTAGCTAGGTTTAAAAAAAGGTGTAGACAAGTTCTTGGAGGAGAAGTCCATAAACTATTATTAACTATGTAGATTTAGGGAAAGTCACTACTTATTCCTGGATGCTGGCAGCATGGGATCTATCTGCTGTTTGAGATCCTGTCAGGTACTTGTGACCTGGATTGGCCACTATTGGAAACAGAATACTGGGCTCGATGCACCCTTGGTCTGACCCAGTCCGGCAATGCCTATGTTCTTATCATTTATGCCTCCCTCCTCTGCACATTTTCTAGTTCTGCTATGTCTTTCTTGAGTTGGGCGGCCAAAACTGCACATGGTACTCAAACTGCAGTCACACCATGGATTGATACAGAGGCAATATGATATTTTCTGTTTTGTTCTCCATTCCTTTTCAGATCAATCCTACCATTCTATTTGCTTTTTTGATTGCTGAAGCCCAATGAGCCGAGCATTTCAATGTATTGTCCAGTGTCCACTAGGAGTCCACGGTCCTTTTCCTGAGTAATGGCTCCCAATACAGAACCCAGCATGGAGTACCTGTAGCTGAGATTGGTTTTCCCTTGTGCATCACTTTGCACTTTTCCACATTAAATTTCAGTTGCCATTCAGTTGCCCAGTCTCCCAATCTCACAAGGTCCTTCTGCAGTTCCTTGCAATCCACTGCCGTTTTCACAAATTTGAATAATTCTGGGTCATCTGCAGATTTGATCACCTCACTCATCTTTCCCTTTTCCAGATCATTTATGAATCTGTTAAACAGCACAGGACCCTGTGGTACTCCTCTAATGACCTCACAGGACCCTGTGGTACTCCTCTAATGACCTTTGTCCATTTGGAAAATTGGAGATTTAGTCCTACCCTCTCTTTCTGGCCTTTTAACCAATTACCAGTCCACAATAGGACACTGCCTCCTATCCCACGGTTTTTTTAAATTTCCTGAGGAGTCTCTCATGGGAGACTTTGTCAGATGCCTTCTGAAAATCCAAATACACTATATCAACCAGCTCACCTTTATCTACAGGTTTATTCACGCCTTTAAAAAATCTGTGCAAGTCTTCTGCAGCACTAGGTTAAAAAAAAGGTGTTCCCCATGGGTATATTTAGGTGGGGATGGGGGAGAAAAAACAGCTCATGTACATGGGATTTTCAAAAGTATGGGTGCTATTTTACCCCTCTCCTCTTCTCCCCCCCCCCCCCCCCCCAAATATCATCTCTGCATCCTACACAAATAGGAGGTGCACAAGCACTTTATTTGCATGCATTTTATGCTGGCTGATTTTTAAAGTCAAACTCTGAAAATTGCCGTGTAAGATTCCAAGAAGCACTTTAATAATCAGCACTTATCTAAAGCTATTACATTATTCTATAGCTGTGCTTTTTCTTTCTGTACCTATTGTCATAGTTGTGTAATAAAATGTAGACTGAAATCAAATCCACAGATCTGAGGGCATTTGGAAACAGACAATTCAGTTACAAATCTGTAGCACTACAGGCCTGTATCAAGTGATTACAACTATTACAGTCCATTATACTTTTATCTTTGCTTCTGCATTTTACTTTTAGGACGTTGTAGTTATTGGGTTACTAAATTATTTAGACTCAGCTGTGTATGAATGTGATGATTTTTGCATTATATATGAGTGTGTTTCCGTGGCAGGTGGCTATTGAAAGAGTATCGTTATTAGCCATGCAAAGCCTCAGTGGAAACAAGACTGGTGCCAGAATTGTGAACCCCTGCATAAAGTTCTTAATCTGATGGGAAAAAATGGCTGCCCTCAGACTACAGCGAGGGTACACAGTACTTTTATAAACCTCCAACCATGTTAAGACTGATGAACCTTGCCTCACTGCAAACTTCTACCCTGATAGGGCACTCTTTGGCACACAGGGTGATCTCTTTTGTTTTCAGGTGCTAATTGTAGGGAGATTTTGGGATGGGTGTGTCCTAGGAATGAGGGATGTGCTTTAAAGCCCCATTGAAATGTTCTGAAAACAGAGCTCAGTTCTCTTCACTCAGAGTGGTAAAATGAGCTCAGGTCACAGCAGGTAATCTCTACCTCCACACAGAGCCTTCCAAAGAATACTGCCAGGTCTGGTTATCCAAGGGGCTGATGCACTAACTCACGAAGCTCTTTGCATCTAGTGCATGAGATTTTGCATTATGCAAATAAGCCCAGAAGATAAATTGCACACACGGTATTTTGCAATGGACTTTGTGGCAACAACATAAGTTCACCTTGAGAAGCAGCTAAGGATTTTGAGATATCTGGTCCACAAGGCATTTAGCGTGCACAATGTATCTGTGCATTCATAGGTAATGAGCTGCTTTGCATAACTTTGCAGCTCATTACCTATTTAGAATAGATGTAGCACTGCTTTTTTGCAAGTGCAAAATATCATTCACTAAATGTGATTTTAATGCATGTTGAATCAATATCATACGTTAACGGTGCATTTTAACGCATGCTAAGGTGTAGACAAAGTGCTCCATAAGTTATTACATTGCCCGCCGAGTGCTATTGGTTTCCACCTTGTACTCATCTATTGTACTACCTAAAGGGCTTTTATTTGGTTTTTGACCTCTTAAAGGAGAAAGTGAAAGTTTTAGGGCCCTGGTGTGCCAAACTGTCAAGACTGGTATTAGGTTCAAAAGGTTGATCCAGTGGCAAAGCTGTTCAAATTGTAGCAAAGGGAAAGTGCCCAGAAATTTCACAGGAACCGGTTCCATAAGGAAGGGCTAATCCTATTATTTTAATTTGCATATCTATAGCACTGCAGCACGACTGTCAATGAATGTCAGTTTCCATCATGGATAGCACATCTGGAGGTTGGGCCCCCTATGGTCTGGATAGCACATCTGGAGGTTGGGCCCCCCTATGGTCTGGAAAGCTCCTGTGCGCCATTCTCGTTGGATAATACTTATGCTGGGCTAATAAAATACCTCATAACTTACCCCATAGGGCTTAACCAGCTGTTTAAGATTTTCCAGCCCAGACCCCTGCTTGAGTTTAAACATCAGAACCAAGATCTTAAATTGGATCCGTTCCTTAATTGGCAACCAATGTAGCTACATTAAGAACGGTTGCGCGCTGACCCGCAAAGGGTAGAGTAAACCAAGCTTGCTGCCATGTTTGACATTATCTGTGATCGCCGCAAAGCCCTCTCAGAAGTACCCGAAAACACCCCATTACAATGATCCCAAACTGGGGAGACCAGTGTTTGAACCGCTGTTCGAAAGGCCGCAAAACTCAACAAATTCCTCACTCTCCGCAACTGGCGCAATTTGAAAAATATTAGCCGAACCTGGTTGGAAATGTGGAAATCAAAAGATAACTCTTCCTCATAGCCCCCCACCAGCCAATTTCTCGCCTTTGATGAAAACTTTATCCTCTCTTCTTTAATCACAAGAACCCCCGGGGAAGGAACATCAGCCTTCCCTGTCTTCCAATCAGTCTTTTTACCATTTAAAATAATTGTATTTCTCTCAATCTTCTCTAAACCCTCTCCTGGGCCTGCTGCAAAGCAAGATTCACATCCTGTCCCATAGGCCACAACAGTTGCACATTATCCACATAGGTAAACACTTTAAACCCCAAGGAATGAATAAAATATCCAAGGAGCTGTAGAAAAATATTAAATAAACGTGGGGACAAGGGGGAGCCCTGGGGGACCCCCACAATGAAATAAGAACAGCCTGAATATTCCCCCTCTCGCCTTTACCACTGCCGTTCTGTTTGAGAGAAAGGGCCCAATCCACTACAGCACTAGGTCCTCCCAACCCCAATGACCTACAATGGGCTCGTAAGATCTCATGATCCACTAGGGCGAACATGCATGTTAAATCCTAGAAAATCAAAAGGGCTGACATATCTTCATCCCTTAACTGCAAGATACAATCATTAACTGCCACTAATACAGTTTCAGTGCTAAAACCCTTTCTTAGCCCTGATTGGCATATATCTAGCCCCTCAATCTCCTCCAAATACATAAGATAACTGCTTACGAACCATTTTTTCTATTACTTTAGACAAAAAAGGGCCTTTAGCTACTGGTCCATATAACTAGCACGTTCTTCCTGATCCAAAGCTGGGTTGGGTTTTTTTTTTTTAACAAAGGAGAAATCACCATTTGCTTCAATGGAGTTGGCAAACAACCCTCTGACAACGGTGAAGTTACAATTGTCAACAAATCATCTTTCAAATCCTCAGGAGCCTGTTTTATAAAAAAAAGATGTAGACTGATCAAACACACATCTAGTGTCCTAGCTTGAAGACAAAGATTTCTGTAACTTCACTAAACCCCACAGGGTGGAAATCCCACCTCAAATTACTCACCACCTCTTTATTACAGGACCAGTCTTAACTAATGAAGCTTCTATCTGGTTCCTACACATGGAGATTTTCTGTTCCCAAAACTGAACAAAATTACTCCCTGACAACACCATTAGAATAGTAACTTCTGGGCAACAACCTTTTGCCATCAATTCCTGTAAAATCCAAAAAATGTCTTTAAGTTTATTCTCTGCTTTATCAATTCGCTCTTCCAAAAAAGATTTTTTTTTGCCAACTGAACTTTGGAACAATAACTATTTGCCTGGTTTTCGCCAACTCATTTTATCCTCCCAGACCTGCGACTTAACCCATAACCTTTCTAACCTTCTTACCTCTCTATACTCTTCCCTTAAATTAGCTGTAAACCATCGGGCAGACACTCCATGTTTATTCCCCATTTTTTTTCTCAGTAGCAATCTCATCTAAAACATTCCTCAACTTAGATTTCCAATTAACAACGAATTCCTCTGTATTTCCTTTCTCTTTTCACAAAGTCAGATCTCTCCACCGCTCATAAAAAGGTTCCACATTAATCTTCCCATGTTTTCCTTCCAAAACACTGTTACCCCCATCAGAGTTACCCTATACTATCCAAAACCTGAAGGAAATAACGTTATGGTCTGATCAAATTTACTTCCTCCACCCCTCCTATGGCCAACCCTCCCTCACTCACTGTTACGCAGGGAGGTGGACCCTTGAGCCGAGATGAGGTCGGTGCTACCTACAGGAGGGCTTCCCACAGGTCCTCATCATTGGGAGGTGGATGCAGGTGATGGAGACCCAACCACACCTTCACCTATACCAGCCCTCGTTTCCCGCAGGTTGAGCCCTTGGGTGCCGGGGCCAGCAGGACGTAGGAGTGGGTCATCGGAAGAAGACAAGCTTGAAGATGGAAGGCGAAAGCAAGATTGAGCGTGCCAGAGGTTGGGGGCAGCAGCGGGCAGGAGGATCCACGGATGGGTCAGAGGACAGGGCAGGCAGCTAGCAGGAGAAACGATGAGCAGGCAGGCAGTCAGGGCGGGCAGTAGATGATGCAGAATCCAGGGACGAGCGAGTCAAGAACCAGAAGAGCAAGGACGAGGAGCAGGACCACAGAGAGGCAGGAGCAGGAGCAGGACACATGGAGCAACCAGCAACTTTAAGCGAGTGGGACATGTTGCTGAGTCAAGGATGGGGTAGCAGGGGCTGCCTTATATAGGACACGAGAGTGATGTCAGCATCCGGGGACGCGGGAGGTTTTCCCATCACGGCCCCTTTAAGTCAAGAGAGGAGCTGCGCGTGCCTAGCAGTAACTAAGGCCGGCAGTGTGGTGGTGGCAGGATCAGCTCCCTGCCGCATTGGAGGAAGGCAATGGAAATGGCTCGGGGAGCCACATGAGGGGTCCGGGCCGGCTCGGGAGTGAGTGTTTCCGGTCGTGAGGTTCCACGGTTGGCCACGTAATACCATATTTTCAGAACTAATAATCAAATCCAACAAATTGCCCCCTTTATGCGTAAGAATTTGCACCAGCTGAGCCAGATCATACATTGTCAGCATATAAGAAAATCTTTCATTGAACAAGAGAGATCATCCATATGACAGTTGAAATCCCCTACCACAATAAAATTGGAAAATCTCACAGTAACTTCCCCTATAAATTCCATCAAATTTGACACCCTTTCCAACCTAAAACCTGGAGGAGAATAAACCACCAACACTCCCACCTATACCCCCCCATCGCTAAAAGAAGATACTCACAATCTTGAATATTGGGCAATACTATCTGCTCCACTGTCCATTTAGAATTACAGAGAATTGCCACCGCCCCCTCTCTTCCCACATCTCTGGAGAAAACTCCTCTGGACACGTTTGGACAAATATAGAGACAGAATCCTCTGAGATCCATGTCTCTGTAATACAAACAAAATCCACCCCTTTCTCTGAAAACAAATCGTGCACCAACAGGGATTTATTTCCTAAAGTTCTACCATTCAACAATTACCCCTTCACATCAGCTTTCTTCTTCAAATACCTCCTTTGATAATGCTACTTCCCTTAAATACCTAAGACCTCTTCCTCTCTTACCCCCAAATGAGAAACCCCCAACCTAATACAACCCTCTTCCTTCAACAACTGTTACCGGTGAATATCCCCAACACATATTAACAAATTGACACAACTCCCTATATTCTCAAAACCTCACCAAATGGCTCATGAAGGGGCAATCCGCTTTGGCGTGCCCCTTTCGGCAGGCTGCAGCAGCAGACCAGCATCTTTAACAGACCCTCCCTGAGGGGATAGATGGGCAAGTTCTTGGTGTCACAGCCAAGGGAGGGGCTAAGGTTGGCTTCAGGCACAAACCGCGGATCCAGTTGAATGGCTCCGCAAGATGATGACTGCTCTCCTGTTTGATGACATGGGTAAGAAATATAAAACACACCTTGGGTTTTGTACTTTATTTTCCTTCAGCAAGTACACTTAATGTAAACGATGAGCACCTAGCAACCAGAAGTCAAAGGTCAACCATGTACAGGCACCCCTGCCTCTTGTAGTTTTACACTATAGACAGTGTTTCTCAACTCAAATCCTTGTGGCCCCTGGTTTTCAGGCTAACCAAAACTATTTAAATTAAGATGTCCAGAGTGAACATGCATGAAATATATTTGCACTCATTTGGTATGTAAAAAAGATTAAAAAAACAAACTAGTTTGGGGGGTGGCGTAGAGGTACACATTATCTGGAGTTAAGACCCACTGATTTAATTGTTCATTCAAAGTTGAACATAGAAAAGACTTGTGAAAACCTCTTTTTTCCCTATCTAGGAAATATACAAGAGGGCAGATAAAGACTGCAAGTCATTCCAGCCAGGAATTCCTGTTGGTAATTCCCATTCTCAAGGTAATGAAGGAAACCCAAGCTAAGATCTGGATCTGGATTTTTAATTGCAGCTCCCACTCCCTGAAATACATTTGCTATTGAGGTCAGATCAAATTACCCAGTCTTCCATAAGAAGGTCAAGTCTTGGCTTTTCATGTGATGCTCAAATAAAGGCCTGAGGTGGCTTTGTGTCTGCTTCTGGTTATTTTTAGGCCCTGTGCTATTTAGGGTACAATCTCTCTTAGATACATTTAGGGATGTTTGTTTTGTTTTTGGTTTCTTTTTGTTCTGGGTGTTTATTTGAAAGACGATTTTGCTTTTTATTATGATTTTATTGTTTGATGAATCTTTGTTTTCTTAGCTATTTCATCTTAATGTTCTGTGGTTTTGTTATGCTTATGGCTTTTGTATTTTTGTTTATTGCTCTACACCACTCTGGACAGTCCTTTTAGGATGGCAGTTAAGAAATGGTTTAAATAAAATAAGTAAATCCCTTTAGTCAATCCATTTGCTCAGTAGTATAGATTTTGTATTTATTTGTTTAAAACATGCAAAGACCCATCCAAAGCAGTGTACAACAGTGAAAAATGTACACTACATCAATAGCATCTCGTATTGCAAAAAAACACAAAATCTGTACATAACCCATAAGACAAGCCCACATTAAGACTAATTAAAAACAACCGAAGGACCACAAACCACTCCTGCCACTAGCTCCAACCCACAAACCACTCCTGCCACTAGCTCCAACCCACTAGAATTGAATTTCCTGGCAATGAAGTCAGAGAAAGAAAAAGCGCCTCTCAATAGTCATTAAAACCCATACCAGCAGAGTTCTTTCCATCACAGGGAGTGAAACCATAGGAAAAATCCTTGATGTTACTTTTGTTCTGAAAGTAAGATCATTTCTTCTACTCGATCTTCAGCATTTCCCACCACTAAGGACCTCCAGAAATTGCCCCATACTTGTCGGAATTCTGCTGCTATTCGCCCCGCCCTCCCCAGGCATCCACCGGGCTTTCTTGCAGGATTTTATCTCTCTTAATCAGCCGCATAGCAGGAAGCTCACCGAACCCCCACCTGCTTCTTATGCAGCAGGTCTGTCTACATCATGCCCTCCCCTCTCCTCTCCTGCAGGGCATACTTTTATATCCTCAAGTCTCACTTCCTGAGGGTAACCCTAATGACGACCACGTGAAGATCAAAATGCTAGCTTGCAACTTCTCCAACTATGTTTTGATTGCAGGGCCTGGAGTGCCGGGTTTGTTGGTTTGTTTGTTTTATGCTGACATTTTTGTTGGGACATTTAAGCTCGCATCCTGTTTCACCAAATGCATCCGAGCTACTATTAGTGTTTTATACCCTATAATTATTTTCTCTCTCTTGGGCTATTTTTGTGTTGTTGTTGTTGCTTATTTTTCTGCTCGCCCCCACCGTAAATCCCTGCAACCTCAGAATCTGCAAGCCACGGGGACTTCAGCTCTCCCCTAGTCTTTTTTTTTTTTTTTGGTTAGAGACGATTCTGTTATTTATCCCGCCATGGAGGTCAGGATCGTCGTCTGTTAGCTGACAGACTAACCCCCCCCCTCCCCCCAAATATGCTCCCACGTGGGGGGAGGGGGCACGACATCTGCCCCCCCCGCCCCCCCGAGCCAGGGTCTGAGCAGCGCTGTCCGTGGTGCTGCCAGCAGCTCCCTTCGCACTAGGGTAGAGTGGCGCATAAAAAGTCCTTTTTATTGCTAAACACTTTCTATATGGCAGACCAGAAAAGAATATTAAGTGAATAAATAACTGCGAACAAGGGGGAGGCAGGGAGAGGACTGGGCAATGGAAATAGTTTTCTTAAATTATGTAAATAAGCCTTCTGTTTCATAGCCATTGTAAAGCGATTAATTTGAACTCTAAATCTGCTATGTTAATTCCGATGAACTTCTCCTGCACATAAAAAAGGCATTTATTCCTGAAAGCTTTTAAATAGCCCGAGACACTTCCCCTACCCCTCTACATCTGCTGTAAAGCAGCCTCCGTGCGCTGCATGGATTGGTGCCCAGGCATCTGCCGTGGGCTTTCCTGCACATGATGGCAGGCGGTGTGTGTGTGTGTGTGTGTCTGTGCATGCCTGTGCGTTCCTGTGTGTGTGTGTGTGTCTGTGCGTGCGTATGTGTGTCTGTGCGTTCCTGTGTGTGTATGTGTCTGTGCGTTCCTGTGTGTGTATATGTGTCTGTGTGTGTGTCTGTGCATGCCTCTGTGTGTGTCTGGGTCTGTGCGTGCCTGTGTGTCTGTGCGTGCCTGTGTGTGTATGTGTGTCTGTGTGTGTGTGTGTCTGTGCATGCCTGTGTCTGTGCGGCCTGTGTGTGTGTGTGTGCGCGTGCCTGTGTGTGTCTGTGTGTGTGTGTCTGTGTGTGCGTGCCTGTGTGTGTGTGTCTGTGCATGCCTGTGTGTGTGTCTGTTTGTCTGTGTGTGCGTGCCTGTGTGTGTGTCTGTTTGTGTGTGCGAGTCTGTGTGTGTGTGTCTGTGCGTGCCTGTTTGTGTGTCTGTGCGTGCCTCTGTGTGTGTGTGTCTGTGCGTGCCTGTGTGTGCCTGTGCGGCCTGTGTGTGTGTCTGTGGGTGTGTCTGTGCGTGCCTCTGTGTGTGTGTGTGTCTGTGCATGCCTGTGTCTGTGCGGCCTGTGTGTGTGTCTGTGCGTGCCTCTGTGTGTGTGTGTGTCTGTGCATGCCTGTGTCTGTGCGGCCTGTGTGTGTGTGTGTGCGTGCTTGTGTGTGTGTGTCTGTGTGTGCCTGTGTGTCTGTGCGTGCCTATGTGTGTGTGTGTGTGTCTGTGTGCGTGCCTGTGTGTGTGTGTGTGTCTGTGCATGCCTGTGTCTGTGCGGCCTGTGTGTGTGTGTGTGCGTGTGTGTGCGTGCTTGTGTGTGCCTGTGTGTCTGTGCGTGCCTATGTGTGTGTGTGTGTGTCTGTGTGCGTGCCTGTGTGTGTGTGTGTGTCTGTGCGTGCCTGTGTGTATCTGTGCGGCCTCTGTGTGTGTGCGTGCCTGTGTGTGTGTCTGTGCGTGCCTATGTGTGTGTGTCTGTGGGTGTGTCTGTGCGTGCCTCTGTGTGTGCGTGTCTGTATGTGTGTGTGTGTGTGTGTGTGTTAATCTGACAGCTCGTTCCTCCCCTTCATTCTCCAGCAGGCCGGCCGGCAGGCTGTGCTAGGGATCTGCCACGCAGGGAAGGGAGGCTGGAGGCGAAGGAGCCGCCGGGGCGGGGGGCAGCGGAGCTGTTTCAAGCGATTCTTCGCTTTGCTTAGGTGGCAAATGATGTGAAGGCTCAAACCCTCCCCCCAGCTACAGTGTTTATTTATTTATAGCCAAGGGTTGATCTTAGGGAGGGTGTGGGGCCCGGGGCGAATCCAGCACCGCGGGGCCCTGGAACGCTGGCGGGTACGGGGTTCGCGTGGCGGTGCGGGGCCCCATTCTGATCTCCCCTATTCAGGCCTCCCCCCTCCCCCTCTCTGTGCGCAGGGGCCACCGGGCGCCGTCTTCTGCTCGGCTGCCGCTGCTGCTTTCTGAGCGCCAGGGCGGAGGGTCCCGGCTGCCTGGCTCCAGCACCGAAGAGGCACCGTTAGCTTTTCAGCCATTGCTATTAATTAGGGCCTTCAGCTACGCAATCAGAAAAAAAAAAAACAAGTCGAGGTTTTATAGGCGTTTGTAAAAAGGCCAGGGTGACATAAGATGACCCCCAGTCGAATGAATTGCCATTTGCATAGCTAAGGGAGCTTGTTTGTACAGCGGCAGCACAACTGTGACCCTTGAGATAGCAGAAACAATTCACCCAACTTTGAGTGAGTAAACAGCGGACGGGAGAATTAAAGACACTTCATTTTTTCTCATTACTGGGGATAATAGAACAGGAGATTCCTCTGTTTACATGCATTCCACAATCACTAATGCCTTTTGTCCCACCCTTTTTCCCCCAGACAATACAGAAAAAGCAGCAAAACACAGTAGAAGAAGTGGGTTATGGAGGCAGCCGTGTGTTTTATGATGGCTGTAAGACCCTGGGGAGAAGGCGGCCTATAGAACAAGAGGGTCCTGAATAAGCCTTTGGCTGTGGTCAACCTGATCACCTAGGAGGGTTGGGGTTTTTTTTGTTTTGCAAACCTCTATTCATGTGTGCATTTTCCAGGGGAGGGGGGGGGGGGAAGAGCTTGCAAAGAGCCGTCTGCAGCCTGCCAGTTCTCCCAGCATCCCCGCTCCGGGAGGGCAGGCTCGTGCCCAGCAGCCGGGGTGCAGGGCGAGCAGAAGGGGCTGGCACACGGTCGCTCAGGGCTTGCTGGAGGCTCCCAGTTCTGATTCCATGGCTAAGAGAGAGGGCGCGTCTAAAGCATGCACCAGGCGCAAATGAAAAATGCAGCTTGAACGGCTTTCGGTCCCCCCCCCCCCCCATGAACAGGGTGCCTGGTGATGATTACTCTGCTGTAATTTCCTGACATTAGTAAGCAAGCTCACGGATTCTGCTAGCAAGTGGGTGTCCTGGCTTTCCGTCTCTCATCTCAGCCTAATGCATTCTAATTGCCCCCCCCTGTACACAAAGTGAGGCGAGCAAGTCAGGGTAAAGGGCCGGACAACCAGGCACTCATCTCTCGGCCACAACTTGGGCCTGTTTATTGCTGGCTAGTTTAAAAGCCCCGATGGATTTTATTCACCAGCCAAGGCAATATTACGGTTGGTGGTACCAGATCGGGAAAAGAGATTGGAGCTTGTTTGTCCATCTCCTTTCCAGGGCTGGGTATCTGCGGAGTGGAGTAGTGGTCAGAACCAAAGGAGTGAGAACCAGAAAAGGCCGGATTGATTCAAATCCCACTGCTATTCCTGATGACTGGGGGGGCAAATCACGTCACCCTCGGGTGTTTTCTGGAACGGGATGCAACTCACCTTGAGCCACAATGCAAAGGCTGAGCTAAATAGACAATAAACAACTTAATCTGAGCCTTTACGCACTGTCCTAGAGCAGGACGTTTTGCAAGAAATTGCAACCCACATGTGTATATGTGTGTACATATACACATGTGTGCATTAACACATAACTGCATAGCGCTGGCATTGCACACTTTTTTAATGCAGAAAGTTACACCTCTGCAGGTGCTGCTAACATTTCAGCAATAATGCATATTTTTGCTTTAATAAGGGACACAATATATTTAAATGTGCTGATTAGCATAGATTTGCTTTTTAAAATCAACCCATAATATTTTTTAGCAAAAATCTGCACTAATAAAAAATAGCTCACATTAAATGCCTTTAATATGTGTTAGTGCAGTGTTTATCATACTTTAAGGGCATTTAAACTGAGTTAATAACATTCAACATGCATTAATGCACCTGCCCTGCTTGGTAAATAGAAGCCCCCTTAATTTTGTGTTTAGGATTGAAGCAGCAGTGGTATCTAAAAGGATGAAAATGGTTTAGCAGCTTGAATGTTTCTTCTTTGGGGCTTGTTCCTAAGTCGCCCTTCTGGTTTTTTTCTTTATTTTTTGGTATTACCTAATCATACTGGAATGCAAGGTCAGTGTTTATTATTATGACGCCCCTCCCCCCCACTCCTAGAGGCCCATCTTCTGCTGTCTGTACTCTAGAACTCTAACCAGTATGTGTGGCCTCTAAGGCAGTGGTTCTCAACCTTTTTTCTGTCGGGACACACCTGACAGATGGTTCTCACATGCGTGACACACTGACCCATGATCGTCACGGGGCTAGATGTAAAAGTACAGTTTGCATCCACGGGAACCCCCCTGACCCACAATAATGAGAATTATGAGAAAAAAGCAGAATTACGACAATCCCCATACAACTCACCCTGCAAAAAAGATATTCTGGTTCTGGTGTCATCTCAGTAACAGCAACTCAAACTCCTTCTACTTCCAGGCTCAATAGCCCTACTTATGAAAAGACAGCAATTTACCACCAGTGCATGTCCCTCTTGAGAAAACTCAACAAATAAGACTGATACAAACGCTTACATGCTAATAAAATATCTCGGTAACAGACACAGAACCGACCTAACATACTCCCAGGATCTGTAGTAATGCACATAAACTAATCCGCACACAGTTACACCTGTATTATGGAATGCACTCAAACAGGAGCAACCCTATCTATGAAAAGGCAACACTACAAATATTAAATCAGGCCCTAAAAACCAATACACCTCTTATTAGGAAAACGGAACTAGCAAGCAGCTATAGATCCCCACACAGAAATAATTGTAAAACTATACTAATAAGCAGAATAAATGTTTCTAAACAGCTATGAACAGAATAACATCCAACAATTAAAAACTCATAAAAACTATTAAACATTCTCCAAACACCAATAAAATATTTCAAAAAAAGCAGACATCACATATTAAATAATTAAAATGGCAGTCAATCAAGAAAAATAAACTTAAAAAGCCACTTTTACTTACCCCCTCCAGCAGCTCTCCTACTCCCCTTCCATGCAGGCCGTGGCACACATCAGAAGCAGCAGTAGAAGCTAAGCTTCTATACTCATGGTCCTTTTCCTTAGTGCCCATGTCTCTCACACACACATACACACACACCAGTCTCTCACTCCCATGCTTGTTCTCTCCACATGCACAGGCTTCTCATTCCCATAATCACTTTCTTTCTCTCACACACACACACACACCAGTCACCTGACCTCTCTCATGCATACACACACACATAGGCTTCTCCCTCCCATGCTGAGTCTCACACACACACCCAGGTTTCTCACTCCCATGCTCACTCTCTTCACATGCACAGGCTTCTCATTCCCATAATCACTTTCTCTCTGTTACACACATGTCTCTCTCTTTTCCATGCTCGCTCTCCACATGCACAGGCTTCTCATTCCCTGAATCACATTCTTTCTCTCACATTCACACACACCAGTCTCTTGTTCTCACACACACCGTCACTTTACCAACCAGTCTCTCTCTCTCATGCATGCACATACACACAGGCTTCCCACTCCCATGCTCTCTCTCACATAATCAGGCTTCTCACTCCCATGCTTTCTTTCACACACACACACACACACACACACACACACCCTCACAACACCAGGCTTCTTACGCCCATGCTTTCTCACATACCCAAATTTCTCACTTCCATGCCTTTTCTCTCTCTCACACACACACACATCAGTCACCTCCCTGACTAATGTCTCACACGCTCACATTCACATCAGTCATCTCCCTGAGCAATCACTTTCATTGTCTCTCACATATACACACACACATCAGCTCTCTGACCAGTTTCTCTCAATCACACACATGCTCTCAATCAAATACTTTCTCTCACTTACACACAGGCTGGCTGGCTCTCTCTTTCTCTCACTCACTCACTTCCTCTCCCCCCGAGCACAAATGGTAGCTGCAGTAGCCTCCTCCTCCAGCCCCCGCAGGCCAAGAAAGAAGAATCCCATCGGCTGCGGGAGGCTCATGCTGCTGTCTCCTTTCCCGATTACAGGCTGCTTCGATTACATGGGGGCCGCTGCTGCCGCCACTGCTATTTTTCCACACGGCACAGCTCTTTCTCCTTCCCGCGCACCGCACTGTGTATCACTTCCTGTTCTGGGTCACGGGGGGGGGGGGGGGGGGTGGCGCAGGAAGAAGAAAAGGTCAGCGGTAGGTACCACAGTTTCTTCTAGCACCGCTGCCGTTCCCACTGGGCTTGAACATGCTGATAGCCCAGCGGCAACGGCAGCAGGGAAGGAAGAGCAGCGGGAGAGACCAGGAGCACACGACACACCTGCCGGTGCTTGGCGACACACTGGTTGAGAAGTGCTGCCCTAAGCCAACTTGATTAATACAAAAAGTTTTTTTAAACCCAGCTGCACTAACTTCTCTAACCACATCCTATGACAATGAATTCCAGAGCTTAATTATGCGTTCAGTGAAAAATAATTTTCTCTAATTTGTTTTAAATGTGCTACTTGCTAGCTTCATGGAATGCCCCCTAGTCCTTCTATTATCTAAAAGAGTAAATAACCAATTCACATTTACCTGTTCTAGTCCTCTCACGATTTTATAGACCTCTATCATATCCCCCCTCAGCCGTCTCTTCTCTAAGCTGAACAGCCCTAACCTCTTTAGCCTTTCCTGATAGGGGAACCGTTCCATCCCCTTTATCATTTTGGTTGCCCTTCTCTGTACCTTCTCTATTGCAACTATATCTTTTTTAAGATGCAGCGACCAGAACTGTACACAGTATTCAAGGTGCGGTCTCACCATGGAGCGATATAGAGGCATTATGACATTTTCCATTTTATTCACCATTGCCTTCCTAATAATTCCTAACATTCTATTTGCTTATTTGACTGCTGCAGCACACTGAGCCGGCAATTTCAATCTTTTTCCTGGGTGGTAGCTCCTAAGATAGAACCTAACATCGTGTAACTACAGCAAGAGTTATTTTTCCCTATATGCAACACCTTGCACTTGTCCACATTAAATTTCATCTGCCATTTGGATGCCCAATCTTCCAGTCTTGCAAGGTCCTCCTGTAATGTATCACAATCCGTTTGTGATTTAACTACTCTGAATAATTTTTTGTCATCTGTAAATTTGATAATCTCACTTGTCATATTCCTTTCCAGATCATTTATATATATATATTGAAAAGCACAGGTCCAAGTACAGATCCCTGAGGCACTCCACTGTTTACCCTTTTCCACACTGAGAAAATTGACCATTTAATCCTACTCTCTGTTTCCTGACTTTTAACCATTTTGCAATCTGTGAAAGGACATTGCCTCCTATCCCATGACTTTTAGTTTTCTTAGAAGCCTCTCATAAGGGACTTTGTCAAAAGCCTTCTAAAAATCCAAATACACTACATCTACTGGTTCACCTTTATCCACATGTTTATTAACCCCTTCAAAAAAATGAAGCAGATTTGGGAGGCAAGACTTCCCTTGGCTAAATCCATACTGGCTGTGTTCCATTAAATCATGTCTTTCTATATGTTCTGTGAGTTTATTCTTTAGTTTACACTATTTTTCCTGGCATTGAAGTCAGGCTTACCAGTCTATAGTTGCCTGGATCAGACTTCAAGTTCTTTTTAAATATTGGGGTTACATTGACCACCCTCTAGACTTTAATGATGGGTTACAAACTTTTACTAAGAGAAGTGAAATTTCATTTTGAGTTCTTTCAGAATCCTGGTGTGTATACCATCAGACCAGATGATTTGCTACTCTTTAGTATGTCAATCTGGCCTACTACATCTTTATTTATATATTCTGCTTTTCACAGCATTTCAAAGTGGATTACATTCAGGTACTGTGGGTATTTCCCTATCCCCAGAGGGCTTACAATCTAAGTTTGTACCTGAGGCAATGGAAGGTAAAGTGACTTGCCCAAGGTCACAAGGAACAACAGCAGGACTCAAACCCTGGTCTCCTGGTTCATAGCCCACTGCTGTAACCACTAGGCTACTCCTCCAGCTTCACCATGCTTTGGTTCAGTTCATCTGAATCATCACCCTTGAAAACCATCCAGAACAGGTATCTCCCCAACATCCTCATTAGTAAACACAGAAGCAAAGAATTTATTTAGTCTTTCTATGATGGCCTTATCTCCCTAAGCACCCCTTTAACTCCTTGATCATCTAACAGTCCTACTGACTCCATTGCAGGCTTCCTGTTTTGCATATATTGAAAAACGTTTTATTATGAGTTTGTTTCGCTATGGCCAACTTCATTTCACATTTTCTCTTAGCCTGTCTTATCAATGTTTACATTTAATTTGACATTGCTTATGATTTTTCCTATTTTCTTCAGATGGACCTAAATCTGTAGAGAAGAGTAGAGACAAGGAGATATAATAGAGAAATTTGAATACCTGAAAGTATGAATAATGCACAAGAAATGTAGACTTAGGAACAACATCAGTAAATGTTTTTTTTAATGGAAAAGGTGATGGATGCCTGGAATGCCATCTCAGAATGTATAATAGAAGCTACAATGTTAACAAACTTTAAAAAGTCATTGGAGAAATACAAGGGATCCTTACTTGCCAAAAATGAATGGATAACAATGGGAGACCTGTGAACCTTTAATGGACTCCTGGGTAGTTCCTAGAGGCAACACAGGAGGGATATGGATCATAATAGCCTTGTGGAAATCCTATGGGAAGTGAGTGAGCCTTAATGATGGGGCTTTGATTGAGAAGAACTTAATGAGTAGATGTAAATACTCAATCTTCTCCAAATTAAGGAACAGTTGGAGGTATCTTTTGCACTATTTTATTCAATTGATGACATGAAGGAAGAATGTTTTGTTGCTCTTGATGTGAAGAAAATGGCATCAGCTGGCACTGAGACTGTTATCATTTTGAAATCACTTTGGTACTGGTCTCAGGGCTGAATGCCGTGTTGATATAGTCACAGTGGAGCATGGGTAGGTGGGAATCATTTCTGCCCCTTTATCCTGTCAGGACCCCGTGACAGAGATGTGGGGGCTGGGGAGGTCCCTGGCAGATTTCTGGGGGGCAGGAGGGAGTATCAGAGGGAGCCAGGGAAGTTTGGCTGGGCTTGGCTCAGCCCAGCCAGGTAGTCCCAGCTCCTGACATCTTGGCAGAGGTAGAAGGCCTGGAGAGGCCCTGGGAAGGAGCAGGAAGCAATGGTGAGGGGCCCAGGGAGGACCTTCGCTTTGGTTCTTTATTGTTTTAATGCTTATCTTCGTTCACTAAAAATAAATCAAAATGAAATGAAACAATGAATGGAAATGAACAAACGTTGGCTGGATATCCCTAGTAACAGGCACAGAATAGCAGCTATGACCTTAACAGCAGTGGTACTGCAGCACTGAGCTTCCAAGAAGGCATTTGGATAGCTTGCATGGAGAGATCATGGTCAAAAAACAAACTTCAGTGAACAGTGGGAGGCTGGGTGTTTTGGTCAGTGACTTCGCCGGTTTTGTTCACTGTGTGGATTATTAGCAAATTTGGCAACAAGACATGGAAGGGGACTTGCGTTTTGGATTTAGAGTTGTGTCGTAATAATCAGAGAGACAGATAACAAGGCCACAAAGAGCCAATAGTCAGATAACTTTACTCAGATATTCAGCAGAATATGATAATGTACCTGACTAATGTCAAAGTTACCCAGGTAAAGTTATCCGTAAGGTTTTAGAATACCCTCCGGAATTTGCAGACTTATTTGGATGGCGCTGAATATCACTAATGTGCTTGGGACACCATAGCACACCTCTTTTGTTTATCTGGCTAAATTTGGTAAGGGTTATGAGCTACCCAGATAAAATGTAAATGTGCAGCAGGGGAAATTTATGAAACCCAAGGTTTGTTTAGGTAACTCCCAAAATTACCTGGACAAATCTTTTGAATATGAACCTCTATGTTACTATACTACTCAGTTCCTCAATAACCAATGAGCCATTTGGTAATCAGTTAATAATCAATGAGTCAGCCAGTCGGTAACAAGTCTGTTAATAATCCCCGAGCCATATTGGTAACACGTCAACAGTCAATTTAGTACCACAAGAGTCAGTCAGTAACCTTGCGAGGTAGTAATTTGCCAGTCATGCACTCAATAACCCATTAGTAACTGGGTCACTAGTTAGTCACTAGCCATTGAGTCAGCTGATAACTTGTTAGGAGACCGTGAGGTACTCAGTACTCAGTTCGCTGACTGGTTGATAGCCATGTGAGTTAGGCAGACAGCAGTCAATATGCAGTCATTTGGTGGATCCTGCAGCCTCCCGACCATGCACAGAATTGGAGGGGCCCAGCAAGGAAGAACAGTGAACATAAGAACATAAAATATGCCATACTGGGTCAGAATAAGGGTCCTTCAAGCCCAGTATCCTGTCTCCGTCAGTGGCCAATCCAGGTTGCAAGCAGTCAATATGCAGTTATTTGGTGGATCCTGCAGCCTCCTGACCATGCACAGAATTGAAGGGGCCCAGCAAGGAAGAACAGTGAACATAAGAACATAAAATATGCCATACTGGGTCAGAATAAGGGTCCTTCAAGCCCAGCATCCTGTCTCCGTCAGTGGCCAATCCAAGTTGCAAGCAGTCAATATGCAGTTATTTGGTGGATCCTGCAGCCTCCTGACCATGCACAGAATTGGAGGGGCCCAGCAAGGAAGAACAGTGAACATAAGAACATAAAATATGCCATACTGGGTCAGAATAAGGGTCCTTCAAGCCCAGCATCCTGTCTCCGTCAGTGGCCAATCCATGTTGCAAGTACCCAAACATTAAATAGATCCCAAGCTACTATTATTGATTAATAGCGGTTTATGGACTTCTCCTCTAGGAACTTATCCAAACCTTTTTTAAACCCAGTTATGCTAACTGCAGCTCTGAGTGTGGAAGATATGAACGCAATGGGTCCTGCCAGGGAGAAGGACTTCTCTGTCACAAAAAGATCCGAACATTATATATATATATCCTTTCATCACTCTTGGCCCTGGAAGGTTCCTGTTTGCGCACTCTCGGACAGGCAGTTCTTCCAGGGATAAAAGAGACATGTGAAATAGTGACGGAGTCAAGCAGAGGGATGGAGTTACCTGCTGTAAAATTTTAGCAAAATAAACTTTTCAAAGTGGAAATTAAAGTACTAAGCCCACCGAGCAAAAAATACTTTTTTCGAATCGTGATTAGATGAGAAGTGCATTCCTGTAATGTAAAAATTTAAATATTTCTAGATTTATGCGTCATTCTGCTAATTACAGCTAATTACCACATAAAGGAACAATTAAACAAAATTATGTCAGAAATTACAGTGGGAGCAGCACATCACGGGCTTCTGTTTCTATTTACTTCTACCGTTTCATTAAGCTGTCTATTCAATTGTCTGCAATTTTCCAAAGCATCATTTCGGTTGGATTTCTCATCTCCTAGAGCAATGCAGGCTCCAGCGCTGGCTGCCTCTAGTTGCCTTGCTGCTTGGGTGGAGGGCTGGGAGTATCCATGTGTCCGAGATGTTTTTAGGAATTAAAGAGAAACTTCTTTCAGGCTCAAAATTCCAGGGGGCTTGTTAATTGTGCGGCCCGGTAACAACGCTGGACGACAAGGTTTAGAGCCAAGCAGCTAGTAAGCTAGTTTGCTTTTCCATCCCGGGTTTTCATGCCGCCGGGCAGAGCGCTCGTTTCGAGTGCCAGCAGAAGCAGCACAGCTCGGTGATGTTAAAGCAGACATCCAAAACCTCCCACCCTGGAGCGGAGCGGGCGCCCACAATCTGATCCGATCCCGCGCCGGCGGCCCGAGATGGGTTCTCCCGGAAGCGCGAGCGTGCCGGGGGTCTGCAATGTACCGCACGGACGGGCAGGCGCATCCACCTTGCTGGCCAGGAAGCAAGGACCCGTGTTGAATTTTGAGCAGGAGAGTTTTAATCATCAGACCTTACGTGCTAATCGGCCTCAACTTCAAAATGCATTTTTTAAGGGCGCAGTACCGCCTGTGCCATCACCGCTAATCGGTTGCTTAGCTTTCCCTGTAGGAGTGGTGCGGGTGCTGGGTGTGGATGGTGCGTCCTGATGCGTCCGAACAAATTAAGAGGTTTAGAAAGGTGCGGGGTCCCATTCTTTACCTGGCGAGATGTATTTCACTGTACGCGCAGGAAGAAAGAGGCCCTTTAGGCAACCGAGTCCTAAAACATCCGGTAAGGGCTTCCATTAACTTCCACTTGCCTTTCATTTATTTCCCCAAATCTCAAAAGACACTATAACAGGATACAAAAAAAAAAAGGGTCTTTAATATTGAAGTCTGACAGTGCTGAGCTGTCAATTTCTCAGCCGTGAGATACTCTCCCTTTTCAGAAAACTGTTTCACAAAGAAACCTGCTCCGGCACATTTACCAACGCTGGGTATCAAGGCTCCCACATTTTGCTTTTTTGCTGGAATTCTAATCCTTTGGCAATGGTGGTTGTTACCCCATCCTGCCTCCACTGGGGTCGGATGGCAGGACATTACTTCCCCTCCCCCCATCTAATATAGGTTCTCAATATCAGCCGAAAGGCCAAGAAGGGACCATCGTCACCACTTAATCTTGGGTCTTGGCCAAAAAGAGGCTGAGAAGTGGTGATCCCGGTTAGCAAGCATAGAACAGGAGGGCTCTAGACACATAGGCTGTACTTCCATAAGTCTTCCATTGGTTCTTTGTTTCCTTTTCTTCTGCTAAAAAAAAACAAACCAAAAAACATATGTAGCAGGGTTGCCAAATAAATGATCCACAGGGATGCTGGCATTTTCTCAAGATCTTCCATTAAGTCAGAAAGGAAAACGCTTTGAAGAGAAAGGACCTTCAGATTTCTTCTGCCTAAAGACAGCGAGAGGGGTTGGACGGGCAGGAGCACAGGGCCTTCCTTAAAACCTTCCCCAACCGCACTCTGTGACTCCAGTCCTCCTCGTGAGCCACCAGCAAAATCCGGATTTCGGGACAATTAAGCAGGCACATTAACCCAGCCCGCAGACCAAAATGAATGTAAATGTGTCTGGCAGGTATTCGGGGAGGATATCCTGCCATGCTCACAGGCATCAGAGCTGGAGACCACCCTTAGAGAGACAGAAGAGCTGGAGGAGCAGAAGGCCACTGATTTCTAGTGCAGCATGGGACAATGTTTTATTCACTCTGCCACTAGATAGCTCACCATGAAACAATGCTCGCATCGGGCATGCTAAATCCTCATTCCCATTCCCAGGCTGAGCTATCACCATCTATCTGGAAAGTAATTATCCAGCTCAGAGAATTTGCATATATCTGAATATATTTAAATAGATGGCCCTACGTAATTCTTAACCATGAAGAGAAACTGTGTAATATTTTACTTACTATTTTAAATAAAACAATCAATAGAAAGCCCCTCATATAATCCACCACTGGAGAATAGAAAGTCAGACCCTTAATGTCTCAAAGCAATCATACACACAACTCAAAATGTGCACATAAACAGAGTCTGGATTCCAAACTAGGCCAAGCTACGGAAGGCAGGGCTGCTCCACCCTGTGCAAGCTGCTATACGCACACCTCAGAAGGACCTGGCTGTATCAGCAACATGCTAATGTGTCATGGCCCCCTCTCCCCACCAGTGAGGGCCAAATCATGTGACATACACCATGTCAAAAGGACAATGCACACTGCCAACAGAAGTTTTGATGGCATACTTTTTAAGAACATAAGAAATTGCCATACTGGGTCAGACCAAGGGTCCATCAAGCCCAGCATTCTGTTTCCAACAGAGGCCAAAACCAGGCCATAAGGACCTGGCAATTACCCAAACACCAAGAAGATCCCATGCTACTGATGCAATTAATAGCAGTGGCTATTCCCTAAGGGGTAGATTTTCAAAAAGCGCGCCTTCGCGTACTTTTGTTGGCGCATCAGGCGCAAACAAAAGTACGCTGGATTTTAGTAGATACGCGCGTAGCCGCGCGTATCCGCTAAAATCCTGGATCGGCGCGCGCAAGGCTGCCGATTTCGTGTAGCCGGCGCGCGCCGAGCCGCGCAGCTTGCCACCATTCCCTCCCCTCACCTTCCCCTCCCTTCCTCTATCTAACCCACCCCCCCGGCCCTATCTAGACCCCCCCCTACCTTTGTCGTGGGATTTACGCCTCCCGGAGGGAGAAGTAAATCCCCGCACGCCAGCGGGCCTCTAGCGCGCCGAGACGGGACCTGGGGGCGGTTCCGGAGGGCGCGGCCACGCCCCCGGACCACCCCGGGCCGAAACCATGCCCCCGGACCCGCCCCCAAACGCCGCGTCCCGCCCCCAAAACGCTGCGCCGATCCGACACGCCCCCGACATGCCCCCCTCGAAAAACCCCGGGACTTACGCGAGTCCCGGGGCTCTGCGCACGCCGGTAGGCCTATGGAACATAGGCGCACCGGCGCGCAAGGCCCTGCTCGCGTAAATCCGGGCGGATTTACGCGAGCAGGGCTCTTAAAATCCGCCCCTATGTAAACTTGATTAATAGCCGTTAATGGACTTCTCCTCCAAGAACTTATCCAAACCTTTTTTGAACCCAGCTAGATTAACTGCACTAACCACATCCTCTGGCAACAAATTCCAGAGCTTTATTGTGCGTTGAATGACAAAGAATTATCTCCGATTAGTCTTAAATGTGCTACTTGCTAACTTCATGGAGTGCCCCCCTAGTCCTTCTATTATTCGAAAGTGTAAATAACCGATTCACATCTACTCGTTCAAGACCTCTCATGATCTTAAAGACCTCTATCATATCCCCCCTCGGTCGTCTCTTCTCCAAGCTGAACAGCCCTAACCTCTTCAGCCTTTCCTCATAGGGGAGCTGTTCCATCCCCTTTATCATTTTGGTTGCCCTTCTCTGTACCTTCTCCATTGCAACTATATCTTTTTTGAGATGCAGTGACCAGAATTGTACACAGTATTCAAGGTGCGGTCTCACCATGGAGCGATATAGAGGCTTTATGACATTTTCCGTTTTATTAACCATTCCCTTCCTAATAATTCCTAACATTCTGTTTGCTTTTTTGACTGCTGCAGCACACTGAGCCGACGATTTTAAAGTATTATCCACTATGATGCCTAGATCTTTTTCCTGGGTGGTAGCTCCTAATATGGAACCTAACATCGTGTAACTACAGCAAGGGTTATTTTTCCCTATAAGCAACACCTTGCACTTGTCCACATTAAATTTCATCTGCCATTTGGATGCCCAATCTTCCAGTCTTGCAAAGTCCTCCTGTGATGTATCACAATCCGCTTGTGATTTAACTACTCTGAATAATTTTGTATCATCCACAAATTTGATAACCTCACTCGTCGTACCCCTTTCCAGATCATTTATAAATATATTGAAAAGCACTGGTCCAAGTACAGATCCCTGAGGCACTCCACTGTTTACCCGTTTCCACTGAGAATCCTACTCTCTGTTTCCTGTCTTTTAACCAGTTTGTAATGCATGAAAGGACATCACCTCCTATCCCATGACTTTTTAGTTTTCTTAGAAGCCTCTCATGAGGAACTTTGTCAAACGCCTTCTGTATTGCGAAATTGCTAACTCCTTGGAATCATTTAATAAATGATTACTTTTTAAGAGGCATGATCTGTTTTGTTATTAATTTTTTGGATACTGTGTAACAATTAGCATTGCATGTGAACAAACAGGTTAGTGCTTTTTCCATCTGAGCGCAAAATAGCAAGTGCCTGCCTAACAGAATTGCACAGTCCTGCTATACATGGCACACTCAGCTTCTCCGCCTCAAGGCTTTGACTCCATGTGTCAAACCTGTATTAAGGTAAGCCTGGCACATGGGTCTGGTTGTCAATGCTGAGGAGAGAAGAGAGAAAGAAAGAGAGGAGCTGGACCCCCAAAAGAGGAGAACTAGAGGCAGGTAGCAAAGTGACGTCACTTCAGTGTAACTCAGGAGGGCTGGCACTGCCATTTTTAAAGATATGGAGACGGCACAAGATTGAGTAGGGATCTCTCCTGCCCTTTACAAGGCACTGGACCCCCATACAAGGATTGAGTGGGCCCCTGGGAGGTCCCTGACTCCAGCAGTTTTGTAAGAGGTGAGATGAGGCATCAGACCGGCTCATAGAGGCTATGGCTAAGCTCAGCCCCATAGGACCAGGCCTAAGGACATATCAACCAAGATAAAAAGGGTCAGAGGAGCAAGGCTGGCCTGAGCCCAGACCACAAGCCTTATAAAAAAAACAGGTTTTGAGATATATATATATATAAAATTCTTTTTTTGGGGGGGGGGGTTAATTGTAATGTTTTCTTTTTGGTTCACTTTACGAACCAAAACGAAAAAAAAACCCATTAAAAGACCCTGAAAAATGAGACCACGTCCCAAATGAAGAAAACGATCAAAAATGAAAATCTTAGCCCTGCACATCTCCTGTTAACAAGGCCAATATGGGACTTACATTTTTGGTCTTAGCAAGCATGTGCTAAATAGCATGAGAAGGAGCGCATAGGAAGCTCTTTACATTGTGGCTACATAATCCTAATTATCATTACCAACCTTTATGTACCAGGAACGTGCACAGAAAAAAACAATTGTGGTTTAGTTTGTTAGTTTGGTTGATTTGTATTTTAGTTTGTTTTGTTCATTTCCGTTCCCTGTTTAATTTATTTCGTTATGTTGTTTCATTTGTTTCCAGCAAAGTCAACAGGGGATACAAGGCATCATATTATGGACGCAAGCCCTGGGGTTTTCTATCCGAGTTTAACAGCCAACCCGCACCTTGAATACCGTGTGCAATTCTGGTCACTGCGTCACAAAAAAAGACAAAGGTGCACTGGAGAAAATACAGAGCAGGGCAACCAAAATGATAAAGGGCATGGAATGGCTCCCCTGTGGAGAAAGGCTAAAGAGGTTAGGGCTGTTCAGTTTGGAGAAGAGAAGGCTGAGGGGGGGGGGGTGGCTATGATAGAGGTCTACAAAATCATGAAAGGACTTGAACGGGTAAATGTCAGTTATTTACTCTTTTAGATAATAAAAAGACTAGGGGCATGCCATATAGTTAGCAAGTAGCACATTGAAAACAAATCAGAGAAAATTCTTTTTCACTCAATGCACAATTAAGCTTTGGAATTCATTGCCAGAGGATGTGGTTAGTGCAGTTAGTGTAACTGGGTTTAAAAAAGGTTTGGATAAGTTCCTAGAGGAGAAGTCTATAAACTGCTATTAATCAATAAGGCATAACCACTGCTTGTTACTAGCATTAGTTCCTTGGGATCTCTTTAATGATTGGGTATTTGGCAGGTACTTGTGACTTGAACGGGAAACAGGATACAGGGCTTGATGGACCCTTGGTCTGACCCAGTATGGCATGTTCTTATGCTCTTATGTAACTGTAGCAAGAATATATCAAAGAGCCATGAGAGTGACAAAGCAGCACTAAGAATGATATTAAGACCTCAAGGCACCATGAAATAGCCAAACAGCACCAAAAGCAGTGGCATGAACGCCCCAAGATACCTAAAAAGGGATAAAAATGGTTCATGGAGACCTCAAAGTACTAAAAGACAGGCAAAGAATACCAACCAAAATGGCATGAACACCCCGAGGCACTGACATGTCAAAGCAATACAAACAGAGGCATAATTACACCAAGGATAGAGTGAAGGTTCTAGCGGCAAGCACAATGGCATCAACACCCCAAAACAATCAGTGAGAGGTAATGTATCAAGAGGAGTGGCAGTGAGAAAGGGATAAATCAACAAGAGGAGTGGCATCGAAACAGCAAGACACTAAGTCAAGATAAAGCATATGCCAGAAGTACAAGCCAGGCAGCAACAGTAGCCCCAAAACACGGCAAGACACTGAACCAGAAGAGAGGAAGGCGTGAGGAGGCAGTGGTAGCAAGAGTGCCAACTGGCAACAACAGTAAGGTCCAGCCAGACTGCATCCTTGGGTGCCCAGTATGCCAAGAAGTCTGTGATCATGACTTTGATGATCTCTGCAAGGTAACACATGGCTATATTTTATGCTGGAGTCTCTTTTGTCGGGAAGAGATTCTGGTCTCTGTTGGTAACCATTAAAGCTGTGGCTCGTGGCAGGAGATTCCATTGTGTGGTTGATACAGGTGGTGGTGGTGTGTATGTGTGTGGGGGGGGGGGGGAATAGTGGATAAAGGTGAGGGAAGAAGTGGTAGTTTTCAGGATGCTTGCTATATTCTGTTGGCAATATGTTACACATCTATGCCACCTCTGATTGTCAACTTCCCCCAAAGTGCACTGCCATCCTCCAACAAACAGGGAAATGATAGGCCAACACCAGTTCACTTAGGGGCGGATTTTAAAAGGCCCGCGCGCCGGTGGCCTATTTTGCATAGGCTGCCGGCGCGCGTAAAGCCCCGGGACGCACGTAAGTCCCGGGGCTTTCGAAAAGGGGAGGGAGGGGGCGTGTCCGGGGGCGTTCCCGAAACGACGCGGCATTTTGGGGGCGGGCCCGGGGGCGTAGTGCCGGCCCGGGGGCGTGGTCGAGGCCGCCGGACCAGCCCCCGGGACCGGAGGACAGAGCGAGGCTGCCGGCCGATGCGCGCAAAGGTAGGGGGGGGGGTTAGATAGGGCCGGGGGGGTGGGGGGAGGGCAAAGAAAAGTTCCCTCCGAGGCCGCGCAGGTTGCACAAATGTGCACCCCCTTGCGTGCGCCGACCCCGGATTTTATAAGATACGCGCGGCTACGCGCGTATCTTATAAAATCCAGCGTACTTTTGTTCGCGCCTGGTGCGCGAACAAAAGTACGCGCTCGCGCAAGTATTTAAAATCTGCCCCTTAGAGAATAGCCACTGCCATTAGCAATGGTAACATGGAATAGACTTAGTTTTTGGGTACTTGCCAGGTTCTTATGGCCTGGATTGGCCATTGTTGGAAACAGGATGCTGGGCTTGATGGACCCTTGGTCTGACCCAGTATGGCATTTTCTTATGTTCTTATGTGATGCAAATCCGCAGTTTCCCATCCCTGGATTGGGTGACAGGTTCAGAGATAACAGGAACACAGAATTGGGAACGATATGGGCATGAAATCTCCACAAAACAGGGTTTCAGGGAAGGCAGTGTAGAAATTGAGCATGGAATTTTATTTTTAAGGCGGGAGTTGTGAAGTAGTCAGGAGCTGGAGAGGGGTACGGGAGGAGGTCGAATTTGAGAAACGCCCTTGAGAATGATGTGACTTCAGAGCCTGATGAGAAAGGCAAGTTGCAAGAGTAGAGATCCATCAGGGGTTTTCCAAACATCTGCTTGCAACTCCAGTGTCCTCCAAGGTACCTAGATATGCACTACCAGAAATGAAGATCTTTAATGCCAAAAATATGGGGATGTGGCCCTTAATAATGATCACTGAAGATATTTGATTTTCTAAATACTTTCCTATTTTTCACCCTTCAAGGAGGTGGCTGGCCTTGACAATATACTCTGCTGTTTTATTTACTTATTTATTATTAAAATGTGATTACTCACATACCATCCAATACATTTAGGCAAGCTACATTTTAAAAAGCACATATAATATTAAAACACAATACTACTACTACTATATGTTATTTCTATACCATTACGCGATGTATGCAGATGATATCCAATTCTTTTTTCCCTTTGAAAGCATCATGGGCCCTTATTGAATCATTTCTCTCCCATTGCCTTGCAACCATACAAAAATGGCTTCACCGCAATAAATTAGCACTTAGTATTTCTAAGACAGAAATCGTTGTTTTATCCCATTACCCAGTTCAAAACACACCCAACAATTTCTCATTTGATACTCGTTGTGTCGCTATTTCTTAAACTGTATGTAATCCAGGAGTTACTATTGACCCCTCTCTTTCTTTGTGTGATCATCTAAAGACCGTTACCAATTTGTCTTTTTAGAAACTGGGTTTACTCCGTCATCTTAGACCTCTTCTTGAGCACTCTTGAGTTTTGGTCTGTTCTTCAGTCCTTACTTTTCTCTCTGGTACAGATTACGGTAACTCTCTCTTAATAGGTCTCCCATTAGATGCTATTCATCTTTTACGTATTATTCCAGACACGGCAGCAAGTCTTCTAACTGGCAGTCCCATCTATGAACATGTTACTCCAGTCCTCAAAAGATTACACTGGATTCCAGTCTCATACCGCATGCAATTTAAGCTCGCCATGATCTCACATTCATATATTTACAATATGCATTCCCCCCGGATTTCTTCGGTACTAAAAATGCACAACAAAACTTAATGTTACTCGATGTTCCCTCCCCGAAGCTGGTTCCTCTTAAAGAAACCAGAGAGCGTGCCTTCTCTTCGGCAGGTCCCCTCCTGTGGAATACTTTGCCAAGGGAAGTGCGATGCCTCGGCGAAAGACCTTGCTTTAAAAAAGCACTAAAAACCCACCGCTTTAGAAAAGCTTTTCCAAACCTAAGTGATCATTTACAGTCCCCGGCACCACTCCTTGTTGGAGTCCCTTCTAACCTCTATTGACTTGTCTGTAAATCCTTTTTCTGATGAGGTTAATGCCTATGTTATATTCTCGTTGGTTTTCTTTTGTGTTATTGAATTATTTATTGTTATTTTTATCACTTAATTGTTATTCTTATGTTTCTTTTAATTGATGCGTGTTCTTAATGTACCACGCCCTGAACGTAGGAAGGGCGGGTAATAAATGGTTTTAAATAAATAAATAAATAAATAAATGCATCTCTCCTTCTGTTGTTCCTGCATTTTCCCTGCATTTCTCTTTCCATGCAACCTAGCAGGAGGTGGGGGATCCAGTGTCAGCATTAAACTGCAAATCAGGTGGCGTGCCAGAGTCTGCGTTCAAGCCTAATCTCTCTTACTGACCTCCTGTGTCTCAATTTTCTCAACTACGGTTTATTAATAATAACGACAACAACAACAATGTTCTTCCTTTCTCTTGGAAGTGCTAGAAATGTGCTGCCAGCCAGATCATCCACCCCAGAAGTGGCTGCAGGTGTGCGGGTCAATATTCTAATAAAGAGTAAAAATAAGTTTGGATTAAAAGTGCTAAATAACTCAAAATCATATCTGTAGCAATCTCTAGCTCTGGTCCTGAGGAGCCATCAGCTAATGTGGTTATGTTTTGCACATGGACCCTATTTACAAAGCAAATGTATGCAAATATGTAAATCCTAAAAGCCAGTGAACCTATGGTTCACCAAGACCGGAGCAGTATCGTCATGAACTCGGAACCTGTCTTGGTTTCATACAACGCAATGCATTTTGCAGGGCAATAAGTCTATGGGGATTGGCGTGCGAATACCAAGGCTGTCATGGCATTTCATACTGGCACGGTGTTAGGTTAGCAACGCTGCGTGATCTCTTCTTAGCAGTCCCTAATCTCTGTGGGAACCGCTTGGGTATTCTTTAGGGCATTGTCTATTCCAGGAGCAACTACTCTTGGTGGGCTTCTGTTCTGCTTAATTATCAAGTTCAAATGAAGTGAACAGGACCCTCCCAGCTGCAGCTGCAGTCATAATAACATGTTATGTGCAAGCAACATGAAAAAGCAAAATGGTGACTGTCGAGGAGAGGAGGCGGTGAAGGTACAATCTGGAGCGATAATCAGAGCAAGCGTAATTTTACAGAAAAGGCTACAGGCATATAGACAGCCAGGATACTCTGGTGGGCTCAAAAGACAGAGGAGAACTGAAAACATGTTTTTCTTCTGAAGTGTAGAATGAAGGGGCTGCAGCATTCACTCTCGAGCACTGCAATTTATTTAAAGCAAAAGTACAGTATAATCGAGACCAAAAATATCTGTTGTCATAAACCTCACTGTTTTGGGTGCGAAAGAACATAGACAATAGCAGCGGATAAAGACCATTTGGTCTACCTGGGGCCTAATTCTCGTAGACAGTGAATGGGAAGAAAGCCTTAGTTAATCATTGCCCCTCGTCTGCCCATTTACGCCTGCCTAATATACTGCCCAGATCCTATGTGAATTTTGGTCTTCTCCGTCATTTACAAACATTGCTGCTGATCCTAGTCAAGGGGATGTGTGATTGGGGGCTGTTTGAAGGGAGGGATCAGATACAGGAAGGGTTTGAGGGTTGGATCAGTGGGAGAGGGACTGGCTGTGGAAGGTGAGAGGGGGAGGCAAGAGAGGAGCTAGAGATGAGAGTATCAACTGAGGGGTGGGCATGTGAGAAAAGAGAGAAGAAGGGATAGCAGATAATCAATTAGGGTTACAAAAATGGCTTGGAGGTGAGAGAGGTTCAGTGGGGAGGATGTAAAAAGCTGGAGTGGGTGAGCGAGAGGCTTGGCTGGGAAAGGGAGAGGAAGTGGGAGATGTAGGAGGGGATCAGCTGGAGGGACAGAGGTTGAGAGGCCCTCTGGAGGGGGATAGAGGTTGAGAGAGGGGATCAGTTGGAGTGCAGGAATGTGAGTGGAGGGATTGTTGGAGGCGAACTACACCCCCCGCTAATTAGGTTTGGTTGTCCTCTGGGGGTCGTGTGGATTCTCAAGTGCTAAAATGGGGTCACACTGGCTAAACGTTTGTGAAGCCCTGTTCTAGAGTCTCCTTTCCATTGAAAGAGCTCACCTCCTCTGCACGGAAACTTTGGAGGTAATGCTCCTGCCCAGGAGGAGGTGTCACGCCACTGGTCAGATCAGGCAGGGCTTTGGTTTATCTCTGCCCCAGCTGATCCCTGTGCGGAGGGTAAAAGTCACGCGCGGCCGCGAAAAAAAGTTGGGCACAGCTGCACACGTACGCAGCTTAGAGGGAACAGTGCTCCTAAGACCCACATCTTCGGCCCGACTTCCTGAATTTCCAAGAAGGGACTGTGTTATACACAACTGGGTCTTGAAAGCAGGCACACGTGGGTTTTCCTACACTGGATCCCAATGCTACGTTAATTGCAAATTCTGATTTGATTGTAAGCTGTTCTAATGCCTCTGTTCATTTAAATTTATTGTAATGCACCTCGAGATCAACTTTGTGAGAAGGCAGAATATCAGATGCCCATAAATAAACAGATAGATAGATAAATCGCATTTACATGGTGTCATCCATTCAGCCTGGATCCCTCAATAATAAGCTGCCGGCCATCGCCGAGGTACAACCAGGGCAGCCTTGGCAGGGCAAAGACAGAGCGAGAATACTTCCAGGAGTGGAAAACGAAGGAGTGAAATTATTCTTTTTCTATTTAGCAGGGAGAATCGAGGCACAAGAAAATGAAGAGAGGTCTCCCAGGTGACCTGCAGATGAGTGGGATGGAGATTCACCTGAACTGAAGCCTTCTGAAGCTAAGGAGTGAAATATTGAGGAATCTCTCCCTTGGAGAAACGTGAAACAGCAGTGCGATTAGTGATGCTGCGCCTCTGCTGACTCTTCCAGTAACTCTGTTTTCATGTCACTGGGCGGGCTTCCTGTCCATCAGAAGCAGACAGAGACCTACGTTGGGCTCCTTTTTCAGTAAGAGTTCCACACTGACTAACCTAGGGAGCAGGAGAGTTATGTAGATAACTTTATCCAGATATTTGGGGAACATAAAGGATGTGCCTGGATAAAGTTCCTTGGATAAAAACTATACGAGTGACTTTAAAGCAGGTATTGTGTTCCCCAGACTCCCCAAGCAAACTTTGTCTGGGTAGTGCTGACTGCCAGTGCTGCAGGAACAAGCTCAATCCGCACCCTGGGACTGCTCTCCAGCGCTGTCTCTTTCCACTTCAGCTAAATTTTTGTGCTAAATTTCGTAACGAGTTGGCCAGACAACATTTAGCTGGGGGTTGGGGGGGGGGGGGGGGGGAGTAAATATTCAAATCTCCTGTTCTGTCCCCAAAACTCCAAAAGTTACCCGTTCAAACCATTTGATTGTAGACTTCTTCACTTTCAAAACTCAGGGGCTAAAATTGAGGCCCCTGAATTTGGCTGCTATTCAACTCTCCAAATGTTAACACCTAAGGTAGATGCTGAGCTCTGGAAATCAACCTAATGACCTTCCCCCAACCAGACTCCTCCCCTGACTCCACCCACTTTTTAGTCACCTATAGTAAAAATAGACGCCTAAATTTAGGAGTTCAGATAAGGAAAAATTTCAATTTGCCAAATCTAACTCACCTACAGTTTTTTTTAATATTGGCCTCATGGTAGCTGATACACTTGAAGCTCAACCAGAAAAAGGGTATTTATTTATGTGCCCAGTCATTACTGGTGCACCAAGCCTTACAAAATTATTTGGTTGCTGTGATGCTGCGTTTCACAGTTGCTTTATACAGCCCCATCAGGCACGTTGTCTTAAGAACATGAGAATTGCCTTGCTGGGTCAGACCAAGGTACATCAAGGCCAGCATCCTGTTTCCGACAGCGGCCTGTCCCAGCCACAAGTACCTGGTCGATAACAAAAGTAGGCCTCTGTTATTTCCTGTTACTCTGTCCTAGGGATAGCAATGGCTTTCTTTCGTCTACCTGGCTAATAACCAGTCCAAACCTCTTTTAAATCCTGATATGCTGGGTGCCTTGACCTCATCCCCTGGCAGTAGAAGAACTGGTCATTGTTCACCCCTTTCCTCCCCACGTGCTCTTGAATTGTCTTTTTCCAATTTCCTGTCCCCTGCCTTGTCTCTCCAGCAAGCGGCATTGCTGAGGTCTGGAATCCATGTGACCTAACCGAGTCGAGCTAACAGTCTACATACGTCCACCCTGCAAGGTAATGCCCGGCCTCGGCTGTGCTACATCAATCTCGGGGGGGAGGGGGGGGGAAGATATTAAAAGTGAAATGCCTTGCTGCACCTGCTTCTCAACCAAGATGAAGGATAGAGGAAGGAACGTTTCAGGGAACCACACAAAGGGTTAAACCTCTTGCATATTAATTGGTAAAGATGGCGCTCCCTGTCCCGCGGCTCCGTCTTCCAGTCACCAGGCCACGGTGTGAGGTTACGTTTTCTGTCAACGTCCAGCCCATCCTGCTGGCTTATTTTGGTGCAAAGGGCGGTTGTAGAACTGGATGGGCGGGTGATCTATTGCTTCCTTTGTGGTAATAACAAATGATTCCTCTCGTTGATAAAAAGGCGGCGTTCCCGGGGTGGCAATTTGTTACTCTGCGGTGGCACCATTGTGGCGACCAGAGCCAGCGATCGGATACGCTGCAGCTCAGTGATTGATTTGTTTCTTCATTGGTTCGCCGCAGGGCTGGCTCCTGAGTGTCCTACCGTCTACCGTAGCAGCTGGCAGTGGGGCTGGTGACTGGTCTGTTTGGTTCTTGTGGCTGATAATATGGTTTTTTTTGTTTTAAAGTCGAATATGGCTCGTTTATTTTATTATGCGTTTTCTATGTACCCCATCTAGAGCCTTGGTGCAGGTGGATCTTAAATTGTGTAGCAAATAAAAATAAATGACAGTACTACGGCATATCGCAATGGTGCATCGTGATATACAAAGAGGGGTGATTGTCCCACTGGTGGCAGCGGCCACCAGCTGTCCCTTATAATACAGTAGGTGCGGGATTAAAATACCTTGCGCAGAGCCTCGAAACTTCCAAATGTGACATCATGGCAAGGTTTTGTTTCTGAAGGATTCAGTGGCGGTGCGTCAGAGGCTTGGAGACCAACCGGGAAACAAATCAGCCACACAGTACACTGCCTTTAATAAGCAGGAAAAAGATATCATTTTTCTCCTGTGCATCCTCTCTGCGTGTCTGCATCCAGCTGGCCAAACTGGCCTGAAACGTGCCTGCAGAGGTTCACAGAGGCTAAACGCAATTCAGAGCAAACTCCTCCGCTTTCAGAGCCCGTGGTTTGTTTTTTTTTAATGCGACGCCAGTGCTTCAGCTGGAAAGCAAAACTGGCTTGCTGAGAAATTTATGATACTCCGGGAGGGTTGGCGGCTGAGCCTGTCAAACATTTATGAAGGATACAACGTAAAAAATAAGAGAGAAAATGGTCTTAAACATCAAACGACTAACGGAAATTTATCCCTAATGACTTTTTTTTTTTTTTCCTGGGAGCTTGCCCATAGGCCGCTAAATTAGAACTCGCTAATTGCCGTGAAAGCCGGAGTTTGCGACGCCGCAGAGGCCCAGAGAGGATTGCTGGTCACAGAGAATCGCCGGCGCTCTTGCCCTAATTGTGGAATAGCCGAGATCACCGCCGTTGATTCTCTTTGTACATCACCGGTGTGTACAGCTGAGAAACGACAGCTCAGGGGGGCAGAGGAACGTGCTGGGGCCTTGAAAAGAAAGGCAAGAAAAAAAGCTACAGCTCTACTGCAGAAGGCAACAGAGAAAATCACCGGAGGAAGCCAGGACGAGGAGAGGCAGAGGCGACGTTAAAGAAGTGGGGGGAAACTACGCTGGCCACAGTGCATTCTGCATGGGTCGGCAGGGCCTCCGAAGAAGACATAGGGGGTGTGGAAGGAAAGGGAGGCTGTGTCACGTGATAATCAAAGACATCAATTAGGGCGGCGAGGCCACGCCAGGGGAAAAGGATGGCACAGGTCTTCACCCTGTAATGGAAGAGGAATCGGTAAAGATTTGGCAGAGGAAGAAACACAGGCTTGAAGGATTAGGAGAGGGCAAGGGACTGGGGGGAGGGGAGGGGATGGTGGTAGCGTGCACTGAGGTATAGAAGAGAGCAGCGCTATGATGGAAGGGGGAAAACTGAGGGCACCTTAAAGTCCAGACAGCAGAAAGACATCTTCCAGTAGACAGCAAATGGTCGTAATCCTCATCCGGCCTTTGCTTCCCAAATGCGACCTCTCAACTGTTGAGATTTAGCTCAGCTGCTCTTACCCCTGACCTCCCGCCGTCCCCGCTGCGATGCTGCAGGTGTTCGGGTCCGGACTTCCTCCTGTACCAGGGCGTTACCTCGCTACGTTTTCCGGTTTCAATGTACCACCTCTATAGTGATGATGCTTGAAGGGTCATGGGAGGAGGCTAGAGGGTAATTCTTCTCGGAAGTGAAACCGTCACCCTGAGGTGGTCGTGCAGCCAAAAAAAAAAAAAAAAAAGTCAGAAGAATTCCGTGAGTCCCCTTCCTAAGCCACTTGGGCTGCTGGCACCTTTTACGTGCTTACTTTTATATATATATATATATATATATATATATATATATATATATATATTCTGCAACATTTGCTGCATTATAGTTAATGAAATTTATAGCAATCACTTGTAATTCTCCAAAACTGCCATGTGCGGTCACTTTAGCCAGTGCAACGTGAATTATGCAATAACCCATCGCCTTAATTAAAACAAATTGCGTTTACTGTATCGGTCTGGGCCATAAATCGCTCCCTTGGGTCCTTCCTCAAGGTTTCTCTGTGCCCTGCTCCTGAAAAATGGTGACAGCAGGCTCCATTACCAAAAACAGTTTTGAGTGGCTGTATTTTTGTTGGCCTTTTTTTTTTTTTTTTTTTTAATGAAAAGAGCCTTCTCAATATAGCAGTTTTTTTAGCTCTGCTCTTTGGATTTTTTTTATGCCAAATAGCTTACCTTATACTGTAAAAAGTATAACATGAATTCTACATGGTTATTTTTCTTCTTATGGGCTACTTGCTTTGGGTCGCAGAATGGACTGCTCCAGAAACAAGGAAACAAAGGTTTATTAGTCATAATGGTAATATTCATTGCAATCTAAAAATATAAATAATAACTTCCCTGGTTTAACTATAGTGAGGCCTAGAAAAATGTTAACCATGGCTACCAAGACGGAAGTTATTCTTCTGTCAATTCTGTAAAATAAAGAGAGTGCTGTTTTGGGTTTTTGCCTTAAAAAGAGCTTAAATTGAAATGTTAAAAACTGTAGATGTTTGACTATGATATCAGTCTATGAGGGCACCTCTCTCTCTGAAATAATCCCTGTTACATGTATGGCAGAGTATTGTCATTCAGGTCCCTGCCCCCATGAGCTTCTATTTGTGTGCAGCTTGGGCACTTCATGGACAGTGAGTGCTACTGAACTGCTGCACTGTACACCTCAGGTTGTCTAGTAAAGTGCTGCGCTCACAATCTGCTGGCAGTCCTCTGCTACAAGGAAAAAAAAGCAAAGGAAACTGAAACGAATTGTCTGCGGGGTGCTGAAGACTTGTTTCAGTGAAGCAGCTTGCACCTCTTCAGAACTGAGGAGCAGGACCTCTTCCCACCACCCCCATGCTGACCTAGTAGAGCTACACAGGAGGCCTCCTGATCAGCGGGAGCCAATCAGAACTCACTGGAATCAGGAAGCTAGTGCAGGATTTGTGGTTTTATGGGGCCTGGACGAAGTAGAAAGATGGGGAAAAGTGCCAAGATTTTTTTTGCAGAGGGTGTGGCTGAACTCAGAGAGTGAAAGCAAGCAGCAGAGAAGGAGCAGGAGAAATGATGTGACCCATGCTGTTTTGTCCCTGCTGCAGCTACAGCCTGGGAGTTGCAGAAGAGAAAGCTGGGCTTCCTGGAGCTGTGAGACAGGGCTGAGGAGAAGAGGGAGCCGAGCGTCCAGCCCGAGAAAAGCAGTTCTGCGCCAGCTCCAGAGATTTCCAAGGAATCCACCCCCTCAGATGCTCAGAGACTGGAGGTTCTGCAGAGAGACTGAGATCCTTAAACACCGGTGTGCAAAGAGCTATCCTGGGGAGAGGAGACTTCTCTGGGTTAACTTTCTAGGGGTTCTCCCAACATCATTTAACATTAGACCCACCCCCTCCGTGCTTACAGCCTACTAGCCCTGGAGTATGGTGCCCGGCTTCTAGAGGCAAATCCTCTTGACCTGCATCCAAGTCTGCCTGTTGAAAAATAAAGGAATTGGGATTTTTGGTCTAAGGAGACGATCACCTCCCCCCCACCCCCCTTCACCAGTTACCATGACTATGGGGTGACTACAGTCTGCAGGCAAACAAAACAGCAAGAAATCAGGGCCCCCTCTGAACAAGTGCACCAAGAGCACTGAAATATCGGAAGGCGTTCTTTAGCTCATCCAATGACTGAAAAGTTGCTTTTCCTTTTGCTAGCACTGCGGGGCCCCTGTGTGTATATATATATGCACGTGTGAATATAAAGCTGCACATCACCACCACCGCAGACCTGTTACCAGCGGTGCCACTGTAACGTACACTGTGCGTCTATCCAGAAACGCATTTCCGGTTTATGTTAACTGTGGGTCTCCATGCTGCCTTAGGGTCATCATTCTCATTTACTGTTGATTAATACGTTTCTAGTAAACGTGTTGTGTTTATTCTTGGCGTGCTGATTGCCTGGGGTGTATTGTGGAGCAAGTAAGGGGTTACCCCAAAAAGGGACACCCGGTGTGGAATTGGGGTTGGGGCATCCGAGGTGAGAGCGAACCCACCAGGATTCATCATAATATTTCTTCTATGGTTAACTGCCCCTCCCTTAGTCTGAGTATCTTAAAATACCTCGGGAGGGGGGGGGGGGGGCCTCTAAGTTCTCCTTTCTTTTCATTTTTTTAATTTTATTTTTTCCCAGGAATGTATTGCAAGGACAAAAATGATATTTACCCAGAAAAATGACAAGTCCGTGTTTTCCCCACTGCTTTTTGTTCTTATAATAAACACTGATAAATCCCCAGGAAAGGTACAATAAAAACTGAAAAACAAAGCTCTCTCCTTATGAGCTAAACAGAAAGATTCCAGGTATTCTGATTGGTTGAAACACCGGGCAGGGCCGTCTTACCCCAGCTGAAGGAAAGAGCCCTTAGTACTTAAAATCAAGAGTCAGAATCAAATCTTCTCCAGGACCAAAGCAGTTACTAGATCTCTGAACTGTTAAACCCCACATACACCCTGTTTGTTCCTTCTACTTCACAAATAACATAAAAAATGTAAATAAGACAAAAATTGAGCCCATTTTGCTTTATTACAGTAATAATCATCTCTATAGATTTATAGGTCTAATTTCCTTGGAAACAGGAAGACTATAAGTCCCCAGAAACAATGTGGCCAAACTTTGCCAGGTGCAGAATGCCCCCAATGACCTATTTTTGTCCCTCTAAGTAGTACACACATAAAATATGCCTTTTAGTTGTCACACAATTCCAGGCTTGTTTTGGTGCTGAATTTGCATGCACATCCATGAATTGCCAGCTTCAGCCACAGTGAAACACCTTGTACAGGAACAAAGATTAGGACTGTGAGAGCCTCCCAGTCTGCCCCATTTATTTCCCTGGTGCACAGTCCAGGCCCCAGCTGGACTGTGACATTCCCCTTTGCAGCTAAGGATCCTCTCTGCTTAGACTGGGCCTTCTTGAATTCTGTTACTGCTTTTCCCTCCCTTACTTTACCTGGGAGGTCATTCCATGAATTGAACTAATATTTTCTAAGGTTACCCCTCAGCCAACTCCCTGAGAGCCTCTTACCATGATCTCACTCTAGAACGTCCTTCTAATGGAAAATAATAGGGATGTGAATCGTGTGATCGATCGTCTTAACGATTGATTTTGGCTGGGGGGGGAGGGAAATCTGATCGTCATGGTTTTTTTTGTTAAAAAATCGTCAAATCGTAAATCGGCGGGAAAACCGGCACACCAAAACAACCCTAAAACCCACCCCGACCCTTTAAAACAAATTCCCCACCCTCCCGAACCCCCCCAAAATGTTTTAAATTACCTGGGGTCCAGTGGGGGGGGTCTCGGCGCGATCTCCCGCTCTCGGGCCACGGCTGCGTTAATAGAAATTTTATGTATCTAATTCCTGACTGAGCTTTTAAAAATTTAGTCCCATAGTGGTTAACAGAGAGACAGTAAGCTGACTCAGAAAAATTAATTGGTAAATGTGCCAATTATTTCCCATAATGCTGCTGCTTGCAACCGTGGACCTTCTTCACCATGCAGCCTGGGGTTTGCTAACGGCTTCAGAAACCTCGGTACCCCTGAAGCATCTAGGGATGTGAATTGTTTTTTGATGATTTAAAACAATCGTCAGATATATTTTAAATCGTCAAAAATCGTTAGAGCCGCGATACAATAGAAATTCCCCCGATTTATCGTCAAAAAAAAATCATAAATCGGGGGAGGGGGAGGGCGGGAAAACCGGCACACCAAAACAACCCTAAAACCCACCCCGACCCTTTAAAACAAATCCCCCACCCTCCCGAACCCCCCCAAAATGTTTTAAATTACCTCGGGTCCAGTGGGGGGGGGGGGGGGGGTCCCGGCATGATCTCCCGCTCTCGGGCCACGGCTGCGTTAATAGAAATGGTGCCGGTGGCCCTTTGCCCTTACCATATGACAGGGCAAAGGTAGCGCCGGCGCCATTTTGGTTCCTGTCACCCGACGTCACGAGTGCAGGAGATCGCTCCCGGACCCCCGCTGGACCCCCAGGGACTTTTGGCCAGCTTGGGGGGGGGCCTCCTGACCCCCACAAGACTTGCCAAAAGTCTGGCGGGGGTCCGGGAGCGACCTCCTGCACTCGGGCCGTATTGCCAATATTCAAAATGGCGCCTGCACTACTTTTGCCCTGAGGCCCCCCCCCAAGCTAGCCAAAAGTCCCTGGGGGTCCAGGAGCGATCTCCTGCACTCGTGACGTCGGGTGACAGGAACCAAAATGGTGCTGGCGCTACCTTTGCCCTGTCATATGGTAAGGGCAAAGGGCCACCGGCACCATTTCTATTAATGCAGCCGTGGCCCGAGAGCGGGAGATCGTGCCGGGACCCCCCCCCCACTGGACCCCAGGTAATTTAAAACATTTTGGGGGGTTCGGGAGGGTGGGGGATTTGTTTTAAAGGGTCGGGGTGGGTTTTAGGGTTGTTTTGGTGTGCCGGTTTTCCCGCCCTCCCCCTCCCCCGATTTATGATTTTTTTTTGACGATAAATCGGGGGAATTTCTATTGTATCGCGGCTCTAACGATTTTTGACGATTTAAAATATATCTGACGATTGTTTTAAATCATCAAAAAACAATTCACATCCCTAGAAAATAATATTTGCTTCTTGTCTTACTGACAGTATAGCTCAGACATATTTGAATGCTTCTGTTACATCCCTCTTTTCTCTCTCCTCTAAGGTATATATGTTTATTGCATGATCACTGAAGCTTACTGTGCCATGAGATGCTTCAGGGGTACCGAGGTTTCTGAAGCCGTTACCAAACCCCAGGCTGCATGGTGAAGAAGGTCCACGGTTGCAAGCAGCAGCATTATGGGAAATAATTGGCACATTTACCAATTAATTTTTCTGAGTCAGCTTACTGTCTCTCTGTTAACCACTATGGGACTAAATTTTTAAAAGCTCAGTCAGGAATTAGATACATAAAATGATTAGCATGTATGTGTGTGTGCCTGTGGTGTGTGTCTGCCTGCATGTACATGTGGGTGTGTGACTGTGTGCATGTATATGTCTGTGCCTATGTTCATGTGTGTGTATGTGTGTGCATGTGTGTTTGCAATAGTGCACATTGCAGCTTCCACTTTTCCAGGTGCCACCTAGTGGCCACAGACAGACATGACAATGTGATTGACTGACCAACTGACCAACACATCTTTTAAATAGGTGTTACCACTATATATATGTAGTGGTATTACCCTAAAATAGTTTTAAATGATTTGAAAGATGCTTAATGTTGCAAGCTTTATTACACAATAGCAAAGAATATCAAAACTATTCAAAAAATAAAATTGGCACAATAACACACATATATTTATCAAGTGCCCTAGTCAATCATTCCTCATTCACACTGCTTCTAAACTTTCTGTAGTGTTATGCATTTATAACATGAATAGATATCGCCATAAAACATTGTCAAAATATATATAAAGTGTCTGTAATGAAACAATGACACACTTGCAATAGAGCTGGGCTTCAAGAAAGATACTTTGTGAACTGCAAATGAGTCGCATGGAAAATACCTTCATTAAAATGGGGTAACGGTTGAATCCCAGTCCACAAGAAAGGATACTTTGAAGTAGTTTTGATATTCTTTGCCACTTTGTAATAAAGCTTGCAACATTAAGCATCAAATCATTTAAAACGTTAGTGGTGTTACCCTATTTTAGGGTTCTGTGACGGATATTCCATTTTAGGCACCCACATATTTGTATTTTATTTAAAGCCCAGATCCAATATACTATATATATATATATAAATTGTTCTATGTAACGCTCACAGGCGAAGTTATGTTTTATTGTAAACCAGTGTGATTTGTATTTTATATAGGAATGTCGGTATATAAAAGTTAAAAATAAATAAATAAATAGATAGATTAGATATAGATAGATAGATAGATAATTGTATGAATAAATGGGTAGGTTGTAATGAGTGTGGGAATAATTTTATGTATACCCAAAAAATTCCACTAGTTAATATTTCTTATATGGGCACCAAAATGAGTCCTTCAAATTTCGAAGTTGCAGCTTACAATTAAAAACTCTTTCTTTATTTAACTGATGTTAAAAATTATCAACACATTAAATAAAGAAAGAGTTTTTAATTGTAAGCTGCAACTTCGAAATTGAAGGACTCATTTTGGTGCCCATATAAGAAATATTAACTAGTGGATTTTTTTGGGTTTTCAATTGTATACTAGTTAAGCCCTAATTTTTTTCATAATTTTATGTATAAACTATTGATTTTTATGTATATTGCTTTTATATGTATATTTTATTTTCTATAATAGTGTGAGTGGCTTCACTAAATCGGATAATCAAATTCAAATAAATAAATAAATGCATAAATAACCTCGTCATGTCCTCTCTTAGCTATCTCTTTTCTAAACTGTCAGTATAGGGGAGCCATTCCTCTATCGGATTTGTCACCCTCCTCTGCACCTTTCCTAGTTCTGCTATTCCTTTTCTGACACGGGGTGACCAGAATGTCACACAATACCTAAAGTTCAGTTACAACTTGGATTGATACAGAGGCAATATCATATTTTCCATTTTATTCTCCTTCCCATTTTGGACCATTCCTAAAACATGCTATTTGCCTCCATGCACCGAGTTGAAGATTTCATAGTATTTATGCCTGGAATGCTCTTCTTGAGGAGGTGGTGAAGACGAAAATAGCCAAAGAATTCAAAGGGGCGTGGGATAAACACTGTGGATCCCTAAAGACTAGAGGATGGGAATGAGAAAAGCCTGCAGGAGGATAACCTGATGGGGCGGTGGTTACCACCCTTAGCCAATAAGCCTTGATGCTTTCAATGCAACATCGCTCTCTGCTTCGATGGCGGGGAGAAAAGGGGAAGTGGATTCAGACAACAACTGAGGGCCCTGACTTCATTTGGGATGTTGATACACAGGCGTGAGGGACTACTTCTATTGCCAAGTCCTACAGGAAATGAAGAAGGCATGCATGGGGGTAACTTGCTGGTGCGGCGGTTACTACCCTTAGCAGAAGGCATGGAGATTGCTACCATTAATCTATAGGTGTTGATGCTTTTAATGCAACAGCAACACTGCCCTCCTCTTCAATGGCAGGATGAAAAGCAAAACTGGATTCAGACAATAACCAAGAGGGCCCCGAGTTCTGCGGTCTGGGGTACTGATACGAGGACATAAGGGAAAAGGCACAAGACTGCTCCTCTGGCCAAGTCCATAAGCAAAGCACATTAAGCAGCAGGGTCTGAATTTTCAAGAAAGCTCGTCACCCAGCAATGTTGCTGGCTGTAATGTTTATGGGTTATCATAAAGTTTGGGATAACTCCACGGAGCGGCAGTTACTATCCTTAAAAGAAACATGGGGTCAGCCTGCACGGAGCGGCAGTTGCTGGGCAGACTGGATGGACCATGTGGTCCTTTTCTGCCCTCATTACTCTGTTACTATGTCCTCAAGGACTCCAAGGTCCTCTCCCTAGATGGTGTCTCCTCCATCATGACTGCTTGCGTGTGAGACTGAAAATCTTGCTTTTGCATGCTGTCTGTGTGTCCGGCGGCTTCTCCGTCGTGATGTTTGTGCTTGCCCCAGGCCTGGCTTTTAATACAGGGCATCGCTGCAACGTTCATCTCTGTCCTTTTGCCTGCACTAGTCTCAGTTCTGTACCTTGGATACTGTTTTATGTTGCATGCAAAAGAAAGGCACCTGACAAGCGGCAAGTCACAGTGTGGCATTCCTATGTTCTGCCCATTGCTACACTGTGCATCTTTTCCACGTGCTGTAGCATGCCAGTTCCTGTCTATGGACGCTTTGTAACTGCTTTCACCTTGCCTGCTTGTGTCTACAGTCTTCTATTTTTTTTTCCCCTTTTATAGACCATGCAGGGACCTCGTGGAAAGGCCCGAGACCAGAGGTCTGTATCAGTCGCCAGTGGATACACGCGTGTGAAAGGGATGCTTCCTTTTGGATTCCGGGATGCCTCCTGTTCGTGGGATCTTTTGTCTCCCTGGAGCAGCCTTTCTGAGCTGTCCGGTTTTTTTTTTTTTCTCTCTTTCATCCTCTCTCCTCTTCTGTGTATTTGTACAGCACTGCCTATGTCTAGCAGAACTACAGAAATAAGTAGCGGAGGGAGGAGGAAGGAGGGGACCCCCCACCCCTCCGTCTCCCCACTTCCTGGTGTAATATTGCCAGAGACCCGGCAGAGCAGCTTCAGGACGCATCCACTCCCGCAATGGGCAGCTGCATGAAAGGCTGCCAAAAGGATACCTTAGGGAGCTTCGGTCCCGGCGTTTCTTTCATATTTCACATGAATGGAATAGGGAATGCTAAAAGGCCAGGCTGTGTCAGGGCCCTGCGCTCGTGGTTTTCTGCCGGATGAAAAGAAACTGATTCTGAAGATTTTTTTTTTTTTTTTTTTTTGTGATTTATATTCTGCCTTTCAAGACACTTCAAAGCAGCTGATATTCAGGGACTGTAGGTAGGCTCCTATCCTTAGGGGGGTTTTTACAATCTCCAAAGGCCTGATTTACAAAGCAATTTTTTTTTTCCCATCGATGCAGAAGGGGAGAAAGACCTTAGTAAACCTGAGCCCTAAACTTTGCATGGGAAGCAGGGGAGGGGTGAAGGGACTCACCCAAGGTTACAAGAAGCAACGACAGGAACAGGTTCCTGTTCTAACCACTAAAAGCTACTGCTCCACGCCTCCTTTGGGCAGAAGTAAATGTGGCTAAAAGCTGCATAAGGGGGGGGGGGGGAGGGGGGTAACTAACCCCTTGTGGGCCACTTCGGAGCGCAGGTCATTAGTGGAGCTTCGATGGCGCTGCCTCCTCTCACAGCCCCCAAATACAATATAAAGCACTTTGTATAATCCATAAACTAATCCACGATGATAAAGCCGACTAGTTTAACGCGGCACCGCGCGTGCATGTACCACAAAGAAACCCGAGATCTGCAAATAAAGCTCTACTAACTGTCCCCTCTGTCAAATCAGCACATCTCACGCAAGTAAGGGAGAGAGCACTGTCCCGGGCTGGTCCTGTACTCTGGAACCCCATGCCACTCGAAATAAGACTACAGACAAATCTGAAAGTATTCAAAACTAATCTGAAAACCTGGCTTTTTAAACAAGCATTTTATAAAGATAAAGAAAAGGAGAAAAATGGTTGAGCGATAAGGATGCACCAAGCTAGAGGTTTTTAGTAACCTACATAAGCATATTAATGTTAAAATCAAACTGCCTAATTTGTTCCTAACAACCAGGTTTAATTTACACACCTAGTTTATTATTTTACATTGTTACCGTACTATGATGGCACACGAGTAATTTGTAATCTATACCACCCATGTTTCTCTTTATCGTGCCCTTCTGTAAACCGTTGTGATGGTATTTAAATTAACGACGGTATAGAAAATTTTTTTAAATAAATAAATATATCTTTTGGGCAAGCCATGGCCAAAAAGTGCTTGGCAGCCCTGAGCAGAGCTTGGTATTTTGGGGAAACCCAAATGTTGGCTGCTGTTCAGGAAGAGGAGGCCTTCACCGCTCCCCCCCCCCCATCCCCCACCCCATGACTGGGCTCAGCCTCTCCCTGGGCGCGTTTTTACCATGCGACAGTGACCCTGTTGTTGCTTTTCAGTCCCTTTTCTCTTTCCGCTTCCCTGTTCTTCACGTGTTCGCTATTCCAAACGTCAGCTTTGCACATCCTTCAGCTTGGTTAATAGAGAGAAATCAAACCATTGCATGCTGGGACATGATTTACACAGCGCCCGGGCTCCAGCAAACCGGGATCGTGCGCGCTCCCCTTCCCGACCCCCAAAGACATTTCACTCTCCATTTGCACTTTCTTTTTTTTCTTGTGCTATTTTTCACTGCAATTTGCACATCCTGACTGGGCGGTTTGCATTCGCCTTACGTAGATGCGAAGAGGTCTTTGCTGGATTAGATGTGTGGGACTGTGTAGGGGAATGGATTAGTGCTGTCTGCTCAAATAGGGCTTGGAGACAGTGATAATTCAGAGGCAAGATAGGAGAGGACTGAAATTGGCAATTAGATAGAAACTGATGCATTAGAAAATGTCTTTTTTTCTCTCTCTCCACTTATGGCTGAAGACTTTGCATTTCCCTACATAAATTCCATGGTCGGCAGGTTCAGAGTTAAAAGCATTGAGGGCAGTCCGGGTGTGTTGTTGGGATATTTGTGTGTTTATGTGCAATACACAGATGATAACAACAAAGACAATAATTTAGTGGGTGGTGCCATCCTCTCTCCATCCTAAGAACAATGAGAAAGGACCTAACCAACACGAATAACAATGGTGTACGCCATGAAGTACACAACATTTCCAAAGGTGCGTTTTACCCTCCGCGTTTGCTCACTAGGAACAAAATGCATATACTACATATTCCCCCTCCCTCCACTATATATTCCTCCCCCTCTCCTTTTTCACCTCCCTCCCCATCCCAATGCAGTCCTTTTTCTCCTCCACTTTCCAACTCACTCCCTCCTTGTTCTCCTCACTCAATCTTCACTCCCCCATACTCCTTCCCTCCCCCTCTCCACTCCTCTTTCACTTCCCCCTCCCCTTCATGCCCCCTTCACTCTTCTGCTCTCTCTCTCCTCTTTACACCCTTCCTCTTCCCTGTCCCTCCTCAAGCACTATCAGACTGTAAGGGATCTGGCTATTATGCTGCCCTCCTGCCAGAAGGGGGCCCTCAGGGGTCATGTTCAAGCTTCCATGGCTCGGAGGTCCTGCTGGCAGCCATGTTTGCAGCACAGCACAGTAATTCAACTCCCTTATAAACTGCCTTCCCCCCCCCGGTAAGCTCCTTGCCTTAGCTTGGAGTCTCCTACATTCCTTGTTGTGGCCATTCTGACTCTCGCATTAGCTATTTTTTTGTGTTTTCTGTTTTTGTGTAGCCACACTTTGTGTGGCCTTCTGTTTCTTGGTCTTGCCCTTGTGTTCAGTTTTGTGGTGCACTCCTCTTCCCTGCCTTGTGCTTGTAGGCATCTTTCAGTTCTCTTCTTCTTTCTGCGGGCCTGTCCTGCTCCCCTGTCTCCAAGTGCACCACCACTTGAGAGTCCTGCTGGCCACCAGGACCCAAAGGCTCAACCTGCAGGGGGGAGGTGGCCGGTACAGGTCAAGATTCTGTTCCTAGTCAGTCCTGTCCTGCACCCCTGCTCTGGGGTTACCTCAATGCTGGCATTAATGCCTTGACACAGTCCACTCCACTACTCACCCTGGCCATGTTGTAGCAATCTCTGTAATCCTGGTTTATTGGGGGGGGGGGCTGAAGACTCGTCTCTCCATTCTGCATTAGTTGGTGGGATGGCTGAGGCAGGAACTGACTTTGGTCTCCCACAGCCACATCAGGAAGAAGAGAGAAACATTTGTCTTCACTTAGTGGGGCCGGGGGAACCCCAGCAGCCGTGCTCCCCCCGGCCTCAGCTCCACTCCCCTTTATTCAGCTGGCAGGAGCAGGGCTCTGGCTCCTTTGCTTTGGCCGGTGAGTCCCAGGGAAGCCCTGCCAGCTTTGCTGCTCCTGCTCCCAGCTTCCTCCTCCCTGATCTTTTATCCATCTGAGGTCCTGATTTATTAAGCTGTTTTCCCAATGACATAAAATGGGAAGGGGGGGGGGGAGCCTTAGTGATTCTGCTCCTGAGTTTTTTAATTTACGAGTGTAAACTTTTTGTTACCTGTGCAATTCTCCATTACCAGGAAGGCTACACCATAAGATCCTGTACACACACAATGGAGAAATTACACAGATGGACACATCAGGTGCATAAGGCATCCCCTATAGAACTGGATCTCAGTGCTTAACATTTTGTACCCCTGTTTCCATGCTATGAAGGCTGTATAGATTTAAAAGCTGATAGTTTCAGATAAAGCTACAACTAGAGCAGAAAGTCACTAGGGGGCATTCCATGAAGTTAGAAAGTAGCACATTTAAGACTAATTGGAGAAAATTCTTTTTCACTCAACGCACAATTAAGCTCTGGAATTTGTTGCCAGAGGATGTGGTTAGTGCAGTTAGTGTAGCTGGGTTTAAAAAAGGTTTGGATAAGTTCTTGGAGGAGAAGTCCATTAACGGCTATTAATCAAGTTGACTTAGGGAATAGCCACTATTAATTGCATCAGTTGCATGGGATCTTCTTGGTGTTTGTGTGATTGCCAGGTTCTTGTGGCCTGGATTGGCCACTGTTGGAAACAGGATGCTGGGCTTGATGGACCCTTGGTCTGACCCAGCATGGCAATTTCTTATGTACCCTCCATTGCCTCAAGGATAAATTTAGATTGTAAGCCCCCTGGGGACAGAGAAATACCTACAGTACCTGAATGTAATCCGCTTTGAAGCACCAAAAAGCAGAATATAAAAAAAACTAAACTAAATATTGTAGTCGTGGAACCTATTGCAACAGCTGAACCAACCCACCTGATCCGATGTTTAACCCTTTTACAATGAGATATGTAACTGTAAATCTGGCACTAGCATAACACGTCCCACACCCCTTGACTTGTATGAAAAGCTCCCAGGAATCTGTAGCTTTCCTCTCGATTGTCCAAATGATGCATTGAGCACTGCCCCATGCGTGGAGACTGCTGTTACAGGAGCTAACACTTCCATCTGTATCTCAGGATCCCACCGTCAGAGACCTCCGGTAGCAGGTGCAGCACAAGCTGAGTGGTTTGGGAAAGTCTCTGTGGTCGTCCATAAGATGTGCTATCATGGCACCCAGGTCCGGGAGTCTTTACTCCCATCTCAGTGCCCTCTTATTGCTTTCCAGAAATCAGGGAGCCAAGGACTGGACCGACATCTCAAGACGAATGGCCCAGCCTCCCCGTAGAGGCAGCGAGAACAAAACTATCAGAAAGCAAGAAAGCGTGGGACAAGCACAGAGAATCCTGGCTGGTAAAAAAATAAATAAACAAATAATAAATAAATAAATAAAGATAAATACATAAATCAAAGGTGAGAGCAAAGCTAGAGCCCTGATAGCATCCGGGTGAGGAAACCGAAAGAGGGGCCACGATCCCAAACCTCTTTGTGTGTCATCAATTTATAAGTCCCTGTGCCTTCAGGCTGGCCCCCACGGCATGGCAAGTGCTGCCCGACAGGTGGCTTTGGCTTTCAGCTGCTGCACTCGGTCCTTATTCAGGAAGGTCAGGGGCCCGGGGTACCTGCCGGTGGCTGAAGCAGAGCTACAGGGGCTGGCGGGGAAGCGGAAACTCATAGTCGCTTTGGAGATTCCCCTAACGCAGGAGCTCATTACTTGACTGTCCAGGTTAGGTTTAGCTGCTTGCACCCCGCAGAAAGAAACAGGCTGCACTTTTTTTTGGGGGGGGGGAGGGAGGTGAAAGGGTCAAAGGCCAAAAGCCACATTTACTAATTGGGTTCCCCCCCCCCCACCCCGTTCTTTTTGAAGTCAATATAAGACCCAAGTGTGTAAGTTGCTGCCGCTCTGCATTATCTTCCCGACCTCCGTACTAAAAGAGCCAACAACAAGAGCTGAAAATGCCACCTGGCCCGGACCCACTTTGCTCGTCCCCTGTCCCCTGAGGATTACGATTCTGACTCATTAGGGGCACTGCGCTGCTTAAATATTGGCAAGCCCGCTGGGGGGGGAAGAAAAACCATCAATGAAGTACCACAGTAACAACGATGCTAAATAACGAGAGAGATGAGATCGGAGTCTAGCAGTCTCGGCTCTCCAGGTCCCAGCGCCATTGGCTGTCGTTGCAGCGTTCCTTGGATTTATAGCGGCTTCACCGCACCGAGCCCTGTTTAACAACCTAGCACCGCATTTCATACCAGTTGGGAACCGGTTTTCAGGAAAGTCTAAGATGCTTTAAAGCAATTTGCTTTGCATTTTTTAAAAAAAAATGGAAAGAGCCCGGCCCGTTTTTTTTCTCAGCTCGCCCGGGGAGAAGAAGGTCCAAGAACGGGCCAGGGAGTGAGTCCTGAAACGTGGCCCAGCTTCGCCTGCAGTGGCAGTGGCACTGCAGAAGGGGGGGGGGGTGAGAAGCATTTAGGACTGAAGCAGAATCCCACAGACCCCCAGCTGCTTCCAAACAGACGCGCATCGAGGGAACCGTTCGCGCGCGGGAGAGGCTAAAGCAGACGGAAACAGCCGAGCAAAACGCGGACTCGGGAGGGTGGGCACAGTTCAAGCAGGGCCCCCGCTTTGGCGGCACATTTCTCAGGTGCCCTCTCCGTAGACGGATTTGAATGACATTTGCGAGAGCGGCGGAAAGAGAGAGCCCCCTCCCTGCCAGATTTCAGCCAAATCCACCCAGGGCGAGGGTCCCCGCTGCAGGCGTAAGGACGGACAGACGCTCCTTCTACTGACGCGGTGCTCCTCGACAGACAGAGGAAGGCTGCCCCCCAGTTCAGTACGGCGAAGTCCAGCCTGCCGGCTGTGTGTGCATCCTGAACGCTCACAACCCATCTAATCTGGGACAGACTCCCATTTGCTTTTATTTATTTTATTAATTTTTGAGACGAGAAAGTTTGACCTTGTCTGGGAATATCCCGAAAAGTAAAAGTAGCTCATTTAAGTCTCCCAAACCTTTATGGTACGAGTGAGACGTTCCCACTCAGGCACTCGTATCTTTTTTTGAAGACTAGGGGGGTTAGCAGCGCCATCAGGCAGTGCTGCTGCCACTCTTGGAAAAAATATGCAGTTGTAAAATGTTCAAGGCCGTTTTCTTTACACTTTGCTGAGTTTGAAGTTTGCCTCAAGCGATGACTTGAATTTTGATCAGCAAAGAATGGATTGTAGCTCAGATTTAGAGCACACTAAAAGCGTCTAAGGAAGAAAAGCAACCATGTGAGGATCCTCTGTCAGAATTACCTGCAGATTCACAATAGCAGCTGTGAAGGAATATTACATAATAAAAAAAACCAATGAAATGCTCATGTCAGCCAATGGGCCGCAAGTTCACAGGGCACTGTCTGACAGTATGGCTGTCACGGCACTCCACTGTCTCCTAATTCTTAGTCCACGGGGAAAAGGACATTCAGAAGAGGGAAGGGGAGAATATAGCAGCACCCAGCAGCAGCATCTCACTCTTTCTCCCTAATGGGTCAATTTTAAAAGCCCTGCACGCCGGCGCGCCTATATTTGCATAGGCTGACGGCGCGCGCAAAGCCCCGGGACGTGCGTAAGTCCCGGGGCTTCATTAAAGGGGCGGGAGGGGGCGGGTCCGGGGGTGTGGTGACGGTTCAGGGGTGGGCCGGGAGGGTGGTCCCAAGTCCCCCGGCACTGCGGCCTGTGCCGGGGGATGCCGAGGCGGCACGCGCAAGTTACGCCTGCTTCAAGCAGGCGTAACTTGCACAACAAAGGTGGGGGGGGCGGGATTTAGGTAGGGCTGGGGGGTGGGTTAGATAGGGGAAGGGAGGGGAAGGTGGGAGGATGCGGAAGGAAAGTTCCCTCCGAGGCCGCTCTGATTTCGGAGCGGTCTCAGAGGGAACGGAGGCAGGCTGTGCGGCTTGGCGGGCGCAGGCTGCTGATTTTGCGCAGTCTTGCGCGCACCGACCCCGGATTTTTGTTTGCGCCGGTTGCACGATTTCCTTTCTTCTTGGAGTCTCCAAGCCCGATAAGGCAGTTTATCTAGTCATTGCCAGCTACCCTTTTCAGGACTTAGTGCAACTGTCTGGAAGTAGAACCATAAAACATTGCGACTAGTGGATCCGTTTCATTAACATACATTGAGAAAAGCAGCTTTTGAACGGTGGTGACAAACCCCTTCCAAATCCCACAGAAGCAAGTTCCATCAACTGACAATACCTTCTCAAGATGAAGAGTCGTTTGTAGAAAAGCTCATTATCGTTCCTATTTCTCCACCCCCTCATTGAAATGCACCGGAATCGGGGGGACTTTCTAGTGAAGGGAATATTGATTAATTATTTTGGCCAAATGAGGAGACAGTAAGGAGAAAGATCAGACATGACAGTTGCCAGGCATGCTTTTTCTGGAAACCCTCACTCCCACCATACCCACAGTCTTGCCTTCCTCCCGATATCATGCCTTATCACGGCCCACCCTGTCACTGAGGCCAGTATTCAAAAATCTAGAAAACAGATAACGTCCCACTAAATATCCCCATTCGAAACTATCTGGCTAACCATTGCTGGATATCTTTAGACGTAAAGGTAGCGAATAACACTGAATATCAGTGCTGGTCCGGCTAACGTAGCCAGATAAGCCCCTAGAATGTCCCCAGGTTATCCGGCTAAGTTTCAGCCAGCCGACTACTTAACTGGATAACTCAGAGGCATTCAGCGCGTGCCGGATTTTGTCTGGCCTCGTGCCGAATATAGCCGGCCAAACGTGCTGAATATCGACCTCACTGCTTTCTAACTACAAAACGGACGTGTGTTGGCCCAGCTGGGTTCAGATGCCCCCTCTGCTGAGCAGGATCCCTGACGACGCACTCATTTAATTCATGTTTTGATGTTTGTTTCACCCCTGGTGACTCGTCAGCCCTTTCAGAGTGGATTGCATTCAGGTACTGTAGGGATTTCCCTATCTCCAGAGGGAAAATGGGGCGAAGCGATTTTGCCCAGTGTCACAAAGAGTGCCAATCTTGGCTTCTGTGGTTTGCGGCCCCAGCCACTAGGCTACGCCTTCGCCCCCACGTACAGAAGTGACGGAATTACTGAGTGAGCATCACCTAACGCCTGACCAGAGTTCTGCATTAAAAGCTCAGGCTGCCGTCATGATGCACGTTACCGCTGTTGCATTGGTATCAGAGAAGGGTTAAAGGCGCATTTTTACCATGGAACAAAATGCCCCCAGGTTACTTAGCATACAGTCTTTTCTGGGAACAATGAGCTCAGCCAATGGACATTTACGGGCAATTTTTAGGTTTGAATATGGTTTGGAAGCTGCCTGAAGAAAGTAGCTAGAAACAGGGTCAGCACACAAGAGAAAACACGGCATTTCCCCCTCTGTGGAAGGGCCCCCGAAAATTGTTCATGCGTCTTCCTCCACTCCACCGCCCAGCGATTACTGCAACCTATTAGCAGCTGGCAATGGTCCAAAAAGTCGCACTTGGGAGCAGAAGATGGAAATGGTGCGGATGAATTGACTTAACGGTGCTGCCTCAGGCAAGCGGGGAAGCTCGACCACGCGGGCGGGAGTTAAGATTGGAGTCTTCCTCGAGACGACCCACGTCGCAGGCCGTAGGTGAAAGAGAGTCAGGGCGGGGGGGTCTGCTCGAATGTCATCAATCTAGAGGCAATGACTTGGCCAAGCTTTCCCTGCCATCGTAGCAGGGTGCAACTGCTCAAAACTGTTTACGCTTTGTAACGCCAGGTCGCGCATTGATTGGTTTGCAAGCTCGTTCTCCAACACGCTGCCAGCCGCTTTGAGCGAAGCTCCTCTTCAAAAAAAGGCGGGAAACCGATGCAAGCAATAAATACAATTCTTTTCTTTCTCTATCTGTTATACATTTATTTATTTATTTTATTTTTATTTATTTGTGATTTTTCTATACCGGCATTCACGGAGTTTGTATCATGTCGGTTTATACATCTTATATTCCATCTGCGTTCGGCGTGGACTGCGAAACAAATGCGCATAACGTAATACACAAATGCAGTGGCCTTGGGTGAACACCTTTACACTTCATGGTGGCCGATTCTTGGCTAAATCCCCATCCTCGGTCCCCGCTCTCTTCGTATCTGTCTGGCACACATACAGTTCAACCACCAATGATTTTTCGGTTGCCATTTCTTGTACTAGGGAAGGGAAACGTTTCTGCTGATACCTGCCTCCCCCAACCGCGCAGTTAACTGGACTCAGTCTGTGTGGACCCCAGGGCTCTCCTATAGTGGAATCAGCCACACAGGTCCAATATACTCCGGAGGGTGATGGTTAAGGGCCTGACTGGAGACTGAGCAGTGACACCCTCAGCAGAGGCAGGGGGCAGCTGGGGCAGCTAAGTGGTCCTGTATTGCTATTTCATTAGGGATTGGGAAGCTGGTGAGCTCCCGGGGGGGGGGGGGGGGGGGTTCAGGGTGTTGGGGGTCTTGGCCCCTCTCCACTCTCACTATAACTCACACTTGCTATGCCCGGAGCACATCCTAGTTGTACTTTGCACCTGAATGGATGAGTCAATGCTAATTTTTCTTCAGTAACAATGCAAACCTCCCCCCACCCCCAAAAAAACCCCCAAACAAACCCAGAAGCTAAGCAACTAAATAAAAAAAACTCATTTGCAAAGCTGTCTTCAGCAAGAGAGGAGCACAGGAACGGAGCCAGAGAAGGGCGAAAGAATGAGGCTCCTCCCCCTGACCGTGCATTTAAAGACAGCGGTGACCATCAGGCCCCTGGGTCCGGCGCCAAGGTCCCGGGCTGCAGAGCAGGGAGCACGCGGCCAGCACGCCTACGCCTGTCCGGAAGCGGAACGGACTGGAGCCACCACGGCAGGAAATGAAAAGCAAATACTGATCCTGCACTAAATGGGGGGAAAAGGCAGCAAGTTTTGTCCATTTCTCTTCCCAGCGTGTCCAGCTGCAGCGACTGCCGACGGAGCCGCCACGATCCATTTTCCTCCCAAGATCTACAGGGCGCGTCCGGCTGGAAAGGAAGCGCTGCCCAGACGTAAAACCTTTGCATCCCATTTATCAGAGGCCCAAGACGTTGTGATCAGCGCAGTGTAAAGTGACTTCTGGGAAGCCCATACTGGAACAAATAAAAAGCTGAGTGCCCGAGTTTGGGCTGAGAAGTCCGGAGCCTCAGGCGGTCAGCACGTTCCCCGTAGACACAGGCGGTCAGCACGCTCCCCATAGACACAGGCGGTCAGCACGCTCCCCATAGACACAGGCGGTCAGCACACTCCCCATAGACACAGGCGGTTAGCACGCTCCCCATAGACACAGGCGGTTAGCACGCTCCCCATAGACACAGGCGGTCAGCACACTCCCCGTAGACACAGGCAGTCAGCACGCTCCCCGTAGACACAGGCGGTCAGCACGCTCCCCATAGACACAGGCGGTCAGCACACTCCCCATAGACACAGGCGGTTAGCACGCTCCCCATAGACACAGGCGGTCAGCACATTCCCCATAGACACAGGCGGTCAGCACGCTCCCCGTAGACACAGGCGGTCAGCACGCTCCCCATAGACACAGGATGGGAGGAAAGCCTTCGGACAGCAGGTCCGGAGTCAGGCGCTTATTCTCCACCCTAAATGTTCAGCTGACAATTCAATACCTTTAGGTCCCTGAAACCGAGGGTCCTGCTCCTCACGTGCCCGGATTTAGGGGCCTAAATTAGGTGCTTGCTTCTGAAAATCACCGCTTCCCAGCCCTAACTCTGGGCCCCGTAGGCTCCTAAGTGAAACCAGGAGCCTAACGTTAGCTCCTCGCCCTGGTAAACGTTCAAAAGGGTTAATGAAGGAGCCTAAACTCTTTGAGAAGTGACCCCTCTGCTTAAATGGCATGGGATGGGGGGGGGGGGGTGTTAAGACAGCTGTGTTTTGGGGGGGGTCTTTCAGGCAGAATGACTTTTGAATTGCAGAAGGCTTGCACACAAGTTTGGAGCTGGGGGGGGGCCCGGGGGGCTCCGCTTCCAGGTTTTTCTGCCCCTAATTCTTTTCCCCTCTACAAGGAGAGCTTCTCCGCGGCAGACGAGCAGGAGGAAGATCCAGGAATCATTTGTCCTCTCCCTTTTGGGGGGGGGGGGGCGGGGGGGGGAAGCTGCAGGTTTTGCAGGAAGCCCAGGAGCGGGGTGGGGAATAGAAAGTGAACTTAAAGCAGCCCTTTCCCTCCTCCTCGCTGCAGGCAGGAGCACAGGTGGGGTACAAGAGCCTCCACGGCAGCAGTCGGGGAGAGAGGAAAGGGCCCCGCAGGCCCTCAGACCCCACGCTATAAGCAGCGGTGCAGGTGTCCTGCTTCACACAGAACCCTCCCGTGTGTGTGGTTGGGGGGGGGGGGGGTTTAAAGAAATTGCCTCACGCCCTGTTTAAGCCGCGTTGTGTTGCCGTTCCCTGTTCTTGTTCTCCGCTCTGAATGTGATCGGAAGGGCAGAATATAAATAAAACTGGATATGGATTTGTGATTATTAACGGGGGCACACAATTGTCCTGGTTTTTTGGGGGGGTTTCCAGTCTGCTCGCCCGCAGGAAAAGAAATTTGACGGAATTTCATCCCTGATAAACACGGATCAATGTAGGATTTTTAAAAAGGGAGGCCCACATGGTGCAGTGCACTCCTTCCCTCTCTCACGCTCCTCTCCCCTTCTTCCCTTTCTCTCCTTCTCAACCTTCTGCTCCTTTCAGGTTCCCTACCCCTGCACAGTTTCCTCTCCACCTAACCCCTCCCATTTCTATTTCCCTCCGCTCCCTCTGGTACTTCTCCATCTCCCCCCATAAGTTCCTTCCCATCTCCAGGAAGATTCCTTCCCGTTCTCTCTTCACTTGTCCACGGGTTCCTTCCCATCTCCTCTCACCCACCCCCAGTCCTAGCCCTCTTTCTTTTATTTTACCCTGCCCTTGGATTCCTCTCCCTCTCTCAAGTCCTTTCCATAAGGTTCTTCTCCATCTCTGTCCTCCCCCGGGTCCCTCTCCCTTTTCCTTCTCAGATGTCTCTCCATTACTTTGCTCCCAGGTTCCAATCTCCCCCTCCTCTCCAGTTTCTTGGGTGCATCTGTGTTTCAGTATCCTTAAGAGGCAGCATCTGTGGCACCGAAAGCAATAAATCCTACCAAGCATGGACAGAACATATAATACTTATAAATAGTAACACAGTAACGACAGTAGAAAAGAAGATGAAATGGTCCTTCCAGTCTGCCCAGCAAGTTTCTTATGGGTAGCGGCTGCCGCTCTGTGCAGGTTACCCCTATGCACCCTCTAGCCTTTAGGAATCCACAATGTTTATCCTATGCATTTTTTAAATTTGTTTACTCTCTTCATCTCCACCAGCTCCTCCGGAAGGGCATTCCAGGCATCCACCACCCTCTCTGTGAATAATTATTTCCTGACATTGGTTCTGAGTCAGCCCCCTGGAGTTTCATTTTGTGACCCCTGCCCCCCCCCCCCTCCAGTTCTATTGTTTGTTTGTTTTTTTCCAATAGAAAAAGTTTGAAGTTCGTGCATCATTAAAACCTTTCAGGTATCTGAAGTTCTGTATCATATCCCCCCTGAACCTCCTCTTTTCCAGGGTATACATATTCAGATCCTTCCACCTCTCTTCACAAGTCTTCCAATATAGACCCCATACCATTTTGATTACCCTTCTCTGCACCACTTCTATCCTGTCTCTGTCCTTTTTGAGATATGAAGTCCATAACCGAACGCAGTACTCCAGGTGAAGCCTCACCAAGGACCTGTACAAGGGCATTATCACCTCATTTTCCTTACTGGTTATTCCTCTCTCTCTTCTGGCTTTAGCTATTGCCTTGTCACATTGCTTCGCCGCCTTCAGATCGCCACTCACCAGACACTATCACCCCACGGTCTCTCTCCCAATCTGTGCACATTAATCTTTCATCCACCATCACTTATAGCTCTTTTGGATCACCTCACCCCAGATGCACAACTCTGCACTTCCTGGTGTTGCATCCCAGCTGCCAAACCTTAGATCATTAACCAGCTTTTTAAAATCACTTTTCATTCTCTCTACTCCAGGCATGTCCACTCTGTTGCAGATCGTAATATCATGCACAAATAGACAATCTTTACCTCCTATCCCTCAATTTACCTTTACACACTGTGATCTGCTTTGGGTGGTCTAGAAAAGCAGAATCCAAAATTGGTAGTATATAATAATTACATAAATAATAGCATAAAATACTAAATTACTAAAAGTGATCAAATCCACATTTCCAAAATTCACAAACGACTAAACTAAAACTCACAAGAAAGCATTGCTGAAGTTTCAGTTTCTTTCTTACTTAACAATAATACAGCACAAACTATAACTACGTGTTTCTAGTTTTTGTCTTTATGTTAAGTAGCACATCTGTATCTGCACTGTGACAAAGACAGGAGAAAGCAGGCTGCACCCGCCACCAGCTGCCCGAGAAAGAGTGTGTGGAAATTGTGCACTCCCAAAACACACAGAGCAAAAGGTCATTCACTCACACTCTGCAGCACTTAAATATTTTACTAACCCCACCGCATCCCTGGAGGAAGTCACGGTTAGCAAGCATTGGGAATGACTGCAAGCTTCCCGGATGCGATGAACTCGTGTTGACTGTCACGCCTTGTAGAGGTCGATACTCTAAGGCTGCGGTAGAAAGAGTGCGGCAGTGCCGGGCGCACCCTCGTTCCCCGCACGCACAGTTCTCTTCACCTACCGCTCGATACTCTCTTCTAATTTCATGCAAATGCAAGCCGCGTCCAACCCGTGCTCAACGCGCGTCCATGAAGAGAAACCCCTTTTACTGTATAGGCGGTATATTCAGCGCCTATACAGTATCCCGGGGTGCGCTGGTACTTGTCATTTCAAATGTCATTTCAAGTGACATTTGAAATGACAGGTACCAGGAAGTGGATGGTTCCCCCCCTCCCGAAGCAAGGCGCAGGGTGAAAATTAAAACAAAAGGGAATAAAGTGTAAAAAAAAAGTAAACTTACTGGCGGGAGCCGGCGGGCGCACGTTCGGTCAGGCAGCGGCGGGAGGCGGCGGGCGGGAGGGCATCCATTCATCCAGGCGGCGGCAGCGGCGGGAGCCGGCGGGCGGGCGCGCGTTCGATCCAGGCGGCAGCGGGAGGGTGGGCGCGCGTTTATCCAGGAGCCGGCGGGCGCGCGTTCGATCCAGGCGGCGGCGGGAGGGTGGGCGCGCGTTTATCCGGGAGCCGGCAGGCGGGTGGGCGTGCATTCATCCAGGCGGAGGGAGCCGGTGGCGAAAGCGGCCTCCAGCAGCCCCCGCCGACAGTGAATGAATGCGCGCCTGTGCGACCCGTGCGATTTCGGCGCTCAAGGCGACGTCAAGCGTCATGACGTCACACCTTGAGCGCCGAAATCGCACGGGTCGTACAGGCGCGCATTCATTCACTGCCGGCGGGGGCTACCGGAGGCCGCTATCGCCACCGGCTCCCTCCGCCTGGATGAATGCACGCCCGCCGGCTCCCGGATAAATGCGTGCCAACCCTCCCGCCGCTGCCTGGATCGAACGCGCCCCCGCCCACCGGCTCCCTCTGCCTGGATGAATGCACGCCCACCCGACCACCGGCTCCTGGATAAACGCGCGCCCACCCTCCCGTCGCCGCCTGGATCGAACGCGCGCCTGCCCGCCCGCCGCCACCGCCTGGATGAATGCACGCCCACCCTCCCGCCGCCGCCTGGATCAAACGCGCGCCCGCCCGCCGGCTCCCGCCGCCTCCTGGATGAACGGGCGCCCGCCGGCTCCCGCCGCCGCCTGGATGAACGGACGCCCACCCGCCCGCCGCTGCCTCGATGACCGCACGCCCGCCCGCGTGGAGATGGGGGATTTGGAAAGTGACAAGGTATTTATATATATATATATATATATATATATATATATATATATAACAAAAAGAAGGGCTGAATGCAGTTTGAAAGCGGGTTAGTATATATGGAGGTCGTCCATGGTGCAGGACTAACACCAGGTAGAGGGTAGGCGGTAAACTAACAGGCTAAGGACGCGGCAAAATAGCGGGTTACAAAGGAGATAATCGGAGAGCGTCACAGTATCGGGAGGGAATAGCTAATTCATTCATTTACATATGATATACATGCTGGGTGCGGAAAGTGTTATGCGTTGGTTTCAAAAAGCGCTAAGGACGCGTGAAACTGGAGACTGTATCGCAGGATCGCTTTACGCGTCCCAATTGTGCGCCCACAGCGAGTTGCAGATGAAGAATCTCCAACCGCACTTTACAGTATAGACCTGTTAGTTTGTTGCGTTACGCCTCTGGCAGGCGTAACTTGTGCGTGTCGCCGGCTCCCTGCCCCGGCACAGGCCGCTGTGCCGGAGCATTCGGCCCCGCCCCCGGACTGCCATCACGCCTCCGGACCCTCCCACGGACCGCCACCACGCCCCCGGACACGCCCCCCAACAAAGCCCCGGGACTTACGCGCGTCCCGGGGCTTTGCGCGCGCCGGCGGCCTATGCAAAATAGGCGCGCCGGCGCGCAGGGCTTTTAAAATCTACCCCTATGTGTTTTGCGTGACACCAGTAGCTCTGGTGGTGCCACCGCTGCCTCCAGACAAGCCTTAATAATGGGACCCATGAAGGAAAGGTGGAAAAATTAAGACTGCTTAGCAATAATGCCGCCTCCTTCCATCCATCAGACTGGCATTTAGCTCTGCATATTGTCACCATTAGAGGCCTAACAGATTCAACATTTAGAATAATCAGTTTATCTTCTCTATCTTAGCATCATTTAGCTACCCGGCTGGCTGTTTCTCTGTCCTGTTTTTTTTTTTTCCCCTCCCTACATTTTCCAAATGACGAATATGGTAGAAGCTGGAAATAGGCTCAATTCAAGTAGATAAACAAAGCTGACATCCCGCCTGTAACAGGCCACACACTTTCTAAGGCATTAGCATAGCTGAATGAGGCTCCGGCCTAGCCTCATCATCTTCACTGGTGTTGCAATGACAGAACGGGGATGCGAAAGCATAAATTCTGCTTCTTTTAACGCTGGGTTTTCGGCACACGGGAATCCTCCCCCCCCCCGGACTGCCAGCACTTGAAAACTGTCCGTACAGTCAAGGAACAAATCCCGCATGGGCCTGCGGGGAAATGCAAGCCTGCGTCTGCTTGAGCCGTCAGCATGCCGCAGCCCTTCTGGAGGGCCTGCGCTACAGGCAAGGGTTCAACCCTGAATCCAGCCCCCCATCACCGGGCCTGCTAACTGCTGTGCTAGTGGTGACAGCAGCCTCGGTCAGTGGCAATACACAGCAGCACAAGCAGACAATGCTACCATTATATATAGGAAAACTTAGATTACTTAAAATAGTTCAATGCAAGATAGGTATGGTCCAGGGGGGATAAGTGTAATTTAGTGCCCCTGGAGGACAAAATATAACGGCACCAATTATAAATTAAGAGAGGTTATTATGGTGCAATTCCTCGCAAGACATGGGTAATCACACAGGCGACAAAAGCACAGACTCTGACAATGGCAGCTGAAAGTACACACGTTGTGGGAGATGATCCCAGGGCGGAACTGGAAAATGATGCACCTAGAAGGGATTTTCAAGCCTGCATGCATTCTTTTCTGTGGAAAATTTACCTACGCAAAACGCAGGTGCAAAAGTCCCATTGGCAAACTTCAAGGTGAAAGTCCCCGCACATACTTTCTCTCCTGCTTATTGATTTAATTAATTGTTTTACTATGAGTAACCAAAGCAATGTGCAATAACAAAAAAATAAAAACCATACATAATAGAACCATAAATATATAAACATATGATAAAACCAGAAAATAATAAACATGCAAATCTTCATTTAAAAAAATTAAAATAAGTTTGAAAATAAGCCTGCAGGCTTTGTCATAATGTGGACCATAAGAACACACGTATCAAATATTATTTTATGATTTATTATGAAAGAATCATGGCCAATCCTGGGTTGATTTAGGTGGTACTGTGTGCATGTGATTCCATGCTAACAAGTGATGAGTTTAGGAGACACAGAATGAGAGTTTTGCTACCTACAACCTTAGCAGGTGTCATGCCTGCTAATATTTCTTTGTAGAGTTAGCCAAAAATTACCGCCCCAGCACAGAACACAACAGGAGGTCACTGGGAGCCTGATTTAAACTTTGCCTGTGGGGGTTGTGTGCATCCTCCATATGCAGGGGGAGGTAGGTGCCAGCAAAAACCTCATCTGCCAGTGTGATTGGCTGATCCTCTCTCATCTGATACATAAATCCCCTTCACTGCAGGAGATTGCAATTGTAACAAAAGGTTGAAATCGAGCCCAGTGTAAACAAGAATTTTTAGTAAATGCGAGCTTGGAGTGAGACACAATACCTACTCTGTCAAATCTGCTGGTAAACCATCTTCTAATGCAATCTAATACATGTAAACATTGATATATCAATAGTTATAGTATGTGTGTGTATATATATATATATATATATATATATATATATATATATATATGCATGTGTGTATATGTTAGGTCCTGGGCCCTTAATATTCTATATGGGCCCTTAATATTCTATATGGGCCCATAATATTCTATATGCTATACATTTCTCTCATAGAAACACAAAATGGTAAAAAGCCTTTAGTACATCAGGTCCATAGAGATGGAACTGTAATTGTAATCATGAGAAGAAAGTTGTAGAATCAGAGGATGACAAATGGCTCCTAGAAAACCAGGCAGCATTCCAGGCCTCAAAAAAAAAAAAAGCCTTGAGCTCCAGGGATTAGGAAAGAAAATTAGTCCCTCACTTTTATAAGCACTAAAATTCCCCTGGTGTTTCAAAGGCAGTGCACGCCTATTCCTGCCGGACCGCTGGGGTAAGCGAGCCATCATTTACCGCCGTGCTGGGTTTGCTGTTCTGTGCAGCTGGGCGTGCTGGAGTGAAGGAACGTGCAATAGCTCTCCCAGGCTTCTTCCTATATAGACAGGGGGGAAGAGGATACAGACTTTTACATCCCTAAAAGGGATTAACAATGGACAGGAGGCAAACCTTTCTCGATGGAAAGAAAGCTGTAGAATAAGGGGGTCATCAAATGGAGCTCCAAAATGGTGGTGTCCAGGACCAACATCAGAAAGAGTGCCGGATGCATGGAGCGCCCTCCGGAGGAGGTTCTGAGGACAATGATGATAAAGGAATTCAAAAGAGCATGGGATAAACTCAGAGGATCCCAGTGCGTGAAAGATGGAGATGAAGAAGAGGGGTACCCCATGTTGACTGGGGTAACCTGAGCAGAGCAGTAATTACTCTTAAGAATAAAATAAAAGTGAAAAAAAAAATAGCTTGTTGGGCAGACTGGATAGACCAACTTGGGTCTTTTTCTGCTGACATCTGTTATGCTACTATATAAATCTCTATGTACAACCTAGTGTAGAGTTCTCAGGATTCTGCCTATGTATATCCCATTATATACCTCGCAGTGTAGAGTTCTCAGGATTCTGCCTATGTATATCCCATTATATACCTCGCAGTGTAGAGTTCTCAGCTTCTTCCTATGGATACACCATTATATACCTCCCAATGTACAGTTCTCAGGTTTCTTCCTATGGATGCACCATTATATACCTCCCAATGTAGAGTTCTCAGGCTTCTTCCAATGGATACACCATTATATACCTCCCAGTGTACAGTTCTCAGGTTTCTTCCTATGGATGCACCATTATATACCTCTCAGTGTACAGTTCTCAGGTTTCTTCCTATGAATGCACCATTATATACCTCCCAGTGTAGAGTTCTCAGGCTTCTTCCAATGAATGCAGCATTATATACCTCCCAGTGTAGAGTTCTCAGGCTTCTTCCAAAGCACAACACCATTATATGCACCCCAGTATAGTGTTCTCAGGCTTCTTCCAATGGATACACCATTCTATACCTCCCAGGGTAGAGTTCTCAGGCTTCTTCCAATGGATACACCCCAGTATAGTGTTCTCAGGCTTCTTCCAATGGATACACCATTATATACCTTCCAGTGTAGAGTTCTCAGGCTTCTTCCAATGGATACACCATTATACTCACCCCAGTATAGTGTTCTCAGGCTTCTTCCAATGGCAACACCATTATATGCACCCCAGTAAAGTGTTCTCAGGCTTCTTCCAATGGATACACCCCAGTATAGTGTTCTCAGGCTTCTTCCAAAGGATACACCATTATATACCTCCTAGTGTAGAGTTCTCAGGCTTCTTCCAATGGATACACCCCAGTATAGTGTTCTCAGGCTTCTTCCAATGGATACACCATTATATACCTCCCCCAGTGTAGAGTTCTCAGGCTTCTTCCTATGGATACACCATTATATACCTCCCAGTGTAGAATTCTCAGTTTTCTTCCTATGGATACACCATTATATACCACCCAGTGTAGAGTTCACAGGCTTCTTCCTATGGATGCACCATTATATACCTCCCAGTGTAGAGTTCTCAGGCTTCTTCCCTTGTGTTATATACACCCCAGTGTAGAGTTCTCAGGTTTCTTCCTATGGATGCACCATTATATACCTCCCAGTGTAGAGTTCTCAGATTTCTTCCCTTATGTTATATACACCCCAGTATAGTGTTTTCAGGCTTTTTCCTATGGATATAAATGTATGTACACCTCAATTAATTTACAACTTTTTATTTTTGGCCCTATGGGGTCTTCAGCTGCATTGGGAACAGCCTCTATTAGATTATGGCACCATACGCCTTCAGTAGCTACTCAGGGCTTTTCCTTCACTTATAACTCTGCCTCCCCCTTCCCATCTGTCTTAATCTATGCAGCAACAATTTGGCCACAGACCATGGCTCCCAGTGGAGACTGGTACATGTGAACGCCGACTCTGGCTGCAAAGTTTCATCATTGTGCAACAGCAAGGAATCCTTCCCCCATCTGGAGGCCGTCAATCCAGCCCCCACAGCAGCGTCCCCAGCCCTATCCAGCCTGAGGGGGTGAAGCCCGATCCGGGAGCTCAACCTGGGTCTTCCACATGGCAATGCCCAGTGCTGCCACCTGGCCTCTCAGTGATGCATGAGAGTGGCTGATGAGGGGCACAACTTGTCCCCGGTGTTTATGCAGCGCTGTCTGTGTACACAGCACCGTACAGGCTCCATTCAAGCCCTTGGTTTGAGCAGTCAGTTGTGTGGCTTAGCTCCTGGGATTCGCTGGCAAACCTCTGGTGTTCTTTTCAAAAGAAAAGGATGGGCGAATATTCAGGAATCTAGGGAACACGCAAAGCCCACTTTGTTTCTCTCCAGAAAAAGAGAGAGAGAGAGAGCTTTATTTCACGAAGGCTCTCAGTCGGGAAGTTCAGAAGTCCTTTGTAATCTGCATGACTAGGAACGAAGTTCTGGGCTGCCTCATCCTTGAATAAAGATTGGGGGGGAGGAGAAATTCTTCACAAAACCATTGTTTAGTAAAAATTAAACTTTTGAAGGTTATCTCACTTTAGATTTCAGATCTTAAAATTGCTGCTGTGCACTGGTGAAGTCCCCCTCCCCCCTTCCCAGGATCAAGTCCCCTCTGCCATAATCCCAGGCAAGGAATTGACCGCCACCGGGTAAAAGAAGACCGGCAGGATGAATGCACCATGGGCCGGGTGTTACCAGGCTGCGGGACGCTCCTTCGGAAACCCCAGAGGCAAAGAGCCGAGAAATTTAGGGAGCAGGGCTGGCAGCCTGCGCTGGCTGTGGGACGCCTACCAGGAGGAAAGCACAGGCCGCAAAGAAACTTGTACCAAGCCTCTCTCTGCTGCCCGTGTTTTATGTCTTTCTTTTAAAGTTGCTAACTATATAAAGGACCGCTCAACTACCCATCGGCTAAGTGACCCTCTCGGAGGTACAAAATTACAAACGGACCTGAGCGACAGCGATTGCACGCACCCATTAACACAAAATAAACCTACTCTGAAGAAAGCTCTGATTGCGCTACAGAATATATTGATTTGTATTCACAGTCCGTAGAGCTCATGCGTATCAAGGTCAAAAGTCAGCCCCCCCCCCCCCCCCCATCCCTGCATAATCAACAACTGAGGCAAGAAAAAAGAATTCAAAACTGCAGCTGCACTGCATGAATTCACCAGGAAGCAGTGCATTCACCGAACATATCACCAAATTAGCCCTTGTGCGCGCTCTGGCTCTCCCTGCCAGCCCAGTGACAAGTCCGTATAGATTTTTTTTTTTTAATAGCATCTTCCTCAGTTAAGGCCCACAATACACCAATAGGACAACGTACACCCAAGTGGTAACAAATAATGTTGACAACTGGGTGCTGTTTCACCTAGAAACACAGCCTCATGCACATTTAGACTTTGCCAGGTGCCTCCGTTGGAAGCCACATAATTTTGTTCCACCTTAAACAGAAATAATAATGATTTAAAAAAAAAAAAAAAAAAAAAGCTTCCTTTGCTCAAAGTTGGCTTCTCCATTTCTTTTCTTTACCCAAAAAGTGAGCAGCTGCGTTCTGGTATAAAGCAGAGTCCCCTCTGGGCTTTCCTGCCCTGCACCTGGCAAAGGCCGGAGCCAATGTGTCACGCCAGCCACCGAAGTATTGTAAGGGCAGCTTTGCACTGGCTTCCAGCCATGAAGGCAGCGGTGTTCAGTTTGCAGGGCCCGCTCCCCAAGTGTCCTTTCGCCGGTGCTGAACGACCTCAGTTGGAGCGCTTGCGGCCTGTGTACCCCCCTTTGTGAGCCGGAGAGCCTGAATTTTGGCTCCTGGATGCCGCGCGAGCAGACCGTGAGCACCAGGTGCTCCCGTGCAGAGAGCTGTACTGGCAATGGAAGAGCTCCCACTGATGCAGGGACCCATCAGAGGCACAGAGGCTACCCTGCCAAGTCACGTGCTCAGGGTAAGCACTGACACACACACCCCCCCCCCCCCCCCCAAGAAATGCGTGTACCATTGCCAGACAGACATCAAACTGAAAGACAGAGCTCTTATGGATACACAGTTGGGGATGTAGCAGTGATAATATTTCAGGAGTGTGCACCCTGCCCTCATCTATGTATCCAAAGGCATCTATCATCCCATTAACTTGGAACTCTGGGCTCACAGGTTCGGGGATACGGTCAAGAGGCCAGCTGTTCCAGTTCAGGGACAACATTCCAGGACAGAGACCTTTTGAAGGCTAGAAGATTTCCATTCGAATACACTGTACAACTCCTGTGCATTGTGTGATGGGCTATGATGTGAGCTAAGGGCTTAACGTGGCAACAGCTTGCCCTAAGGCACGTGACACGGGCATAAAACAATAAACAGAGGGATAACAGGGCTGCCGTTCTGGTAAGTGCCCTGCGTTGCAGTTCTGGAGGTCTGGGTTGGTTTCCGCTGGTCAGGTTTGCAGGTGCTGGAGGGTATTGTATCCCCTGGGAAGCAGCAAAGCCATCACACAATGAGCTATGGATGGGGTGCCACAGTGCCCTACCGAAGACCACGGCTGTGATGCTAAAGTGAGGAGGATAAGGGAATTAAAAACGGACTGGGGGGGGGGGGAAGAGGGGGACATGCCCAGGAGCCATAGGTGCGTTCTTACTAAGCTGCAAGTCCAAAGGAACAAGAGGAAGAGGCTGTTTCCTAATAAAAAGAGTGGATATTGGTGGTGCATCGGTAGCACAGGTGTCGCCTTTACCTGCAGGTCTCGTGATCTGCACCGTCTATCTGCTTCCAGTTTGACCCTAGGCATGGAAGGGGTCAAGTCCTTGCTCCTGTGAGCACTTTCCTGAGTGCCAGCGTGTAAGGGGACGATGCCTGTGAAACAGATCCAGATGTTGTACAGCTACCGCGCACGCTTATACAGAAACACGGGGCGCATGCCCCCCTATTAAAGTATAAAAGGACTTTGCAAGCACATGCATTTCTTTTCAATCCTCTAAAAGCTCCGTACGATGCACAGCAGACACACACAACATACACACTTAGCACATGTGACATATTAATCACCGCTACAAACGTCACGCAACACAGAGCACCGAAAGGGGCAGGCAGGGTGACCTGAGGCGAGAAGATTAGGAAACCCGCTCGCTTCCTGCGCGCCTCTTCACATGTCGGCGAAGCGAGCGTGGAGCTGGTGTCTGAAAAGCCCCGGGCCACTCTGATCCGACAGCCGAGGGCAGCTCCCTGCTGGAGGGCTGGCAACAGAGCCCAACAGATTGTAATTCTGCTAGGAAAGAACGCGCTGCTTTGGAGACGTAAAATGCCCAGTTGGCAAGTTGGCTCGGGGGGTGGGGATGGGGGAAACATTACGCTGTGAGCACGGCCCAATGCACTGAGAGGGCTTCAGAAAGCAGCAGTTCGATCTTTCCAGCCCCATCAAACGTTGCAGTTGAAAATGCGCATTGAGACACTGGCCTGGTCTCTCTACTTCCCTCCCAAATAGCTCATACCACCCGAGTGACCATGCCGAAAAAAAGGAGGTAACTTTATACTAACTGCTTCCTTCTCTGACAGTGGGATGGGCATCTCTTCACTCCATCTCATCCAGACCTGCCCTACTGCATCCAGGAACTGGAAGTTCTGCTTTTCTCAGAAGTCTTAAGCCCGACCATGTGGCTCGTTTTAATGCTCTAAGCTCATTTTAAATGAATGGAGAAAGCCTTGGCTGCACGAGGAGCTCTTGGGCTTCATTCAGGGCCTATCAGCAGCACACATTTTACCTGCTTCCTCAGGTAATGCACAGCAATCATGGGAGCGGGAATAAATTTATGCACTGGGAAGAAAAAGAGAAGAGGATGAAGGAAGGAAAAATGCAATAGCTGTTGTGATTTGCCTTTCTGTACTTGGATAAAACTAACTAGATTGGAAGCCAGGCAAAGTAACTGAAAATTTGTGGAACTTTATCTAACTTGAGGTGAGTTTTGTTGACTTTTGGTACAATCTCATCCTGTCTGCTTAAGAGCAGAGAGGAAAAGTGTCTTTAAAGATAGACTGTAAAGATGGGAGGAGAAGGGGAAATCATCAACTCTACCTTCCCTATTCTGGATCTCGTGCTAGCTAAACCACTCCAGTTGATATGGAAAAAGTCAGTTTTCTGACTAGCCCTGCGGTTGGCGATTCCCAATACGGGAACACATTTTGGCTGGCATTCCACCACTCTAGGGCTTAATTTGTAAACAAAAAGGATGTGGAACTGTGGTGCCAGGCTGGGGAGGGGGGGGGGTCAAAGGGAATGAGCAGGGCCAGGGCCGGGTGTAAACTGTGTGAGGGGGCAGGACCAGGGCCCGGTGTGAATGCTCGCTCCCCCAAGAGACACACACACACATACTCTCACACACACACATACTCTCTCTCACACACACGCACACATACTCTCTCTCACACACGCACACATACTCTCTCTCACACACACACACACATATGCGAACACACTTAACACCCCATTTCCGTGGGGGAGGCAGAACTGATTTACGCCACCTGCTCTGCTCCAGTTCACCAGGTCCCAGAAAAAGGTGGCAGAACAGCCATTCTGGATTGTTCTGCCAAAAAGGAAGCCTTGGGTAACTGCCACAATAAAGGGTTGAATTAGCACAAGTTCAAAACTTGTGAGCAGTAATGCCAATCATCGAGGCCAGGGTTGCAGTCTTAATGATAGGCATTGCTACTCACAAGTTTTAAGCTTGTGCTAATTGGTCTCATTTTACTGCCTGTCCTACCTTTGCTCTGCCTTTTGTAGGGAGGGAGATGCTTTACACGTAACCCGGATTGACGTCTGATCTTTTCCTGCCAGAGTTTTCAATGACCGCTACACTGGTTTCGGCTGTGTGACGCGGTCTCGTCCTAGCGCAGGGCACGGATTTCGACTGGTCCTTACATTCTGCGTCCTGCGCGAGGTCAGCCCACTGGAAACCCTGTAACCGTGAAAGGTAACTCCTTAAAGTGAGCATGGCCATGGCCCCTCTGCCATCCACTCGCTGTACTTACTCCTTCAGAAATAGGAGAGTAATATGTACGTCAACTGATGGGACAGCAAGTCATTTCCATGGCGGATGGACATCCTTGGCATACTGCAGTTTATCAGAGGCAGGAGCACTTTCTGCGGGACCTGTTGCACGAATTATGTTGCGGTTCATGCAGCACTGCTGGATTCCTCCCCATGCCCCAGCACCCACCCCCCCCCCACACACACACACACCCACATCCCCCACACACACAATCATTCAGTTTATACTGCCAGCTGCAGAATTGCCCACATAGGGGTTAGTATAAAGCAGGAGTGCTTATTTGTCTCAGTGCCCACAAAGGATACCATTATCTTCTCCCATCCCCATCTACAGACCCACAAACCATAATAGTCTTTCTTGACGTTTCTGCAGACATTTCATTGGAGGCTGAGGCTGTCTGTGATACCCTAAATTACCAGTTCCTCTTTTCAGGATTTTTGCTTTATACTTGCTGCAAGTGGAGTGGTTCCTCTTTACAGCTAATGGACTTGGAGCCAGCACGTTTGCTTGCTATATGGAAGATTTGTTCTAGTAGAATTTGACGGCTGTAATAAACATCAAACAGAAATTACTTTGGTGGACATGACTTCGGTTTGTTAGAAGCAAGATTTATGATGGAGGGCTTGCTGTAGAGACTTCTGTAAGTACGTTTTGTTCTTGTGCCTGGGGATAAATCTCTGTAGCACGGTGTCTAGAAATCAACACTGTGAAACATGAGACTACTTGGGTTTCCAGGTTTGATTCCCACCGCTGCCAATCTCCCTGTGCTAACTTCTCTCTAGCTCTCTGCGACTGTATTTTTATTTCTTCCTCGTAAGATTCTTCAGAAGATATACAGAGAGATATAGGTAAATAGATAAAATAAAAATATCCAAATGTAGATATAACAATGGGAGGACCTTGAAGGTGTGTACCTACAGTATCTTTCATAAGGGGAAACGCTGACAGTTTATGATGCAGGTTCCCATAGGATTTCCCTGCACCTGCAGGAGAGCGAGCGCCTATTCTGCCCTTTATCCCTAGCCACCTTTCACAGATCATCCAATCCAATATTAACAGGCGGAGTGCGTCCTCAATTTAGCGTAGGGCTGATTCAGGACCATGGACAGCACCAACAGTCACATACAGGCTGATTCAGTAAACCGTGCGGGAGAGCCGGCGCTCCGAGGCGAGCGCCCGCTCAGGCCAATCTCCTGGGCGCGCGATTCAGTATGCAAATGAGGGCCCACGCTAATAAGGAGGCGCTAGGGACACTAGCGCGTCCCTAGCGCTTCCTAATTGGCAGAAGCGGCGGCTGTCAGTGGGTTTGACAGCCAACACCTAACATGCCCCGAGCTCCTACTCTTACCCTTATCCTACATCAACCCTACACCGCTCAGATTGCTATTCGTTCCACATAATAATTAATGAATATCATATATTTACTCCTCGTGTCGATTACCTCTTTCATATAAATTTCTCTTCTAATATGTTAAATAAAGTTATACTATATGAATGTTAAATACAGTTATAAGTTATTTGTATGTATTACGTTATTTGTATGTATTACGTTGTTATCCTGTAAACCGGAGTGAAGGCAAAACGCTATACTTCGGTATATAAAAAACCACAAATAAATAAAATAAATAAATACATTTTACCGGCATCAGTTGTCGAACCTGCTGACAGCCACAGGTTCAGAAAATGGAAGCCAGCAAAATTGAGCGCCTGTTTTCCAACCCGCGGGCATATTTTTATTTTTTTAAGATTTTTTTTATTTTTGGGACAGGTGTTAATTTCTGAGAGTAAAATGTGCGGCTTGGCCACACATTTTACTTTCTGTATCACGTGGGAGTAACTAATAGGCTCATCAACATGAATTTGCATGTGATGAGCGCTATTAGTTTCGGGGGGTTGGACGCGTGTTTTCCACGCGCTATTATTACCCCTTACTGTATAAGGGGTAATAATAGCGCGTGGAAAACACGCGTCCAAACTGGGGCTAACCGTGCGCTCGGCCTGATAATAATAACAGCAGAAAAAGAGCAAAGGGTCCATCCAGTGTACCAGAAAGTTTCTTATGGTAGTAACTGACACTCCATGCAGATTATTTCGGGAAATGTCCATCACCTTCAGGCTCCTAGCTGCCAACCTTTCAGGGCATCTCGTTTGTTGTGCATGTACGTAGCAGACATCAAATGGAAAATGAAACTCAAAGCATTTTCTCCCTATAGCTGTATCATTAAACAAAATGATGGCATTTTTCTATTGATGGTATCTGATTATTCAGCTGCAGAGGCAATTAAAAGTTCAGCTGTTGCAAATCCTTACCCTCCCCCCCCCCCCCCGAAAAAAAATTTAATAAAAACAACAAAAATAAACACATTCTAGGTTTCAGATTTTGTAGTCCTATCTATGAAGTGAGTCTGCAAAACAAAATGTTAATCAATAAAGAACAGAAATGCAAGCGAAGATTCACAGGGGGGCTACCAACATCTGGCCAAAGCCATTTTTAGTGTGTAATGACAAACCTGAAGATTTTTTTTGAATGTTATTACTCACCTTCCCAAATTCTAGCTCAAATGAGTTACGACAGATATTTCCAATTCTAGAGGGCTTGTATTTGAGCCTAAGGAGGATGAAGTGATGTGTCCAAGGTCACAACAGGCAGAAGTGGGATTTAAACCCAAGCTTGCCTGCATCTCAACCCACTGCTCTAACCACATGACTGCTCCTTAGCTCTGTTAGGGCTTCTGCATCGAGACCCCAAAGGGGACTTTTTCATGGGTCAGTGATGTCCTGAAAATAAGAGCCCCCCCTAGATAAATCAGGCAGCATGCACGAATTGAGTCTGCAGCACGTGCTGTGTCTATAGGATTTGTAGGGAGCAACCTTTGTAAAGTTGGCTGCTCCCAAGGAAAGTGCTGTCTGTACTGCTCGTTGGCTTTCACTCCCTCTGAGGGGCCAATGCAATAAGTCATGCATCCAAACTGGGCACCCTTTTTTTTTTTTAATGTGCACACAGCCATGTCTCCTGGGCACCTGATTTAATATGTACATGAGCTGCCATGCTAAAAAAAAAAAAAAAAATGCACTAGGGACCAATTGTGTGCCCCTAGCATATCCTTGGCATTGGGCACCCAGAAATCATGGCTGTGTGGGGGTTAGGAAAACGGATGCTCAATTTATGAGTGTCTGTTCTCCTAACTTACGCACAGTCACGGGTTAGGAAAACGGGCACTCGTAAATTGAGCATCCTTTTTCCTAACCTGACCACCATCAAGACATTTTTTTTCCTGTTGCTGCCTTCTGTGGTTCCTCCTACTTAGTGTCATGATGATACTAAGTAGGAGGTACCACAAAAAAGCCACCATCCAGCCTTCAGGTACAATAGACAATTTTAATGATAGGTTAGAAATTACTAGTAATAGACCTGAAATTTCATTTTTTTTCAGAGTGTATAGCATCTACTCCACGAGATTTGCTACTTTTCAGTTTGTCAATCTGGTGTATTCCATCTTCCAGGTTCACATATACATATAGAGTACATGTAAAGTTATCTGATTGTCATCATAGTCCACCATAACAGTCCTTGTCAGAACCCTGATATTTAAAAAAAGCTTAAAGGATGATCCAAGAAACTATAGATCAGTGAGCCTGACTTCAGTGCAGCGAAAAATCGTGGAAACTATTCTAAAAAACAAAATCACAGAACATATAGATAGGCATAGTTTAATGGGACACAGCAAACATGGATTTACCCAAGTGAAGTTTTGCCTTAAAAATCTACTACACCTTTTTGAAGGGGTTAATAAACATGTGGATAAAGGAGAACCAGTAGATGTAGTGTATGTGGATTTTCAGAAGGCGTTTGACAAATTCCCCCATGAGAGGCTTCTAAGAAAATTAAAATGTCATGGGATAGGAGGCGATGTACATTTGTGGATTGCAAACTGGTTAAAAGATAGGAAACAGAGAGTAGGATTAAATGGTCAGTTTTCTCAGTGGAAAAAGGCAAACAGTGGAGTGCCTCAGGGATCTGTACTTGGACTGAAGCTTTTCAATATATTTATAAATGATATGGAAAAGGGAATAATGAGTGAGGTGATCATATTTGCAGATGACACAAAATTATGCAAAGTAGTTAAATCACAGGTGGATAGAGATAACTTGCAGGCAGACCTTGTGAGACTGGAAGATTGGGTATCCAAATGGCAGAAGAAATTTAATGTGGAAAAGTACAAGGTGATACATATAGGGAAAAATAACCATTGCTGTAGTTATACAATGTTAAGTTTCATGTTAGGAGTTACCACCCAGGAAAAAGATCTAGGAATCATAGTGGAAAATACATTGAAATCATTGGCTCAGTGTGCTATGGTGGTTAAAAAAGGAAACAGAATGTTAGGAATTATGAATGGTGAATAAAACGGAAAATGTCATAATGCCTCTGTATTGCTCCATGGTGAGACCACACCTTGAGTACTGTGTACAATTCTGATCACCGCATCTCAAAAAAGATATTGATGCACTAGAGAAGGTACAGAGAAGGGTGACCAAAATGATAAATGGAATGGAACGGCTCCTCTATGAGGAAAGGCTACAGAGGTTAGGGCTGTTCAGTTTGGAGAAGAGAAGGCTGAAGGGGGATATGATGGAGGTGTAAAAATTCATGAGAGGGTTAATATAAATTGGTTGTTTATTCTTTCAGATAATACATGGACTAGAGGGCATGCATTGACGTTAGCAAGTAGCACATTTAAAACAAATCAAAGAAAATTATTTTTTACTCAATGCATAATTAGGCTCTGGAATTCATTGCCAGAGGATGTGGTTAAGACAGTTAGCTTATCTGGGTTTACAAAAGTTTTGGACAAGTTCATGGAGAAGTCCATAAACTGTTATTAATCAAGTTGACTTAGGGAATAGTCACTGCTTATTACTGGCATTAGTATCATGGGATCTATTTAATGTTTAGGTACATGCCAAGTACTTTTACCCTGGATTGACCACTGTTAGAAACAGGATGCTGGGCTTGAAAGGACCTTCGGTCTGATCCAGTATGGCAACTTCTTATGTTTTTATAATCAGAGCTAGCTCTTCCATTAGGCACACTAGGCAGTTTTGGGGGTAGCACCAGAAACCTCACTATGCATGAGTACACAGGGCTCTGCTTGATGACTACTGGTCAATGCTCTGAATCCCAAGTAGCAGAAAACAGCCCTTTGCTTCCTGCTCTTGTCCCTCTCCTCCCAGGCAGTGTTCAGGGAACAGAAGAGGCACGGAAGAAGTGGGGTAGAGAAGACCAAGCAGAGAAAAGTCAAGAAGAGTCACTTTGCTCACTAATCCAGACCTTTCTCTCCTTTTATGCAGAGAACAGGAGGGAAAGGGGATTGACCATGGGAGGACAAGAGTTTATTTTTGTCTGCATATTTTCATCTATAATTTGGGGTCAATTATTCCAAATTTGATGAGAATTTTTCTGCGTTGTGTGTACGACTAATGTGAGCAATTCAGTGAATAATAGTTTCTTGTTTTGTTTTCCCAGCAGGAGGCGTATTGCTTATAATAAATTTGGATTTTTAGCCCCCTTTCCAAAGAATGCTCAAGGCAGCTTACAGTGTTTTCTTAGAATTCATGTATTTTAGGTCTCTGTCCCAAACAGCTTACAATACAAGTTCAGTACGTACCTGAGGGTCACAAGGAGTGTCTATGGGATTTAAACCCTAGTTTCTCTGGTTCTCAGCCCTCTCCTTTAAAAACTAGCCTTCTCCTTTTCCCTGCTGGGAATAATAATGATCCTGTTCCAGGTCCCGATGTAATATTTGCATTGCTGACGTTTCATTGGCAGATTTGTTGCTGTTTGTGTTTTGGGAGTTAGGACTGCTTGGTACGGAAAACAAAGCTAGATCTTCCATTAGAGCAATCTTGTAAAAACACCTAATTGGATAAACGAGCCTGCTTTCCCTTTGAACCGTGTGTATGTTTAGGTGCTTTTAAGGTGGGAAATTTTCAAAAACTTTTTTTTTTTTTTTACCAATAAAAGACTTTTATAACTGTCCTCCTTATGCACATGAATGTGTTTTTATATAATTGTTCTGAGTGGTGCTGGTACCATCATGCTTGCTCGGTTTAATTATTAAAATCTTGGGTAAAGGTAGTGGCCTATGGGTCTAAACATGAATAGGGGAGGGGTTGGAGGAGGTTCACCCGGGGTGCCCAATACCCTTGCCCTGACACTGTATATACCGCAAATACAGGATAGGAGCAGGGGCTTTTTGTACTGGTTTTCAGCCTCAGTGAAGGGACAGTGCTTTCATCATCATCATCATCATCATCATCTTTTACTGTATAAACATCCAAGGCAACTTACAATTACATTTACAAGCATACAATAAACATCACAATAAAAATATCCAACAAACCCATGGCAGTACCCTCAAACAGCTGAGATTCGACTCGCACAAACAGATCGCACTTTGCAAAAACTTGATTAAACAGCCAAGATGTTTTTTAATGTATTTTTTTAAATACAATTTTCAAAGTACACTTCAAGATTAAACCCAAAAAGAAAACCATTAGCAAAGAGAGAAATAATTAAAAAGAGGAAAAAAAGAGGGAAAAAAAAGGAATTAAAATCAATCTATAAGCTTTGCTTGTCTAATCCTCAATTATAGGAGGGTGAAGCCACAGACCAATGAAAACCAAAATCCTATATAAGAAGAGGCAATCAATCCCAGGGAAGCAGAGTAAACTGAAAAGCAGAGGGATTAACTGGTTCCTTCCTGCATCCTGAGGATGAGGGGAACAAGCTGACCTTCACACACAACTTTATCACTCAGAAAGAATGTCACTTGGCTCGGTTCAAAGAATATAAGTGAAAACTTTTTGGGAGCACAACTTTTAAGGAAAAAGAGACTCCGCACTGAAGAACCCATCGCCGTAATAACATAAACTGATTACATTTCCTTTGCGTTACTTTTGCGATATCGGGAAAACAACCTAATCGTCATTTTCAATATTAATTCGTCCCTATGCTGGCACGACATTTTAAGTAGCCAGTCTCTTTCAGGGTGCAGTGCCACAAGTTGCAGAGACTGCAAACGGATCATCAGCAGATTTCCAGCAAGTTGTAAGACTCAGTTACTGAGTTTAAGGTAGCTAAGAGTTCCTCTGTCTCCCTCGTTTTGAACGGTGGCAAGTAATATATACATGAGCCCGGCAGCATATATATATATCTTGTGCTTAAAACGTGAAATATCTCAGTCACTTATCTCTTGTTCATCTCCATAGTGGAGACAGATGGTATCTTTCGGAAAATTGGAGAAATGCATATCACAAAGTCTGATTAGATTTTCCAAAGCTTCCATTTAAGAAGATAATAGTCCATACGTGTAGTATCCTGCATTCCTCCCAGTCTATCCGTTGATTTTCCACCAATTTCCATTCTTCTGCCCCTTTCCCTGCAAACCATTCTGTGCTGCTCCATGGTGTTTCTCAAAACCTGAGTCTTTTCAGCAAGAGGAGAAATCTGGGCCGTGCTGCACTGTTCCAGTCCCACAACAGCTTTCCCGATGTCCTCTAGTATGAACTCGGAATAACATCTGCTCACCTCGCGATCCCTGAGGAGGTCCTGGGGATGACGCTGCCACTGGAAAAACCTCCAGTCTGGCTTTTTCGCAGCTCCCCTGACCAGAGCCGTAGCCAGGCTATTTGGCACCTATGGCCAAGTAAAAAAAGGGCGCCCTCAGCCTGAACATAACACAAGACCCCACGAGCCAGGACACTCTATTAAATGGGGCTTTCATTTTCACTTTTATTTCGATCCAGCAGTTTCCTCCTGCCCCTATGGGCTTCCAGCTCAATCAGAACCAATACAGGGATCCTGGCACCATGAGCCCACGTTCAAAAACTGAGCTGGAAACCCCAAGAAACCAGATTCTGCCTGCCATGCAGCACCAGAGAAAGAGAAACAGAAATACATTTCCTCCTGTATTGTGTAAAGTAATTTATCATGAGCTGCACCCTCCCAAAGTCGACAGAGTCCATCCACTAAACGGAATATAAAATGTTTTTTCTACTCTGGCTGTATGCCTTTTATTTTTCTAATCACTTTGGTCCTCATCTCTTTACATTGCTTTCCTCTTCTTGGTCTCCTAACTCCTTTACAGGGTCTCCTGTTCATTTTCTGTTTCATCTCTCTCCTGTCTCTTCAATACTTCCCCTACGCCTTCATCTAATATCGATCTTTCCCTTTTATTCTCCTTTGTCTTCATTCTCTTTATCTCTGCCTCTCTATTCACTCATCTAGATTTCATCCCCCCTTCTCTCCCTCCAATTCTCTGTGCCAATCCTACACCTCCCCAAATCTCCCCTCTATTGTCCCCTCTCAGTCCTCCATTTTTCCCTCACTGAGTTGCTCCTTTTACCATCTCCAGCTCCCCTTGTCCTTCCCCTCAACAGCTGCATCCTTTTTCCTGCTCTTAAAACCCCCTCATCTCCAAATCCCCTCTTCCCCTCCCTCCTATCTCATCTTCCACTCTTCCCTAGGGCTGGTGGATAGGTATTAAGCACCCTGGGTGAAACTTACAGCCTTGCACCCACTTCCTTCCCAGCTGCACCCTCCCCATACACAATTCAAAATTATGCATTTATAATAACAGATTTTACATGAGAAAGGACTTTGAGGTAAAATAAACACTTATAGCATGTATATTATATGTATATGTACTGCTGTAGTGTCAACAAGAATTCCTGCAAAAAAAAAAAATATGGAACCTATATGGTATTAGGCCTATGGTAATGCATGTTGGGTGTAGGTTTGGCCCTGGGAAAGTCATGTATTGAATTGCAATTACAATACTGTAAATCTCCAATATCAAAACAGCCCTAACTGCCAGCACTTAATCAGTAAATATCCTACTTATGAAAAAGCAACTCTGTAAATATTACACTAGGTCCCAAAACACCAATATACCTCCTGTTAGGAAAACAAGCCAGGCTGCTATAGATCCCTTCAATAAAATACACGTTAGCAGAATACTTCACTTCTGACACCTGTATAGATCATAGACAGGCCCTCACTAAATACAAAATAAACAGACCATAAATTATAGACAGAAATGTGCAAATACTGAACTGGAAACCGCAAAAAGCCAGATTCTGTATGCAGAGCAACAAGGGAAAAACTGAAACATTGCCATTCCTCATAAAATATCAAACAATAAAATAAAGAAATATAAAACATCAATCATAATGGCAAAACCATACTAATAAAAAGAAGGTAACATTGTTAGATGTATGGAAATTGTCTGCAAAGATAGATAAGAAAATGACAGGGTTTATGTCAAATGTACAAACTTTCTCAATGGAAACAAGGGAAAAATTTGTAGAATTGGATAAAAGAACGGAAAGACTAGAACAAGAAGTTGCAAAATTGAACCCAGCAGTAAATAATTTACAGTTTGTAAATGTTGCTTCTATTAAAGATAATATATTAATGCATAGCAGATTAGAAACCCTAGAGAATGACATAAGATCTGGTAATCTCAGATTACTGAATTTCCCTATTTCTAGATTACTGTCGGCTGAAGAGTTATATAGAAAATATGTGATTGAGGTATTACAGTTTGAAGTAGAGAAAATTCCTGTACTCTCTAGGTTATATTATTTACCTAAAAGAAGGATAGAACGGAACCAGGAGGGAGAAGGGGACAATTTAGAAAGTCCAGGGGTTTCTACCTTTTTGGAAGACTCCCTGGACTTGATAAATTCGAGAGCAACTTTGTTAATTTCCTTTTCTTTAAAGCGGGATAAGGACTTGTTTTTTCTCAAATACTTTCAAAATAAAGAACGAAATTTTTGTGGACAGAAAATCCAAGTCTTCCCGGACGTTTCCCGTGCTACACAAGCACGGAGGAAACTTTTCCTATCTATGAAACAATCTGTGCTGAACATTGGAGCTAGCTTTTTCCTAAAATTCCCATGTAAATGCCAGATTTTGTTTCAAAATAATAAGTTCATATTTCTTGATCCATCCCACCTGCAACGATTTATCATAGACAAAACTCCGGCAGTATGAAAGGGTAAAGAGGGGATATATGATTGTTATAAGAAATGTCAATGCTGTAGAGTCAGTAACTTTCTCCTCCTTCAGAAATGTGGGCTGGAATATTGTTATTTTCTTGTTAAAAGTTGTGAAGCAAATATTATGTAATACTTGATTATATCATTTCATTGTAAATGTTATAATTTGAAAAATATAAAAAAAAAAAAAAAGAAATATTTCAAAACAGCTGACAAATAGCATCCAATAATTGAAAACTCATAAAACTTTTCCATATGGCAATAAAATATTTAAAAACAACAGATACATTAAATAATACCCAATAATTATAACAGAGATTAATGAATCCCCTGCTTTCCAATAGGGATCCCGAAAACCGAACAAATTTTTCCATAAATTTCAGGAAAAATTTGTTTTCAGGTTAGTGCGCACTAACAGGAAGTAGTGTGCGCTTTAGTGCGCACTAACTCCTGTTAGTGCGCGTCAACATTAAAATGTTAGCATGCACTAATGGGAGTTAGTGCACACTAACCCGAAATTCGGGTCCCCCCAAATTTCAAGGGTCCAAACCACGGAAAAAACAATATTTCCCGCGGTGGGCCAAAAACGAAGCCCGAACCAAAAGGTTTGGATTTTGCACATCCCTACTTTCCATATCTGGGAACTTTCGATTTCCAGATGCTCTAAGATTGTTGTGGATTAGTGGGATGGTGGGGGGGGGGGGGGGGGGGGGAGCTATTTGTTGCACACAAACTTTCTCCCCTCTCTCTAACACACACAAGCTCATTCACTGTCTCACTCACATGCTCAATCATACACACGAACAAGCTTGTTGGCTCTCTCATATGCTCAATCACACACACACACACATGCTCATTTGCTCTCTCATACACAATCATATAATCACATGCTCATTTGCTCTCTCATACGCACAATCATACACAAACACACACACACACACTTGTTCACTCTCACATACTCAATTATACACACACATGCTTGTTTGCCCTTTCATATGCTCAGTCATACACATATACATACTCGTTTGGGCTCTCTCTCACATGCTCATACACACACAAACCGTTTGCTCTGTCTCTCATATGTTCAATTATACACACACACATACATACACATACTCATTGGCTCGCTCTTTCATGCTGACACACACACACATGCTCCTGTGCTGCCTCTCTCATACACACATGATCAACATACATACACACATGTTTGTTCGCTGTCTCTCACACACGCTCAATCACACACACACACACACGTATGTGGTCCTTTGCTCCCTCTCTCACATGCTCACACACACACACATGCTCCTGTGCTGCCTCTCTCTCATACACACATGATCAACCATACATACACACGTTTGTTCGCTGTCTCTCACACACGCTCAATCACACACACACACACATGTATGTGGTCCTTTGCTCCCTCTCTCACATGCTCACCCACACACACATGCTCCTTCTTTCTCTCTCTTTCTCTTTGCAGGCAGGCTTCTTCTGAGTGCAGGGACAGAATGGGAGGCCTTTGTTTTTGTTTTTCAGTCCATGGGCCACGCTCTTCTTAAATGCGGGGGAGGTGAAGGAGACCCAGGTCACTTCAGGGGCTGGCTCCTCCCGACTTCCAGGGGTGGGAGGTGGATGCTGCTTTTGTTGCTCATTCGGACTGCTGAGGTGGGGTGGGAAGCCGTGGCAGCTCCAAGGGCAGTTCTTCTTCAGGCTGCGGGGTGGGGTGAGAGGTCAGTGTTTTGTTTTCGTGGCTCACGCTCTCCCTAAGTGCAGTGGAGGAGGCTGACGCTGCTTGGCAGGCTGTGCTCCTGACTTCCAGGGCTGGGAGGCCGATGCTGCTTCTGGCAGCTCCACGGGCCCCTCGGCTCCTGACTGCACATGGGCAGGGGGCAGCGTTGATTAATTTTTTTTGTCCCGATTTGAGGACCACCAGTTCTTCCCCCCCCCCCCCCGGCAGCTGAGTTCTTGAGGCGCCAAGCCTCTGTCGGTGGAGGGGAAGCTGGCGGGCTTGTGATGCCGCTTCTGGTGGATGGAGCCTATGGCTCTGCCCAATGCCACCAAGTCCTTTACTGCCCAAAACCGGCGGCAGCTTCGTTCCTACAGCTCCCTCTGCTCCCAGACTCACGATGATGGTGTCTTCTATTGGGGGCTGCCTGGGAGCCACACTGAACTGGGGACCACCGGCCGGCTGCATTGGGGGAATCTCTTTGGGCCAGGCTCGGTGAAACGCTTTCACCAAAGGGAGGAGGAGACGAGCCTTTCTCTCCTGCCCTTCCCAGCGGCGTCCTCCTGCACCTCCTCCTCCTCCACGCTCAATGAGGAAATCAATTCCCTTTCTCTTTTTACCCATCACCAGGTAAACACAACGGATCAAAGGGGAAAAAAAGAACACCAGAAAACATCAGAGGGCACCAGAGCTTTATTATGGACCCCTACCCTCAGGCGCCGTATTGATCTGGAATGCCCTCTTTACATAACCAAGTTTTAAGGTGACGGTAAAAAAAAAGCTGTAAATGAGGCGGTGCATTCCAGAGGACTGGAGCATGACAGGGCACAGCACACTGACGAGTCCTAGTTCAACCGTGCTACCTTTCCTGAAAGGACTTTCAGCAGACCCTCAGATCCAGATCTGAAAGAGCAAGTTGGGATCTATCCTCGTCACGTTCACTCAGTCAATGACTTAACCACCAGAAACAGAATCTTAAACTGCCTGCAAAACAGAGCAGGTAGCCCGGGAAGGCTTCGTAACACAGGCAAAAACAAGAGCCGTGCTTCCAGTCCCCTCAGTAAGCCATGTGGCTGAGCTCTGCACCAAGTGAAACTCATAAGCCAGTTTCAGAGGGAGACCCTAGTGACACACCATTACTGCAGGCAACGTGAGATGTCATCGATGCACTGCCCGATTATGCCAAAGTTGACGGACAAAAAATGGACGTAACCTCCGTATTGCTCTCAACCTACAGCATAAACCCTTGTGCACTTCAGAAACAAGTGGTATCACTGAAATCTTCTCATCAATCACCCCGCCTAGCCTCCCCACATGTGGTTTACCATCTAACTGACAGGCAAATTCAACTGGTTTTCCTACCATAAGCACTCCTGTTTTAGCTGGGTTTCAGAACAGTTTATTAGACGCCATCCATGAAGGGATTAAAGCTAAGCATTATTGATCCATTGCTCCTTCCCCACAATGTTTAGTCCTACTGGGATAAAAGAAAAGCTGGATGTCATTTGCATAAATATAACATTGAAAGCTTTCCAACAAATCTGCTAAAGCAAAGTAGGATGCAAGATGGATCCCTGGAGTTCTCCGAACTGAAGTATATAAAAGGTTCAACACAATTGTCCCAAAGCTACTCTCTGCATCTGATTCTTCAAAAAAAACAAAGATATAACACCATTTGAATGCACCCAGTCTCAATTCACGCAATCTCTTCCCAGGAAACATCTGGGCAAGGTTATCCAAAGCAGCACTTAAATCAAGTAAGAACATAAGAACATAAGAAAATGCCATACTGGGTCAGACCAAGGGTCCATCAAGCCCTGCATCCTGTTTCCAACAGTGGCCAATCCAGGCTATAGGTCCCTGGCAAGTACCCAAAAACTAAGTCTATTCCATGTAACCATTGCTAATGGCAGTGGCTATTCTCTAAGTGAACTTAATAGCAAGTAGAATCACCAATGCAGAATCTCCTTAGAAGTTTTGTAGGTGTCTTGTCTTTTAACCACTTTACGATTGTCGTGTTGTATCCTGCCTTGAATCTTGGGACCAATATGGATTATACATTTTCAAAATAAACAAGTCACCCCTTAGTGCCATAACAGCAGCTTCTGTACCACGATTCTGCCTAAAACCAGACTATTGGACCTACAGAATCAACAAACTCTCTTCTCAATGGAATATTTGAGGCTGGCGAGGGATAAGGCCGGCACACCTCCAGCCCATTGCTGGCAGAGAAGTGGAAAAGGCAGTCAGAACATTTGGCACGCAAAGCGCGGGGACGACTCTGACGAGACGTTGCTATTTCGGAAGGGTGGCTTTCACAGCCATTTCTGTGCACAGATTTGGGATTTTCGATTCAAAAACCATCCACCCTCAAAGCCGCCAAAAAAGCCTGTGCCTCGTTCCACGACAATTGACTGCAAAGCGAGGAGGCACTCCCGGGGATCGCGGCGCGGTGGCGGTGCGGGAGGAAAAGAGTGCAGGTAGGTGGCACTTTCAAATCCACCCCTGCTATTTTCTATTAAACCCCCCACCCTCCCCCCCGCACGAGAGCGGGCGGGCACGTCCACAGGCCTTTCGCACCTACAGCACGGTCTTCTGCTTTGAAAATTGGGACGCAGTCCGTGGGTGAGAAAACAAAAAAAAAAAAAGTACCCACGGACATTATCATTTATAGGCAGTGGTTCTTGTTGCTGAAAGACGCTTGTCGTCAACCAGCTGTGACCCAGTCATATCTAAGTGTTATAATAATGCACGTGAATGGCCCTGAGGGCACGGCTCCGCTTTCCCATCGCCTACATATTTTTGTAAAGAGATTTTTTTTTGGTTTTCACCATGGGAAAAGGGATGGTTGTACAGATTGTCATTCATGTACCCCGACATGAACCACCAGTGTTCGGGAGGCTTGGAGTCACGAGTTAGTCATTTCATTATGGGCGACAAGTGAAGCAGACGTAATGGATGTGCAGGGGTTTTCCTTTCGGTATTTTGCACGCACACGCGCGCACACGGTGCTGGAGGAGGTGAGAGGCGAAGCCAGGAAAGACAGAGAAAGCCGGTGAATAGTTCCTCTCACTTTAGAAAGGATGGAATTGCTCTTGGGGGGATTCTGTGTAAAACAAACAAACGACAGAAATGTTTGGTGCCCGATGTTTTAAAATTCTGCAAAACTCTGCACACTGCATCTCTCAAAATAGCAATATAATTATGGAATAGTAACTACTTTCAAATGCAATACAGGAACGAGTTATTACTCCTAGGAGCAGATCTTTGAATTATTTGTGCAGAATTCCCCCAGGGCTTCAGCCCCCCCCCCCCTCTCCCAAGCTTCAGCTCACTCTCTTCCTCCCTCCCTCCCCCAGCTCACACTCCCCCCCCCCCCCCCCCACAGCTTGCTCTACTCCTCCCCAGGTTCAGTCCCCTCCCCACCTTAAAAACATAAGAAATTGCCATGCTGGGTCAGACCAAGGGTCCATCAAGCCCAGCATCCTGTTTCCAACAGAGGCCAAACCAGGCCACAAGAACCTGGAAAGTAACCAAACACTAAGAAGATCCCATGCTACTGATGCAATTAATAGCAGTGGCTATTCCCTAAGTAAAATTGATTAATAGCCATTAATGGACTTCTCCAAGAACTTATCCAAACCTTTTTTGAACCCAGCTACACTAACTGCACTAACCACATCCTCTGGCAACAAATTCCAGAGCTTTATTGTGCGTTGAGTGAAAAATAATTTTCTCCGATTAGTCTTAAATGTGCTACTTGCTAACTTCATGGAGTGCCCCCTACTCCTTCGATTATCCGAAAGTGTAAATAACTGACTCACATCTACTCTTTCAAGACCTCTCATGATCTTAAACACCTCTATCATATATCCCCTCAGCCGTCTCTTCTCCAAGCTGAACAGCCCTAACCTCTTCAGCTTTTCCTCATAGGGAAGCTGTTCCATCCCCTTTATCATTTTGGTTGCCCTGCTCTGTTCTCCCCTCAGCAAGGTTTGACCCTGCCCCCCCCCCCCCCCCCAGCTTGCTCTACTCTTCCCCAGGTTCAGTCCCCTCCCCACCCTGCTCTGTTCTCCCCTCAGCAAGGTTTGACCCTGCCCTCCCCCCCAGACCTTCATCTCTCTGAACCTCACCACGCACAGCGCAGCACCCTCTCTCTCTCTCTTCCTCCTCTGCCTGGATTTGATTCCTCACTCCACGAGCCGTCTCTTCTTACCCATATGAGGCTGGATCCCATCCCTCTCCTTTCCTTAACCTGGCCTGTCCCTCTCCCCCCCTCCCCCCATCCACATTCATCTGATTTGATTTATATCCACTCTTTCGTGGCATTTGATAAAAGCATTTTCTCCTCTTCCGGCTGGGGTGGGTCGCGACACTACTGCCCCCCTTTCCTCCTCTTCCAGCAGCACAGAGGAGCAACGCTGAGATCGCAGCTGCCCGGCCCCCAAATCCTGCCGTGCGGAATTGCACAGAGTCCCCCGCGGAGTAAATGCCCGCACCCAGACTGTGCGGGGCGTCTTTTCTTCCTTATATCATTCAGCCGCTGAAGAGCATTCACGATGGCCGCTTTCCTCCTCTGGGACTGAAACCTGCGTGTGGTTCTGACCACTAACCATGGGCAGGGGAGCTTTCAAGACGTGCGATGACATCGCAGGGGTCGCTGACCTCCCTACTGAGATTGCTTCTGAATTTAGCTGGCTCAATTCGCTGTAGGCCATTAAGGTAAACTCCTGCAAACACCGATTTTTAAGCGTGGGAGTATGGGGGGGGGGGGTTGGGGGGGGGGGGGGGTTGGGGGGGGGGGGAGAGAGGAGTGCACATGAAAACTATGATGCAGGGGTCCCTGGGCAAGACCGCTGAATGAAATTGGATGAATGGTTGAACCGTAATTGGGGAAAGGGGCGCAGCCTCATTTGTGGAAATCCACTTCCATAGGTAACTGAGCTATTGATCTGGCTAAAATGACTTCCAATTGCCTTCCACAGAGCGTGCACTTTTATTTGGGGCGCCAGGAGCCATTCCCAGGGCTGTGCTCAGGTCGTGAGGAAATTAAGCTGCGTTGCATGACCTTTTCAGAGTCCCCTACCCTCAGCCGCCTGGACAACACAGCAGGGTACAAAGCACCTAATGTGCAGGGCTTTATGCTCGTTTCCTGAGAGAAGCTACCCACTAGGCTCTGGAGTAAGATGGGGCAGCCGTGTAACCGTTTCCTTTAAAAACTGTAGCAGCCTGATTAATAAAAGCTATTTTTTTTGCCCCCCCCCCCCTCCCATAGACATAAAATGAGGGGAAACAGAGTAGGAACGGCAAAGAGGTCCTGAATTTGGCATGATTAGACTTTGAGTAGGGCGCCCAGCTTGGCCTACATGTGCGATAGCTCACGAAAGGGCCACAGAAAGGGAAAGCCAGGAAACTTCCCTGCGAAGGCCTCCGATCCTTAGGGCAGACCCGAGGCCTTTATCCAGAGTCAGGGCGACTCAAGCGGCCGCTTCGGGAAAGGGGCCATGCCGCCCCTGGACGGGCTCAGTTATTCGCAGGCCCACCATGATCCCAGGCTCTGTACCCATCAGACGAGGCTGGGAATCAGCCACACCAGCTTGCTCCTTCCCGGCGCAGGGATGCCGGCCTCGGGTTTCTGTCCTCTCCCGTCTCCTGTGGCGCTGAAATCTGCTTCTCTGACAGGGCTTTTCAAGCTTGGCAGAGGTTTCCTGCAAAAAGGAATCCCCTTTGGACACATTTTGACTTGCTAAATGCGGGTCCCTGATGGGAGAGATTGAGGGCCGGCTTTAAGAAGTGTCAGGCAGAAAAGAAAGCACAAAATGTCTGCAAGGCAGCTCGCTCGCTTGCACAGTCTTGAAACGGCTCATCCTTTGCCAGAGGATTTAATTTTCTGCAACTTCTGGAAGAGCGAAATCGCCACCAAAAAAAAAAATATATATTGCACAAACATAAAACAAAGAGGCAGCTAAATTCTGTGATAAAATCTGGTTTTTTTTAAAGCATATATCCAGTACTTCCAATAAAGCCAAGTCATGAGTGATAGTCTGAGTCAGGCCTGATCCTTTTTTTTTTTTTTTAAATCTCCTCATCTCAAGCAGCCTGCAAATGTTTCCTTCCTCCCGTTTCAAGGTGAAATTACAGAATCCTGGACCGGCGCGACCTGTCCCTTCTCAGCTTGGAGACAGCTGCCAGTCCTGCATTTTGGGCTGTGTCCTCTGGATTGGTGGCGGATGAAACGCCTCGCTGGGCTCCCTTCTCCCTCTACAAGCCCATTATTGTCCTTCCCAGTGAAGGATGATCATTTCCTCGGCTTTCTCGCCCTCCCTTTACAAGTCCCGTGGAAGGGCGCCTGTCGTCCGATGGAGAAATATAGATGCGGCGGTATTAATAATTAATGCTCACAATTAACAGAGCGGCTGGAAATAGACTCCCCCCTCTGATGCACAGCCACACGGGCTGCTTTCTGAATGCACATAAACCTCTGCCCCTCTCCTGTCTCCTCCCTTTCCAGCGGGCAGCAGACCAGGGAAACACGAGGGGGACGATTTATCAGAGTGCAGTCCACGGTAGCAAAGGAGCTCGAGGTTTTGCCCCGGTAGGTGCCCTACTTTCTTTCATGCCTCCAGCTAAAACACATGTGGCACAGCTTCGCCATGGACCCTTTCCTTCCCACCCCTGGCCTAGTTAGCAATGTGCTGATGTAGTATATCTTCTCCTCTCCTGGAGGACTCATGAAGAATAGGGGGTCGCCAGAGAGCTCCATGCCAGGAAACACAGGCTGCTGAGCCAGGTCAGATCTAACCCATTGCTTCGATGGACTTACAAATCCCCATTCGCTAAGAAAAGCAGAGCTACAAATCTTCGCATCCATTGGCGGGGGCAAACTCTGAACTTGCTCGTCCTGCCTCCCACGACATGGAGCCATCTGGTTACCTTAGCTTGGCGAAAGGCCTTCTACATTGCAAGAAGGAGACCATGGCATGGCCATACCAGCCTGTTCTTTTACTTACAGTGACAGAACTGTCAGTGGGCGCTGTCGTGAGCAGCTGAAACTGTACTGCGTTCATTCGCATATTGCGCTAAGCTTAGTCAAGTCGTTGTTTTCATAGGCTGCAAGGAACTGTGGTCCAATCAAGGCCCTCCTATGCTGCATTAGCGCTGAGAAGCGAGTGTGCACCATTTCAATCAAAGTAGAGAAGATCTGTCTTAGTGCTGACTTGTAGGTCTGTAGTATTATTGGGAGAATAACACCACACTGACGTGTTTTGCTACTGAGAAGAGAGTACAGGCAACATGTGCACATGGCAACACTTGAAATACACACCGAGCAAATGAAGACGTGTCCATGCGGAGGATTTTGTGGAAACACTGAATTTTGTATGGTGAAATCTGGCAGCAGCAGCAGCATAACATTAACTCAAACTGCAAATGTTAATAGAACTTCTCAAAGAGCAAAAATACCAACATAACTTATCTGTTCTCCTGGAGCGACCAAAACTAGCAATCATTATGCAAGCTGGTCGAAAAAGCCAGGCTGGCGCTCACAGCTATGAGTGCAGTTGTCAAGCTTAGATATTATGCAGTCATTTCCTACATATTGCTCAAGAATGGCAAAAGCTGTGACCCCCCTCCCCCCGTCCCATCAAAATACAGGGGCATGGATGGAGGAGTGGCACAGTTCAGTTCTCTGCTGTTAAGAACGGAGATATCACCTTCCTGGTATGCCAATTCCTCGAAGGTTGTGCTGCTCAAGGTGATGAAGACTGCCGCTGTGCAAAATCAACTTACAATGTGCTTAAAAGCTGGCCACCCCCTGCCTCAGCTCACTGGTCTTCCCCCCCCCCCCAAGCCTAACTACTGTGGTCACTTCAGACCTTGCCCGTAGTAGCTCCAAAGTGTCCTGTATTTAGCTGTTGACTATGTCTAACCCCACGTCTGACAAATGGACCCTGATTGGGCAGAATAAACCAGGGCAGCTTCCGCCAATTAAATCATAAGCTCTGCTAAGGCCTTGTATGGAAAGCATGAACCTGAACATCCATTTACTTCGTTTTTTTCAATGGCCTGGTGTGATCTTTCACCTCACCAGACTCATCTAAGGATGTTGCAAAACCAGATGATGCATGGATTGGGGAGTACATAAGAACATAAGAAAATGCCATACTGGGTCAGACCAAGGGTCCATCAAGCCCAGCATCCTGTTTCCAACAGTGGCCAATCCAGGCCATAAGAACCTGGCAAGTACCCAAAAACTAAGTCTATTCCATGTAACCATTGCTAATGGCAGTGGCTATTCTCTAAGTGAACTTAATAGCAGGTAATGGACTTCTCCTCCAAGAACTTATCCAATCCTTTTTTAAACACCGCTATACTAACTGCACTAACCACATCCTCTGGCAACAAATTCCAGAGTTTAATTGTGCGTTGAGTAAAAAAGAACTTTCTCCAATTAGTTTTAAATGTGCCCCATGCTAACTTCATGGAGTGCCCCCTAGTCTTTCTACTATCCGACAATGCAGTCTCTTTCCACTTTCTGCAAGAGCTCCATGCTGTATGTTGTTGCGAGCTCATTACCTCCCAGGTGTATTACGATCGCCCAGGGAGGAGCTTGAGATCTGTTACCAAGTAGCATCGGGGCATCAGCTGGTCCCACTGTATCCTGTGCTTACCCAACCAAATTAAAGATATTCTGTTGTTACCATGCCTGGGTGCCCACCCAAAATCCTTATCCTAGCTTGTTTGAAGGAATGTCCGTAGATGTGCAATGTAGGTCAAATGACTACTATATATATATATATAATTCTCAGTTCTCACACAGAGCTTGTATTGATTAGAATGCCATCTACCAATTGACATTATTGCTTCTTGCAGCAAACCCAATGCTACCAAAGTGGTTGCTGCCCCTATACAGAATGAATTTGTGGCAAAATTATAGCTATTCATGTCATCAATAGATTCTAATGTCATCTTGAAGACCCTTTTAAACTGGAAACAATTCAAAGTCAGCTCATTCTCATGCAATGAGAGAGTCCTCAGGCCTGCTGGTTCCAGGTTCAGTTAGGATTTTAAATTCCTCACCGGTCAAATGTGTCACTCTTCAACCGCTTTAATGGACTTCCAGATCCTCTCGCCCTCTAACCTGTTTTTGACTTATGAAATGTAAGGGTTATGCAGTCACACTCAATGTGTACTTTGTCAGTCTGAAGGACCACTGAATGTGGGTTAATTGATGGACGGGATACTAGCTCACCGATTCTCAGCTTGACAAAGAAAGCTAACGAGAATATGCCCCTGAACAGGCAAATCTCAAAACCACTGTAGTAGACCCCTGACAGCGCATATAGCAAAATTCTCAAAACGCTCAGATGTTATTGGGCATCATCTTCTTTATGATGAAATTGGATAAATGTTTTTATAGCTGAGCACATTTTCAAAGAAACCTATGCTGGAGAACCTCACTGACATTATTGATCTAGAAATGCCTTCCAGTTTATGCTGAATAATGTCCTGATTTTTATAGGCCACATTTTGACGCCCCCCACCATTCATTCCAAGAAAAGCCTGGAAATCTGCTGTAGAAGCTTGGGAGAGGGGCTCGAGGGTCGGTGATGAAGATCAATTGATACCACGAGGAAGATGACTGAGGCACTGCTCCAGCCCCTCCCTGCCCCCGGCTGTCGGACAAAATCCAGTATCCTGAACTATGTAAGAGACGTCTTTCACCCTGCTGCTTGTAGCGAGATTCAAATTTGGCTTTTTCCTCTCAAGGGATCAGACAAATCCTCTCCAGTTCCACAGGGTACAGAGAACCCAGAGTGTGTTTCCAGTGACAGAGACAGCCTTTGTGATGTCAAGCTCGCAACACAAACACAAGAAATCTGCAGAGAGATGAGACGGGGGTATCCTCCTGGGTCTAGTCCTGAGGTAGTTAGCTAGGAATTTTAGCCACTCATGCAAGCCCAGGCTATTATGAGATGCTTTTCTTTGGGTGAATCCCTAATCTGCTGATCTTTAATCACTATAAGTATATTCTGTGTTAAGGAGTGCTAAGTTGTTCATATTATTCCTTACAATAAAATTTTTTATCTGAGATAAAATGTGAATACATGGACTACTTGGTAAAATAAGTGATAAGTTTCTGTAGCACTGTCTGCCCAGTTCAGAGGGGGAAGGGTGTCAGTACACAGGCTGCGGCATAACTAACAGTGATGAGAAAGAAAGAAAAAAAAGGTGAAAGAATCCATCTGGAACTGAGAGGGGAAGGGCGGTTAGTGATCCTCGATTGGGAGACCCACCCCCCTCTGACGTCACTGAGGACTGTGACGGACGTTAAAGCGCCAGAACACCAGGCGTTGTGCGCCGTGCGCCGAAGGGGCTCGACAAAGGGGCACTCCCCTTTGTGCACCCCTTCGTGCATCCCGTAGTGTTAGCCATTCCCCATGTTCTTTTATATCTCTTGTTAACAATCCCCATATTTAAATGTTTAATGTATTTGACAAAGGTAACGCATGAGTTCCTGCAAATTTTGTTTAAATGTAAACCGATGTGATATGTAAAATCGAACACCGGTATATAAAATAAATAAATAAATAAATGCGCTTAAAAATCTTTACACTTCCTGTCAAATCGCCAGCCCGGCGGCCCTCTTACCTCCGCCGGACTCCAGCACTGTCCCCCTCGCACATCCTCCTCTGTCGGGGCTCCCCAGGCCCAATCGGGGCTAGAGCCCGCTCGCTTACACCGCGAGCCGTGCAGAGGAGGCAACAACAAAGATAAAAAAAAGAAAAAGAAAATCAAAACCGAAAGGAACCCGCTCCGACTGTAGAGCAGCGCGCACACGGTGAGTCAGCCGCGCCCCCTGAGAGGCACTAGGCCAATCAGAGGGCGGCAAACAGGACTTTAAATTGCGGCGACTACCTCCGGCGTCGCGCGTCCGAAGGAGCGCGTTCTAAGGGGCCTGCCCCTTAGCGCGCCCCTTGGAGCGTCCCAGAGCCAGGACCCTTTACCCGTTTCCCTTCCAAACGGGGACTATTTACACCTCCACCTCTGGATCCCTTTAGAATACTATAAAGTCAAGAAAACACCTCCAAAGGCAACGGACACACTACAGCCTACGTATTAGAATACCAAGCATTTTGCACTCTTAACCCTAGCTATCTCGGATTTCCTTATCTAGCAATCTGCACTGCAGCCTCCAGCACACACGCATCCTTTCAGCATCTAGCAACCACTCATCCAATTCTTCTTCCAGCAGCCACTCATCCAGCAGCCACTCATCCAATTCTTCATCCAGCAGCCACTCATCCAGCAGCCACTCATCCAATTCTTCTTCCAGCAGCCACTCATCCAGCAGCCACTCATCCAATTCTTCTTCCAGCAGCCACTCATCCAGCAGCCACTCATCCAATTCTTCATCCAGCAGCCACTCATCCAGCAGCCACTCATCCAATTCTTCTTCCAGCAGCCACTCATCCAGCAGCCACTCATCCAATTCTTCTTCTAGCAGCCACTCATCCAGCAGCCACTCATCCAATTCTTCTTCCAGCAGCCACTCATCCAGCAGCCACTCATCCAATTCTTCATCCAGCAGCCACTCATCCAGCAGCCACTCATCCAATTCTTCTTCCAGCAGCCACTCATCCAGCAGCCACTCATCCAATTCTTCTTCTAGCAGCCACTCATCCAGCAGCCACTCATCCAATTCTTCTTCCAGCAGCCACTCATCCAGCATCCTCTCATCCAGCAGCCACTCATCCAGCAACCACTCATCCAATTCTTCTTCCAGCAGCCACTCATCCAGCATCCTCTCATCCAGCAGCCACTCATCCAGCAGCCACTCATCCAGCAGCCACTCATCAAATCCCTCTCTACTATTAAACCAATTCTACTACTCTAATAGCTCTCAAACCATCATCAAACCCCACACATCTCTCCAGAAAGCAAGTCTTATTACGCTTCATTAAAAAAAAAAAAAAAAAAAAAACTAACCTCACCAGCTACAATCTGAACACTATTCACATGGGCCTCCCAATTCCAATCCTCCATCACAGGACCTATCTCACAGGAAAACATTCCTTAATCTCACGCCCACCCACTTACAAATCCCTTATCCCCATCATGATTTCCCCATTTACCCAAACTTTAGGCTTAGCTCTTTTCTCTCTGATACTATTCAACGCTCAATCTCTCTCCAAGAAAACACTAATACTTAATGACATTCTCCTGGACAATAATCCCGACCTCTGCGCTATCACGGAAACATGGCTTAAACAAACGGATACAGCACTAATAAACCAACTTCCAATTCAAAGCTACGATATTTTCTCCATTCCCAGAAAGAAAAAAAGGGGAGGAGGTATCCTCCTAGCAGCCAAAAAAAATCTAAAAATTACCCAATTCCCAATTAGTTCACCCTCAAAAATTGAAACAGGACTATTCAAATCAGACCATCTGCAAATTCTTCTAATCTACGCCCCCCCCAGGCCTGCTAGAATCCAATGCATCACCCATACTAGAATTAATAGCAACTCACTTAAATCTGGATCGTCCAACCATAATACTGGGCGATTTTAACTTACATGTCGACGACCCCATTCGCTCTACCAATTGCGAAGCTTTCCTAACCGCCATGTCGGCATTAGGCTTCAAACAAATCATAAACAAACCTACCCATAGAGCAGGCCACACCCTGGACCTTATATTTGTTAACTCAAACATATCACACTCAACGCCACCTACATGCCAACCAGTCCCCTGGTCAGACCATACTTTAATATCTTCTGCCTTTTCGTTGGAACAAACAAGCAAAAAATGCGTCCCACCTCCAGAATTTATATACAGGAAATCCTGCACATCAGAGGAATTACACAATCATCTGGTCCCAGAACTCCCACTAATAGACATCACCTCAGCCAACGCAGCCCTTCACTCTTGGAACAAGATAACAGAAACAGCAGCAAACAAACTCTGTCCACTGGCAACAAAAAAACTCAAACAGAACACTTCCAAAAAACAACCTTGGTTTAACGAAGAACTTCAAAAACGCAAACACACACTCAGACAGAAGGAAAGCAAATGGCGGAAATCACCAACACCAACCTCCCTCTCCGCTTACAAACTCGCTCTACACCAATACAAAAACGCCACATTAAAAACTAAAAGGGACTTCTTTGCACAGAAGATCCACCACATTATTTTCAATTCCAAAGCCCTATTTGCTTATGTATCTAACTTAACACAAACCATTACTCCTGACATCCCAGCAAACCTAGCACAAGAAAAAGCTGAGGAACTGGCCCTCTACTTTAGCAATAAAATCTCCAACCTGATAACACAGCTGAGACCCAATACTTCAGATCCATCAAACCTATACTTACATCACAACAAAGACACTTCTCTACAATCCTTCGAACTATTCTCAATATCAGAGATACTCGCTGCATTGAAGAAAATGAAACCCTCATCACACCCATCAGACTACATCCCATCCAAACTTCTCCTGCTAATACCAGACACCATCTCTACCGCTCTGACAGACATCATTAACTGTTCACTAGCACAAGGAATCTATCCTGACGACCTGAAAATTGCATCCATCAAACCGCTCTTAAAAAAACCCAACTTAAACTCCAATGATCCCACCAATTTCCGTCCTATATCAAATCTCCCGTTCATAGCCAAGGTAATGGAAAAATTGGTTAACTCCAGACTATCAGACTACCTCGAAGAACATAAAATTCTGTTCCCGACCCAATATGGTTTCAGGAAATCCTTAAGTACAGAATCACTACTAATCTCCCTGACTGACTACCTTATCATGGGCCTGGATAAAGGTCAAGCATACTTGCTAATCCTCCTGGACCTCTCAGCTGCCTTTGATACGGTTAACCACTCCATCTTACTAATTCAACTAGCAAATATTGGAATAACAGGAACAGCTCTATCATGGTTCAAATCGTACTTAGGAAACAGAAAATACAAAGTTAAACTACACAACAAAGAATCTCAGCACTACGCTTCCTCTTCAGGAGTTCCGCAGGGCTCCTCCCTCTCACCAACGCTCTTTAATATCTACCTGCTCCCTCTTTGCCAACTTCTAAACAAATTAAACCTTAAACACTATCTATATGCAGATGACGTCCAGATAGTCATCCCCATCAAAGAATCCTATACTAAAACTCTTGAATTCTGGGAATCTTGTCTTCAAAAAATTGATGGACTCCTCTCCAACCTAAATCTAATACTAAACTCTTCAAAAAGCGAACTCCTCCTAATTTCCACCGAAAACAGTAATACAGACACAAATCCTCCACCGAATTTACAAACCCCACAAGTAAGAAACCTAGGAGCTAACTTTAATAATAAGCTAAACCTTAAATCATTCATAAATCAAACCACTAAGGACTGTTTCTATAAACTCCAAGTCTTAAAAAGAATAAGACCACTGTTTCACTTTCAAGACTATAGATCAATTCTTCAATCAATAATATTCGCGAAACTAGATTACTGCAACTCCTTACTATTAGGTCTTCCCTCTTCTCACACTAAACCCCTTCAGATGGTTCAAAACACGGCTGCAAGAATATTAACAAACTCCCGGAGAAGAGATCACATATCACCAATTCTCAAAGACTTACATTGGCTGCCAATTCACTACAGAATTATTTATAAGTCCATTACCATTATTTACAAAACCATACATCAACACTCTCAGCTCAACCTTCAAATTCCTCTCAAAATATTTACATCAAATAGACCAATCAGAGAGTCCTACAAAGAATCCTTACAAATACCACATTCCAAAACTATGCGACACATAACAGCCAGAGACAGGGCTTTCTCCACCGCAGGACCATCACTGTGGAACTCCATCCCACCAGATTTGCGACAGGAACCCTGCCTCCCCACTTTCAGGAAAAGACTCAAAACATGGCTTTTTATGAAAGCATTTCCTGACCTAAACTGAACCTTAATCAGTCTTTGACTAATCACTCTGACTTTACCTTAACATAGAAATTAACTCCACAGCATTAGGGCAATTCGTTATTACCTCAAATGCATTGATATGCATATATGTATCATATGTATCTAGTTAAAAACCCCAGCTTCTTTTCTCTGTTCCAAGTTATTACTACCCTGTTTTATTGTAACTGCAACCCTTAACTTTCACTTGTATATTGTTACTTTACTACTACCTTTTTTAATTTTTGTTATTTATTGTTATTTATGACCTCTTGTTACCTCTTCACTTGTTAATTGTAAACCGACATGATGCGATACTCATCGCGAATGCCGGTATAGAAAAACTTAAAATAAATAAATAAATAAGGCCTGTAGAAATTTACCCCAAACTAGTATCTCCTGCTTTATTTGCTGGAATATTCTGATATGGTGATGTGTTTTGTGGATGCCGGCTGAGGCTAATGCTATCTTGTGAATAAATACCCGGCTCATGGAGATGACCCAACAGGGAAAGGTGAGCATAGCCCATGAGGCTTTGCTCCAGCTGCACCTTTTTTGCATGCCCCATCTTGACTTGGGTTCCCCTTGCCCTGTCAACTTTAACCCAGGAAGCCTAAACATCTAACTCTATACAAAAAAAGAATGCAGTGGAAGGAGACAATCATTCTGTTTTGTTGTAGGCTAGAGGGATGCCAACATTTGCAATGGTTCTTTGGAAAGCAGCTAGCAAGTATTTGCATTCCAGGGGGTTCCTACCAATGAATAGAAAATCCTCCAAATACTGTTATTAGCTGCTGACGTCCAGGAGTCTGCTCCACAACCCAGTGCAGAAACGAGTGACATTTCTCAACGTATGCAGATGTGGAACAGCCCATCAGAATGCCTTTATCCAAGTAACAGGGAGCCCTGAATGCAAACCTTATTGTATGTAGAGTGTTCTACATCTTGTGACATTTCGCTGTGCAAACTGACGCACATGGGGGAGAAATAAACCACACTGTAGTTACACCATGTTAGCTTCCATATTGGGAGTCACCACCTAGGAAAAGGATCTGGGCATCATCATGGTCAATACATTGACCATTACAGCAGTCAAAAAAGCCAACAGTATGTTAGGAATTATTAGGAAAGGAATGGAGAATATCATAATACCTCTGCATCACTTGATAGTGTGACTGCACCTGGAGTACTGTGTGCAATTCTGGTTGCTGCATCTAAAAATAAAAAGATATATTTGCACTGGGAAAGGTACAAAGAAAGGCAACCAAAATGATAAAGGGATTGAGTGGCTCCCCCTATTTGGAAAGGCTAAAGAGGTTGAGGAGGGATAGGATAAACTGGAATAGAACCGGTAAATGTATATCGGTTATTTACTTAAAGACTAGGGGGGCTCTCCATGAAGTTAGTAAGTAGCACATTTAAAAACTAATTGGAGGAAAAGCCCATAAACTGTTATTAACCAGGTAGAGTTGGGAACTACCTGCTGTTTGGGCTTTATGGACCCTTGGTTTGACCCAGTATAGCAGTTCTTGTGCTCTATCCTGTGCACCTTAAAGCACCCCCATCCCCCCTGCTTAAACCTGCGCGTACAAAAAACCATTCTTATTCTTTGTGCGTGGGTGTGTTTGCAAGGGATGTATCTGAGGCATGTAGGGCTCTATCTTACCCGCCCCTCAGCCTCCACGGGGTAGCATCTCTCAGCACCGACACTGCACGCCTGTGCAGTCTTGCAAATATCACTCAAGCCTGCAAAGCAGTAACGCTCTCCCTGCCTCCGGATCTTTTTTTTTTTTTTTTGTACCTTCTTTGTTTTGTGACCACCAGAGACTTGCACCAGGGGGGCCATGATAGGAAGATCACGTGCCGGCCTGAAGAGAGGTCTGGGGAGGGTGCGCCTGGTCTTTTGCCCTCCCCTCACTCCTACTAGGCCCCTCCCTCCCCCCTTCCTCCACTGCTCCTCCCACTCATTCCCGCAGGCCGTTGCCTCCTCTCAAATCTCTCTAACTTCCGTCTCCACACACTTCCCCCTCGTTATCCGCCTAAAGTGGGCGCACCCCAGCCGTGTGCGCTTGCATGGATCTGGGTTACCGGAGAAATGAAGAAGGCCTCTTTTTTTTTTCTGTACCAAGATGTCAGCTTCCTTGCACTAAAGCATCTGTGCGGAGTTAAGTAAATCCACAGACTCGGATCCCCGGGTGCCTTGCAGGACAGCAGGAGGTTCTCCCCACGCATGAAGAACGGGCGCACATGCGGAAGCTGCTTCTGTCTGTTAATGTGAAATCCTGCAAGATTGCAAGGCCATGGAAAAGAGGAGAACCTGCACTGGAAAGGGGGGAAACCGAGCGGCTGCTAACCCTGGCACTGTCTCTGGTTAAAAAAAAAAAACCATGCTGCCCACCCAGAAATCAGGAGCCCATGAGGGCTCTGGCTGCCTCCCGAGTCAGAGCCAGGTGAGGCTCTCTAAACTGTGCTGCTCTTCTCTCAGGCAGGGATGCTGTCCCGATAGACGGGGGGGGGGGGGGAGAGAGAAGGATTCTGAAAACGGAAATGAAACAGAACATCAGTAGAGATCAAAAGAATTCATGCAAGCAGAGAAAAGAAAAAAGATCCTGACGAGAAAGGGGGAAAGCTTCAGCAGAAAATCCGGCTGCTCAGGGGAGTCTCAGGACCTAGCCTTTGATCTTTTATTTACAGCTTTGATTAAGCAAAGTACATTTGATTTTGCTGAGCCTTACAGCGGCAATGTGTAAGAATCGGGATGTGCAGCCTCCCCCTCCCCCGCCAATTTTTTTTCTTTTCAGGTTTTGTTTTATGTTTAACGCTGAACTGAAATAGCCATAACCCCCCCGGGGCCCCTCCAACCCCCTTCCTGCCCCTTTGAATTCACTTCCCAGGCTGGGGGCCTCCCTGGCTTCCACTTACCCTTTTCGTGGGGGGGGGGTGGTCCCTGCAACAGGCACCAATTTGATGTCACTAGGGTGCTGGGTCTCAGGTTCGGCCGGTGCCACCTTCGTGAGGCATCGGTGACGCGGGGGGGGGGGGCAAACGGGCATCCCTCCTGCCCCTTTCGTGACACCAGAGGAGGCCTTCCCTTGCCACCATACAGGAAGCCCACGGAAGCAGTAAGTAGCCCAAGGCCGCTGCAGCTTTTTCAGGGGTGGGACTGAGACAGACCGGGTTGGAGCGGATCTGGAAGACCCCGGCTGGGATCAGCGTAGCAGAGGACTGGCTGAGGGTCTCAGGAAGTCCCGGCTCAGTGACAGAGGGGTTTTCTTTTTTCCTCAAAGTGTATTCAAAATGACACAAAAGGATAACCAACAAAATTTGTGTTTGTTTCTGTTTTGAAAATAAACTAAACAAATGCATATCCCTATATATATATATAGTATAATTAATGCATATTCACACATATAAGTAATTAAGTATAAGCAAATATATGTATTAGTGCACAGATATACGTGTGAGTACAAATATCGCACGTGGTTTTGTCTGTTATTTCTTATCATTTTAGGTTGATTTTATTAATATTATTTAACAACCCCTGGAAAGGATGATTTGGGATATAAGTTATTATATTTATTTAAGAATGTACAGTTGAGAGAAGCAGGAAAGTTAATCAGGATGGCAAAGGTGAAAGAAGAAAAATGAAAGGATAGCTACGGTGGCGGAGTGAGGTAACGAGACATTTCCAGATTTGTCAGTGAAAGAAGGAAGGGCAGCGGTGGGATTGCGAGACCGAAGAACAGAAAAGCCAACCTGGAAGGTGAATGAATCCGTTTGTTTCGCTGAAGAGAATGGAGAAGGACCAGTAATAGTGGGTAGGGAGGTCTATTGCTCGGGGCAGTATTTCTCAAGCCAACCCTGGAGTATCCCCTAGTGGGGGGGGGGGTGTGGGGGTGTGTGTGTGCAGCCCCCAAAAATGTTCATTTCATTTCCTTTCGTTTTTGGTTTTTCAAATGTTTGGGGGTTTGTTTGCATCATTTTGTTTCGTTTCAGGATAACTAAAATAAAACCAACGAATTCCATGGCAACTGTTATAAATCCCCCTCCTCCCATCCCTCCCCCTAAAACTGCGGACCTCCCTTGCTTTTCCTAACTGAAAGGCGGCAGGAGCGAGACCCAGGTGCATCTGCCCTGCCACCGCCAGGATTCAAACCGGCACCGGCGGGGCATTTAACTCGCGCCAAAATGCAAAAACGAAATGAAACGAAAGAAAACGAGACGATACATTCCGTTGTTGATTCTTTGTGAACAAAAGTGCATTCCTAATAAAAACAATGTAAGCGTGGGGATGAACAACTGACCAGTGGGCACAGTGGGGGATGTTGATGGAGTCTCTACGGCGAGTCCGTCCTCCACATGTCCTGAATATCATTTTTTGAGCCATGCCAAATATTGTTTTAAACAACTCACATCCATCACCAGATAACACTTTTTACATCCCTTGCAATTTGGCAAAACCTACATATCCCAAGAAAATGTCTTTCTATAGCTCAGAATGAAAGACCAGGGTTGAACTGACCCCCAAAGTGAATATTTTGTGAGATAATGTAGGACAAGTTTAAATATAGGTTGAGGAACGGGAGTATAAAGTGACTTCATTCGCAGGCTTCTCTTAGAAGATCGCTGGACAACTTTCAGAATCTCTTTAAAAAGGCAAAATATTAAGATTCAAAACCATTCCTGTGGCGGATATTATAAGGCAGCTTAGAAAAAAAAGGCCTTAGACTTGAGAGCAGAATTTGATTGAAGGCCTCTCTGCTGGTGGAGTATTCATGTTAACCAGAACCAGGAAGTCTACATCTTTTATGATCAAAATCAGTTGATTTCTTCTCTAGCTAGTTTTTAGGAAAAGTAGCCAAATGACCTGGACTGGTGTCACGGCCACACTGGCTAATTTGAAGGTACCCCCTAGGCAGGGGTATGCGGGGGTCAGGAGCAGGCAGGACAGGCATAGGTCTTCTGCCTCACCACTCCCACCTTCCCTTTGGGTTGGGCCCTTCGGTGCTGATGAGTGGCAGGTCTTAGGAGGGGGGGCGTGGTGCAGGGTCGGGGACAGGGCACCCACTGGAACTGGGCGGGCAGCAAGAAATAAGAGACGGGAAGGTGTGCCCTGGCCAGACTGAACACAAACAAGAGGCAAACACCCACAAGACAGAGGGGGAGAAGTAAACACAAGGCGGAGTCGGTCCAGAGACCAAACAAGGAACCAGACAAAGCACAGAAGAGTAGACAGAACAAGGGAACCACACGGGCAAGAGGGCCTCTGGACGACCTGACCCAGGACAGAAGCAAAGCTAGGAACATGCAGGCCAGGAAGGCCTAGCACGGAACAGGGCAAAGAATCAGCAGAGGCGTACAAGAGCAAGGAGACCCTCAACAAGGTCGCTAGTCAAAGAACAGACAAGACAAGGGGCCGCAGGCAGGGAAGAGACTCCACACTGAGGCGGTACAACCTGTGAGGGAGGGTTTTATAGGACTGGCCTTACAGTACCATGCAGCCTTCAAGGTGGAGGCTGGAGCAGATCCCAGCGTGGCCTCAGCGAGGAGCCATCTAGCAGCCAGCATGGTTACAACTCGTTGATGGCAAACCATGATCCTATTCCGGTGTATTTTAATTTCTGTGGGTTTGGCGATTGTCCTGAAATTTGCTCGTGACTCACGAGAGAGGTTACATATTTTTTAATACTTGTCTGGTGTATTTGGAATTTTTTTTTGTGTGCGTGTGTTCCCTTCCTATCTGGCACCGCATTTTGTCTTGGCTCAAGTTGTTGTTGTTTTTTTTAACCTTTTCTTGTACTGATGTTTCCATATCGTAGTCAGGGATGTGCTGTATTTGACCATGAAAATTAAGCATCAGTGATATTTGTTACATTGATTCATGTCACTTCCCCTCCGGGACGACAGAAAGAAAATACATTATTATTTATGCTGTTTATAACACTTGCTAAAGTGATTCAGCACGCGCTGCATGTGAAGTCAAGTGAAAGTACTCGTGCTGGGGTGGGGGAACTACCGTACATGACGACACAAAATAAATTATTTTTTTTCCCTTGTTCACACCTACTCGTAGGATCAACTTACCAAAGGAACACACCGGACACAGGAGATACAGAGAGAAATCGGAATATATTCAGTGTCAAACGCAAAGGGCCAGGTGTACTGAAGATTCTCGCCCATTTTCTCGCGTCGGGGGGGGGGGGGGGGGCAAATGCTTGCTGCGGGCAGTCCATAGCCTTTCACTGGGCAATTTCCAAAGTCATATTTATGTGGCTGACCCAGGTAAAACAGGCTCAGGTGAAAACTGCCCGTCCTCAAAGTTGGCTGAAAACGAGCCCGGGTTTCCACAGCGGGTGGGGGGTGTTCAGCTCGGGGCAAGAATACACCCTGCCATGCATTTGATTTTCCAGCTTATGTTCCACACTTCCGCCCTGCTTCTGCCGCCAGTAGGGGAAAAGCAGGCGCACGCTTTTTAGCCCGCACGCTATGATTCACAAAGGGAAATGATGCAGCGGGGAGGTGGGGGAGGATATTCTTGCCCAAAAGGTGCGCAAAGAACGCCCGCTTTAAAAGCGCCCCGGGGGGGGGGGCGGGCTGATGCAACGAGATGAGCGCCAAAAACGGGCCCTCGCACTGCGCGCGCAACCGCATCCCCCTCGGGCACCTGCTGCGGTATCGAAACGAGGCGCTGCATTAACAAGGATGCGCCAGGGAAAGGCCGTGCGTCCCCTAGCGCTCAAATGCATCGGGCGCCCAGAATCGCAATGGGGGGCGGGCGTCCGTTTTATCCCGCTTCCGGACGATTTGCCCCTTGCGGTTGTGCGTCCGGATTTTTTTTTTTTTTTTACATGAAGCCATTATGCCTTTTTTTTTTTTTTTTAATATACGCACAAAAGCAAGAAGCAAAAATCGGCCCTAAGCGGCATGAAACTGACGCGTGCCCTTTGCAATTCTGGGCGCCCGATGTACTTTTTAATTTCCCGTGAGCCCTGGACAACGCGCCACACCCGCGGGGCCGGAGTTAAATTTGCCACGTTAAGAAGAGTGCATTGGGCACCCAGCAATTTTGTACATCGGGGGTGGGGGGAGGGGGAAATAGCGTCATCTACATGGAATTTACATGTGACGGGTGCTATCAGCTGTGCAGTTGTTTGCATTTTGGAAGCGCTAATCGCCTTATTGATTAGGGCACCAGTCTAGCGAGTCCAAAACCCACATCCCACCGCATGTAAACCCGTGTGCTGGGCTGGGCGCGCTTTATTTCATCAACCCCTAAGCTGGCTAGTTGAAAATTGCTCCCTACCATAATCCCCCCTCCACACCACCCCCCCCCCCAATAAATTTGTATCAGTAAAAAAGACAAGGGGTGAGCGGTAGAAAACATCCCAGTAATAAATGCAATGCACGTGCTCACACACAGACACACACATAAAGAATAAATACAAATGTTTCAACATAATAAGAAATAAAAGAAATACCAGCATTGGAGCAGCCTCTCAGCAGAAGTGGTGGAGGTAAAGGCAGTATCAGAATTTGAGGACAGATACAGAGGATCCTTACTTGAAAGGGAATGAAGGTAAAGCCAGAGATCAAGCGGACTCTGCGATATTGCAACAGGAAGGGATAATAGACAGATTGGAAAGGGTCTTACAGCCTTTATCTCCTGTCATAGTCTAGGCTTGGCTGTTTATGTTATCTTGTGTCATTTTTCAGGCGTAAAGTCACCTTACTGTCTAGAGGAAAACCATCCATTCAGCCTCTCGTTTTACACTCTTGATCCCTGCCATTTCCAACATCTTTTTTTTTGAACTGCGTCAAGGACTTCCCAAAGTTGGTGGACATTTTGGAAGGTTGTTTTGTTTTTTCTCTCTCTCTCTCTGGCCATAATGCCTGCACCTTTTCGCTGCTCGCAGGCTCCACCAGCGGCAGTGGGGATTTTCTGCAGCAATGGAACGTGGGCTGGGAAGGAAAAGCGCAGGCAGCTGCCCATCCTGAGCCGAGACCAGCTGACCCCAGCAGCTTCCCCCACCAAAAGAAAGGCTCTGCGGAGGAAAAGGACACGCTCCCCCATTGCCCACCAGCCGGGTCCGCGGCTCTGGCCGATTGCTGCACCCCCCTCCCCCCCCCCCCTGCAGAGTATGGTCTGCCCCCCCCCCCCCCCCATCACCTGCCTGGAGGCAGAGGAGAAGAGCTGGGGAGAGGAGGAAAGGGTAAAAACTTAAACAACCACAGTCTGACCTCCTTCCCCTCCCCAACGCCCAGAAGTCAAATGGCTCCTGGTGGGAGGTGTTGCGTTAAGGCTGTTGAGCATCAGTTTTGCCAGCTCCTATGTGAAAAAAGTCACTAAATCCAGTGTGAAAATTCTCCAGATTGGGTAAAAAGTAGCTAAAAGCGAGTTGCTGTGCAGCGACATCAGCATAGCTGGTGGGCCTTAAGATTGGTGGATCACATTCAGACGCATTCTCGTGCTCTCTCAGAAAGTGACACACACACACACATTCACACTCTCTAAGTCACGCATACTTTCTTGGCCATGCTGAGACACCGACGCACTCTCTGAGCCACAGACACACACTCTGCTTCTTCTGCTGCTCATGTGCTCAGTAAGAGGCAGATTTTAAAAGCCACGCATGCATGTGGTTTTAGGCGTGCACACATGGACGCACCGATTTTATAACATGCATATGTCACCGCGCGCATGTTATAAAATATGATACCCGCACGCACATGCGCCCCCAATTTTATATCAGCGTGTGCATGGGCGGGTGGGTCACGACTCGCTCGCACATGGGGGATTTTCTAAAAAGTGCGGTGATGCGAATGGCTTTTCCCCAGTTCCCTGCCAGTCTGCTCCAATTAAGGAGCGGACTGGGGGGAACCTTCCCTAGCCCCCTACCTACCTACTCTGCCTCACTTTTCCCCTCTCTTCCCTGACTCTAAAACCCCTCTTCCTCCCTTTGTTTATTTTGGAACTTACTTCAGCTTATGAGACGAAGTAAGTTCTGCGTGCAGGCCAGTTGCAGGCACGTGTTTCCCCGGGACAGGGTCTAATGGCCCCTGGCCCGCCCCCTCTGCGTGTATCTTCCAATACGCGCGTGGCCGGGCCGTTTTTAAAATGCGCTCATATCCCCCTGTTTTTGCACACGCCGGACTTTTAAAATTTGGCCTCAAGTTGAGTGTTCCCTCCCCTGAACTAGCTAGCCAAGGGCACTACAAGCAGCATCATATAAAGTAGCTGCCACCTTTACACTTCCTTCTCCCTCTTCAAAACACTCATTATGTCCATGGCCCACTCATTGCCCTTCTCTGAGATCTTCCCAGCCAACTCACTGAAGAGGCCTGACTAGCAGGGCAGAGAACTTTCCCTGACTCCCAGCAGCACAGCACAAACAACAACAACAGATTACAGAGGATAAAACATAGCCCTCTACTTTGTCTTCTGCTGCTGTCGCTCTGTCATAAGGTGAGAATGCTGTAAATGCTGTAGCTCCTGCATTTTATTTTTTGCTGGCTGTGATTTGTTCTTTTTACTTCCTGCAGAAAGAGTTTGGCCAAAGAGACATCAGATTCTCTGGTGGTTTGGTTGGGGGGGGGGAGGGTATAGGGGAGAGACAGAACCAGCAGAGCCTGTTCTGAGGAGATAGAGGTGTGGAGAAGGAGAGAGAGCAGAACCAGCTAGAATAGCACTCTAGGCAAAGGAAGTCTCTCTCTCTCTCTCTTACATATTCCTGAGGCACTCTAGCCAGGGGAGGTCTCACTCTCTTGCAGCGGCGGATTCCCGAGGAAAACCGGCCCGGGGATTCGCCGTCCAGGCCGGCCCAGGACACATCACGTGGTCTGCCGAGCGCAGCTCCGTCACGGCCGCGCACGGCAGACCACGTGACTGGAGCGACCGGCACACCGAGGGATGCCCG